>NC_064922.1:292405635-293030635 GCF_023897955.1 Schistocerca gregaria
TAACGGGAAGCTACTGAGAGTTTGTTGTTGACGCACTATTACTACTTTTATCTTGCCTTTAGTTTTCTAAGACCGCAACTGCATTAATATATACCTGCAGTTTACTTACTTGACGGCTCCATCCACTTTACCTTCTGCGACCCGAAAAGTGTTCAACACATGAATTCCAATAATCAGATCTTGTAAGTAGCATATCGGCCTCTGTATCCGAGTGGTCAGTGCGACAGCCTTTCACGTGGGGGACACAGGTTCGATTGCCGGTAGTTTCAAGGATTTTTCTTTGGCGGAAGGACGGGACCAGGTGTACTCAGTCCTGTGATGCCAACTGAGGAGCTCTGCGATTGAGAGACTGGGGACTCCAACGTCGAAAACTGCCGTGCGAGCAGTGTGCTGGCCTCATGCCTCTCCACACAGCGTCTGGTGATGAATGGTTGGGATGACGCGTCGGTCGGTCGACTATTACTTGATCTTAAGAGCCTGATTGCGGGGTTTCCTTTTCCTTTCCTTTTATAGACAGCACTGGCTCCCTGCCGCCGTTGGATAAGCAGCTGCAGCAGCAAGTCGTATAACCCTAGCTTACTTATTTGTTACATAGTTTAATTAATTTCTTTGCGTGTTTTTGGGTACTTGCATTGTTTAATTCGTATATTTCGGGCGTATTATAGTATTTGAGCGTTGTAGCATCGCGCCTTAGTACCTGAATAGTGCAAATTTGCGTAGTCGTCTGTCTTCTGTTTTTGTTGTGAACGGCCAGTGTCGGTTGGCCAGTCAGTGTGCTCCCTGCCGCCGTTGGATAAGCAGCTGCAGCAGCAAGTCGTATAACCCTAGCTTCCTTATTTGTTAGATAGTTTAATTAATTTCTTTGCGTGATTTGGGTACTTGCATTGTTTAATTCATATATTTCGGGCGTATTATAGTATTTGACAGTTGTAGCATCGCGCTTTAGTGTTTACTTCGTAGATTCTTATTTAAATTGCGTGTGAGTTTCGTATAAGAGGTGCAATTTCGAGTTTTAGTTACTGTAATCGTAAATTCAGCAGATTGTAGCGCAGTCGTTAGGCATTTGTACAGGTTAGTTGATACATTCTTTGCGTGTTCCGCTTGCGTTATCTAGGCACCGACTCGTGTTTCAGTAACTGTTGTTAAACATCGATTAGAATGGACAGGGACTGCGATTGCTGTGTTCGGATGAGGGCTGATTTGGCATCCCTTCGCTCACAGCTGCAATCGGCGCTGACTTCGGTCGCGCAGCTTGAGGCTGTTGCCAATGGGCACCACTGTGGGGAGCCGGACTCGGGTATCACGGGGATGTCAACCTCGTCCCGTCTGTCCCCAGATCGGTCTGCCGCTGTGGTTGCCCCGGTTGCTGCCCGCAGTGGGGCTGAGCCCTCGCCTGTGGTTGATTGGGAGGTCGTTCCAAGGCGTGGCAGGCAGCGAAAGGCGTCCCCGGAAGCTGATCAGAAAGCCTCCCCGGTGCGTCTGACAAACCGGTTTCAGGCACTGTCTCTGGCTGAGCCAGATGCAGCTGCCTGCCCTGTTTCAGAGGATCATTCTCAGCCTTCAAGGTCCGGGCAATCGCAGAGGTTGGGCTTACTGGTAGTTGGGAGCTCCAATGTTAGGCGCGTAATGGGGCCCCTTAGGGATATGGCGGCTAAGGAGGGGAAGAAATCCAGTGTGCACTCCGTGTGCATTCCGGGAGGAGTCATTCCTGATGTGGAAAGAATCCTTCCGGATGCCATGAAGAACACAGGGTGCAGCCAGCTGCAGGTGGTGGCACATGTCGGCACTAATGACGTGTGTCGCTTTGGATCTGAGGAAATTCTCTCTGGATTCCAGCGGCTATCTGATTTGGTGAAGGCTGCCGGTCTTGCTTACGAGATGAAGGCAGAGCTCACCATCTGCAGCATCGTTGACAGAACCGACTGCGGACCTTTGGTGCAGAGCCGGGTGGAGGGTCTGAATCAGAGGCTCAGACGGTTTTGCGACCGTATTGGCTGCAGATTCCTTGACTTGCGCCATAGGGTGGTGGGGTTTCGGGTTCCGCTGAATAGGTCAGGAGTTCACTACACTCAGCTGGCGGCTACACGGGTAGCGGAGGCTGTGTGGCGTGGACTGGGCGGTTTTTTAGGTTAGAAGGCCTCGGGAAAGTGCGGGATGGGCTGCAATGTCAAAGGGTGCTTGGCAATTACAGGACGTGCTTGGATCAAGGAACAGTCGGAATTATAGTTGTAAACTGTTGTAGTTGCGCTGGAAAAGTCCCCGAGCTTCAAGCGCTAATAGAAAGCACAGAAGCTGATATCGTTATAGGTACAGAAAGCTGGCTAAAGCCTGAAATAAGTTCTGCAGAAATTTTTACGAAGTCTCAGACGGTGTTCAGGAAAGATAGATTAGGCAGAATTGGTGGTGGAGTGTTGGTGTCTGTCAGTAGTGGTTTATCTTGTAGTGAAGTCGAAGTAGATACTCTGTGCGAATTGGTGTGGGTGGATGTTATACTTAACAGCCGAATTAAGTTAATAATTGGCTCCTTCTACCGACCCCCAGACTCCGATGATACAGTTGCGGAACAGTTCAGAGAAAGTTTGAGTCTCGTAACAAATAAATACCCCACTCATACGGTTATAGTTGGTGGGGACTTCAACCTACCCTCGGTATGTTGGCAAAAATACTTGTTCAAAACCGGTGGTAGGCACAAAACGTCTTCCGAGATTGTCCTAAATGCATTCTCCGAAAATTATTTAGAGCAGTTAGTCCACGAACCCACGCGAATTGTAAATGGTTGCGAAAACACACTTGACCTCTTGGCCACAAACAATCCAGAGCTGATAGAGAGCATCATGACTGATACAGGGATTAGTGATCACAAGGTCATTGTAGCTAGGCTCAATACCATTTCTTCCAAATCCATCAGAAACAAACGCAAAATAATTTTATTTAAAAAAGCGGATAAAGTGCCACTAGAAGCCTTCCTAAAAGACAATTTCCATTCCTTCCGAACTGACTATGCGAATGTAGACGAGATGTGGCTCAAATTCAAAGATATAGTAGCAACAGCAATTGAGATATTCATACCTCATAAATTGGTAAGAGATGGAACGGATCCCCCGTGGTACACAAAAAAGGTCCGAACGCTGTTGCAGAGGCAACGGAAAAAGCATGCGAAGTTCAGAAGAACGCGAAATCCTGAAGATGGGCTAAAATTTACAGACGCGCGAAATTTGGCACGTACTTCGATGCGAGATGCCTTTAATAGGTTCCACAACGAAACATTGTCTCGAAATTTGGTAGAAAATCCGAAGAAATTCTGGTCGTATGTAAAGTACACAAGCGGCAAGACGCAGTCAATACCTTCGCTGCGCAGTGCCGATGGTACTGTTATCGACGACTGCGCCGCTAAAGCGGAGTTATTGAACGCTGTTTTCCGAAATTCCTTCACCAGGGAAGACGAATAGAATATTCCAGAATTTGAAACACGAACATCTGCTAGCATGAGTTTCTTAGAAGTAGATACCTTAGGGGTTGCGAAGCAACTCAAATCGCTTGATACGGGCAAGTCTTCAGGTCCAGATTGTATACCGATTAGGTTCCTTTCAGATTACGCTGATACTATACCTCCCTACTTAGCACTCATATACAACCGCTCGCTCACCGATAGATCTGTACCTACAGATTGGAAAATTGCGCAGGTCGCACCAGTGTTCAAGAAGGGTAGTAGGAGTAATCCATTTAACTACAGACCTATATCATTGACGTCGGTTTGCAGTAGGGTTTTGGAGCATATACTGTATTCAAACATTATGAATCACCTCGAAGGGAACGATCTATTGACACGTAATCAGCATGGCTTCAGAAAACATCGCTCTTGTGCATCGCAGCTAGCTCTTTATTCGCACGAAGTAATGGCCGCTATCGACAGGGGATCTCAAGTTGATTCCGTATTTCTAGATTTCCGGAAAGCTTTTGACACCGTTCCTCACAAGCGACTTCTAATCAAGCTGCGGAGCTATGGGGTATCGTCTCAGTTGTGCGACTGGATTCGTGATTTCCTGTCAGGAAGGTCGCAGTTCGTAGTAATAGACGGCAAATCATCGAGTAAAACTGAAGTGATATCAGGTGTTCCCCAGGGAAGCGTCCTGGGACCTCTACTGTTCCTGATCTATATAAATGACCTGGGTGACAATCTGAGCAGTTCTCTTAGGTTGTTCGCAGATGATGCTGTAATTTACCGTCTAGTAAGGTCATCCGAAGACCAGTATCAGCTGCAAAGCGATTTAGAAAAGATTGCTGTATGGTGTGTCAGGTGGCAGTTGACGCTAAATAACGAAAAGTGTGAGATGATCCACATGAGTTCCAAAAGAAATCCGTTGGAATTCGATTACTCGATAAATAGTACAATTCTCAAGGCTGTCAATTCAACTAAGTACCTGGGTGTTAAAATTACAAACAACTTCAGTTGGAAGGACCACATAGATAATATTGTCGGGAAGGCGAGCCAAAGGTTGCGTTTCATTGGCAGGACACTTAGAAGATGCAACAAGTCCACTAAAGAGACAGCTTACACTACACTCGTTCGTCCTCTGTTAGAATATTGCTGCGCGGTGTGGGATCCTTACCAGGTGGGATTGACGGGGACATCGAGAGGGTGCAAAGAAGGGCAGTTCGTTTTGTATTATCGCGTTATTGGGGAGAGAGTGTGGCAGATATGATACACGAGTTGGGATGGAAGTCATTACAGCATAGACGTTTTTCGTCGCGGCGAGACCTTTTTACGAAATTTCAGTCACCAACTTTCTCTTCCGAATGCGAAAATATTTTGTTGAGCCCAACCTACATAGGTAGGAATGATCATCAAAATAAAATAAGAGAAATCAGAGCTCGAACAGAAAGGTTTAGGTGTTCGTTTTTCCCGCTCGCTGTTCGGGAGTGGAATAGTAGAGAGATAGTATGATTGTGGTTCGATGAACCCTCTGCCAAGCACTTAAATGTGAATTGCAGAGTAGTCATGTAGATGTAGATGGCAATGAGACACTCCGTCCGAGCAGGCTTCGGAAGGCCCACGGTACCGACAGACCGCCATGTCATCCTCAGCTGATAAACGACATCGGATGCAGATATGGAGAGACATGTGGTCAGTTCAGCGGTCTTTCGAGCGTTGTCAGTTTTCATGACTGGAGCCGCTACTTCTCAAATGGCTTCACAAGGGCTGAGTGCACCCCACTTGCCAGTAGCCCTCGGCAGACCCAGACGGTGGCCCATCCAATTGCTAGTCAAGACAGACAGCACTTAACTTCGGTGATATGACGAGAACTAGTGTTACCAGTGAAGTAAGGCCGTTGTCGCTAATGGTACACTGGTGAAAGGAAAGACCTAGGGCATTCGAAAACAGATTGCTGGTTAGGTTCATGTCCGACAGGTAAATGATCGTACTGAAATTTTCTCCACGAACACAACAGGATTCAAACTCGATACCTACAGCGGCAGTGGACCATACAATCATGCTTTAGTGGTCTCACTTAGTGAGGAGTGAAGCATGTAATACTATAACTCCTTTTACATCTCTCTAATTAGGCTACTTTCGATATTAGATAGTTTATTTTTAAACTGCACGTTAAACTGTAGCACAAAAATAGATTAAAATAAACAACTGGTTCAAATGGCTCTGAGCACTATGGGACTTAACATCTGAGGTTATCAGTCCCCTAGAACTTAGAACTACTTAAACCTAATTAATCTTATGACATGACACACATCCATGCCCGAGGCAGGATTCGAACCTGCGACCGTAGCAGTCGCGCGGTTCCGGACTGAAGCGCCTAAAATAAACATCTAGTAGGCTTTAAATTCCTAACGATACCGGGAGTACGTGAGGAACTGCCCTCCTGGCCGGAAGATTATCTGCACCGTAACCACTTTAGAGCCTACCACGTGAAATGTATGTTGCTCTGCGCTTGCATGAGATATTGTTGTGATAGGTAAATTTATATAATGTTTTCGTTAGATGATAAACTGAATTACGAACAGCGTGAAAACTACAGAATGTATATAAAAAAAGGATGACATTTCATTTTGATGTTGTAGAACTGTATCGAGAACCAAATTTACAGATAATCTTCGGAATGAAGAAGTGTTAGTGAGTACAGGAAAGGTCCAAACGAAGTGGAGCAAGTCGATGGAATATACTCTAAGATGCTAATGTACTCAGAACTGTTACGTTAGTCAATGGGGGCACTCAAAGAGCTCAAAACCAATTGGGCAAAAATAACAGAATATGTAGCGTGGATTATAATGTAAGTCGTACTGCAATAAGAGAATCCTGACACTGGGCGCTAGTCCACTTTTCCTAGTCGGAAAGTTTTTCTGAGCTCATAAACCTCATGAGTGGTCTTAAGACTAAGCGTCCAGCTTGGATGGCTGTTCTGAGCGTGTACGCGGTCTTGTGTTGTGTTTTTGTTTTAGTCAGGAGAAGAGAATGAGTGAAAGGAGGCAGTTGTACCTGGTCCACTTCTGGAGCTTATTGTTCCTTCACGATGGCTGACTCAACACCGGCAGTATCTCCTGCTCTCACCTTCCCAAAACACTGCGGTAAGGACGCTGCCACACGATCTGCTGATGAAAACACTATGCCGCCATTCTCCTAACTTAGCGGTGCAAATTCCCGGGATGCAATGTTTGATCTTTCAGAAACATGCACAGGCGGAGATGGAAAGTGTTACACCACGAACGCCTTGAACGAACACTACCAAACACATACTCCAGTATATCCATGCTTGTGGGATGTTGGTTAAAATTTAATACTTATACGACCTCATTTTTCGTACAGGCAAGGACTGTTACTGCTGGTAGGGTTCCTGCACTTAACCTAGGATCCACTAATAAATACACGAAACCCTCCGTTGCCAAATTTACCTTTATTGTAATTTTAATTAATGTGGAAGAAATAAAAACACCAAACATTGAGGCAAAATGTACCCATCCAAAGGCTACTTTAAAAAGGTATAAAATCACTTAAATTTGTTTCCACAAGAGGAGAATACAACGTCCCAATTTGGACCTCGCTAACACGTACATTTTACTGACATTAAATATAACAAGATAAATAATCATACATGTGACGAGAACAAATGAATAACGCTATCAATCTTTAAAGATGAGAATATGACTATATCCACGAAGGTTCGCGCCTTGGCAAGGGAGATACTTAACTTCGACATATAAGTTGATTACAGTGAGCCCTAATTCCACTCGACAAACGTAGTAACGATATAAGCGAGACAAATGTACTGAAGGAGGAGAGCCGGATGTGCCTTAGTAATAAGGGCCGCCGGCCCTGGTGGCCGAGCGGTTTTAGGCGCTACAGTCTGGAACCGCGTGACTGCTACGGTCGCAGATTCGAATCCTGCTCGGGCATGGATGTGTGTGATGTCCTTACGTTAGTTAGGTTTAAGTAGTTCTAAGTTCTAGGGGACTGATGACCTGAGATGTTCAGTCCCATAGTGCTCAGAGCCATTTGAACCATTTTGAATAAGGGCCAATATCAACCCCGTCAGGACGCGACCCCAGTCAGCACGTCAGTTTCAGCTACCTGCAACATACACAGAGTCATTTGTAGCGTCTTAAAAAAAACAGTTAACATGAAAAGGCACAACGCGTAACACACTAATAAAATATAAACGATTACTTCACAGAACCAGCTCCTATTTAGACAAAGCGAACAGCAGAATATTAATAACACGTAAAATAACAAATTAAGGCACTACGTAATAGAATATCGTCTTGATCTCATAGAATACTCAGTTTGACTTGCCTGTTTATAGGTCTTACAACTCAACAGTGTCAGCTTAAGTAAATCCGCGAATACAAAACTCGAAATATGACAGGAATAATGACTGAAGCAACTGACAATGCTAGGCTGCCAGGCAGAGGAGACAATAATAATTTACAGCGGCGCACAACCGACCTTACGTCTCCAATTTAGTATAATCAGAATAAACAATTTTGTGTATAATAATTACTTACAGTGCCATGACAACCCTCGAATAACACTTATTACCCAAGGCAGGTGTTGGTATCGAAAGGCACACTTAGTAATACAGAGTTCGAGTGTATTCAATTATTTGAAGGGTTTCAACTTTACATACCTTTCCAAATAGCTCTATATTTACACACTTCTATAACTTCTGCAACTAAAGAAGGGCATATAAATGCACATTTAACTGACACAGATTAAACAGAATAAAACAGTCAGTACCTTAGTATGGTGCAAATGGCTTCATATGCTTTACACGTGGGATATCTTCACCATTCAGTAATTCCTAAATATATTGAATAACTCGTGAGAGCAAGACGTCGCCGTGGTATCAGCTATTTACTTCACATAATTTCCTGCAGAGACACAATGCAGACGAAGCGTTTTCACATGCAACAGCGGCGAACATCACACATTTCCTCCGTCACGCCATAGACACATTTCAATTTCAGTGGTCAGTAACAAGAACCTATACATGCCCTTGCAGCAGAAAAACGCCGAAGCACAACAGTGCACCACCGCGAGACCAAACCCGAGGTCCCATCAAGTCACTGCCGGGATCTGTCGCTGACCCTGCCCATAGCGTACAGGCGTCGTACCACAGACCTCACGGTAAACGTCAACAAGTCACCTCCGACCCTACGAATGTCCCTTTGCTGTCTCTTTTCTCTCTCTCTTTACCACCCGACCACCGGCCTGAATCGCGGAAGGCAAATTTTTTTTTCTTCTTTCTTGTTATTTTAAAGCCTGTACAACAGGCAGGCTGTCAGCAGCGTTTTATGCTGCTCTTCAGCCATAGGATACACAATTAGAAAAAAAAACAGAAAGATTACACATAGGTTACAGAACGGTGGGCAAGAAAACAGTTGACACAGAAAGACAAACACGGAGCCGTTCACACTCGACGATAATCCACACTTGAAACTGTTGACACGACGCACAAACACTGAAGACGGCGATGGCACTGGTGAACGATGGAGTGTGACGGTGAACACTGAACACTGAGCACTGAACACTGAGCACTGAACACTAAACACGACGGCACACACGAGACACTGATGGCGATGATCTCCGGCGCGCGAAAGTCCACGTAGCGTGTGCGAGTTCGGGGACCTGCCAAGAGGGGGAGAAGGGCGGGGGGGGGGGGGGGGAGAGGAGAACAAAGACGCCAATGGCTGAGGAGATGGGAGGAGGAGGAGAGGGACAGGGGAGGGGAAGGCCGGGGGAGGAGTGGGGAAAAAGGGAGGAGGGAGGGAGGGTGCCCAAAGGAACAGACACAGGAAGAGGGAAGGAGGATCAAAGTTGGTAGGAGGGGTATACGGAGGGGAGGAGGACATCATCAGGGAGGGGGAGCTGGCGGAAGCCACCTTGGGAGAGGGTTAGGAGGGTGGAGAAATGGAGACCGGGTGGGACGTGGGAATACAGGCGCAGCAGCGGGCGGAGGTGGGAGAGGATGGGCGAGACAAGTGGGTGGGGAGGGTCGAGTTTGCGGGAGGTGTACAGGATCAGTATCCTTTCAAGGAAAAGGAGGAGGTGGGGGAAAGGAATGAGATCGTACAGGATCCGCGTGGGGGAGGCGAGACGGATGCGATAGGCGAGGCGGAGAGTAAGGCGTTCAAGGATTTGAAAGGATTTATAAAAGGTAGGGGGGGGGGGGGGGGGGCGGAGATCCAGGCCGGATGGGCGTAGCAAAGGATATGGCGGATAAGGGGTTTATAGGTGTGGAGGATGGTAGAGGGTTCCAGACCCCATGTACGGCCCGAAAGGAGCTTGAGGAGACGGAGTCGGGAGTGTGCCTTGGCTTGGATTGTCCGGAGATGGGGGGTCCAGGAGAGGCGACATCGAGGGTGACGCCAAGGTACTTGAGGGTGGGAGTGAGGGCGATAGGACGGCCATAGATGGTGAGATAGAAATCAAGGAGGCGGAAGGAAGGGGTGGTTTTGCCTACAATGATCGCCTGGGTTTTGGAGGGACGGAAGGCAAAGATGGTGACCCTATAATCGATGGCAGCAATGCCATTATAAGTGCGAGAACATTGGCGTCACGGCTCAGCTGCAGATGGAGAAAGATGTGAGAACATAGTTGCTACTGGATACGACTGATGTTGGTGGGAGTTTTCGCAACAGAACATGGCCAGAAGGCCTGTACATGCAGTTATTTCCATCAATCGGACTCTAAGAATAATCGGACCATTGGCGCTAGGGACATGGGAGAATCGTACCGACAGATGTCGCAGGTAGTTCGTTGCAGCGCAATGACTACAAAGCCAGGGACGGAAGGTCTCAAGATAATATTGAGGCAAGAAGATTAAGTACTGTCCTTTCAGCGGAACTACACTACTAAAAGATCGTAGGATTATTCGACTAACTCTGAAGAATAAACGTATAATAACAACTGAAATTAGGGCAGAGGCTACACGCACAGCGGTCACCACAAACCATTGCTCGTTCTAGTATTTGCACTCAAAAACTGGCAAAAATTATTTTATGCTTTTTTCGCAGTGGGATTATATTAAATACATTATTTGCTGTTACTTATGTGTTTATTTACAAATGATAGAAATCTGATTTGGAAACTATAACAATATAATTTTCATCAGTGTCAAACTGTCGGTCATCGTTCTCTTCGTCATCTTCGCTCTCCTCTATAGTTTCGTCGGTATCATTTTCATCTAGAGGTAAAGACGATGTGCTTACGACCTTTGGACTGATAGCCTCTTGCGGAAATTAGCACTGTTCTTATGATGCCTTCGTCTGCTACAACTTAAATATGATTCTGAACTTCCTAACAATCTGTGTAGTATATTTCTGTTACAATCGCCACGGGGTTGCTTTTGTGCACTAGTAATAATTCTGCTCAGTTTAGCAGCTCTGGTTGGCGTGGAAGAATGTCTTTTATTCTTTTGACGCGTCGTTGTTCCCCGAAGTGCGCTGCCTCACTCCACCTGCACACCTCAACTCCTCGACGAATACCTGACTTTTTCGACGCTTATTGCGGTCACTTAAGTCTTGGAATGTTTTAGGAGGTCGTCCCCGGTTTTATGTGTGTACCGCAGACCAGTAAGTAATTCCAATTGAAGAATTAAGTTTGTAACTAGTAGATGTCCATTCTTTCTTGAAGTCACTTTTGAAATGTTTCAAAGCACGACTTAAAACAGCTGTTGGATTAGCTGGACATTTTAACATTTTTACAAGTTTTTCTTCCATGAACAAACACTTCTCATCTCTTTTCATTCGTTTAAATTGCTTCAAAATATCATAGAAAGCTCTTCTGGTAAATTTGGTATGTGGCAATAGTTTAACTAGTTTAACATTTCACTTTGCACGAATAAAGATTAAAACGGTGGACGAGGGTGGGCAATGTTATTGTGTTAAACGTCATCGGCTTATATGTCATGCCCGTAAAAGAAATATAGGTCTGCAAGACCCGACAGGTAAGTAAAAACGCTAAAACCTGAGGAGCAATGGTATCCACAGGAGATGAGCTACCAACGACCCTTCTTCTGCGTCAGAGCGGGAGTATTAGCCTATGACTATGGCCCACCAATGGTAGCCATATGAATTTGAACCAATGCTATCCCTTCTCCAGCACGAACGACAGAAAACTCCCCCTTTATAAGTGGACGCGACACTCGTCTCTGACAGTGTTTTAGCAGTAGTGGACACCAAAAGATCCTGAGGAAGATCCCAGCAGAGGGGTCGAAACGTCGAATATTTTAGAAGAAGCATGACGGGGCCTAATAACCCAGAAGATTTTTAGTTTAAGTAGTGTGTAAGACTAGGGACCGAAGACCTCAGCAGTTTGCTCCCTTAGAAATTCACACACACTTGAACATTTGAACGCAGATTACCTGGAGCTGGGTTGTGATCTCGGGTTGCCATACATCCTTTACCACTGACGCCATACAGTAGACAACAGAGAATTCTATGGTGAAGAGCCAGCGTTGAGCCTCAATTCTGGTTGTGGCAGGCGGATCGAGGCCAACGTATCCATAGACGACCCGATGAACAGTCATAGCAAGCAGTATATCTTGTAGCAAATCGTTACTACTCAGCGTCGAAGAGTTAATTGTATTGCTGGAAGTTTACCCTTGAGCGTATTCAACCATATGTGGGAATTTCGTTATTGTAATGTTTTGAAAAATGTGAAAACGATGTACCACTTACCCTTGTTCTTGTTCTTCTTCGAGCTTCTACACGACGTCCTTTATATCTTCTTAGCATAATTTTATGACGAAATAATGATGAGATGCTCAGAATGTGTTGTCTTGTTTAGTAGAGGTACATTTAGTACCATACTATACTAATCAAAAATCTTTTATGTATTTTTCAGCCGGTTAAGCTAGTTGGAAGTGGTCGGTTGGCTGATGCAACGATCGCGCGCCATGAGCCCTATCGTGTCCAAAGTACAACGTGCGTCATTGGAGCCTGTAGTTTATAAATTTTACGAAGTTCGATCATAATTACAGTTTTCATGCAAAGCTGACTTTTTTTGCGTTAACTGCAACAACTACACGGTCTGACGGCGCCAAGCTTACTGTTTTAAAACTACAGCCTCTGGCTATGAGAACTGCAATATTCCGAGAAGAAAGAGTGTTGTATGACGATAACGATAATCTTACGCTCTATCACTGAATTTAGCAGCATAACATTTACCTTTTTTGTCGGTTATGTTGTGTGTCCCTCCTTTGCCAGAAATTTAACTATCAAACTTTTAACATTTACAGAACGTACTGTCACGGAAAGAGGGGATACGCACATCTCTCTCTCTCCAACTCTTGGAATAATAGTTTGGGAACTACTGTATATGACAACAGGTCTGATTGGTAAAGTTGAAAGGATGCTGAATACTTGTCAGTATGTAGCAAGAGTGATAAACCCTGTTGTCATACCCTTAAATACCGGGATACAAAACAGCAGCAGCATAACGCAACACAACGCGGTAGCTGACACCTCAGACTCGTTGAGGAATGTACGGATCATTGACTGGCCTGTCATGTTCCCTGACTTCTCACCAACAGAGGATGTTTGCGATGCCATGGAAAGACGTTTACTTTCGTACCAAAACTGAGTCAACAATATTCACGATTTGGCAGAACACGTATTCCAGGGTGGTATTCGGAGACTGCTACAACGAATACAAGAGTGTGTTGGTACCTATTGAGATCACACCTCATCCTGAAGCTGATGATGGATATCAGATCCGAATCGAAGGAAAGTCAAATCATTATATACCTGTGACGTGATGAGCATATCCACAAATTTTGATAAGTATTAGAGTGAATCACGGTTTGATTCAGCCCGGGTAACTCGGGATCCAAGGTCACGATTTCAAAACGGCTTATATAACGAGATAATAGGTACAGATAGAATAGATATCGGAGCCCCTCATGAAAGACTACGTATTTAAGAAACTAACGAATAATAAATTAGGAGCCAGACCAACCGTTTTACAGCTACATCTACATCTACATGACTACTCTGCAATTCACATTTAAGTGTTTGGCAGAGGGTTCGTCGAACCACAATCATACTATCTCTCTACCATTCCACTCCCTAACAGCGCGCGGGAAAAACGAACAACTAAACCTTTCTGTTCGAGCTCTGATTTCTCGTATTTTATTTTGATGAGCATTCCTACCTATTTAGGTTGGGCTCAACAAAATATTTTCGCATTTGGAAGAGAAAGTTGGTGACTGAAATTTCGTAAAAAGATCTCGCCGCAACGAAAAACGTCTTTGCTGTAATGGCTTCCATCCCAATTCGCGTATCATATCTGCCACACTCTCTCCCCTATTACGTGATATTACAAAACGAGCTGCCATTTTTTTGCACCCTTTCGATGTCCTCCGTCAATCCCACCTGGTAAGGGTCCCACACCGCGCAGCAATATTCTAACAGAGGACGAACGAGTGTAGTGTAAGCTGTCTCTTTAGTGGACTTGTTGCATCTTCTAAGTGTCCTGCCAATGAAACGCAACTTTTGGCTCGCCTTCCCCACAATATTATCTATGTGGTCTTTCCAACTGAAGTGGTTCGTAATTTTAACACCCAGGTACTTAGTTGAATTGACAGCCTTGAGTATTGTACCATTTATCGAGCAATCGAATTCCAACGGATTTCTTTTGGAACTCATGTGGATCACCTCACACTTTTCGTTATTTAGCGTCAACTGCCACGTGCCACACCATACAGCAATATTTTCTAAATCGCTTTGCAACTGATACTGGTCTTCGGATGACTTTACTAGACGGTAAATTACAGCATCATCTGCGAACAACCTAAGAGAACTGCTCATATTGTCACCCAGGTCATTTATATAGATCAGGAACAGCAGAGGTTCCAGGACGCTTCCCTGGGGAACATCTGATATCACTTGCTTTACTCGATGATTTGCCGTCTATTACTACGAACTGCGACCTTCCCGAAAGGAAATCACGAATCCAGTCGCACAACTGAGACGATACCCCATAGGCCCGCAGCTTGATTAGAAGTCGCTTGTGAGGAACGGTGTCAAAAGCTTTCCGGAAATCTAGAAATACGGAATCAACTTGAGATCCCCTGTCGATAGCGGCCATTACTTCATGCTACCCAAGCATTTCGCTGTTTCACGGGGGAATCTGCATGTCCCATACGATCCAGCTCCGCACTTGTCAAAGAAGTAATGTAAGTCTAAATGACGAATGCAAACTAACAGCAGAATATACATGCTACGCAAGCCACCGTGCGGTGCGTGGAGGAGGATAATCTGTACCATTACTAGTCACTTCCTTCCCTGTTCCACTCGAAAACAGAGTGAGGCAAAAATGACTGGCCGTATGTCTCCTTAAGAGACCTAATTTCTCTTATCTTCGCAGTCTTTACCGAAAATCTAATTTGGCGGCAGTGGAATCGTTCTGCAATGAACTTCAAATGCCAGTTCACTAAATGTTCTCAATAACGTTCCTCGAAAAGAACTTCGCCTTCCCCCCAATGATTCCTCTTTGAGTTCCCGAAGCATCTCTCTAATATTAACAAAGTGTTCGAACCTAGCGGTAACAAATCTGAACTGCATCGATCTCTTTCTTTAATCCGAACTGGTGCGGATCCCAAACACTCGAGCAGTGGTCAAGAACGGAGCACATTTGCGGTCTCTCTACAGATGAGTTACACTTTACTAAAATTCTCCCGATAAACAGATGTCGATCATTCCCTTCCCTATCACCGTCCTTACGTGCTTTTTCCATATCACATCCCTTTGCAGCATTACGGCTAGATATTTAAAGGCTGTGGCATTGTCAAGCAGCACACTGCTCAACATTACAAGATTGTTTTTCATATTTATTGACATTAACATACATTTTTTCTACATTCAGAACTAGGTGACATTCACCACACCAAGCAAAAGTTTTGTCTATGTCACCTCGTATCCTGCTACACCGACTCAACGTACACCATAGCGCCATCAACAGACAGCCGCAGACCACTGTGCACTCTGTCCATCGGATCATTTATGTGCAAAGACAACAAGAGCGGTCATGTCAGTTCCTGGGATATCCGTGACAGTACTATTGTCCCTGATGAAAACTCGCTGTCGACGACAACCAATGGGTTTTGTTACTCAAGAAGCCTTTGAATGCCTCGCATATCTGCAAGCTATTACGTTTACTCGTACTTTCATTAACAGTCTGCAATGGGCCAGTGCCGTAGAACCGAACTGGCTTCCATCCAGACATGGCGACTTACTTGTTCCAGCTCTTTCTCTTCGCCAGGGATGTCTCTAACTACGCCCTCTGTACGGGATTTCATGTGATGATTAGACGACGATATGATTGTACTGTCCTCCTGCTTGAACGCTCTCTTAAACGCGAAATTTAAAACTCTGACCTTTCTTTTGGTATCTTCTATAACCACATCAGACTGCTTAACGAGTGACTAGATAAGCGATATTACGCAGGGACAGAATTTTCTCGGGTTCCCGGCAAGATATTTTGCTAAGGTATGACGATGGAAGTTCTACGCTTAGCGTACCGATGTTTTTTTTTTTTTTTTACAGATGCACGTACCCTTACTAACTTCAGTATGTCGTCATTGACGCGACCGCAGCATTTTCCGAATTTCTTTGTTAAGCTACGGCGAGTCTTTTCCACCCATAATCCACTTACTCGGCAGGCACATCATACTTCTCCAGAGCACGCTTTACGATCCTTATAAAATTTGCACACGTTGCATCATACTGGAATTCTCTGAACCTGAGACCTGGTTGACTAAAATTCCGTAGGAGATTTCTTAGTACTGAGCTAAATGAGACCCAGAAGGACTACCCTGTCCCACAAGGGAGTCCCAGTGGCAAAACAAGCTGGAAGAGTTGAGAACAGTGAACCGCATAAGAACGCGTGTAGCGCCAATCAAAATAAGTCTAATTAAATGGAGCCTCAAAGACGAAGCGGATAACAAATGCGCCTGTGGTGAAGTCCAGGAGATGGAGCATCTTTTAAAGTGCCCCAACTGTCCCACGAGATGCACGCTTGTCAACCTATGATTTGACAAGAAGACTGGAAGTGGCTTGATAACGGGCTGAAAAACGTGGAAAGACATTTTCTGGACACGAAATAGTACGTAAGTAAACAGAATGGAGAAAATGCAGAAGCTGATGAAGTAGTGGTTTGGAAAATGGGGCACAAGGGGAATTATGTGCCAGACTGCGAAATATACCAGCGCTCCAACTGCCTGGCGTTAGATATACAAGAAGAGATAGATGTACACAGGGTTGGCAAGGGTGCCTCAGTATTTAACGGCTTGCGTTGAATTTGTTTACGTTTCCTGCAGGCATCGTTCCTGTGTTGCTATATTTGCCGGCAGCTCTCCACGTGTGCTGTTTGCCCTATGACGTTGCTGCCGTACGAAGGACAAGCTTTAAACTGCGTAGCTGTTCCAGCTGCAGAAAGCATTGCTTCACTGCACGTCACAACTCATCTTTCACCGCGTCAGCTGCCGCTGTCGCTTGCGCACGATCACAAACACGTTACTGATGCTCTTCGAGTACACTGCTGCGGGGACCCAGTCAGCTAGACGAGTAGTATTACGTCTACCGTTTCGTTACGTAGACCAGGGTTTCCCAAACTGCGGGGAGCACATTTAGGGGGGCGTTGTAATACAACATGGGGGCACGAGCTTATTGGAAACAAAAAATATGAATTAAAAAACGGTTTATTTTATTGAAAGGAAAGCAAAGAAAATACTTTCTGACATAATAAAAAATTTAAATTCCCATCCGCACTTATATATTCCACTTCGAATCTGGACAACATCAGTACTGCACAACGCATTTAATAATTAACTTTTCAGTATGAAATTAAAAAGTAAGTTTAGTTATTAAACTAGTCAACAGCTATTTTGTATGTGGGATGTGACACATCAGCTAGTATGTATTTTGGTGTGTAGAATCAGAATATACCATTCAAAATGTTCTATCACGTACCATTTTTGATTTTTTAAAGTTTTTTTTATTTTTATTATTCAATATTTCGCTTTTTGCTGTTCTTCTGTATTGATGTTTAATTGTTTGTGTTTGATTTGCAGAGATGAGCTAGAAGATCTACAAATTGTCAGTAAATGGCTGGTGTGGTAATCCAGTGGTATGAAAGAGATCCTCAGTGAGTATTTCCTGTGAAAGTTAGCGGAAAATTTTGGTGTTTAAAACTTACACTAAGAAAATTGGCAAGTAGTAAATCTCGTTGCTGTCCAAACCATCCCGACAACTTTTGATATGTGTGTGGGAAATTCATTACAAAAGCCCAAAGAAAACCAACCGCGGATTTGATTAAGAAGGCATATAAAGTATGTTTTGATTGTCCTGTTTTGCACCTCATATTGTCTTCATAATCTGTACTACAACCTCAACCCAGTGGTTGAAAGGAAAACGCCGAGCCATGCCATTCGCTGTTCCGATGGTGTGGTGTGAGCCTACAGGTCATTATTCAGACTGTTACTTCTGTCTTACAAATATTTCGGGACATTCAAGCAAAACTAGACATAAAATAAAGAATCCAAATGTATCTTCAGTGCATTTGCCTGTGCCCCATGATGAGGCGTTGTCTGTTCCTGTCTGTAACTTGAAAGCCACGGAGCCAGACACCATGTCAAGTGAATCAGAAACTATTGAAGATATAGAAGATTACTGCCCTCAATATCATAACACTTCGCCTGAGGTCTTTAATCAAAAGGAACCCAACTATTTGGTTCGCGATGTAAAACTTTCGAAACAGCAAGCTGAACTGGTGGGGTCGAAGCTGCAACAATGGAACCTTCTAGCTTCAAGGACAAATATTTCCTGTTTCAGGTCAAGAGGTGCTTCCTTCGCTTCGTATTTCGATATGCAGAATTCAATGTGTGTATGTAGAGATGTCAATGGGCTGATGATGCAGCTAGGTGGACAAAATAATCCACAGGAGTGGCAACTATTTATGGGCTCCAGTAAAACCAGCTTCAAAGCAGTCGGTACCTGTGGCTTACGCAGTAGACATGAAAGAATCTTCATGGACTTGCTGCTAGAGGCAATCAAATATAAGGATCATGAATGACAGCTTTGCTGTGATTTAAAAGTTGTTACATTCCTTATAGGTGTACAGGCTAGATTCACGAAATACAGGTGCTTTCTGTTCCTTTGGGATAGCCATGACACCAAGAACCACTATTCAGTCAAGGAATGGCCTACAGAGAAGTCATATGTTCATGGAAACGTAAAGGTGAACAATTGGTTGAGCCCGATAAAATCTTTTGCCTCCCCTTCATATCAAGTTTGGCCTTACCAAGAGCTTTGTGAAAGCTTTGGATAAAGAAAGCGAGGCCTTCAATGACTTAAAAGAAAAGTTTCCCAAATTAAGTGAGACAAAGCTGAAACAGGGTATATTTGTTGGACCACAGATAAGAAAATTGCTGAAAGATGGAACCTTTGATACCAAACTCGCAGCTGCTTGGTCTTCTGTTAAGACAGTTCTGAAAGAGACAAAAGAAAAGACAAAAACGATGTTACCATTGTGAATGATCTGTTGGACAACTTTAAGAACATGGAGCGTAGAGGGTCGCTTAAAATTCACGTTTTACATTCTCACCTTGATTTCTTCCAGGGAAGTTTGGGAGCCATAAGCGATGATGATTCAATTGGCTCTAAGCATTATGGGACTTGAAATCTGAGGTCATCAGTCCCCTAGAATTAGAACTACTTAAACCTAACTAATCTAAGGACATCACACACATCCATGCCCCAAGTATGATTCGAACCTGCGACAGCAGCAGCAGCGCGGTTCCGGACTGAAGCGCCTAGAACCGCTCGGCCACAGCGGCCGGCCGTAAGCGATGAGCATGGTGAATGCTTTCACCAAGATATTCTTACCATGGAAGACCGTTACCAAGGCCATTGGAACCGTTCGATGCTGGGTGACTATTGCTGGAGCCTGTTACGGAGAGTGATGAAACGGCAGACACAACAGGAGCTCCGTCGTCACATTTTTCAACTTAAAAGACGATTAAACGTGAAAATATCTTCTGAACTAATTTGGACCTTCTATTTGTATCTTGCCCATATACATCGGGTGATCAAAAAGTCAGTATAAATTTGAAAACTGAATAAATCACAGAATAATGTAGATAGAGAGGTACAAATTGACACACATGCTTGGAATGACATGGGGTTTTATTAGAAGCAAAAAAAAAAAGGTCAAAAAATGTCCGACAGATGACGCTCACGGACTGAGGTGCTGGGACCTGGGAGGCCAAGCATGACGTAAGTGGCTGCTGAGCACACGATCATCACCTAGCGACGCGCGCAAGAGATCTTTCACGCGTCTAGCAATATGGGGAGGAGCGCCATCCTGTATTATCATCTTATGTTCCAGCAGGTGTTTATCAGCCAGACTGGGTATAATGCGATTCTGTAACACATCGGCGTACCTCTCTACCGTCACGGTAGCAGTTTTGCTGTCCAGCACCATCTGTCGGACATTTTGTGACCTTTATTTTTTTGGTTCTAATACAACCCCATGTCATTCCAAGCATGTGTCCCAATTTTTACCTCTATATCTACATTATTCCGTGGTTTATTACGTTTTCAAAGTTATACTGACTTTTTGATCACCCAGTACACACAAAATAGTATTGATTTCATACGTTCTGAATGTGTATTTTTGTTCGACTTAATTGTGTCAATTTTCGCTATTACCATTTTTTATTCTGCTGTGTATCTAGGAAATGAGGCGTCATAGAGAAAAACTGATTTTACCACTGTAATCAGCACCCCAAAATTAGGTAAATACACCCATTTACAAACCAGATGCAGAAAAAAGTTTAAATTTGTTAACTACTGTTATTAGTGACCCCCTTGACCGAGGCTTGCAGAGCAAAGTTCCTTGAAGACGGGTTAATTTTGGAAAGAGACACTCTAAGTTCTTTTCCGAGACCTATAGTTTATTTTCAAAGAACCAACGCAGGAAATACGGTTTCGCAAACGTATGACGCTGAAAATGGTAATACCGATTCCTCACCCACGGGTCCCAGAAATTAAAAGGCAGATTCATTACTAAAACTGTTTGATTTTACCACCTTGTCGTGAAGCCTATGAAGATTTCTTTTTCGTCAGTTGAGAGAAGTTCAGCACTAATTTCAAGCGCCGTTATGTGAACAGCCGTAGCCTATAATGACTGTACTCCTCCCGTAATTGTTGAAGAAACACTGAGCGATGGAAGATACATACAGAATATACTCCATCTCTTTCTTTTGCCATTACTACACCGTTCGAGAGATGCAGTTTTCGCTCCGAGTTCGTGTAAAGACGTCTCCCATTATTCGAACGTTCTGCAAGGTGTTTGTCAATTATCCTGGCCAGGGCGATCAGTAGATGTTCCTCTAGACGAACATGTGTTCGATACAACGGGGCGGAATCTGGGCCAGGATGGGTTACCGATAACAAGACGTAACTATTATGTCAGTAGCTGAGAGTATCCCAAAATACCATCTCCAAAGTTTGTAACCAACAACATTCTGACAGTCTACATACAGCACTGCTTCCTGAAATGAAGATATAAGAGATTTTAGTCGCCATTCAGGAGAATGAATATTTGATTACACGATGACCCAATGGTACTTACTGTATAGAGTGAAACATATACCACGTGGGATCAGGTCCGCTAATGAAGTTATTTAGACTTCTGTATAAAATACAGTGATTGCAGTGTCCGTATAGTTCGATCCAAATGTCCTTCAGACGTGCATGCATGTCTTAAGGAACAGACACTGTCGATGATCTACAGCTACACTACTGGCCATTAAAATTGCTACACCACGAAAATGACGTACTACAGACGCGAAAATTAACAGACAGGAAGAAGATGCTGTGATAAGAAATGATTAGCTTTTCAGAGCATTCGTGCCGGTGGCGACACCTACAACGTGCTGTCATGAGGAAAGTTTCCAACCGATTTCTCATACACAAACAGCAGTTGACCAGCATTGCCTGGTGAAACGTTGTTGTGATGCCTCGTGTAAGGAGGAGAAATGCGTACCACCACGTTTCCGACTTTGACAAAGGTAGGATTGTAGCCTGTGCGATTGCGGTTTATCGTTTACTCGCGTTGGTTGAGATCTAATGACTGTTAGCAGAATATGGAATCTGTGGGTTCAGGAGGGTAATACGGAACGCCGTGCTGGATCCCAACGGCCTCGTGTCACTAGCAGTCGAGATTAGAGGCATCTTATCCGCATGGCTGTAACGGATCGTGCAGCCACGTCTCGATCTCTGAATCAACAGATGGGGACGTTTGCAAGACAACCACCGTCTGCATGGACAGTTCGATGACGTTTGCAGCAGCATGGACTATCAGCTCGGACACCATACCTGCGGTTGCCCTTAACGCTGCGTCACAGCCAGGAGCGCCTGTGATGGTGTAGTCAATGACGAGCCTTGACGCACGAATGGCAAAACGTCATTTTTTTCGGATGAATCCAGGTTGTTTTAACAGCATCATGATGGTCGCATTTGTGTTTGGCGACATGGCGGTGAACGCAAATTGGAAGCGTGTATTCGTCATCGCCATACTGGCGTATCACCCGGCGTGATGACATAGACTGCCATTGGTTACACCTCTCGGTCACCTCTTGTTCGCATTGACGGCACTTGGAACAGTGGACGTTACATTTCAGATGTGTAACGACCCGTGGCTTTACCCTTCATTCGATCCCTGCGAAACCCTACAGTTCAGCAGGATAATGCACGAGCTCGTGTGCAGGTCCTGTACGGGCATTTCTGGATACAGAAAATGTTCGACTGCTGTCCTGGCGAGCACATTCTCCAGATTTCTCACCAATTGAAAACGTCTGGTCAGTGGTGGTCGAGCAACTGGCTGATCACAATACGCCAGTCACTACTCTTGATGAACTGTGGTATCGTGTTGAACCTGCATGGACAGCTGTACCTGTACACGCCATCCAAGCTCTGTTCGACTCAATGTCCAGGCGTATCAAGGCCGTTATTACGGCGAGAGGTGGTTGTTCTGGGTACTGATTTCTGATGATGTGTGCACCCTAATTGCGTGAAAATGTAATCACTTGTCAGTTCTATTATAATATATTTTTCCAATGAATACCCGTTTATCATGTGCATTTCTTCTTGGTGTAGCAATTTTAATGGCCAGTAGTGTATATTAAATTTATGAAATGCATTCGCAAATTGCGAATACTATTGTACACCAGCTGCGCAATTTACTAGAACCACATGAAAATTCGTGTCGGATCGGAACACCTCGAAATATTTGCATCGATGTATTCAGACACTGTAAGTTACAGACACTGCTTTCATGCGAAAGCAAAGGCAAAATGAGGAAGAAGCACTGTCTCTCCCTGTGCGGGAATCACACAGTGAGCGAGTACAATGAGACACGAGCAAGAGGGCATTTGGAAGGTTGGATAGGTCCTGGAGGCGTGCACGGATAGCCGAATGGTTAAGGCGATTGTTCGTGAGAAGCTGGTAAATCTGGGATGTAGTCCCGGTTCGGGACAAATTTTCTTGTGTTTCTAGTTAACTGTACAGCTGACGTATCATCGCATTCGCTCTTTGCGAATAAATTCTGTATATGACTTATTTCATTGTGCAGCATGAAGAATAAACCGCTCATAAAAGAACGAGAACAAGTTATATGTTACACAGGGTACTTGCTACAACAAATGCCCGCTAAAGCGTATCGACTATGTTACAAATGACCTAGTCGTGGTAGTGGACGCAGTCGAAAGCTCCATGAGGTTGTTCGTGAATAATACTGGTCTACAAAGAGGAGTTGCAGGGGTTGAATACTGTATCGAAACATAGGACGATCACAGAGGATCTATGCTTTGTGCAGGAATCGACAATTGGGCCTAAAGAGAAACAAATGCAAAGTAAAGCGCATAAATATGTGAAAATGCTCGCCATTGTTAAGAGTTCACCATTTCCAGACAGTCACTGGAAACACGCACGTCGAGTAAGTATCTAGGACTATGTGTGCGAAGCGATTTAAAATGGAAAGAGCACATAGAACTAATCATAAGAAAGACAGATTCATTGGAAGAATCCTCAGGATATGTAATTCACTCAAGAAGGAGTTAGTTGACACTACCGTCGTTCGAAATATTCTTGGGTGTTGCTCATCAGTCTGGAAGCTCTAGGACTGATAGAACAAATGGAGAAGACCCAAAGAAAGACAGCACATTTGGTTACTGGTCCGTTTAATAAACACGAAAGCGTCAAGGAGATGTTTGTGCAACTCCAGTGGCGGACACTACACGAGAGTCTTTTGTGCTTGCGTCGTACTTCGCTCGCACCACTCGCGACTGCTACACGAGAAGATGCGAAGTGACTGTGCTGCACTAGCTACCCACCGCCACACAAAGTAGGATGGTGTGTATACAGGTGCAGGAGTCGAAGCATATATTCGCAACACCCTGTCGTCAGATGTCCTACAAGTTCTCCTTCCGGGATTGGAAAGCTTATCAGACGGCGTTGCCGATCTTCACAGTTATGTACGATGCAGACATATAGCTGTCGCTAAAAATGTGTATTAACCCTTTCGGTCATGGCGTCCTCATATAACGACATAATAAATACATGCTTAGTATAATTCGTTAAATTTTACCATTTCTGATTGTTGTCCTCATATTGTCACAAGCAGAGAGTTTATTTGAGAACTGTGTCGATATCTTCTGTCAATCTGTGGTACGACAAAGCAAAACTGAATGCGCACAGTCATATAGACGCTTCCCAGTAATCTTTGTACCATCCATTAGCCGGTTAATATCTTCTTTTAGGTAAAAACAATTATTTGTGCCTAGAATGGTGCATTCTTGAATTTGAAAACTAAAGGTGTCTTTCAGAACTAAAGGTAAGTGACATATTTATAACTTTATACATTTCTCCAAATGATGACATTGTGATTGTAAGGTTGCAATAGCATAGAAATTTAGGGCATTATTTCGCTGTTTTTGTAGTCATCTTACAGTGATTTCACAATTCCTCAAGTCTAAGACAGACGAAGGCCACTTACAGAAGAAATAGAGCTCCTTAATTCAATTGAAATTACGATCTGTCGGATGAACCTGGCGATAATTTTAAACAAGAGGACTATGACAGAAGTAATGTTTGAAGTTTTATAGCATACGATATACTGTAAGCCGAGTAGGTTAGAGGCAAAGCCCACTAACTGCATAATAAGTGACACTGATATAATCACGAAACACTCTTCGCATCCAAACGACAATGCATTGGCAGAGAGAATGTTATCGTTGTTACAGCGCAGCCAACCTAAAGCTGAATAAGAAAAATAACCATTCTGATCGTAACGACCTGTAAAGTAGCTTTGAATGTCGAGATTGGTAAGTCTGATGTCTGTTAACGTGCTTTGCGTCCGGACATCGCAGGGCGACAGCCACGCCTATTGTGCATTTAGCGGGCTTAGCACCCGAAGACAGCACGCAGTTAGCTGCTTTTGAAACCGGATTTTCGACAGCCATGTTTGTTCATGCAGTTGATATTGCATGTGTTCCAAATGGTTCAAATGGCTCTGAGTGCTATGGGACTTAACATCTGAGGTCATCAGTCCCCATAATTTAGAACTACTTAAACCTAACTAACGTAATAACACCACACACATCCATGCCCGAGGCAGTGGCGGTCGTGTGGTTCCAGACTGAAGCGCCTAGAACCGCTCGGCCACACCGGCCGGCTATTGCATGTGTAAATTGATGTGAAGGTCGATGGCAGTATGACATGGCCTCACACAAATGTAGGATGCTTTTTGATTGGTACACCTGGGATTTGCAGTGGGAGGATAGAGGTTAGCACGAGTGGGGTGGTTGTAGGAATCTGTAACTATAATAATTAGTACTTGAATACTTTAGTAAATAACTTTTGCTTAACTTTGTCCTGCTACTGCACTCCAGGAACATAACTAATAACAACAGTCTTTCTTGAATACAAATGATTCATTAACAGACATTAACTGGATTATACAATAAACAAGATAACACAATTCTGGTATTATGTGCGTAATATATGCGTGATCAAAAGGCTGTGAACCGAGCTACTTCCGCTTTTCTTCTGGCTGATCTGCTTCAGCTTGGTGGTGCAGGGTTTACTTGTAAGCATTTCCTACATCTCTCAGGGGGGTAGGTTTGTGTTGAACATCTTTATTTGTTTGTGTGTCATGGGTGTGGGCGGGCATGAATCAGTTTCCATCGTGGGTGCAGATTCCGTCGTATTTCGGATTGTTTTCTTTTTACATTTTTACCTTTCAAGGATGGCAATGGGTCGCGCATAGCGTTCCCTTGGCTGAGGCGGTGCTCCAAGGTGTCGTATCAGTGGGTTGGTCGAAGTTTCAGTCCTGGCATAAAATCGTCGTGCAAGCTGCTTATGTCTCTGCGGTACCTCCAATTCTTCGGCTGCTTCATGAATGTATCGGTGAGGAAACTGCGGGGGAACGTGGAAAACACGGCGAAGTATCTTATTCTGGAGCGATTGAAGGCGCTGAAGATGTGTCTTTGCTGCATTGCCCCATACCTCACAGGCATAGTCAAAGATGGGGCGAATGTACATCCTGAATATCAACAGTCCGTTGGCTATCGATAAGTCCGAGCCTTCGTTGATGAAGGGGAAAAGTGCCCCTATCCTTCGTGACACGTTAGCGCGGACGTCGTCGATGTGGCGCTTCCATGTAAGTTGTTTGTCCATGGTCACTCCTAGGTATTTAACAGAGTCCGTCCACTGCAGTTCGGTTCCATAAAGTCGGAGGTTCCGAAGATGTCGAAGTCGGCGAGGGCCAGGTCTCCTCTTGGTGAAGATGATGGTTTGCGTCTTCTGTGGGTTGAACCGGATGCGCCACTTTCCTGCCCATTCCTCCAGGGCATAGCAGGCACTCTGCAGTCGTGGGACAAGGACTTCAAGCCATTTCTCCCTCGTGTATATCATGGTGTCATCGGCGTAAATGGCTTTGTCGACTCTTGGTGGTGTCGGAAGGTCCGATGTAAAGACGGAATACAGGACTGGTCCGAGGACTGAGCCCTGTGGGACCCCTGCACGGATAGGTCTAGCCGTGGAAAGTGCATCCCCTACTCTGACCGCAAAGGTGCGTTGGTGGAGGTAGGCGGCAACGAGCTTGACGTACGCCCTGGGGAATCCGAAGGCGCTAAGCTTCCAAATGAGGCCCTGATGCCATACACTATCGAACGCCTTCATCACGTCCAGAAGAACAGCACCACAGAACTCTCCATTGTTGAAGGCTGACGTAATATATTCTGTTGCCCTAAGAATCTGCTGTGTCGTGGAATGACCAGATCGGAAGCCAAACTGCTCCGGTGGCAGAACTTGGAGGCGGTCCATGATGGTGTGGAGCCTCTTCAACAGGAGCCTTTCGAAGAGCTTACTGAGGTGTGGTAGCAAGCTTATCGGTCTGTAACTGGTGGGTAGTCGTCGGTTCTTCCCAGGTTTCGGGACAGCCACCACTATAGAATGTTTCCACGCTGCTGGGTACTTGCCCGTAGCAAAAATCCAATTAAAGATGGTTGCCAAGTGCACAATCGCGGTCCATGGGAGTTGTTTTAAAGTCCTTCCCGTGATGTCGTCGCAGCCAGGTGCTTTGCTGGCAGGTAAGGCCCGGATGCCAGCGTCGATTTCAGCAGGCGTTACTGGAGGGATGAGGTCGTCATCGTTGTCGGCGTCGTCGTCGGCTGCACGAAGTATGGTAGTAACTTCGTTTTCAATGTCTGCAACCCGCTGGGGGTCAACTCCGTCGTCCAGCGGGTGAACCGAGCGAGCTGAAGGCTATTCCAATCTGTCTTCGCTCACGACCTGTAGCTGACTCGGCCGGTGCGATCTGCAAGTCTCTGTCCGTGCCATACGGCGGCGCTGCAAGCGCCAGCGAGTCTAGAGTGTCTGTAATTGCTGGATCGAGATCGATTATCGCAACCTATAGCTTAGTGTCTAACGTTGACACCTCATAACTCACGGACTGAGTACAAGAAAAACGCATCAGAATTAGGTGTTCGTAAAAATTAGACGCTTGATTTGCTTCACTTTAGGGCAAGTGTGGTCAAAGTATTGACAAAAATAGATAAATCAGGTGCCAGGAAACGGGGGTATCCCACTAGTGAGAGTGCAATGCTATCTCCAAGTACTTCAGAACGAGTCAATGTTGAAGTTGGTTCTGAAGGTTCCAGTGGTCAGTGACAAAAAATCGTTTGATAGGTGCAAGATATCCGGTTGCAAAGGCAAAACAAAATTTTATTGTGTAAAGTGTAACATTCACCTATATCTGCATAGAAAAAACTGTTTCTTTCATTATTATAAACCATAGTTTATGTATATAATCATTAAGTAAGCTTTGTGTAATTTATGTATTTTGATGAAATAAAAATCAAATAAAATATTTCGAGTTTTCGACTTATATTGCACCCACTTGAACACAATGTCCTCGGGACGCGTTGTATCCCACTTGGGGGCCATCTCGGAATATTTTATAGATCTGAAAAATCATCATTTAATTCGAAGAACTGGGTGGCAAAGCCCTGAATTTTTTTTTTTTTTTCAAGGGAAAAATGCGAGCTCCTTGAAAAGCTGTCGGCAATAGCTGTCGGCAATAGCTGTTCAAGGATCTCGCATGCCCGTGTAAAATAATCTTCACGAGAGCAGTTAAAAGTGTTGTTATATTTTGTAACACGAAGGTTACTCGATTTAAGCAGGCCTGAAGACAACATAATATACTGTCGAAACCGGTAGCCTAAAAATATAACCTAAATAACGGCCATTGGTATTGTGTTATTGGAAATTGACCAGCCGTAGTCCCACACTCCAGACAGAGGATGAAGTTACATTCATTAATTATGACAGTGGGTGGCTCTCCAGCAATCAAAATATGCTGCATTTTGTGCCTCGACAGGTTGCAGTTAAATCGCAAACCAGGCTAGATTTGCTCTGCAATTGTTCCTGTGGATGTATGTATGCTATTTAATCGAACGTTTCAGAAAATCTAAAAACATTGTCATACATCTAATCAACAGGAGAAAAAAGGTCACATAAATGGCATTATGAAACGAAGACAGGAAATAGTTGGGCATATATTACGACGTTAGCGACTTTGAAAATTGAAGCTGAAGGGGTGATAAAGGGAAAGAATCGCTGGGACAAGCCTTGACACAAGTTTAGGAGGCAAGTGGTTCATGACGTGAGATGTAGTCGTTGTGCTGAGCTGAGGAGGTTAGCAGGCAAGCGACAGGAACGCAGAGTTGCAACATAGCAAGCTCTGAGTTGATGACCAAAACAACAGGTCCTCTGGGATTACCTTTATCCATGAATCTTGTAATATTATCTATTACGAGGTCGAATTGTATTCCTGTGATACTTGTTAGTTGGCATAGGGAAAGTCTCTTTGTTGCACCGAGCGAGGTGGCGCAGTGGTTAGCACACTGGACTCGCATTCGGGAGGACGACGGTTCAATCCCGTCTCCAGCCATCCTGATTTAGGTTTTCCGTGATTTGCCTAAATCGTTTCAGGCAAATGCCGGGATGGTTCCTTTGAAAGGGCACGGCCGATTTCCTTCCCCATCCTTCCCTAAACCGAGCTTGCGCTCCGTCTCTAATGACCTCGTTGTCGATGGGACGTTAAAACACTAACCACCACCACCACCATCTTTGTTGCAGGTAGCTCACACGTTTGATCTCTAGAATTACGCTACAAATAGGAGCAAGTAATGCAGCACAGTGCTTATGTGGAACAGTTTTGCTGCCTGTTCTGTGGTTGGCATTGACCTGTGTTGTTACAGTCGCTCGGGAGCGTCCTCGGCTTGAGCGACCTGCAGTACATCATGACTGTGGTTCTGACTGCAGCGTTAAAAATATAAAATATGTTACATGACGGAGCGCAGCGATGAGTCGAGTGAGTCGGCGTTTGTCTGCAGAGGAATCTGCTTCCTTAAAGCAGCCACAGTTCGGGGCGCCATGAATAATGACGCTTGGAGCGGCTTTCCCGAAGGCTTATGCATAGTTTGTCCGTCCCGATCTTAGCGCGGCACGACGTGCTATTTATGTCCGTACGCCAACCAGTTTCGTCAGTCGGAATTTTTGTCGTATGGCATGTGTCAACAAAGGTCGGTGGAGAGTCGATGTCTTCCGCGTTCGTGAACTGTGCAGAATGATCTCTTACGTTAGCATTCCTCGGAGAGGGCTACCAGTAACCTATTCGACTATAGTTTCAGGTGTTTCAAAACAAGTGGATGCGCTGTGTACCTATAGCAATCTGTTAGTAACAGTAGCTCGCCTGCGTTATCTCATACTCTCAGTTAATTCACCATCGACTTCTGCCGCTCATCGGCCAACGTAGTATTCGTGGTGCTAAGCTTCTCCATTCATCTTCTTCTCTGTGCTCGTTAAGCATAAGTTACATTAGGGTGGTGAATAAGTTCATAGTTTGCAAGTTTGTTTTGCACGTTGATATTCCGATTGCTGTGGATTTGTTTGTCGATTGTCATATCTTATTTGTAGTTTACTTTTGTTATTTGAGTTTACATATTGTTATTTTGTCACTTGGAAATAGTGAGTGGATCTGTAGACGTAGCAAATGCTGTGCCATGGGGAGAAATCAGAACATTTCCGACATATTCTTCTGGTTGTATTCAGTAGATGGGTGACAGCAACAGAGTCTGCCAGAAACATTTGCGCCGTGGATGGGGATAATGCCATTGGACAGAGCATGGCGAGAAAACTGTTTTCTAGTTTTAAGGACGATCGTTCTGACCTTAATGACTATCCATGTTCAGGACGACCTGCGGGGTTTGATGAAGATCGTTCGCTCTAATCCGCAATGATCCAATTCAGTGTTGTCGAGTACTGGCAAATGCAATGAACTGCGATCATTCCACCATTGTGCGACATTAGCAGTCAGTGGGGAAGGTTTAAAAATCGGGTGCATAGGTACCGCATACTCTAAGCCAAAATCACAAAAATGAGCGGGTGGCCGTATGTGCCTCTCTGCTCGTTCATCATCAGTTGGCTCATGAACAACACCGACCATTCCTATCCTGTATCGTTACCGGCGACTAGAAATTGTGTCTTCATGCTAACATAAGGAAAAGAATAACATGGCTGAGCCGCAGCTCCCCGTACAAAGTCCTCCGCTCATCCACAAGAGATAATGTTCAAATGTGTGTGAAATCCTATGGGACTTAACTACTAAGGTCATCAGTCCCTAAGCTTACACACTACTTAACCTAAATTATCCTAAGGACAAAGACACACACACATGGCCGAGGGAGGACTCGAACCTCCGCCGGGACCAGCCGCACAGTCCATGACTGCCTGAGACCGCTCGGCTAATCCCGCGCGGCCAAGAGATAATGTTATGCTTTTGGTGGAATAGCGGCGGTGTGGTATGCTATGAATTTCGTCCCTGAGATGTAACCATCACTGCTGACTTTTATTGTCAACAACTGAGACCTCCTGCAGAGACAGTCCAAGAACTGCCAGGAAGACTACGTGAAGTGATGTTACTCCACGATAACGCCTGCCCGCTTTCTGCTAGACTGACAATAAACACTAACGTGGTACGCCGGCCGAAGTGGCCGAGCGGTTCTAGGCGATACAGTCTGGAACCGCGCGACCGCTACGGTCGCAGGTTCGAATCCTGCCTCGGGCATGGATGTGTGTGATGTCCTTATGTTAGTTAGGTTTAAGTAGTTCTAAGTTATAGGGGACTGATGACCACAGCAGGTAAGTCCTATAGTGCTCAGAGCTATTTATCGTGGTCCGCACCCACGTAATTCACCTGATCTTCTGCCCCCAGGGCTCTACCTTTTCCGCTCAGTATCGAAAAACCTTCAAGGAACTTTCTTTTCAGATGAAAAATGTGCTCCGAATATAGCTCGACGATTTGTTCTCCTCGAAACCATGTGATTTCTACAGTGGCGAGATCGAAAAGATAACCCAGCATTGGCGGACTGTTGTAAATAGTGAAACAGAAAATGACATGGATGTATCTGTTGTGTTTATTAAATTTATGGAAAACTGCTACAAACTTATGCACCCACCTAATATTTCGATTGTGCCTTAAGAGTCTGTTATGTGTATATGTTGTGTTTATTAAATTTAGGCTTTTGCACCGACCTAATATTTCCATATCGATCGTCTTCGGTTCTGTTTTACATTCACAGCAACGATTTCATTTGTCTTCGGGTCGTAGCGATTCTTCTGGATTATGTTCTCGTACATTCATTGACTGTCATGAGAAATTTCATTTCAGTAACCTTCATTTTAGTTTAGCTCTTTAGTTTTCATATCAGAATTTAGGTGTTGTACGTAAGTGTAGCTTCGGCCATACTTTTATAAAATTTAAATTGTTTGTCTGTTGCATGTTTCTGAGGATCTTCTTATTTTTCCATACATTTCTAAAAACTAGCTTATTTGAATTCTAATTTCACTGTGATTAACTGTTAGCATTACATCTTTTGTGTAAGTGTCAGACGAGCCCTCTCAATCTTTAACGCGGGACTTATGGCATAATGTGTGAGTGCATTTTCACAATGATGCAGTGTTTCGACATTCGTCAGAAGGTGAGATTCAGTCATCTCGTAGGAATTTTAATAGACTGAACAGAAGGTGACATACAAAAAGGTAAACGAAGTTAAACACTTCCTTGTTTGTTTGGAATTCGAATTTTAAAAATGATGGTGACTGCTTGACAGCTGAAATTAAAGCCATAGCACTTGAGATTTGAGGCTAGGTCCGGGGTCTCTCATTATATTCTATCTTAAACTTTCATCTTGCTTCAGAGGAGAACTTTCGTTTGTAAAATTAAAAATAATAAGTAATTAAGATTTCAGAATGCAGTTTCATATTGATCCTGAGGACACTGTAAATCCGGGCAATTCGGTAGTGAAGATGGTTAGAGGCCAGCTTCATTGAATCAAAGCATGGGGTGTCAGATATGCAAATCTATGACACAATAAAGGAAATTTGGAGTTTAATTTTCCGTCGACGCTTAGGTGATTGAAGACGAAATACTGGACTACAAGTGAGACAGGAAACCGATATTGGACTAATTTAAGGGATCATTCTCGGAATTCGCTTTAAGGGGCTCTCGACAGAATGAAATCTTGAAGTTTTCAGATTTTTTCCATAGATCATAATCTACGGAAATTCTCATTTGCAGTGGTATATAATTCATGTATATTACTGTCTTATTTCTGGTTTATTAATTCATTTAATCATAACACAGTGCGGACGGCCATGGACATTTGACAGTCTCAGGCAGAAATCTGAGTTTTTGTACCAGCCTCCTCTGAGGGCAATTATTTAAAATATGAACATTCAAAAGGTTTCAAAGCAGTAGAGACAGAGAAGCCAAACGGAGAAAACGTAACTAACATTAAACTGAAGCTCATAGTTCATGTACAAAAGCGAATGGGTACGAATCTGTGACGACTGAAACCCGCACACGATGGAAATAAATTGGAATATGACAGAGTATTGGAAGGTACGAATAACTTTACAAACTTTGTCGTAGATAAAACGAAAAATTATTATGGCATGGCCATTGGGGAAAATGTTTATAGTGTAGAAGATATGAGAAAAGCTGTATGGGTGTTTTTTTCATCTCTCTTCAACAGACTCTAAAGTCATGGTCTATGGCTTCCACAAAGTGATTCATGGTGCAAGTACAACAAAGAACAACAAAATGGTGAGATACACTCCTGGAAATTGAAATAAGAACACCGTGAATTCATTGTCCCAGGAAGGAGAAACTTTATTGACACATTCCTGGGGTCAGATCATCACATGATCACACTGACAGAACCACAGGCACATAGACACAGGCAACAGAGCATGCACAATGTCGGCACTAGTACAGTGTATATCCACCTTTCGCAGCAATGCAGGCTGCTATTCTCCCATGGAGACGATCGTAGAGATGCTGGATGTAGTCCTGTGGAACGGCTTGCCGTGCCATTTCCACCTGGCGCCTCAGTTGGACCAGCGTTCGGGCTGGACGGGCAGACCGCCAGGGTAGTTGACTTACACCTAGAGCACGTTGGGTGGCACGGGATACATGCGGACATGGATTGTCCTGTTGGAACAGCAAGTTCCCTTGCCGGTCTAGGAATGATAGAACGATGGGTTCGTTGACGGTTTGGATGTACCGTGCACTATTCAGTGTCCCCTCGACGATCACCAGAGGTGTACGGCCAGTGTAGGAGATCACTCCCCACACCACGATGCCGGGTGTTGGCCCTGTGTGCCTCGGTCGTATGCAGTCCTGATTGTGGCGCTCACCTGCACGGCGCCAAACACACATACGACCATCATTGGCACCAAGGCAGAAGCGACTCTCATCGCTGAAGACGACACATTCGTCCCTCCATTCACGCCTGTCGCGACATCACTGGAGGCGGGCTGCACGATGTTGGGGCGTGAGCGGAAGACGGCCTAACGGTGTGCGGGACCGTAGCCCAGCTTCATGGAGACGGTTGCGAATGGTCCTCGCCGATACCCCAGGAGCAACAGTGTCCCCAATTTGCTGGGAAGTGGCGGTGCGGTCCCCTACGGCACTGCGTAGGATCCTACGGTCTTGGCGTGCATCCGTGCGTCGCTACGGTCCGGTCCCAGGTCGACGGGCACGTGCACCTTCCACCGACCACTGGCGACAACATTGATGTACTGTGGAGACCTCACGCCCCACGTGTAGAGCAATTCGGCGGTACGTCCACCCGGCCTCCCGCATGCCCACTATACGCCCTCGCTCAAAGTCCGTCAACTGCACATACAGTTCACGTCCACGCTGTCGCGGCATGCTACCAGTGTTAAAGACTGCGATAGAGCTCCGTATGCCACGGCAAACTGGCTAACACTGACGGCGGCGGTGCACAAATGCTGCGCAGCTAGCGCCTTTCGACGGCCAACACCGCGGTTCCTGGTGTGTCCGCTGTGCCGTGCGTGTGATCATTGCTTGTGCAGCCCTCTCGCAGTGTCCGGAGCAAGTATGGTGGGTCTGACACACCGGTGTCAATGTGTTCTTTTTTCCATTTCCAGGAGTGTATGTCACATAACCGTAGAAAACACAGAGTGCCGCTATATACACTTCTTGCTACAGGGCAATGTCAACATCCGAAGAACGAAGCATCTCACGCAACAACTGGATCTTCGCTGCCGTTCGTATCGTGGTGAGGTTAATCGTGGCGATACGATAAGCTTGTTGCCGAACTGCAGGTGCTAAGTTATCCATTAAGACTGGAACTACGCTTCGGACTGTCTTGACACCTCCGCATCCCCCCAAACCTCACCTGCAGTACTTTCTAGAGAGCCGGCGCCAATGGCATGGGCCCTGTTGGCGTAACTTGCATGGTGGCGTCGTCGTCGTGGTCATTCGCCCACGTCGGGGAACTCAAAGCCAGATCGGTTTCCCTAGCTTCGTCAGGATACGGCATGGGTGCTTGCACTACAGAAGGTGGTGGGCAGCATTTGTCCTGCGTATCGGCATCCGATTCTGCCACTGTAGATACGTGTGGTGTGTCCTCAGTTCCGTTCGGTGGAGCCACACTGCAGCAAATGGCAGCTGCCTCTGTGGTAGCGTCGTCATTGAAGATGGAGTCGTCGTCCTATAGAGGCTGTGTCGCATCCCGTTCAGAAGTTGCTCTACGCCTCCGCTTCCGCCACTTCGGAGAGCGTTGCTTCCTGGTGTGTTCTTCTGTGTCAGACGATGGCAAAGATTCACGACGTTCCGGCACAAAGGCAGCCGTAGGCACAATAAGCGAGTCTACGGCCATGCTGTCGTCATGTACACTCCTGGAAATTGAAATAAGAACACCGTGAATTCATTGTCCCAGGAAGGGGAAACTTTATTGACACATTCCTGGGGTCAGATACATCACATGATCACGCTGACAGAACCACAGGCACATAGACACAGGCAACAGAGCATGCACAATGTCGGCACTAGTACAGTGTATATCCACCTTTCGCAGCAATGCAGGCTGCTATTCTCCCATGGAGACGATCGTAGAGATGCTGGATGTAGTTTTGTGGAACGACTTGCCATGCCATTTCCACCTGGCACCTCAGTTGGACCAGCGTTCGTGCTGGACGTGCAGACCGCGTGAGACGACGCTTCGTCCAGTCCCAAACATACTCAATGGGGGACAGATCCGGAGATCTTGCTGGCCAGGGTAGTTGACTTACACCTAGAGCACGTTGGGTGGCACGGGAAACATGCGGACGTGCATTGTCCTGTTGGAACAGCAAGTTCCCTTGCCGGTCTAGGAATGGTAGAACGATGGGTTCGATGACGGTTTGGATGTACCGTGCACTATTCAGTGTCCCCTCGACGATCATCAGAGGTGTACGGCCAGTGTAGGAGATCGCTCCCCACACCATGATGCCGGGTGTTGGCCCTGTGTGCCTCGGTCGTATGCAGTCCTGATTGTGGCGCTCACCTGCACGGCGCCATACACGCATACGATCATCATTGGCACCAAGGCAGAAGCGACTCTCATCGCTGAAGACGACACGTCTCCATTCGTCCCTCCATTCACGCCTGTCGCGACGCCACTGGAGGCGGGCTGCACGATGTTGGGGCGTGAGCGGTAGACGGCCTAACGGTGTGCGGGACCGTAACCCAGCTTCATGGAGACGGTTGCGAATGGTCCTCGCCGATACCCCAGGAGCAACAGTGTCCCTAATTTGTTGGGAAGTGGCGGTGCAGTCCCCTACGGCACTGCGTAGGATCCTACGGTCTTGGCGTGCATCCGTGCGTCGCAGCGGTCCGGTCCCAGGTCGACGGGCACGTGCACCTTCCGCCGACCACTGGAGACAACATCGATGTACTGTGGAGACCTCACGCCCCACGTGTTGAGCAATTCGGCGGTACGTCCACCCAGCCTCCCGCATGCCCACTATACGCCCTCGCTCAAAGTCCGTCAACTGCACATACGGTTCACGTTCACGCTGTCGCGGCATGCTACCAGTGTTAAAGACTGCGATGGAGCTCCGCATGCCACGGCAAACTGGCTAACACTGACGGCGGCGGTGCACAAATGCTGCGCAGCTAGCGCCATTCGACGGCCAACACCACGGTTCCTGGTGTGTCCGCTGTGCCGTGCGTGTGATCATTGCTTGTGCAGCCCTCTCGCAGTGTCCGTAGCAAGTATGGTGGGTCTGACACACCGGTGTCAATGTGTTCTTTTTTCCATTTCCAGGAGTGTATCTTGTTATCCGTCGACGGGGGCGGCTGCATCGGAGTTGAATCCGTAGCTTGTGGAACGGGCATGTCGTCATCGCACTGTATTGGAGGATGGAGCCGCGACCCAACAGTGGATGTCGGCTGTCGTGGTGAAGTGGTAGCTGTCGTGAGGGCTGCTGCATAAGTCACGGGAAGCAGCGTCGGCTGCGACGGCGGGTCCGCGGCAGCCGGCCGCAGTTGAGTGGTTCGACGTTGGATACATTCGGATCTGAGGTGTCCCTCCTTCCCACAACTAGAGCAGGTCTTCGGTTGCCAGTCGTACATTACGATGACACAGCAGCCACTGATATTCAGATATGAAGGTACATGTCTGTTAAGTTCTATTCGGACCTGACGGACTCCGTTCAGCACAGGATATGTCTGGAATTGCATCCATTTTTCCGCAATATGATCATGCACCGTGCCGTAGGGGCGCAGCGCTGTCACGATGTCCTTCGTCGGTAGTTCGAAAGGAAGTTCGAAAAGTCTGATCGTGCGAACTCCCACGCCAGAATAATCGACGTGCACTGTCCCCACATTGCCATCAGCATGGCAGAAACGGAGGCCCTGTTTCGTTTCCCGAAGGATTCGTCACATGTTGCGTCGTTGATGATCTTGACATATACGATACTGCTCACAATGGACAAGTGAATGCCGAGAACGTCGGTCGCCGGGATTTTAACTTCTTCTCGTAGAAATCGTTCGACTTCGAGTGCTTTGGGCCGTGCAAATTCGTTGCGGAACGTAAATTTGAGCGTCGATTTTCTGTACTGGTACGCCATAGTGATCTGAGTACGGCACGCGCGAAACAGCCGAGTACGATGTAAACAACACGAGCGCTCGCTCCGCGGCAGGAACACAAACAGCGCGTCCTCACCGCAGCACAGTCAAAGGCCAACTAGCTGAGCTACCCAAGCACGACTCACACCGCGTCATCCATTTTTCGATCATGAGTAGTGTCGTTCATATTAAAATGACAAACACCGAGGTGTGTGAAGATGTTATTCGCCGCCATACCAATGGACTTAAGTTCAAATACTCTTATGGTCACGTCGGAGCAGGCGCGGTCAACGCATGATTAGGGTGTTTGAAATGCCATTTGAAGTGCCGAAGGACGTAGTTGTCTCTGCGTTACAACCATACGGTAACGTCATCGGTTACGTAGAGGAAAAATGGCAAACCTTCACGACCTACCATGTCCTTAATGGTGTGCGTCAGGTCAAAATTGAACTGAAAAAACATATAACATAATACCTGACAATTGGCGGTGTGCGAGCCATTGTCATATACGACGGCCAACCCCGAACATGTGCGGGTTGTGGACAAGAAGGCCACGTCAGATCCGCCTGCATGCGACGCCGCCTGATCCAGACGCCGGTCGGCGAGGAAGCGTCCCCAGCGGTGATCACTCAGATCACTGTCACATATGCCAAGGTTGCCCAGGAAGGTAGCACCTCTACACAGGGTCTTCGGGCTCAGTTGATGTTGTCGGAGCAGGTAGATGCAACCGCTACTGATATTCCTTCTGAGGTGCCACAGACGCCAGATCCTGACCTGCCGAATCTTCGCGGCACTGTGACTGAAACTGCTGCTGAGATGGACGTTGAATCGGGAGTGGTACCTACAGTACTTCTGCTCTCCTTCAGACTGGTCCGGAGTCAGACGAAAGCCACCCGCAATCAGACTCTGAACGACATGTTCGAAAACAAGGGTCGACACGAAAGAGAATGAAACGTAGCCGTACACCACCTGATGAATCCATTCTACGGATGGATACCAGGGATGCAGACCCGAAGATGGACGACAAACCACCCTTTGATGACCAAAAGTCTGATGCGAACGACCCGCCACAGGCAACTACTGGCAACGAACACCCCTCCTTACTGAAGCCGTCTCCCCCACAGGTCGACGTTGAAGAGAGCCTATCCGCTGAGCCGAAAACTACGTCTCCTCTCCGCGTGGATGATGTGCACAACCGATGTCCAACCGCAGTATCAGTCTCCTGGGCAGACGACGTGGAGATCGAAGGGACTGGGGTGGACGGTGCTGATGATGGGGCTCCCCCATCGGCTGCACCCGCGCCCGCAAACTCTCCACAATAGCAACCTCTTCAGCGGACCGGCACGATCGACGACCTCTCGCTCCTGAAGAAGGAGCGCCACCTGTGCCTGTGGGACTCCAACACCAGCATTATCGTGTCGCAACGATTAACCTCGCGACCATTCATGCGCCCCACAAACTAGCGCTGCTGCGCGATATGATTTATGATGCGGACATTGATATTGCGCTTCTGCAGGAAGTGCATGTCGCCGATTTTTCACCACCACATGGCTTCACGGCGCATCTTTCTCCCGCTTCGGACACCGGTAGTGGTGTTGCCATCATCTTACGAGAAGGTCTTCCTGTCGAAGATGTCCTATACCTCCCCAACGGCAGAGGTATGTTCCTTACTCTCTTTGGTGTACGCATCGTCAACATTTATGCGCCGTTGGGCTCCAGCTACCGTCGTGAACGCAATGCCTTCTCCGCAGATGAAGTCACACCCCTTTTTATGGGACCACACGATGACTGGGTCATGGGTGGAGACTTCAACTGCACCCAGCGACCTCAGGATCAATTGCCGCGTCACTCACCATGCGCAGCTCTGGAAACAGTCGTGACGCGGCTACAATTTGTGGACACGTGGAGACATGTTCACGGTGATCGTTTGGGCTTTACGTACTACACTGCGCGCTCCTCTAGCCGACTGGATCGCATCTACGTCTCGCGATCCCTAATTCAACACACACGACAGGCTGAAATCTGCCCTCTTGCTTTCTCAGATCATGAGGCTTACTTCTGTGACGTTGTTCTCACAAGACAGGCAGTATGGCACTGACGTGGTTTATGGAAACTGAACACGGCACTTCTTAATTCACCTGACTGTCGACTTCTAATAGAAGACACGTGGATCACATGTAATAGACGCCGTCCCACGTATCCGTCTACCATATCCTGGTGGATCCAGTGTGAAAAACCAGCTCTTCGAAAAACTTTGATCCGGCATGGCAAAGATGTTGTCGCCTGGAGGAAGAGCATTATGGACTTTTACTACAGGATCCTACGAGAATGCTCCACAATGCCAGCCTCCTCTGAGCGCCATACAAGGATGAACCATGCTAAGGCCCAAATCTCCAATCTCATGCGAAGGCATTTGGAAGGAGCGATAGTACGATCTCGTACTGCTGATCGCATGCCTCATGAACATCCATCTATGTACCATATCACCCAAGAACGCCAACATCGACGCCGAAAATTTATTCCCGTCCTAACAGACCAAAAAGAGCGTCGCTACGTAACCCAATATGCAATAGGGAATGTGCTTCACCAGCAGCTCTACGCCGCAATTCCACATTCCCCAGAGTTGATCGAGGTGGTCTCCCAGGAGATGCGGCGATTGACTTGGTGTCAGAGGTGACTGATGATGAAGTCCGCGATGCGATCCGAGCAGGAACCATCAATCGCTCCCCAGGACCCGACGGTCTTCCCCTCGAATTTTATCGCACCTTCCGTGATTTGTTAGAGTCCACCTTCACCACCATCTGTCGGGAACTGATGTCTCCGGAAGTACCTGTGCCGGACGCTTTCATGGAAGGAATTATTATTCCTGTACATAAACCGCATGGTGGCAACGATATCATTGATTATCGACCCCTCACCCTCCTTAACAGTAATATGAAAATCTTCACTCGCCTTTTGGCGGCACGACTTAAAAATGTTGCCCGATATGTTGTGTCGCCAGACCAAGCATCTTTGGGAGGGGATAATAATATCCGCACAGCTTTATGCCGCTACAGGGGTATGATCGCCGTTACCCAGGCACAACGCCTCTCTGCGGCACTTGCGTCTTTGGACTTTAGTCAAGCTTTTGATAGGGTTGACCATTTGTTCCTTACGGCCGTTCTCCACCATATGGGTTTCCCAGTCGCCGTTATCACGGTAGTGATGCGCCTTCTACGGGGTGCCTCTTCCAGGATTATGTACAATGGCAGACTCACTCCTCCGATAAAAATAGGTCGATCCGTACGTCAAGGTTGCCCTCTATCAGCGATTTTGTACGCCTTTTCCTTGGAATCCTTGCTATGTGGACTCAGACAACGTTGGGTAGGGTTGTCCATAGATAGATACCGATTTTGTTGCATGGCCTATGCTGACGATGTAGTCGTCTGTTTACGTAATGCCGACGAGGTTCGAGCTGTTTTGACGTGGGTAGCGACTTATAGTGAGGCGTCGGGTAACTCTTTAAACGTACGTAAGTCACAAGTTATGTTCATTGGCACGGGACTCCCTGTGGAGTGTGTTACACCTCTCACCACCGTTGATACCATTCGCTGTTTGGGAATAGACTTTTCATCTGATCTCCGGCGTTCAGCCGCCATCAACTGTCGACGCCTCCTTTTAATGATCAGAGCAGGTCTTATGGACCATCGCCTTCGATCCCTAGATATTCTCCAAGGAGCTCGATATGTCAATAGATATATCGCATCTCGAGTTCCCCATGTAGCACAAGTTCTACCTTTCCCGCTTACTGTGGCACGTCGCATGTTGGCAGCGATGACATCTTTCGTCAGCTCTGGGCTGTTGTTCAAAGTTAACTATGCAACCCTTACTCTTCCCCGTGAACGAGGTGGGATAGGTGTGTTTCACGTGACGATGACGGTATGGACACGATGCCCAACGAGCCTCACTGGTCTCCTCCTATCGGCACATTCGCCGGTCTCACTGTCAGCCCCAGTGATGATCTCGGACGTTCCGGCCCAGTTCCATTATATACGATACTTCTTTCTTGAACTCAGTTATCTACGCCTCACCTTACCAAGCCAACTTTTACTCAAGACAAACGCAGTATACAATGTCCTCCAATTAGGTCGTCCACCTAACCCGATGGAACAAAGGTTCCCCCAGGCTGACTGGCGTCATGTATGGCGCGTGGTGTTCGCCTGTTACCTTGACACGAATGTTCAATCTGTCTGGTACCTAACTGTCAATGGTAATCAAATCAACCAATTTCGCCTTCATCGTATCCACCTCGTCCAATTACCTCTATGTTCCACGTGTGGAGTGTCAGACAATGATGAACATGGGTTTGTTTGCGGACCGGCGGAGGTTTGGCACGTGGTTCGTCGTATTGTGGCTTTTCTAACGCGGGACATTCCGGATCGGATTACTCCCCTTTCATTATTATTTCCGGATCGTGAATATTTTCCTCGGACAAAGACCAATGCTGTGAACTGGATTTGCGGACATGCCATTCACTACCTATTTGGACAAACTGTAGACTCTGTACTCGATTTTTGGACATACCTCAATGACCGTCATTATGTCGTTGTCCGTCACCCAAAATACAGACAATTTTTCTCGAACTTCCTTGGGAGTGCTTTCCACGACCCGCCTCGCAGCTGGAATGTGTTAAGCCAAGAGAGAAAAACGTTTCCTGTATGAACCAATGAAAATTTCTGAACAATTGAACAGAACACATCAATTTCGAGAAGACGTGACTCAACATATTACCAGCGGGGCGCAGAAGGCCTCTGATCAATTACACAACAAAACTAAACAAAAACAAAAAATAATAATAACACAACAACAATAAAAATAAAATAAAATTCAGAAAAAGGAAGATTTTGTTTTGTTTGTAAGGATAGCCCTAACCTTGATTTCCTATATTTGCCCTGGTATATAGGCAGCTCTCTGGGGTAGGTTTAGTCAGGAGCCAACGCCTGAAGTGGACCAGATTTTTTTTTGTTATAGGATGAAAAGTGACAGTGGCACTTAGTGTTTTTTTCTTTTTTTTAAGTTCCATTTTAATAAAGGGGTTTCAAAAAGCACACAAAATGTAAAAAATAAAAAAAGTAAAACAAAAACAAAAAATAAATAAAAAAGTTGGTAGAGCAGTTACCCGCGAAAGGCAAAGGTCCTAAGTTCGAGTCTCGGTCCGGCACACAGTTTTAATCTGCCAGGAAGTTTCATATCAGCACACAGTCCGCTGCAGAGTGAAAATCTCATTCTGGAAACATCCCCCAGGCTGTGGCTAAGCCATGTGTCCGCAATATCCTTTTTTCAGGAGTGCTAGTTCTGCAAGGTTCGCAGGAGAGCTTCTGTAAACTTGGAAGGTAGGAGGCGAGGTACTGGCAGAATTGAAGCTGTGAGGACGGGGCGTGAGTCTTGCTTGGGTTGTTCAGTTGGTAGAGCACTTGCACGCGAAGGTCAAAGGTCCCGAGTTCGAGTCTTGGTCCGGCAGACAGTTTTAATCTGCTAGGAAGTTTCAAATTTTACATTGCTTAAGATAGGGTTTTTCCAATCAGTCAGTGTTTTACGAGAAGCACTAAAAACTTGAATTAGGGTGGCCAATGGAGGATTTCAACCCCACTCCTGTTGAATTCGTGTGTAATGCATACTCACTGCTCCACTCCGCTGTCTCAGTAACGGTTACTAAGCGCAGACAATACTAGAGAATAAGTATCTGAAATTGACACAGAGTAGCGTAAATTTTTCCGATCGATGGGGTAGCACAACCAGTAACACATATCACATAGACTGAAGATCCGAAACACTATGAGCACTGCCACCGCGAAAGTGATTGCCACCTGGTGGGTGGCAAGTGGCGCGGTAGGAAAAGTATGTAGGCGGAGAAGAGACGAATCGGGAATCATTATAACGACGACACAAGCTCAAATGGGGAAATACACTGCCATAAGCGACTCTGAAATACACTCCTGGAAATGGAAAAAAGAACACATTGACACCGGTGTGTCAGACCCACCATACTTGCTCCGGACACTGCGAGAGGGCTGTACAAGCAATGATCACACGCACGGCACAGCGGACACACCAGGAACCGCGGCGTTGGCCGTCGAATGGCGCTAGCTGCGCAGCATTTGTGCACCGCCGCCGTCAGTGTCAGCCAGTTTGCCGTGGCATACGGAGCTCCATCGCAGTCTTTAACACTGGTAGCTTGCCGCGACAGCGTGGACGTGAACCGTATGTGCAGTTGACGGACTTTGAGCGAGGGCGTATAGTGGGCATGCGGGAGGCCGGGTGGACGTACCGCCGAATTGCTCAACACGTGGGGCGTGAGGTCTCCACAGTACATCGATGTTGTCGCCAGTGGTCGGCGGAAGGTGCACGTGCCCGTCGACCTGGGACCGGACCGCAGCGACGCACGGATGCACGCAAAGACCGTAGGATCCTACGCAGTGCCGTAGGGGACCGCACCGCCACTTCCCAGCAAATTAGGGACACTGTTGCTCCTGGGGTATCGGCGAGGACCATTCGCAACCGTCTCCATGAAGCTGGGCTACGGTCCCGCACACCGTTAGGCCGTCTTCCGCTCACGCCCCAACATCGTGCAGCCCGCCTCCAGTGATGTCGCGACAGGCGTGAATGGAGGGACGAATGGAGACGTGTCGTCTTCAGCGATGAGAGTCGCTTCTGCCTTGGTGCCAATGATGGTCATATGCGTGTTTGGCGCCGTGCAGGTGAGCGCCACAATCAGGACTGCATACGACCGAGGCACACAGGGCCAACACCCGGCATCATGGTGTGGGGAGCGATCTCCTACACTGGCCGTACACCTCTGGTGATCGTCGAGGGGACACTGAATAGTGCACGGTACATCCAAACCGTCATCGAACCCATCGTTTTACCATTCCTAGACCGGCAAGGGAACTTGCTGTTCCAACAGGACAATGCACGTCCGCATGTATCCCGTGCCACCCAACGTGCTCTAGAAGGTGTAAGTCAACTACCCTGGCCAGCAAGGTCTCCGGATCTGTCCCCCATTGAGCATGTTTGGGACTGGATGAAGCATCGTCTCACGCGGTCTGCACGTCCAGCCCGAACGCTGGTCCAACTGAGGCGCCAGGTGGAAATGGCATGGCAAGCCGTTCCACAGGACTACATCCAGCATCTCTACGATCGTCTCCATGGGAGAATAGCAGCCTGCATTGCTGCGAAAGGTGGATATACACTGTACTAGTGCCGACATTGTGCATGCTCTGTTGCCTGTGTCTATGTGCCTGTGGTTCTGTCAGTGTGATCATGTGATGTATCTGACCACAGGAATGTGTTAATAAAGTTTCCCCTTCCTGGGACAATGAATTCACGGTGTTGTTATTTCAATTTCCAGGAGTGTATATCAGATTGACATGACCAAGCGCCTCGGAACGAGAATGTTGCAGATGGCGAAGCTGTTAGGCTGATCAGGTGCTCTTGTCCTGAGCATCTATGGAAAGTGATGCCGGACGATGAAACCACAAACTGGCGACAACTTGTTGGGCAACCACGACCAGTTACGGCACGTAGAGATTGGAGACTTTACAGAGGGAAAAGCTGACTAGGTATAGATTTGTGGCAGATGTGGCAACAATGCTGCTACAGGCACAAGTGTTTCGGAGCACAACGTCCAGCGCATATTGTTGAACATGGCGCTCCGCACTAGACGACAACTTCGTGCTACCATATTGATCCAACGACACTGCCAATTACGACTGGGCCATGGATCCATGGAAATGTATCGCCTGGTCGGGTGAATCATGCTTCTTGTTACACCAAACCGATAGTCGCGTTCAGATATGCTGTCATCGAGGCGAACGGCTGTTCTAAAAATGGACTGCGCAACGGACGCAGGAACGGGGAGGGGGAGGGGGGAGGAGGCCAGTATTATGCTGTGGAAGATATTCACCTGGCCTTCCACCGGATCTATGGTGGTACTGTGGAAGCTGTGGACTACTTGAACATTACTGCCGATCACATGTCCTCCCTTCATGCTTGACATCTTCCCCATCGGCGACAACTCTTCCAGCACGACAACTGTTCGTGTCAAAAGGCCAGAACCGTGGTGCAGTGGTTTGAGAGACATGATAGTAAACCACGTTGATGGCTTGGGCACCAAATTGGCCTGCTCTGAAGCCAGTGAAACACATCTGGGACGCTGTCGGGTGCCAGTTGCGAGCCCAAAAACCAAAGATTAGTAAATTAGAGGTACTGTGTGACCTATGTGTGAGCATCACGTGTCTCATCCTTCGGATACCTACCAAGGACGTATCGAATCCATGGCATAAGGAATCGGTGCTTTGTTACGTTTCACAAGGGAAGCAGTAGTGATCAAAATATGTTGCTGATCAGTGCACATCGCTCGTTTCTCTGTCATGTTTTCCCTGAACGGACGTCGCTGTTCCGTTTCACCAAGCCCATTTTGTCAGTAAAAACTGTCGTTGTTGTTGTCTTCAGTCCTGAGACTGGTTTGATGCAGCTCTCCATGCTACTCTATCCTGTGCAAGCTTCTTCGTCTCCCAGTACCTACTGCAACCTACATCCTTCTGAATCTGCTTAGTGTACTCATCTCTCGGTCTCCCTCTACGATTTTTACCCTCCACGCAGCCCTCCAATGCTAAATTTAAAAACTGTCATGAGAAGGAAAATGTACTTCATGTCGGTGTAATGGCGCCAAGGTTTTTCAATAGTGGTCCACATGGGCTTCAAGAATTACACGTCCGAAAGAGCGCTGTTTCCAACTACAAATACGAGGCGTGGTTTTTTTTTTTTTTTTTTTTTTTAAGTAAGGTCTGTTTTGTTGCGGACATTAGTAGTTCGCGAGCATACCGCAACGAGCGCTTGCGTCGTGTACCGGCATGCCTCGGGAACAACTGTGCTCAGGTTTAGCTCTGTAGCTAACCTGTACGGTTCTGTGATTTCAAAATGTTCAAGACTATCAACTCGCCCGCCACGTGTGAGGTTCGCTCAGTGATACGATTTTTGCCAGCAAAGTAGTCTGCTGCAGAAATTCATCGACAGATTTGCGAAGTCTACAGTGATACTGTTATGACTGAAAGCAAAGTGCGTAAGTGGGTACAAGAGTTCAAAGATGACTGTGACAACGTCCATGAAGAGGATCGCTCCGGTCGCCCTTCTTTGATTACCGACAATTTGGTGGCTTTAGTTGAAGCGAGGATTCGTGAGAACAGGCGCTTCACTATTAAAGGTCTCTCAAATGAATTTCCTGTCGTGTCGAGATCGGTACTTTACAACATTGTTTCTGAACACCTAAAGTTTAGGAAACTGTGCTCCTGTTGGGCTCTTAAACTCCTAACAGAGGACCACAGAAACCAAAGATTTGCGTGTGCGATGACGTTCTTCACTCGTTATCACGAAGAAGGTGGTGGCTTCTTGAGTTAGATCGTAACTGGAGACAAAACTTGGGTTTCGCATTTCACGCTCGAATCGAAGCAACAGAGCGTGGAATGAAGACACACAGACTCGCCTGTAAAGGTGAAAGCCAAACAGACTCTGTCCCAGCGCAAAATCATGGCGTTAGTGTTTTGGGATAGGCATGGCGTTTTGTTGGTAGACTTCATGCAGAAGCAAATTTCCAAACCCTGAGAAAGCTACGCAGAGCGATTCAAAACAAAGGACGCTGCATACTGACAAAGGGAATGGTCCTTCTTCATGACGATGCAAGACCTCACACTGCAGCTCAGACCCGCAATTTATTGGCCAGTTTTGGATGGGAAGTTTTTGACCACCCACCCTGCAGTCTTGATCTTGCCCCAAGCGATTACCATCTGTTCCTCCACCTCAAACAACACCTCAGTGGCAACCGTTACAATGATGAAGACGACGTGAAAACGGCAGTGAACTCTTGGTTATCGGAGCAGGTGGCAAGTTTTTATGAAGAGGGTATTTTAAAATTGGTTGAGAGGCGTAATACGTGTTTGAACAAACTTGGCAACTATGACGAAAAATAGAGTGAAATGTGTAGTTTCTGAAAATAAATTTCCTTTTTTGGAATCACCTTTCGTCGTGTACTTACGTTCAAACGGACTTTACTTAAAAAACACGCCTCGTATCATGTATCGGATGTCCCATACTACTTCAAGATAATGATAATATGTAATGAAAACCGTTATAACAGTGAACAAAACTCTGATCGTAAAGGTTAGTGAGTTTACCAGCTGCAGCACGTTATGGTCAGCGCCTTGCATGAAAGTTTTTTGAGGGGCGTTCAATTAGAACCATGAGACATTTTTTTGTGGAGGAAGGTTGATTTTATTCAGGTTTCCAGTACACCATATTGCCACAAAACCATACTTTTGGATATAATCTCCGTTCACTGCGACGGCTTTACTGGGAGGACCTTTATACCTGCAAGGTACCACTGTACTGGTCGACATCGGAGCTCACGTCTTGCTGCGTTAATAACCTCCCCATTATCCACGTATTGCCTCCCGCGGAGCGCATCCCTTATTGGGCCAGACAGGTGGGAGACGGAAGGTGCGAGATGCGGGCTGTAGTGTGGATGAGGAAGAACCTTGTTTGCAATGGTGACAGGCTCCTCCACCAACGACTGACCGTGCTTTTGTTCACTGACAGGTATCTGTAGACATTTTGAAGTGCCTATAAATATCTGCGGTGCTCAGATTTTCCGCCAAAAGAACTCAATGACAGCTCTATGCTTGCAACGCACTTCCGTTACAAACGCCATTTTGAATTCTACGAATAGCAATGACACCTGTTTGAACTTCATGAAGCGGGAATATTCCACGATGTCCCACAACAAATTCCGCATTTTTTCAACCGAAACTGGCCGAGAAAAAATGTGTTGCATTTTTTACTGAACGGCCCTCTTACATTTTCAGTAACACGAATTCATCAACATCGTTAGTCTTACATTTGTGAGAGAGCAAAGTGTTGCAGCTGATAGAATTATTAATGGGTAACTGTTGTAATAAATTTTATGCAACTGACAGGCATCACATTTGTAAGTAGGCTGTTTAGGTTTTTATGTTGGTAATGCCACGTAGCGCTCTCTATTAAAATCGCTGACTGCGCTGTGTGCAGCCTGTGGCTCGTTACACTGGTTGTTGGAAAATTATTGGCCGGTGTAGTGTTGGGCAGTTGGATGTGAACAGCCCGTAGCGTTGGGCAGTCGGAGGTGAGCCCCCAGGAGAGATGGATGTGGGGAGAGAGATGCCAAGATTGATGAACGTTATTAAGGTAAATTCATTGTTTGTTCTCTATCAAAATCTTTCATTTGCTAACTGTATGCCTATCAGTAGTTAGTGCCTTCACCAGCTGGAATCTTTTGTTTAGCGGGCAGTATTGGTACTCGCTGTATTGCGGTAGTTCGAGTAACGAAGATTTTTGTGAGGTAAGTGATTCATGAAGGGTATAGGTTATAGTTAGTCAGGGCTATTCTTTTTTAGGGATTATTGAAAGTCGGATTGCGTTGCACTAAAATATTGTGTGTCAGTTTAGTAATGATCAGAACAAGTAAAGAGGAAACAGTCTCAGTACGTTCAGTTTCACTCTGGAGTTTGAAAATCAAGTAACATAGTAGTTTTACCTGTACAGTCATTCTTTACATTAAATAGCTTCAAATGGTTCAAATGGCTCTGAGCACTATGGGACTCAACTACTGTGGTCATCAGTCCCCTAGAACTTAGAACTACTTAAACTTAACTAACCTAAGGACATCACACACACCCATGCCCTAGGCAGGATTCGAACCTGCGACCGTAGCAGCAGCGCGGCTCCGGACTGGAGCGCCTAGAACCGTACGGTCCCTGCGGCCGGCCATTAAATAACTTACACGTTCCAGTAGATATTATTGCTTTCAATACTTGTTTATGGTCACTGAATTGAATTTATAACAGTTTATGTTTCGATCAATGGCAAATAAAACAGCTTTGGAACTTTCTGGTAGACTTACTGGTATTCCATTGATGTATGTTGGAGTAATCCAAATATAGAACCCTGAAGAATGTCCCACAATACAGTGTCCCAATGAAAGGCAAGTGCCTTTCCTGTTGCATAACTGTGTACAACCAGTTACTAGCTCGTATCACATACATAAGAGAATTGTATGGTATCTGACTTTCCTCATAATGCTGTAATTTAGACAGCGGTGTACCACTGCAGTACACAGGCCAGTCCTATTGTATCAAGTATAATGACGAAAAGCCACTATTTTGTTATCCACACCTTCTATTGTTTGTTGCGAGTAAGAGTAAACTGCCTTGCCAAATGACGAATCATTTCTAAGGCGGATTAGCGGCTATGTTAATAAGTTACGACTTTCTTTGCGATTACGACATCCTATCATCAAAATGGGCTGCAGAAATAATATAATTACGTTATCTTCCAAGGAACCGAATTTTCTCCTCAAAGGGATGGCCCAAGTAAAGGAGCAGACGTTCTCTGATACCGAGCTGTTCGCCGTGTATCCTGTTGCTCTTTTCTCGTCACGAAAGGGGAAATGCCTTATGCTCTGAGGCCAGTTGCGGAGCAGCTGCTCGCAATTGCAGACATCCGTTTCATAACGTTTCGTGCGGTGGAAGCAGTGCTCGCGTAAGTGCACTGTTACAGAAGCAATTAGCTTACATAACTGCAGGTTTTTCTAACACAGATGCAGCCAGAAAGCTGATTAAGTTGTGAATATAGAAGAGCGGTTATCAGTTTATGACGAAAAGGCCGAACATTGCGGGGTAATGGAGCATCGAAAGAACGGAAGCTTTTAGGAGCCTGTGCATGTGATATATTATGACATCGCTGACAGTAAATGATTTAGGATGTAAGTAACTGTCGTGGAAAGACTATCTGAATATCCTCTTTTTTTAAAACCACTTTACGTATCTTCACTATTCGGTGGATTTATTTACTCTTGGGTTTGACAGAATGATAATTAGAAGTCCTTTTTCTGCTTGGCGACGTGTAAGTGACTAGCGTGTCAAATGTCTTCAGCTGTAGATGTCTCGTGTAAATGAATGTGATGAACTTAGGTGTGTTGTAGGGTCGTGTTGGTAGCTTTTATAGCCGTCTGGGATGGTCCAAATGGGTCTCGAGCGCAATATCACCATCGGAATTTCTGAAAACTACCAACAATAACCGATTCCTCACTTTGTGAGACACTTCGAAAAGGACTCGAAGGGAGGAAGGAAGGACGGAAGGAAAATAAGGATTGCACGTCACGTCGACGACGATTTTATTAGCTTAGAAAGGGAGGCCGCGACATTCGGGCCACGGATTTACTTCAAACTTTGTACTCTTCTAATAGTCCATTAGCATAACATATTGTGCAAGCAGTAAGGCGTGCTACTAGGGAGATTTCCAGAAATCGAAAATAATGATGTTCCTGTCTGGGGAGTCTGGTTGTCAGCGGAAGTTTAAACTCGGAAGAGTGTTCCTAGTGCCACTCTGTAGCAGTTCTGGACGTGTGGGGTATCGCATTGTCTTGTTGGAATTGCCGAAGTCCGTCGGAATGCACAATGGACTTGAAGGGATGCTGGTGCTCAGGCAGGATGTTTACGTACGAGTCATCTGTCACCTACATGTACAGGGGTCCCGTATCGCTCCAACTGCACACGCTTCACAATGTTACAGAGCCTCAACCAGCTTCGAGAGTCCTCTGCTTACATGCAGGGTCCATGGATTCACGAGGTTATCTCCATACGCAAACACGTTCATCCGCTCGATACAATTTGTAACTAGTCCGACCAGGCAACTTGTTTCCAGTCGTCAACAGTATAATGTTGGTACTGACGAGCCCAGGCGAGGCATAAAGCTTTGTGTCGTGCAGTCATCAATGGTACAGGAGTGGACCTTCGGCTCTGAAAGCACATATCGGTGATGTTTCGTGATGGTTCGTACACTTGTTGATGGCCCAACATTGAAATCTGCAGCAATTTGCGGAAGGGTTGCACTTCAGTCACGTTGAATGATTATCTTCAGTCGTCGTTGATCCCGTTCTTTCAGGATCTTTTTCCGGGCGCAGCGATGCCGGAGATTTGCTGTTTACCGGATTCCTGATATTCACGGTAGACTCGTGAACTGGTCGTACGGGGATATCCCCACTTCATCGCTATTTCGGAGATACTGTGTCCTATCGCTCGTGCGCCGACTATGACACCACATTCAAACTCAATTAAATCTTGATAACGTGGCATTGTAGCAGCAATAATCGATCTAACATCTGCGCTAGACACTTGTTGTCTTACATAGGCGTTGCTGACCGCACCGCCGTATTCTACATGTTTAAATATCTTTGTATTTGAATACGCATGTCTACACCAGTTTCTTTGGCGCTTCAGGGTACATGGTTGATAGAAAGGAGCCTAAGACTAATCTTGCGATTAGTTGCTGCTCATGTCAGATCAGATGGCTGTAATTAGTTGCTGCAGGGAATGTACACTGCTGAGCATTGAAATTGCAACTCCATGAAGGCGGCCTTGTAGCAAACGTCTAACCAGCATGAAGTGTACTACACGCTTGGATTTGCAAGCAACCGCACAAAGTAGGTGCAAGTAATGCTGTCTGTATCATGGATGTAAGGAAAGGTGAGTGCAGTGGTTTCTCATTCGGAAAGAGCGGTCGAATATTGGATGATTCTGCTAAGATCGCATGGTACCTCGTGTAGAGCACCGAAATGATTACCAGAGTGTGTCGGATTCGACAGTGGTGGAATCGTTACTAATGAAAGTGCGGTTTATCGTTTTGCATTATTCCTGCTCACATTAGTCGGCATCCCACGACTGTTACAGCGCATATGGAATCGACGGGGCCGGCCGGAAGGCCAAGCGGTTCTAGGCGCTTCAGTCTGGCACAGCGCGACCGCTACGTCGCAGGTTCGAATCCTGCCTCAGGCATGGAGGTGTATGGTGTCCTTTGGTTAGTTAGGTTTAAGTAGTTCTGAGTTCTAGGGGACTGATGGCCTCAGATGTTAATTCCCATAGTGCTCAGAGCCATTTGAACCAATTGAATCGACGGGTACGGGAGTCAGGTGGACCATTCTCAATGCCCAGCAGGATCTCAACTATTGCTGAATTGGACATGCATATTGTTAGCTGGGCCGTGCAGGATGGTACAGCCACGTCAAGTAGCTTGAGTCATGAAATGGACCTATTGAAAGCTTGACATGCATCCACACGAACATAGCGAACGGCCGGATCACCATGACAACCATTGTTACTGCAGTAGCAGTGAGAGACGCGTCGATAGTGGTGCACTCAACGACAGCACTGAATTCTGGAATGGCACCAGCTCTGCTTGCAATTCATGAGGACAATTTTTGACATTGGCCAGTTGTGAGTGCGAAAGGAAGTAGATTCAAGATGCTAAACTGCAGAGGAAGTCCATCAGTGATCTGCCAGACGTGTAATGTTAGTATGTGCATCGAGAAAAAAAAGTCACTGTTTTCTGGAATTTTATAAAGAGTAAAAATAATGAGGGTCAAAAGTTTCAAATTCTTGAATATTTTTATTCTTCAGGAAAGTCATTTGTCACAATCCAAAATGTAATTTGTCTCTGTTGTTATCTATAGGCAACGGCCTTGCCACTGTGGATACACCGCTTCCCGTGAGATCACCGAAGTTACGCACTGTTGGGCGTGGCCGGCGCTTGGATGGGTGTTGCGCTGTTGCCATTTTTCGGGGTGCACTCAGCCTCGTGATGCCAATGGGGGAGTTATTCGACCGAATAGTAGCGGCTCCGGTCAAGAATACCATCTTACGACCGGGAGAGCAGTGTGCTGACCCCACGCCCCTCCTATCCTCATCCTCCCCTGAGGATGACACGGCCGTCGGATGGTCCCGGTAGGCCACTCGTGGCCTAAAGATGGAGTATTCTTATATATCCTTGTAGTGTGTTTGAAAAAGAACTCTCTAGTTTTAATGTGTCCTAGAATCTGTACAAAGTGACATATACTATTCTAGTTTGTGGTGTTTGATTCATCAACTCTCCAAGTTTCTCTCCCCTGCAGTTGGCAGGTCTGTTTGACCTTGAGACGGCGCCACTGCTTTTTTTTTCTCTGTTCAGTCCAGCAGTGCGTGCAGGCAGTGCAGAGCAACAATATGTACTCCTCAACAGAAAGCGCAGTGTGTTATTTGGCTTGTGAAACCTGAGTCAGTTATAAAAGTGCAACGTAATTTTAGACGTAATATGATGGTCAACCACATACATCAAAAACTATTCGTCATGGGCTAAAGTGTTCCTAGGAAACCGGTAGTGTTTAAAAAGCAAAATCATCAGGAAAACCGAGAACTTCTAAAGATGTTGTTGAACAGGTCCGTGTTTCATGTATTTGGAGCCCTAAAAAGTCATTGGCCAGACGTAGTCTACAGACCTCATTACAGCAACCACGTGCTTGCGGCTCTTGACACTCGCTTTCCTGGAACGTGGATTGGGGGGACTGACCTTGGCCACCACGAAGCCCAGACCTAATCCTACTGGACTTCTTCTTTTGGGGCCACGTAAAAAATGTTGCGTGCAGTGAAAAGATCAGAGACATCAATCATTTACGAGAGAAAATCGTCGTGGCAGTTGGAGCAGTCACACCTGAAATGTTGGTGAGGCGAGAAGTGGAATATCGTGTCGATGTGAGCAGGGGAACAAATGGATTCCACGTTGATGTCTTGAAGGAATTCTCTTTCATGACATGTACTCATTGATGTAATTTTTCATTAATTTGCCCGTTAAATTTATACTCAAAACTAGGAACAGCCTATATATTAATGACATAGGAGGCAACCTGAGTAGCCGTTTTAGATCGTTTGCAGAGGACGCTGTCATTTACCGTCTTGTAAAGTCATGAGACGACCAAAACGAGTTGCAAAATGATGTAGATAAGGTATCTGTATGGTGCGAAAAGTGGCAATTGACTCTGAATGTGAAGTTGTTAACATGAGTACTAAAAGCAATCCGCTAAATTTCGATTGCGTGATAAGTCACACAAATCTGAAGGCTGTAAATTGAAATAAATACTTAGAGATAACGCTTACAAATTGGAACAATCACATAGGTAATATTGTGGGTAGAGCAAACCAAAGACTGCGATTCACTGGCAGAGCACTTGGAGGGTGCAACATGTCTACTAAAGAGACTGATTACACCGCGCTTGTCCACCCTATTCTGGAGTATTGCTGTGCCTTGCGGGATCCGCATCAGGTGAGACTGGCGGATAACATCGAAAAAGTTGGAAGAAGGGCAGTTCGTTTTGTAGTATCGCGAACTGGGGGAAATAGCACCACAGTCATGATACGTGAATTGGAGTGGCAATTATTAAAACAAAAACGTTTTTCGTTGCGACGGGATCTTCTCATGAAATTTCAATCACCAGTTTTCTCCCACGATTGGGAAAATATTCTGTTGCCACCCACCTACATGGGGAGAAATGATCATCACGATAAAATAAGAGAAATCAGGGCTCGCACAGAAAAATTTAAAGAGCTCGTTTTTCCCGTGCGCCTTTCGAGAGTGGAACGGTAGAGAGAGAGAAGCCTCTGCCAGGCAGTTTATTGTGAATAACAGAGTAATCACATAGATGTAGATCCTTAAATGTCTAATCTAACAAATACGTAACGATACGAAATATATTTTATAAACTTGACTTAACGTAATTTTATCAGTAAATGTTTAATGTCACAAATATAGCATGTAGGATTTTTTGTATTTATTGCCCATTAATTCTGTCCATAGAGGGTTAATTAGAAACAATACATAAATTAGTATGTTATGACCCCACAATGGCTATAGTAAGCGCATAAAAAGCAGGCAACCGACGTTCAAATAATGATCCTTATAAGTCGGCACCATTCGGACCACTTCGTGTTGACTGTGGTCTTTCTCCGATCAGTGTCAACATCGACGAACTAACAGTTGTGACACTGTAGTTGCGTTGCGAAGGACTGATGGTTTAGCACGTTTGTGGATAACTTCGATTAATAATAGTATCTGTATTTAAGTGCGCTGTTAAATATGAGACACCATCGCAAAGGTTTGATAAATGATTTAAACGCTGGTTTTCGTCTACTCACTGTGTTGTTTTACAACAGCCTTAAGCAATTTATAGCTCCTTGCTACAAGTAAGTACCACATTTGAAGATGATCTTCTCTGTAATGCACATTCACGAAACCATGTTACTTCCAGGCCAAAATTTATGCCATAGTAGCTGATCGGTACAAGTAGCGTACGCCCGTGAGTTGTCATTACAGGAAGACGGACAATAAAACATCCCTCTACCGAGCGTGGTGGCGCAGTGGTTAACACACTGGATTCGTGAGATAGTCAGATACGTCGCTCGGATGTGAGTGACCACATGCAACATGTAGATAACAAAGCAGACGCGAGGCTTAACCCCATGGTTAACAGGCAAAGCATACTGAATAGGAGGGTGACGAAGTCCATGAACCCGACACTTATTAGTCCACGCATGACGTACTCAGCTCTTGTCTAGGCCTAAGCAGTTAACACGTCTGTGCCGTCTGCAGGTCTTACAGACCCAAACGCAGACTAAATAGTGAATTCCGAATCGAAACTCTCTAGGAAGTATTCAAAAAAACTCTCCTCTCGACGGTGCAACGACTCGAGACACTCGAACAACCCCTTCGTCCAGAATCTGAGGAACTAGACCACAGCCGTAGGTTGAAGCACGACCGCCAAAAAAAAAAAAAAAAAAAAGTTTTCCTTGAGAGAAAGTAACTACCTATGGCATGTTTAAATTAAATACACAATCACTGCACTTTCGGCTGATCCCTGTATCACACCAAAACCATGTGGCACCGACAGCTGCGTCCATACAGCCTGCCAAATGGCACAGACAGGGAAGCCGAACACACTGAACACAAAGACACCGTAGATGACTCTACGCAACGAGCGACCGATTTATGACCATTTGACAATCCACACGATGACTTGGCATGTTACCGGTACGCTGACGCTACACCAGCTACTAGTTTCTGCTGGCACAGCTACGGCAGCAGCTCTCCAACCCTCGCAGAGTGTCGCAGAGGTCTTTTTCCCACGGTGCTTGCCGCGGTACTTTTTACTCTCTGCCCTTAACCTTAGATTATTAAACCCTTGTAAAATATACGATTGCAGTATGTTATAAAACAGGGAATTGTGTACTTAATTTGGTGTATAACATACCATTGGATACCTAACAAATGTTTAGTCCTCCTTAAACATCCCAACAACCACCACCACCACCTAACAAATATAATTAACTAATACATAACTTATAAATTATGATTGCTTTGAATGAAATGTGGAGTAATAATCTTTACAGTGATTTAGTAGAAATGTAATACACTGATAGAAAAAAATCGCAAAACCAAGAAGGAGTTGTTTGGCATAAACGAAACTTGGTGGGTGTGTTTATACGTCTGAAAGATGATATCTGTTCAAATTTCGCGCCAGTCGCACAAGAGTGGCGCCAGTAGCTCCACTATGGGAATGCAAACCAGATTTGCTTCAAATGCACGCTGTAACGGTCGTGACCGTTAGTTACATTTCAGATTGTACGTGGTGAGTTGATCTTCGTCAACAATGCCTTTAAGGTAATCAACAATGCCTTTAAGGTGACAGAGATGCCATTATTAACACCTCACTGAGTTTCAATGAGGTCGTGTAACATGACTACAATAAGCTGGATATTCCTTCTGCGATATTGCTGAAAGACTTGCAGCAATTCGATCAGCAGTTGGATCCATAGTGGCATAAAAAACTGTTACAAATTGGTTACTTGAAAGACAGCTCCGAGGTAGGCGCCTTGTATCGTACATTCTACTGACCCCAAACCACCACCTTTTGTGACGTCAGTGGTGTCAAGCAAGGACTTACTGGAGGGCAGAGTCCAGGTGTTTTCTGGCAAAAGCCAATTCTGCCTGAGTGCCAGTGACGGTCGTATGTTGGTCAGGAGGAGGAGAAGTGAGCACATGCAACAAACTTGTCTGCATGTTAGACTCACTGGACCTACACGTTGAGTTATTGTCTGCAGTGCGATTTCGTATGGCAGCAGGGGCGCTCTCGTGGTTATCCCATGCACACTGACTGCAAAACTGTACATCAGCCTGGTGATTCGACATGTTGTACTCCGCCGGCCGCTGTGGCCGAATGGTTCTAGGCGCTTCAGTCTGGAACCGCGCGACCGCTACGGTCGTGGGTTCGAATCCTGCCTCGGGCATGGATGTGTGTGATGTCCTTAGGTTAGTTAGCTTTAAGTAGTTCTAAGTTCTAGAGGACTGATGACCTCAGATGTTAAGTCCCATAGTGCTCAGAGCCATTGGAACCATTTGAATTTGTGCTCCCATTCATGAATAGCATACTGGTGGTGTTTTCCAACAGGATAACGCTCGCCCACATTCCGCTGAAGTAACCCAACACACTTTACAGAGTGTCGACATGCTGTATTGCCCTGCTCGATCACCAGATCTGTTTCCAATCGAGCACGTAAGGGACATTATCGGACGACAATTTAATCGTCATCTATTAACCGTCCCCGTATTGACCCACCAGGTGCAACAGGCATGGAACACCATCCCAGAAACTGACATCCAGCCCCTATACAACACAATGAATGCTCGTTTGGATGTTTGCGTTCAACATTGTGGCGTTTACATCGGTTATTAACGTACCAGTATTTATACGATGACTTCTCTCGCACTTACATTAAGCTGTGATTTTGCAACGTTAGTAACTTAAATATATTCTATTCCAGAAATTCAATTACTCTAGTTATTTTTTGGTATTGCGACTTTTTCTGTCAGTGAATTTGACTAGAGTCACACGCAGTCCGTGAGCCGCTACATGACAATCACTGGTGTAACCAGTTAGAAGGTCAGTCGCATACAATAATAATAGCAGGTGTGCTTTTTAAGTAAGGTCCATTTGAACATAAGTACACAACGAAATGTAATTTCAAGAAAGTAAATTTATTTTCATAAAGTACATACTTCCCTGCCAAGTTTGTTGAACCACCAATTTTAAACCAATTTTAAAATACCCTCTTCATAAAAACTTTCTGCCTGCTCCGATAACTAAGAGTTCACTGCCGTTTTCATCACTGTAACTGTTGACACTGAGGTGTTGTCTGAGGTGGAAGAACAGATGGTAATCGCTCGGCGCAAGATCAAGACTGTAGGGTGTATAGTCTAAAACTTCCCAGCCAAAACTGTCCAATAAATCTTGATTCTGACCTGCAGTGTGACGTCTTGCATTGTCGTGGAGAAGGACAATTTCCTTTGTCAGCATGCTGCGTCTTTTATTTTGAATCGGTCTGTGTAGCTTTCTCAGGGCTTCAGTATGCTTCTGCACTGATAGTGGTTCCTTGTTTCATGAACTCAATCAACAAAACACTATGCCTATCCCAAAACACCGACGCCATGATTTTGCGCTGGGACAGAGTCTGATTGGCCTTCAACTTTACAGGCGTGTGTGTGTGTGTGTGTGTGTGTGTGTGTGTGTGTGTGTCTCCATTCCATGCTATGTTGCTTCAGTTTGGGCGTGATATGCGAAACCCATGTTTCGCATCCAGGTACGACCTGACTCAAGAAGCCGTTAGCTTCTTCGTGATAACGAGTGCAGAACTTCATCGCACACTCAAATCTTTGGTTTTTGTGGCTCTCTGTTAGGAGTTTCGGTACCCAACAGGAGCACAGTTTCCTAAACTTTAGGTGTTCAGAAACAATGTTGTAAAGTACTGATCTCGACACGTCAGGAAATTCGTTTGAGAGACCTGTTATTGTGAAGCGCCTGTTCTCACGAATCCTCGCTTCAACTGAAGCCACCAAATCGTCTGTAATCAAAGAATTGCGAGCGGAGCGGTCCTCATCATGGACGTTGCCACGGCCATCTTTGAATTCCCATACCCATTTACGCACTTTGCTTTCACTCATAACAGTATCACTGAACACTTCGCAAATATCTCGATGAGTTTCTGCAGCAGGCAGATTCCTTGCTGACAAAAACCGAATCACTGAGCGAACCTCACACGCGGCGGGCGAGTTGATAGTGTTAAAACATTTTGAAAGCGCAGAACAGAGCCGTACAGGTTACCTACAGAGCTGAAACTGAGCACAGTTGGTCCCGAGTCATGCCGGTACACGACGCACGCGCTCGTTGCGGTATGCGCGCGAACTACCTAGTGTCTACAACAAAATGGACCTCACTTAGCCGGCCGCGGTGGTCTCGCGGTTCTAGGCACGCAGTCCGGAACCGTGCGACTGCTACGGTCGCAGGTTCGAATCCTGCCTCGGGCATGGATGTGTGTGATGTCCTTAGGTTAGTTAGGTTTAGGCAGTTCTAAGTTCTAGGGGACTAGTGACCACAGCAGTTGAGTCCCATAGTGCTCAGAGACATTTGAACCATTTGAACCTTACTTAAAAAAGACGCCTCGTAGTATGAAAACCTGAATAATACCTGACCACGATATTATTGCACCTGGCCTCACTTGGGCGTGGTCGGAAAGACGCGGTAACGTTACTGTAAACGAGGAGAGAGTTTACTAATGAAAATGCATCGTACTGTGAAATATCAGGTGATCAAAAAGTCAGTATAAATTTGAATAAATCACGGAATAATGCAGACAGAGAGGTACAAATTGACATGCATGCTTGGAATGACATAGGGCTGTATTAGAACCAAAAAATACAAAAGTTCAAAAATATCTGACAGATGGCGCTTCATCTGATCATAATAGCAATAATCAGCATAACAAAACAAGACAAAGCAAAGATGATGTTCTTTACAGGAAATGCTCAATATGTCCACCAACATTCCTCGACGATAGCTGTAGTTGAGGAATAATGTTGTGAACAGCACTGTAGTTACTGTGAGGCATTGGCGTCGGATGTTGTCTTTCAGCATCCCTAGACATGTCTGTCGATCACGATACACTTGCGACTTCAGGTAAACCCAAAGTCAATAATCGTACGGACTGAGGTCTGGGACCTGGGAGGCCAAGCATGACGAAAGTCGCGGCTGAGCACACGTTCAAAATGGCTCTGAGCACTATGGGACTCAACTGCTGTGGTCATTAGTCCCCTAGAACTTAGAACTACTTAAACCTAACTAACCTAAGGACATCACACACATCCATGCCCGAGGCAGGATTCGAACCTGCGACCGTAGCAGTCGCACGGTTCCGGACTGCGCGCCTAGAACCGCGATACCACCGCGGCCGGCGCTGAGCACACGATCATCACCAAACGTTGCGCGCGAGAGATCTTTCACGCATCTAGCAATAAGGGGTGGAGCGCCATCCTGCATAAACATCGCATGTTCCGGTGGTGTTTATCAGCCAGGGTCGAGATGATGCGATTCTGTAACATATCGGCGTACCTCTCACCCGTCACGGTAGCAGTTACTGACGTTTTGCTGTCCAGCGCCATCTCTCGGACATTTTGTAAACTTTTTTTTGTTCTAATAACATCCTATGTCATTTCAAGCATGTGTCTCAATTTTTACCTCTCTATCTACATTATTCCGTGGTTTATTAAGTTTTCAAATTTATACTGACTTTTTGATCAGCCGGTATTTCAAGACAGTTTTGCATGTACCATCAAGTTTTTCAGCGTTTACTCGTGAAATGGGACGATAATAACCCCACGATAAGCCGATCAAAACGGTCTCACTCCCAGAGGCAATAATGTTGTGGTCGAGTAATAAGCAGTGTCTCAGGCTCAAGCTTCCAATGACGTAAATGCATTCCATCTCTGGCACCTTTTCTGTCATTGGGCTGGTCAGAGACTTGACGATTCTCAAGGTGTTGCCAGTTTACCAAGCAACTGCGCCACCACGCCAGCTGGTATAGTTAGTGTCGGCAGACAGGCATAGTTTCGCTGAGGTGTTGGAGCACTAGTTGGCACGACGTAACTGCATTCAGGTCACAAGTGCTAGGGGAAGTAATGCGTTACATATTCATTGGCGCGTAGAGGGGAGCGCAGATAAAGTGTGGCGGCGGCGGCGGCGGGCGTCCGGCGTGTGAAGAGCCGGTGGCCATCGGCAGCCAGCGCACGCATCGCGTCGTGGTACGGCGTGGCGCGGCCTGCGGCGCACAAAGCCACGTCGCTGTCGCCGTGGCTGTGTCGGCCGCTGTGACACGGAGGCGCGTGACGGCGTGGCGAGCGCGCAGCTGTTGCCCGCCTGCCGCCTCTGCAGCGTCATTATTGCGTCACGTGCACGGCGGCCGTCAATGCGTCGCTCTCCGTAACCGTACGTGCGACGACGTAGACAGGAATTTATCAAAAGCGGGAAGAGGGGGGGGGGGGGGGAGAGGGGTCCGATATGTTAAAGAGGAGCTTAAAAAGAATCTTGTTTTTAGTTTATTCCGAAAATTTCTACGAGGGGCCATTCGGAAAGAAAGGTCCGATCGATCGTAAAATAGAAATGACAGAGAAAATCAGGTGCCTGTCGATCGTGTCACGTCTTTTCAGTTTTGAAAGCACATTGAGCACATAAAGATGCCTAGAAGGAAGTGGTTCTGTTGTGTACATAGTTCCGCGTAGTCAGCGCGTGCACAGCTTTCCCACTAGAGTACGCCCCGCTAAGCACAACAGCGCAGGCGCAGCGCTCGTCCGTCTCCGTATTACGAGATGGCGCTGCCTTAGAGACGGACAAAATTCTGCTTCCGCCGATCCGTGTATTATTATTTATCGCAGCCAATGAGATTGCTGCTAATGTAGAACCTTTTCTCCTCGCGGAACACAATCGCGCAGTGATACCTGAATGCGCGAGGTATTATAACAAGTGTGCAGCCCTCTGATTAGTCAGTCTGCATTTGTCTACACCAGCCTGTACCAGTCTATAGTCACGTTTCAGTCTGCGCCTAATAAGATTCCCATATACCTGTACACAGCCATGAAGATAAATGTATAGACACTTTGTCAAGTATCAGAGATATGTGAGGATAAGATTAACGTACCAAGACCAAAGGAACTTCAGATTGTCAATTGTAAATAGCATCCAGAATCAAGTTACATAATGTTTATGCTTGTTATTATTTTAATAAATGTGTGTGAAAATTAATCAAGTTCTGTTTAAAGTTGGTCACCGTCAATCTGCTACTCTAAACGTGCAAGTGGCATTTCTATTGTCTGACCTAATGGCAGAAGATAAACACGCCACATTTAGACCACGAGACATATTGCTGACACTCGCCTACTTCGCTAGAGCGAAGTTCGAATCCTGCCTCGGGCATGGATGTGTGTGATGTCCTTAGGTTACTTAGGTTTAAGTAGTTCTAAGTTCTAGGGGACTGACGACCTCAGATGTTAAGTCCCATAGTGCTCAGAGCAATTTGAACCTACTTCAGCGTGCTTCCGGATCAGACTCAGTTTCATTGTCACTGATGTTTCCACCCGCGATTTACGAACGCAGTCTTAAGCCAGTTTCCTTCAACAGCTACGAACATATGTTGCCTTCTCTCCATCTGTACGGAATTTTGTCATGCAGGTATGGTCGTACGAAGGTGTCCAATACCGTGTAGTGCACTTTCCCAATGTTTTTATCTCTGGTTGCAGTTTTGCCAGGTGTTCTGCGTGATTTATTTTCAAAAATACTACAGCCACATTTAAAATTATCTGCTGATTTATTTACCATGCAAAAGCCGATAAGGAGACTCCTCGTAAAATTTCGCCACCTTTAGTTATAGCTCTACTGCGATACACAATCCAAATCGACGATTTCGTGACTGGTGAGAAAGGTAAACATCGTCTGTATCAGTTTTCACATTTATTCGTATGACCGATTTCGACACTTGTCTGAAGTTATCCTCACATCCAAATTTAATTAATGCGGATTGTCGTAATGAGATCAGCAGCCGGCCGGGGTGGCCGAGCGATTTTAGGCACTACAGTCTGGAACCGCGCCACCGCTACGGTCGCAGGTTCGAATCCTGCCGCGGGTAGGGATGTGGTTGATGTCCTTAAGTTAGTTAGGTTTAAGTAGTTCTAGTTCTAGGAGACTGATGACCTCAGAAGTTGAGTCCCATAGTGCTCAGCGCCATTTGAACCATTTTTTGAGATGAGCATCTGAAGATGGATTCGGACAATAGTCGAAGGCGGTAATTCGAGTAACCGTAAGAAGTGACCTAGACGGTGTTTTTCTTTTTCACTAAATTAATAGCTGTCTGGAACCATCACACTCTCTATCTTCAATTATGAAATTTCGTTACGGCATTTTCCAACGTATCCATTTGTACTAAGTACACGCAAAACGAATACTGTAAAAAGCCATACGAACGAAACTACCCCGCAGATCAAGTTGGCATTAGACTTCTGTTATTTGCCAGCATGTACGAGGGGACTTAGAAAAGTAAATTGCCTGTTATCATGTTATCGTGCCAGATCAAGTAACTTTTATCGAATTCTGCACTACACTTGAATGCCACACAGTTACCTGAGACTGTGTTTCAACATAGTCACCAAGTCTATGTAAATAATGATCGGGAAGTTTGTTTACGATAGAAACCTGCTCCTCGGTGTCGAAACCATTCGAGAACCGCTGTGTGGACGTCCTCATCGTTGGAAAATCTCTTTGGACCCCATATATTCTTTCAGCTTGCCAAAAAGACGGAAATCGCATGGTAAAAGATGTGGAATTCCGATCAGTATCATCCACGTCTGTGCGGCCTTGGCAAAATTGTTGAACGACCACTACTGCTGAATGCGACATTGCATTTGATCCATATTCCACCAGGATATGACTGTAAATGTGTGTGCAGTTTCGACGTTTTGACCATTATAATCATACTGTTCCCCGTACTTCCGTTTTGGAGTACGTTTGCAGTTGTCCCACCATTTCATCCGCACACTGTGATGCACCTGTTACCCATACCGCAGCAAACATGTGTTTTCAGAAAATCCGGAACATCTACTCTCTTCTGGCAATGCGTCACTCTTGTTGCGCAATGGTCTTAGCGTGGACGACATGTATAGCTTACTTACTGACGTCTCTACGTACCAACATGCCAGATACGCAATTTGATTGCATTTGTGTGCCAGGACAAAAACTGTTGTCATCGTACTCATAGATATGTAGTTATAATTGGGACTTTTAAGTTTGATCTCGCCGTGCAAAATTAGAGTAAAGGCAAATGTGCACAAAGAGGGTACTAGTTGTGGAAGACCACTTGCACGGACTAGGTATTGCAGCAGTCTTTAGAACGGTAACTGTAGAATACAGTGGCCAAAATAAATGATACATATTGCCTATTAAACGTTATGGTGCAGAAATACGTTGTCATATCAGTACATTTCTTTGTTTCTAGTGTAATTCTAGCGGCAACAGTCCATGTTTCTACAGGGATGACTGGAGGAGGGGAGGGGGAGGGGTGGCTTTGAGGTTCAAATGGTTAAAATGGCTCTGAGCACTTTGGGACTTAACTTCTGAGGTCATCAGTGCCCTAGAACTTAGAACTACTTAAACCTATCTAACCTAAGGACATGATACATATCCATGCCCGAGGCAGGATTCGAACCAGCGACCGCAGCGGTCGCGCGGTTCCAGACTGAAGCGCCTAGAACCGCTCTGTCACAGCGGCTGGCGGGGTATGAGGTCTATATCAACCTGTCATCTTGTGCTGTGCGTCATTACGAGAGTTGCGTTGCTTGAGCATGGTTCGGACAACAATGACGGACGATCAGAGGCTCCGTATAGTCACTCTAATGGAGCAGGGAATGAGACGGGTGGACGTCGGAGGGAATGTCGCTGTGGTCGAAATGTGTCTCTAGAATCTGGAACAAGTTTCTAGCGACAGAATCATTTGAGGATCTTCACAAAAGTGGCTGCGGAAGAAAAACAACAGGTGTGCACGACCGATATCTGCGTATTACAGCAAGCAGAAACCATATATACAATACTACACGTGTACGGCGGCAGTTCCAAACAGCTACAGGAGTTCAGGTGTCAGCACAAACGATGCGGAGTATGCTCCACTAGCAGGGATTATGAGCCAGAAGACCTCCTACGTCTCCTCCTCTAAATAGGGTTCGGAGAGAGACTCGTGAGCCGGCCGGTGTGGCCTTGCGGTTCTAGGCGCTACAGTCTGGAACCGCGCGACCGCTACGGTCGGAGGTTGGAATCCTGCCTCGGGCATGGATGTGTGTGATGTCCTTCGGTTAGTTAGGTTTAAGTAGTTCTAAGTTCTAGGGGACTGATGACCTCAGCAGTTGAGTCCCATAGTGCTCAGAGCCATTTGAACCAAGAGGCTCGTGTCGCATGGGCACGAAAACACTCTTTGTGGACTAGGTGACAGTGGGGCCCGTGCTAGTTTCCACCGTGACAGTACGGAAATTAGTGTGTTGAAGCAACGAGGAAAACATTTACATCCCAGCTATACCGCAGATGTCCACCTTTGTCAATGCGGTTCAGCCATGTTTTGAGATAGAACAATGTATGGCCACAGGACACCCCATCTGCTGATACGTGCGAGGATGACCGGTGTGAATCATGGGAACGACATTTGACGAACACATTCTAGCGGCATTCATTCTGATGAACGACAATGCACCTCTCATCGTTACAATCTTGTGAACACCTTCCTAGCGGAGGACAGAATCACTCAGGTAGAATGGCCTTCATATTTTACACATCTCAGCTGCATTGAGAATGCATGGGCCGTGCTAAAATAACGGTTTGCAATCGTCCTGTCCCACCAGAGTCCTTACAGGGCATCATAGGGATCGCCGTGGACGAAACGGGCAATACCCCACAGGCTTATCTGGATAATCTGGTAAGGAGTATGCCTAACTGTATTCAAAAGTGTCTTCATTTTCCAGGAGGCCAAATTGGTTCATAAATTTTTTTGTGCAAGATGGTAGTGAGAAGAAACTGTAGTGTTTGCAGTGCCGTCTTTTGAAAGGTTTTTGTTTGTGTTTATCAAGTGGAAATGTGTTTATCTTCTTTAGTTTTTAGAATTAAATTTTCACTCTGCAGCGGAGTGTGCGCTGATTTGAAACTTCCTGGCAGATTTAAACTGTGTGCCTGACCGAGACTCGAACTCAGGACCTTTGCCTTTCGAGGCAGGTGCTCTACCACATGAGCTACCCAAGCACGACTCACGCCCCCTCCTCACAGCTTTGATTCCGCCAGTACCTCGTCTCCTACCTTCTAAACTTCACAGAAGCTCTCCTGCGAGTAGAGCACTTACCCGCCAAAGGCAAAGGTCCCGAGTTCGAGTCTCGGTGCGGCACACGGTTTTAAACAGCCTGGAAGTTTCATATCAGCGCACACTCCGCTGTAGAGTGAAAATTTCATGCTAGAAACATCGCCCCAGGCTGTGGCTAAGCCATGTCTCCGCAATATCCTTTCTTCCAAGGGTGCTAGTTCTGCAAGAATCGTAGGAGAGCTTCTGTTAAGTTTGGAAGGTAGGAGACGAGGTACTGGCGGAATTAAAGCTGTGAGGACGGGGCGTCAATCGTGCTTGGGTCGCTCATTTGGTAGAGCACTTGCCCGCGAAAGGCAAAGTTCCCGAGTTCGAGTCTCGGTCCGGCACACAGTTTTAATCTGCCAGGAAGTTTCTTTAGTTTTGTTTCATTATGTTTGTTCCTAACAGAACAAAATCAGTTTTGTTCCTTGGTATGGCAGGTATTGAGAATAAAGCAATATGCCAAATTTATTTTGACCAGTGCATAAACCGTGAGCCCGGTCGTTTGAAGTGTTCAGGCTCGTCCATGTGCAGCGGCGCTGCAGTGAAGCCACCTCAGGTGGCGTCACGGTTATATAAAGGCGACACTGAGGGCCGGCTTGCATTCACACTCAGGCCCACGTCACCCGCTGAGTGAGTGCTGCCAACATGACTGATGATCTCGTTAGGATCGGTGCGCCGAGGTCCGGCGTGTTACCACTTAACGCCCACTTCCCCTAGACCAAGGCGGCACCGCCGGACCCCGTGCCACTCTGCTGGACTAACGCCGTCGGTTCGTAAGTTGGTGCTCCGACGCAACAAGTTAGACCGAACGAGATGCCGCAGTGGTTGAGACACGTCATTTCGATTCGGTGGTACCAGAGATCAAATTCCTGATTTACAGAAAGTTTATTCGCAGTTGCGAAGATGGTCCACTTTCAACAGTACATTATAACGACAAAAATGAAAATTTGTACCTGACCGGGACTGGAAGCCGGATTTCCCGGTTTAAGCGAGCAGTCGCCATAACCGCTTCGGCTATCTGTGCACGAATTACGGCCAGACCCAAACCCTCATATGTCATCGTCCTTGGGTCACAACCTGCACTCTTGCATTACGTATATTGTCGTCCAGCAAGGACATATTTATTGAGAGCCATAGCCTGTTATTGGTGAATAAATACGAAATAGCAGTGATTGCGTTATTAGGAAGTATGGTGCAATGTTCCTTCGGGACTCGAACCTGGATTTCCCTCTTTATACCAATGATCGCCTTAACCGTTTCGGCTATCTGTGCACGAATCGCAGCCGGATTTAAATCTCAATGCATTGTCTTCCTTGTGTCACAACCGGCACTCGTTCGTTTCCTATATGCGCATCCAGGAAGGACCTATTTATTGAGAGTCGAAGGCCTGGTGTTGGCGAGTAAATACAAAATACCAATGCCTGTGTTATTGACGTGTACGATGCAGTGTTCCTTCGGACATGCATGGATGTACAGAAACGCTGGAAAGAATGTCGTTCGAATACCCTGTGGCTCATGCCAGTATAGCGACTCACTAATTCCTTATACACCTTCAATATTACCAGTGAGTGTGTGGGTTTATGTGTATGTTTGTGTGTGTGTGTGTGTGTGTGTGTGTGTGTGTGTTTGTGTTTGTGTTATTTCCGAGACGAATGTAGCTAGAAGAGAAGGCACTAAAAATACCTAAAATAATTTTCACCCACATTCACTTATCAATACATACATAATCATGAAGAATGTAAAATTTATAACTTTATCAGTGTCAGAAGTCTTATTAAAATTCTAACTGGGACATGGCATTAAAAAAAACAACAACATAGGAACTCGGAAAGCTTGACTGGCTCACTCACAAAAACCAGGCTTAAGTAGTAAATAATAAAATATCTCCAATTACCATTTCTTGGGTTTTTTCCCCAAGGTGTTTTATTGTGTAGCTTATGTTACGCACTTAGAAACAGTAAGGTTTTATGGAACTGATAGCTTTACACACAACTGATTTGAACAAACAGAACAAAACAGAATGCAAGAGGTTGTCCTGAAAAAATCAAGCAGTGGTGAAAAGGTAGAAAATTGTAGTGACTGGGAAGAATTCACAAAGGGAATACCACAAGGTTCAATGTAGGGTAACTCCTGTTGCTTGTATATGTGAATGACCTTCCACTTAACAATTCAATAATGTTACAGTAAATTCCATTACGGAGGAAGCAACAGAAGACATTTTTGAGGAAGTTTTTCACACAGTTATTGAGTGGTTCTGTGAAAAGGGTCTCACCCTTAATTTTGAGAAACCACACTATGTTAAATTGTGTACAGCAAATAGAGTGGTACCAACAACGGATTTAGCACATGGACAGGAGCCAGTAAATAGCATGGAATGCTCAAAATTTTTGGTTATACATACTGATGAAGACTTCAACTGGAAGAATCATATTACTGAGCTTCTCAAACAGTTAAGTGCAGTTGCATTTGCTCTTCGTATAATTGCTAGTCCTGGAATCTAATGAATCAACCTCCTCGTATCTTTTGCACTCTACAATGTCTTACAGAATAATTTTTTGGGATAACTCATCAGTCAGAAAGAAAATATTGATTGCACAAAAGCAAGCTGTAAGAATCGCATGCTGTGTCCACCGGTGCTCGTTATGTACATACCTCTTCAAGAAGTTAGGGATTTTCAGTGCTGCATTATAGTACACATATTCGCTAGTGAAATTCGTCATAAATAACACATAAGAATTTGAGGAGAGTATTTGACGCCCATACCTACAACACTAGAAGGAAAAAATACCATTATTACCCATTTTTAAAGCTGTCAGTGGCTTTGACAGGATTTCAATATGCAGTAACAAAAACTTTTAACATACAGTATCTGACAAAGAGCAAACAAAGTGTTAAATCCAATCTACAATCATTTATCCTGGACAACACCTATTTCAATGGACGAATATTGGTTTAAAAGCTGGTTGTCTGAAAAACATGCGTTCGTTAATGTTAACGCTAAACATGTATAAAAATCTTGTAGACTGACACGTACCAAATAATTTCGATAAAAAAGAAATCATTCAACGGTCTATGGAACATGTAACTGACTAACTAACCACGATGTGCTAGCCACCTTGGTGACACATTAAAACCTTCTCCCTAAAAGTTTATAAAGCAGGCGAATAATCTCGCAAAATCTTCAAAGTCGGTTGACAGACTAAACACTGGGGACTGTGCCCTGTCCGTAAAGCGAGTGAGACGGATCTCACGTCGCCTTAGTGGCCAGAAGGAAGTACTCCAGTGGCGAGTGGTTTTTTCAGCCGCAACTCACTATTTGTCGCTTCAGTCACTCTGATTCCCACCGTCGCATGACTCTGTAACTTGTTGTTGTTGTTGTTGTGGTCTTCAGTCCTGAGACTGGTTTGATGCAACTCTCCATGCTACTCTATCCTATGCAAACTTCTTCGTCTCCCAGTACTTACTGCAACCTCCATCCTTCTAAATCTGCTTAGTGTATTCATCTCTTGGTCTCCCTCTACGATTTATATCTTCCACGCTGCCCTCCTACGCTAAATTTGTGATGATTTGATGCCTCAGAACATGTACTACCAATCGGTACCTTCTTCTTGTCAAGTTGTGCAACAAACTCCTCTTCTCCCCAATTCTATTCAATACCTCCTCGTTAGTTATGTGATCTACCCATCTAATCTTCAGCATTCTTCTGTAGCACCACATTTCGAAAGCTTCTATTCTCTTCTTGTCCAAACTATTTATCGTCCATGTTTCACTTTCATACATGGCTACACTCCATACTAATACTTTCAGGAAGGACTTCCTGACACTTAAATCTATACTCGATGTTAACAAATTTCTCTTCTTCAGAAACGCTTTCCTTGCCATTGCCAGTCTACATTTTATATCCTCTCTACTTCTACCATAATCAGTTATTTTGCTCCCCAAATAGCAAAACTCCTTTACTACTTTAACTGTCTCATTTCCTAATCTAATTCCCTCAGCATCACCCGACTTAATTCGACTACATTCCATTATCCTCGTTTTGCTTTTGTTGATGTTCATCTTATATCCTCCTTTCAAGACACTGTCTTCCAAGTCCTTTGCTGTCTCTGACAGAATTACAATGTCATCGGCGAACCTCAAAGTTTTTATTTCTTCTCCATGGATTTTAATACCTACTCCGAATTTTTCCTTTGCTTCCTTTACTGCTTGCTCAATATACAGATTGAATAACATCGGGCGGAGGCTACAACCCTGTCTTACTCCCTTCCCAACCACTGCTTCCCTTTCCTGCCCCTCGACTCCTATAACTGCCGTCTGGTTTCTGCACAAATTGTAAATAGCCTTTCGCTCTCTGTATTTTACCCCTGCCACCTTCAGAATTTGAAAGAGAGTATTCCAGTCAACATTTTCAAAAGCTTTCTCCAAGTCTTCAAATGCTAGAAACGTAGGTTTGCCTTTCCTTAATCTTTCTTCTAAGATAAGTCGTAAGGCCTCACGTGTTCCAACATTTCTACGGACGGAATACAAACTGATCTTCCCCGAGGTCGGCTTCTACCAGTTTTTCCATTCGTCTGTAAAGAATTCGCGTTAGTATTTTGCAGCCTTGGCTTATCAAACTGAAAGTTCGGTAATTTTCACATCTGTCAACACCTGCTTTCTTTGGGATTTGAATTATTATATTCTTCTTGAAATTAGAGGGTGTTTCGCCTGTCTCACACATCTTGCTCACCAGATGGTAGAGTTTTGTCATGACTGGCTCTCCCACGGCTGTTAGTAGTTCTAATGGAATGTTGTCTACTCCCGGGGCCTTGTTTCGACTCAAGTCTTTCAGTGCTCTGTCAAACTCTTCACGCAGTATCGTATCTCCCATTCCATTTTCAGCTACATCCTCTTCCATTTCTATAATATTGTCCTCAAGTACATCGCCCTTTGTGTAGACCCTCTATATACTCTGTAACTTAACAAAGAAGATATATGATGCACGATGGCACATATGGCCCATCTGCATCAGTGCCCCAAAGATTGCAACTAATCATCATAGACAGTAAATTCGTCTGACAAACGAATATTGAAGACAAACTCGGGGATAATCGCTGAGCAGCCAAAACAGACCCCTGCTTTGCCCCGTCACTAAATACGGATACACAGCTGTGACACATGATTGAAAATTTCATTACAACTCGAATTAAAATATTGCGAACGGATCGCGAGTTTACTCGTATTTCGTGTGCCATCGGTTACGGACAGATCTCAAAATGTGTTTCTACACGCTGTCTGTAGGTGCCATCTCCTGTGATGTATGACACCTACTTCGTCTATTGAGGTGTTCACCCCAGTGGTCAATATATCAAGCCTGATTGCCTTCATGTTCTTATAGCTTATTTAGCACTTTTATTGCATTTTGATATTTTCAATAGTTACCATTTTCATTTTGAAGTTCCTTTTGCTTTTAGAGACGGACATATTCAGAAAACGGAAGGAAATGAAATATTTTCCGGAGGTTTTTGACGATGATTATTCAGTTGTCCGTACTGACAATGAAGATTCGGATGACTTTGTGAATGAGTGTTCCTGTTTTCCTAAGGGCGGTTGCAGTGGCAGTGACATCACTAGACCTATGAGGAAGCGTGAGGTGTCAGTGGTTTCATGTGATTACGGCAATAATGATGAAGGTGATTTTGTTCTTGTGAATGATTCGTTTTGTCAGAACGTTAACCCTTTTGAGACGGTATCGAATGAGACTCGGGCGCCGTCTAGAATGTGTTACAAACATTTCAGTACTATTGTACTGTCAGTGAGAGTTCTGTCTGTGTACACGGTTTCTAAATTTTCATCCATGCTTCTCTCTGTCAGCTGCGTCCTTCTCCGACATATAATACCGTTTCATTCCTATGAAATCAGGCAGTAAATGGAATCTTCTTCTTTTGGTTCTTGAAATACCACACAGGTGCTGGGCATCATCACGCAGTGACGAAAAATTGTTCTCGTTTTCGGAAGAAGCGTATGCCCAATTCTCCTCCCAACCGTCCTACTAGTTCTAGGCGCTATCTTCAGGTATATCTCTGCTGGCGATACACAGTCCAAATCAACAATTTCGTAACTGGTGAGAAAGGTAAACACCGTCTGCATCACTTTTCACGTTTATTCGTATGACCGATTTCGACTCTTGTCTGAAGTTATCTTCACATCCATATTTAATTAATGCGGATTGTAGTGATGAGATTAACATTTGAAGATGGATTCGGACAATAGCCGAAAGTGGTACTTCGAGTAAACGTAAAAAGTGATTTAGACGGCCTTTTTTTTCTTTTTCACTAAATTAAAAGCTGTCTGCTACCATCACACCCTGTATTTTCATTTATGAAATTTCGTTACGCCACGATACTCCAGCCTATCCATTCGTACGAAGTACACGCAAAACGAATACTATAAAAAGCCATACGAACGAAACTACTCCGCAGATCAAGTTGGCACTAGACTTATGGTGGGACTTAGAAAAGTAAATTGCATGTTATCATGTTATCGTGCCAGATCAAGTAACTTTTATCGAATTCTGCACTACAGTTGAAAGTCACACAGATACATGACACTGTTTTTCAACGTACTCAGCAAATCTCTATAAATAATGATCGGGAAGTTTTGCCAGTCGCTTCAGTCTGAAACCGCGCGACCGCTACGGTCGTGGGTTCGAATCCTGCCTCGGGCATGGATGTGTGTGATGTCCTTAGGTTAGTTAGGTATAATTAGTTCTAAGTTCTAGGCGACTGATGGCCACAGATGTTAAGTCGCATAGTGCTCAGAACCATTCGAACCATTTTGAACCGTCCTACTATAAGTTCTTCCTCTTTCTCCTAATTACACTTCTGGCTAGTACTGGCTTCTGTAATTGTCTAATAAAATCGGGGAAATTACCTAAATAACCTAAATTGGAACGATCACTTAGATAATGATGTTGGTAGAGCAAACCAAAGACTGCGATTCATTGGCAGAACTCTTAGAAAGTGCAACATATCTACTAAAGAGACTGCTTACACTACTCTGTCTGCCCTACTCTGGAGTATTGCTATGCAGTGTGAGATCCATATCAGGTCGGACTGACGGATGATATTGAAAACGTTCAAAGACGGGTAGCCGGCCGGTGTGGCCGTTCGGTTCTAGGCGCTTCAGTCTGGAACCGCGTGACAGCTACGGTCGCAGGTTCGAATCCTGCGTCGGGCATGGATGTGTGTGACATCCTTAGGTTAGTTAGGTTTAAGTAGTTCTAACCTCAGATGTTAAGTCCAATAGTGCTCAGAGCACTCAGAGCAAGAAGGGTAGCTCGTTTTGTATTCTCGCGAAATAGGGGAGATAGTGCCACAGACATGATACCTGAATTGTAGTGGCAATCATTAAAACAAAGGCGTTTTCCGTTGCGACTGGATCTTCTCATGAAATTTCAATCACCAGTTTTCTCCTCCGATTGCGAAAACATTCTTTTGGCACCCACCTACACAGAGAGATATGACCATCACGATAAAATAAGAGAACTCAGGGCTCGCACAGAAAAATTTGAGTGCTCGTTTTTCCCGTGTGCCTTCCGAGAGTGGAACGGTAGAGAGGCAGCTTGAAGGTGGTTCATTGAACCCTCTGCCAGGCACGTAATTGTGAATAGCAGAGTAATCACGTAGATGTAGAAATTTGTTACAGATGATATTGTTATCTATGCGATTTGAATTTACATACTTATTTAGCGTGTTGACATTGTCGCACATGTAGCATCAGTTTGACTAATGTGTGAAGTGTGAAGTATGATGGGGAACATAAGGCTTTATTTCATGACCGGGCAATGCATACCACAACAGCTTTCCGTTTTTGTTAGGAAAATAGAGCGAAATGGCGCAAACGACCAGGGCCTGTGGCAGTGTTTGCCTACACACACTAACACGACAGCGGTCTACTCAGAGCCAGTCCATTACATTTCTGATGGTGAAAGAAATTTCCATCATCGTTGCTTGGTAAAAGGTGCGGTCGCATGCTGGCACCATACATCTCGTGGTCACCAGACTGAGCGTCAGTGTTCTAAGCAAAACTCTTCATTCTTGTACCGAGCTGACGAGGACCGCTAAAAAGGCGTTTGAAACGTCAATACTGTAGTTGTTTTACTGTTTTATAATGACATGCGACCCAAAATGATTTTTTTCAAACTGACAATGGCCGTTGAAACCTATAAACTTTAACAGTGCTTCACCTCCGTGGACACTGCCAAGACACATTATCGCACAGAAATTGGGCCATATGCCTCATTTCTCAGAATGTTACGACTCACTCAGAAATGTGGAAGATGAAAATGTAAGCCGTCTCGTATTTATGTTGAATGACATAATATCGTACAATCTCAGGTTTCAGAATCTGTATTAGAAAGAAGTTGAAACAGAACACGTTTTTAGTGAAAATACCAGCAACTGCACACACACACACACACACACACACACACACACACACAAACGTAAACATATACAAGCGTGCACACATACTCATCCACATTATGGTGGTCTATATTTTTCCCATTTCGTGTTTCTTTGCAGTCGCCCTAAAGTTCATTTTCCTTTGGTTTTAACAAGAATTTTAAGACTTATTTTGCTCAAACTGAAGAAGAGGAAACCATGCCGCAGTGGCCGAGATTTGCGTCGTATCGCTACGTCTCACTGCTTATACATGTGCTCGACTGCTGTTATACGGTGCAACTTCAGTTGGACGTCGGTTTCCATTCTATGGTGTTGTGAATGTTTATTTTCGTCATGGAGAGCAGTTTAAGAAGAAGTGACACATTTATTTAACCAATGAAGTCAAGAACCAGATCAGTGGACATAAATTACCATTTAATCGACAGGTTTTTTTGTTCTTCGTTCATAACATATGCAAAGCGAAATTGTCTATCAGTGAAAGTGCTAATTTTGACACGCATGAATGTGTAACATTTTGGGAGAGGGCTAGGATTCCTACAGGCGCTCTGCCTCATTATACAAAGAAAATTATAGATCTGTATTCAGAGTAACGGAATCTGCAAAAAACTGCTCATAGAGAAAGACAAACATTCACACAGACCGAGATCGTAAGTTTCCCCAAATCTAAATAATCTCTTCGATGTTGCTAATGCTTTGAACATGATAAAAATAGAGGCGGATAAACTGTTTTTGTTACATCAAAGAGAGCCCGGCTGCAGACTTTACCTTGGAAGAGTTGACTGGAAGTTGGTGGCAAAATAGGAAAGGGCGAGGATTAGAGTTGCGAAAGAGGAATCAAGGAAGATGAAGGGTGGTAACATCTCACAGCTTTTGGAAAATATGCTGATTCGTTTGAAGAAACCATTGAAGTGAGTGGTACCACCTTGCTCGCTAATAAAATTCTGTGGTTCAGCTTGAGAAACGAGACATACATCTAGCGCATCAAGATAAGAAACAGTTATAGTTACTTCACCGAAGAACAAAGGCCCGTAAAGTTTTCGCCGGGGTGTGGCACAAGAAACGTACAATTTAGGGGAGTGTCGTTGCAACTGTACAATATCTTGGGGATTTGCTGACCTACCAGATGCGCACATTATGTATGTTTACGTTTCCACTTAGGTGAAATGTAGGTCTTAGAAATTGTAACAACTGCAAACGATAAGGATGTGGTTGCAAGCATCTCCTTAAGAATGCCCACACAGATGGCTCTGCAACTGCTGAAATTCACGACTGGTCCTCCGAACTGATTTCTTGAGCCTACACGTGAAAGAATCTTTCATTCGCTCAGCACATTCTACAGTCACTCTTAGTCGTCCCTTTGTAAAGACAGTCGGCGTCTTCAAACTAATGATATCATCTATGGATGTTGTTATCACTTGGAGGATTACAATAGAACTTAACACGGAACGCGCGTTGCACTGGAGCAACCAACAACAAATTTAGACCTTGCAGACTGTAAAAAAACAAAAGCTTTCTGATCACGAGTCGTCATCTTTTGCTACTAGCGCTTTCTACTGGTGAACGCAGGAAACAGAGCATGCGCATGCGTACAGGTATGCAAACAAAAGTGTTCGAGTTGCTCTTTTCATTCGCTGTATTGTTTGTAATTGTTAAGTTCACTATAATAGTTGCAACAAAGCCTTAAACCCCGATATTAGTTTTGAAACACCCGGTACATCCATATCCTACAAACCCCTGTGAAATGCACGGTAGAGGGCATGTTAACTGAAAGCTAAAATTGTTAAGGTATGTGTTGAGTATAAGCGTTCGGAGAGTGTATTTTTGGCACTCAGTGTTTTACGTGAGACAGCAGGTGGGTGTGGTTGCCGCCGTTAAAGTGGGCTGTGTATGTCACGCCTTGCTTTACGTGGGGCGCGTCTAATGCGGTGTCTAGCCTGTTGCTAATTGCGCAGCTTTTAGCGGCTGGCATCGCCGCTATTCATGAGCACAAAAGCTGTCGCCGGCTGCGTTGTGTTCACCGCGGCGGATATCTTTGCATTTGCAATTAGTGCTTGTCAGGTGAACGCCAGCGGCTAAACAGCGGCAGCAGTGGCACCACACAGGAGCACTCTAGTCCCATCTTCTGACTTCCCAGTAATAGAAACACTAAAGTCCTATTGAACTAAAAGTGTGATACGACGTAGGAGACAGGATTGCATAGTGTTCGTGAATAGTGTCAACATCAATAGGTTTATAACAGTGCTAGGCCATTTTCTCTTTGGACAGACACGCTGATATTCTTTCTTTGCAAAATTCTCTGTCGTTATTACTCACTGATGTTTTATCATAATGTACACGGTGCCTGCTTTAACTTGAGACGACTAACTACGAATCTCGAAAAAGCATTGTACGAAAAGAAAAGTTTTAGGAGAAAAGTTATTGAAACTTTCTGGCAGATTAAAACTATGTGCCCGACCGAGACTCGAACTCAGGACCTTTGCCTTTCGCGGGCAAGTGCTCCACGAACTGAGCTGCCGAAGCACGACTCACACCCGGTACTCACAGCTTTACTTCTGCCAGTATCTCGTCTCCTACCTTCCAAACTTTACAGAAGCTCTTCTGCGAACCTTGCAGAACTAGCACTCCTGAAAGAAAGGATATAGCGGAGACATGGCTTAGCCACAGCCTGGGGGATGTTTCCAGAATGAGATTTTTACTCTGCAGCGGAGTGTGCGCTGAAATGAAACTTCCTGGCAGATTAAAACTGGAGCACTTGCCCGCGAAAGGCAAAGGTCCCGAGTTCCAGTCTCGGTCGGGCACACAGTTTTAATCTGCCAGGAAGTTTCATATCAGCGCACACTCCGCTGCAGAGTGAAAATCTCATTCAGAAAAGTTATTAATAAAGGGTCATCTTTCTGTGCTACAACTGGCCACCTACAAACCACTTCTCCTGCATGTGTGAGGTCAGCTATGTATCATCAGATGGGAACCCCTATTTTATTGCGTATTCGGATTCTACGCCAATAAATACGTATGGTTTACCTAAACCATTCTTTTCCATTGGTTGCAGATACTGCTGTAATCGAAAAATGTGAAGTATGCATCTTTTTGCGAATATGATCCAACGCATTTGATTCCACAGAATTTCTGTGTTTGACTGTTTATTGCGGATTACAGTTATGGTGAGACACAAGGGGGCTCACGGAAGTTAAACACCCCAATGGTGGGAGACAAGGGGACTCACCGAAATCAAGCACCCCTATGGTGAGAGGCAAGCAGACTCACCGAAATCTAGCACCCCAATGGTGAAAGGCAAGCAGACTCACCAAAACCAAGCACCCCAGTGGTGAGAGGCAGTGGGATTACGAAATCAAGTACCTCACTAGTGTGAGGCAAGGGGACTCACCAAAATCAAACATCCCAATGGGAACAGAAAACTGTTACATCCACATCGTTGTTTCTGTATCACGCTAAACACAGAGTATAACCAGACGTTGAAATTGATGACGAAATTGTACCGTCCAATCAAATTTGCAACACTAAAGTAAATTTCAAGCATAAATATCAACGGTTAGAACACAAACAGTTACATTTATATCATAAATGAAGTATGGAATCAAATAAATTGGTTCTTGATTGTAAAAATAGGCAAACTTGACATTTGTTGATTACAGCGCAATCAGTCACGAATGGGGAATTATGGTTTGAGTAAAACGTACGTCCGTTTTTGGCGTCGAATCCGAATATGCAGTAGAAATAGGAAGGGGGGCGGGGGGTCTGATTTGAAAATATAAAGTTGATCCCAACCACGCAGGAGAGGTGGTTAGTTGGTGGCCACTTTGGTACGGAGAGATGACACCTTTACTAATATTATATTTTTACCTAGAACATTTTTTTTCGTACGTTACGATGCTAGAAGCGTACGAAGTAATCTGTCTTTACTGTAACGAAAGGCACACCTCACAGGATTAAATGAATGACTTTCGGGGTCGAACTTCTTGTAAGTTAAATTACTGTTTTCGGCCAGAATCATTCTGAAGCTTAATTTACTGCGAGGCAGTACAAAAAACATCTCTATTAACACAAAACTGGGTAGATTATTTACTTATTAACGACCTGTCATAGCTTCTCACGGGTATCTATGGCTGGGCGAATTGGCTGGCGTAGCTAAATACGTTATACACAAAAATATCCTCTTCGACCAGTTTGTTCATTAGTGAAAGCGGTATACAAATTCCTACAGTAGTTTCTGAGATTAACAATCATATACAGACAGGAAAACGTTGTGGAGAACTTTAACTCATAATATGTATAGATGTACAAATGTATTTATTCTGGAAATGCTATGTCTATAGGGCGACCTATATGACCACCGCTTTTTACATCTTGTTTAATCTTTGTTGTGTTGCAACAGCTCTTATATTTTGCGCTTCACCTTCGTTGTGTTGTAACAGCTCTTATATTATGCGTAGAATACAACATTTAGAAAGGTCAACTACAAAAAGAGTAATGACAGTAGCAGTTATGACAGAAAGAGCTAAAGTTAACAGTCGTTTGCCAAGAGAAAATAATAAAGATAATTCATTACACATTACATTCAGGGATAAGTATTTCATCTTATACGAGTTGTAATAAAGCGATCTAGCGTTCTGTACATTGTAGTATGAACTTGGGCTTCTTCAGAAGTAAATGATCGTATGGCATTGGTGGCCGGGAGGCCCAAGTCTGAAGAGTTCGGCCGCCGCATTGCAACTCCTTTTTAGTTGACGCCACTTCGGCGACTTGCGGGTCAATGATGATGAAAGTCACACATCGCCCGGCCCCCCTGCGTGGTAGGCGGAAACGCCACCGCTACCGCTACGCTACACTACGGAGGCGGACCTACGAGTATCAATTCACCCCGCACAACAACTTGATCCATATTTAATGAACGTTTTTACTCTACTTGTAGATCAATGCAGAAAGTCTAATAATTCGCGATCCAGTGCTTCTGGTCAGTGTACTTGAAACTGACTAAATCCCATTCAGTATTTGACTGACATATATGGTGGGTTTATTAACCGAACTATCCTTTCTGCACTAAATATCTTTTATCTAGATATATATGAATCCCTGTTGACTAACAACGCACTAGAAATGAACACAATATCATCTAATTTCAAACATGGGAGTTGTATGCAGTGTGTAATCGGGCACGTGCACATATTTTTGTATGTGGTACCTTAATATGTGCAAACATTAGTGTGTTCGTTGCTTTTTCTCTGCATCGAACAGTCTTCCCACCAACACGTCACAAACTTTATGACCTAATGTTTTCTGCACGGTCGTACTGCATCACTAAGTAGAGTGCTCCTTATAGTATAGACTAACCGTTTCACGTCCACACTTCGACACCTAATATGCGGCCTAGGGGGAAATGGCTTGCTCTTGACACATGTACTTAGAGATACAAACCAACCTAAAAACATATGACTTGTAAGAGCTCTAATTATTAATCTGCAAATGAAGTAAATTCTGATGTAACGTTGCACAGTACACAGTCACCAATAGAAATATCTGCACTTATATCCGATATACCCTGTATAATGACTAACAATGACGCTAGAAACAGTTTAATAAAGTATACAAAGACTATATATCTACTTGTATCACATGACAAGGTGGCCCAATGGTGAGATACTGGATTCGCAGTCGAGAGCTATCCAGTTTAAGTTTTCCGTGATTTTCCAGATTTGCTGAAAGCAATTGTCAGGATGGCTCAATTGAAATGCCGCGGTCGATTTCAGTACCCAACTCTACGCAGCTTGAGCTCCGTCTCTCATGACATCGTTGTCGACGTTAAGCCCTAGTCTTCCTTCCATATGAAAGTACTTACTGGTAACATACATCCGCCTCCAAAGACGAGATCTCTCCATACCCATACCACTTTCCTTGTTGTGCGCATTATCTTACATTTATCGAGATTAAAAGATGTAATCATTCATTGCACTAACTGCAAATTTCATTTCAGTGTTTTTATTTATTTATTACATTTACTTACGACTGTCCAACAACAATATTTGTTATGGACAACAGCGAACAATTTGATAGCGCTGGCCATATCTGATACATATTTTAAATACCGAGTGTAAAAAACCTACGTATAAGAAATGTTTCAGTGTTTAGAGGAGATAAAAGAAACACTTGTTATGTTTAACAAAAGTGTCACAGGTTCACCGTTTCCCTAACGGGAGACATGGACGATTTTGACGCTAATTCTGTGACGGTGTTCAAACTGCATATCGAACAAGAGAGTATAATATGTGCTTTTGTGTGTTCGACGTAATTTGTTTAGAGAGACTGTTTGTGATTGATTTAGAGCACTACACATGTGTGAGTGATTACTATGTCAACCGAACTGCGCATAGAAATTTAACAAGACAGGTATTGGATTACTGATTCAGCGGGCTAACAGCAACAGACGTAAACAACAGCAGTGGGGGAGCAGCGTTACGGGCTGTTCAGGATACATTGCAGTGCTCTCCATAATTTTCCTATAGTGTATGTTTAATACTGTTGTTACAAATATCGTGCTTATTCAAGTTTTCGTTAGTTTCCTTTGTTAAGGAAACTTCCCTTTTTACCCCTGGAAAAATACAAAACAGTTTCTTCAACTTTCCACGGCTCTAAATAAGAAAGTGAACCCTCAGTAGCATGAAAGTTATAGGACAATAAAAGTGTTTCTCACTGATGATTTTCACATACAATCACATTAATTCTCACGTTGACTTATTACAGTTTTTTGTGGAGATCAGTAAATTACGTTTATATATGCCGGTCCACACCTGAAGTCTGTGCACCGACTATCTTACTTAGACGGTTGAAACTTTAAGTGCACGTTAACAACACGCTCATCTGAAAAACACACAACAATTACGTCATTTCAGCCGCAACTTGTTATTCTAGTAAAATTTACATCTGATAATCAGAATTGAGGTTACTTTCTTGTTATTAATCAGTATGTATTTTCCTTCCTGTTGACAGCACGTTTGTGTCTTTAGTCTACTTTCTCCCAAGTAATACACTGAAACACCCCAAAAAATTTCTGACCTCTAGCTCAGATGGATTTTTGGTGCATAAAATAACATGTAAGAAAATTCATTCCCAGGAAGTTTGTTATATTTCACCTATGACTGATCTCTGTTGTTCGTAACACATTTCAATTGCACAAGCTTCTTGGTTTACATGTTCCTCATCTTCTCTCTTTCTTTCTTTGGTTTTCCTTGTTATTCTGGCGTCCTTAGTTGCCACATAGGCCCACTTTTCAGCTTCATCCACTCTCATGTAATTGCCAACAGTGATTGTCGCATATCAAAACAAGCGAAATAGCTTCCGGGAATGACAAAATAACGGCAACTCAGACTGAAGAAAAGTGTATAAGGGAAACAACTTTCGAGACCAAAGACATAGAAAGGAAATATAAGAGCATCGCAAAGCGTAACTTCTAATGAAGCTGTCAACTTTAAAAACAGTTGTATACTATATGTTTCTCGAATAGGAAACTAATGACAATATTGACGTGTGAAAGCAGCGGAAACATTGGTGTGGACGCAAGCGGTGAGATCTTTAAACTGATTTTTAAACAGCTTCCTGGCGTCTATTTCAGTTCTTTTAACCATTATTTTGTTTACAAAACTCTAAATCTCGGTCTAAGATGAAGGACAAAAAAATCGATTTTTGAAGAGGATTGACAGAGAAGTAGCTTAAGTGTTGTTTTGGATTAATTACAGTGCTTAACATAATTTCCTGATAACGTCGGTTTAAGATTGTTGTTAGAAAATATCGTGCTGTTTAGTAACCATTCACTTTGTGTCTTGTACCAACTAAGTTCAACGAGCATCAGTCATGTTATTCTACGTCTGCCTCACTCTTGGATGTTAGCTGCACAATTCACCCATAGATAAGTTTTTACTAATTACTACTTTATTACAACTTAACTGTGTTGTAGTGCTTTTTTAGTTTACTCTAAGAGTAGCGTCGTGCATGAAAAATGTGGATGTTATCATAGGTTAATTGGTGTGGAGAAGCATGTCAGGATTATGGGTTTGTGTTTCATTGGAGAGAATGCAGCGGAGAAGCCAAAAAATTGTCGGATGAGGCTTTTCCATGTAGTTGTAGATTATATAGTCGAGACAAAAAAATCATGGAAACGAGAAGAAAGATTTACGCTCTCCAGGCAGAGTTAGAAATGGCATATACTTAAATAGATAGGCTCAAGTGGGGAAGAGATAATGTGAGCTGGAAGTAGTAGTAAAAGAAGAAAACCACATAAATCACATTTCAAATTCCGATTAGCAGTCAGTTTGTTGCCTGAAGTACGTGAAGAGCCTCAATTAGTTTTTGAGTTAGTGGGCGCAGCAGACTCGTAGCAGCGATTTTAAGGTTAGGTTGGTAGAAAAAGCACGTAGAAAGATATGAGTCTTGCTGCTAGGGAGCAGTCACCGGAGAGATGTAGGCCGATTGCTACAGGAAAAGCTAGGTGTAGAGTATCCGGTGATAAGCATCGTGAAACCTAGTGCCAAACCTAGCAAAGGTCTCAGAACATAGGGGCGTTGTACAGAGATTTCGATGGAGAGGATAATGTACCTACTAACGTAGATTACCAGAAGATTATTGACAGAGAGTAGCGAAAGCAGTTGGATTAGAACAAGACTATAATACGTGTAATATTAACATTAAAGGATTGAAGAACAAGGTAGACAAGCTTCATCTATGTCTAGAAGATGTGGAAAATTCTGAAGTGATTGACTTTCTGTGGGATTATGGATTTGCATCATTTTCATATAGAGTTAACGTGGAAAAAGGAGGGGTTGTAGCATATGTAACGTTGGACGCAAAATCAAAACATTGGAACAAAAAGTTTTGTCTTGACAGAACCTAGGAACATGTGCTTGTGAGTTGTTACTGCAAAATAAATCTCTGATAATTGTAAAAGTCTACAGACCCCCTTCACGAAATTTTAAGCTATTTATGAGGAATCTAGATGCTTTTATAAGCTACCTGTCAAACAAGAAGTACAATATAACATTTCAATAGTCAATTTTCCAACTCGTGTGCAGCAAGATAACAAGACACCGATTGACATTCTGAGAGACAATGACCTGGCTGAAACAATTAATGTGTACCAAGTTGTTAATGGAATATTTAATCACTATGCACAATTAAAGGAAATATACAATATGGCATCTTGCAAATCTGAGACATGTTCATACAAAGCAGTGACATTTATTAATGAGAACATGAAGCAATGTTTTAAGATTAAGTTAAAAGGGGTGGTATAGAAAGAGATGCTGATTGTGAAGTTCATTTAAGTCTGCAGTAACTTTGAATCACTATTTGAAAATTGCTTTCCAAAAACAATAAGAGGATCCATTAAAAAAGGGGGGAAAAGTAAGCTGTGGACGACTAAGAGAATTAAAAACTTATGTAAGAGGAAGATGAAAATTTACATAAAGGAAAGAGAGATGTCGAGATCAGACGTTACTTAATATTATAAAGGAAAGTCATTAAAATATCCAGAAGTATACACATCCTGACAGACATAAATAATGGAGACAACAAGATTGAAACTATGTGGGATATTTTCAAACAGGAGACAGGACAACCAGTCATTGACTAAGATATCATAACAATTAAACTGAACGCCAATGTTGTGAATAACAACTTACAAGATGCAAATATTTTTAACAATCATTTTCTAAACGTAGCATGAAAAACGGGATTAAATGGTTCTGTTGAAGAAGTAAGAGCATATATTAAAAGCATCATTCTACAAAACTTTAAGCGACCAGCATTAGCACTAACATCTTACACTGAGATTAACAGAATTATAAGAATTTTAAAAACGAAATATCATGTGATAAGTGATGTCCCTAGTGATACATGCAATGCATCACTGGAATAGGGAATGTTTCCAAACAAGTTAAAATATGCTATTGTTAAACCTATTCAAAAGAAAGCTAATAAGGTAGATTTAAACATTATCATCTAATTTCCTTACTGACATCTTGTTCCAAAATATTCCAAAAAGTAAGTAGTGAAGTAGTAGTCACTTAAGTAGGAACAATTTATTTAGCATATCACAGTTTGGATTCCATAAGGGTGCTCGATTGAGAATGCTATTTATCCATTCACTCATCAGACTTACAAGCCTTAAATAATAAAATATCACCAACTGGTATTTTTTGTGATCTTTCCAATGCCTTTGATTGTGTAGATAATGTTACGCTCTCAGATAAACTGAAGTTTTATGGAATTGATAACAACACACAGCTGGTTTGAATCATACTTAACAGACTGCAGAAGTTGTACTGAATAAGCTGAACAACGTAAGAAGGGTAGAAAATTTTAGTGACTGGGAAGAAATCACAAAGGGAATACCACAGGATTCAATTTCGATTCCACTCCTATTCCTTATATGTGTGAAGAACTTTCCATTTGACATTTAGCAAGAAGTATTGGTACTTTCTGCGTGAGAAAGGAACAGATAAGATGGTAAATGATATTTTCTAAATAATTATAAAATGTTTCCCAGAAGGGATATTCTCCCTGAATTTTGAAAAAGAAAACAACACTCTATATTAATTTCTCTACAACAAATAGTCATACCAACAATGAATGTAGCACATGAGCAAGAGTCAGCAACTAGGGTAGAACACTTCAGATTTTTGGTTATGCATGTTGATGAAAACTTGAACTGGGAATAGCATATTATTGATCTGCTTACACGATTGAGTTCAGCTACTTTTGCTCCTCATGTAATTGCTGATCTTGGAAACGAACGAATCAGTCTCTTGATATATTTTGCATATTTCACTTAATAATGTCTTATGAATAATTTCCGGGGTAACTCATCGGTTAGAAAGAGAGAACTGGTTACACAAAAGCAAGCATATAAAGTAGGTCCTTCCTCAAGGAGCTAGACATTTTAACTAGGCCGTCACAATACATATATTTGCTAAACAAATTCGTCATAAACAATCCATCACAATTGGAGAAGAATACTGATAATCATACCTACAACACTAGCGGGAAAAATGATCTTTATTACCCATTATTAAAGCTGTCAGGGGTCCAGAAAGGAGATCAATATGCAGCAACAAAAATTTTTATCAGTTGCCCAATAACATAAAATGTTTAGGGAAAAACACTTTTTTAAGTATAGCTGCACGAGTAGGACTAAAATAATACTGTTTTCATAATTGATAACACTAATCATGTACATATATCCCGAAAAAATTACTCTTTCCAAATAATTTCGATAAAAGAATCGTTCAGATGATCTGAGGGACAATTTAACTAACTAATGGCCTTCACGAATATTGGCTGTAGCTTTAGCGAAACGGGCAACCTTCTGTTCCGGAGTGTCTATAGGACTGTGTTCGAGGATAACGTGGGTGGCCCTCATACTGGTCCACCCGTCTCATTAGCGACAAAGTACGATGATACCCCTTCGTGCTAGGACCATAATCGATTCCTCACTGACAGCGGAACATTCTGCAACATTTCCGACAGTATTTAACATTGAAAGATACCGTAATTTCCTGCACCGATCTTGTTAGGCAGAAGATACGGCCCAGCCGGATGGTCGAGGACAATATCAGCCCTAACATTTACGGCAAACCTCTGTAGATGGTGGAACGCACAAATAGCGTTAAGATAACTCCCAGACATGGCTATTGTGACTGATAAATATTACTTCCCTTATGAAAGCAGCCTCGTCAGCAAACAAAGCAAGCGTTTGGAAGTCAGGGATGTTTAGAATTTGGTCTAGATGTCACTGGCCGTTTCCAAGTATCTTTTGACACTTTAACTGGTGCATGCTCGTCTCGTGCGTGTTCAAATGGTTCAAATGGCTCTGAGCACTAAGGGACGTAACATCTGAGGTTATCAGTCCCCTAGAACTTACAACTACTTAAACCTAACTAAGCTGACATCACACACATCCATGCCCGAGGCAGGATTCGAACCTGTGACCGTAGCGGTTGCGCGATTCCAGACTGAAGCACCTAGAACCGCTCGGCCACTGCGGTCGGCTCTCGTGCAGGAGCTCCACGCATTGGCGTTGGTGGTATTTACAAGTGGCAGTCTAATGAAAAGTTGACAGATGGAAATAGATGGAAAAAAGTTAGTAAAATTGTTATTATTTCAAAAGTAATCACCATAAGTGTTAATACATTTATTCCAGTGTGAGACAAGACGGTCAATTACCTAACGGAAAAATGTTTGCGGTTGCCTACGAAACCATAATTGCACCCAGACTTGCACCTCTTCGTCAGAAGCAAATCGACGAATGTTTTCCTTCAGGGCTACAGAAATATTTCAGTAGCATGGGGAGAGATCAGGACTGTGTGGAGGACGTGTAAGGGCTTCCCAGCGAAAATTCTGCAGTGCACTCGAAAGAAATTTGACAACATATTAGCTCATCGTTCAGCCGTTCTTACAGTCCAGGTCTCACATCTGTACATCAAAACTGGAAAGGCCATAGTCCTTACCAAACAGATTTTAGGTGCAGTAAACATCACTAGAAATCTGGAAGCTGAGATAATTGAATATACAGATTACATCGCTTGTTTTTTTTTCTTTTATGACATGAAGTGATAGGTAAAGTTGCCACATTTTTGATTTCTTGACATTCGGCATTATACCTGCCTTTGCACTTTCTTCTCTCATCTTCAGCTATTTTAGTTCCAGTTTCGTCTTCATCTAACCCTCATAAAATGCTCTGGGTACAGTCTGAATAAGTAAAGAGACAATATGCAGCGTTGCCATCCTCCTATCTGAATATTGACGTACTGGTCTCAAGTTTCCAAAAGTTTTCGATTTACTCGCGTATCTGTGAAGATACTTCGGGTGATAATATTAGTCTTCAGTATGGTTCAGAATATAATGCCTTTCAGAAATCTAGAAAGACGAAATTAATTGTTCACCAGTGTCTACTAAACTGCCCGGGAAAAAAATAGTACACCTGGAAAGACAACGTCGATTTCGATCTGATGACGGCATATGCCAAGTGAGGGATAGTAGATGTACTAATAATGGATTCAACGTCGTCTGGCAACAGATAGCATAGTGGCGTAGCTACCAGAGTGCCATATGTTTCTACCCTTCAATAAAGAATACTCACAACCAGAAGGCTAAGTGTGGTGGAACCGTGTGAAGCAAGAAGGGAAATATGCCACGGAAATGCAAGCGTGTTTCGTACAGCCAACTGAGCGAGTCTGAAAGGCGTCAAATTGTGACCTTCCTATTGGCGGGATGGTCCTTTCGGAGAATTGTCACACAAGTTGGACGTGCTTCGTCAGTTGTGCGATGATGCGGGTATCAATGGACACGTGAACGTTCTCACACTTGTAGCGAGGTTCGGGACGTCCGCGCACAGGAAGATGCGTGCCAAGATTGTCGTATTCTAAGGGGAGCAGTGTCAGATCATACAGCTTCCACAGCACACATAAAAGGGCTTGTGAGCACAGACATGTCAACACGAACTGTTACGAACCGGTTATCGGCAGTGGGACTACGAAACACGCTCACCTCTAGTCCGTCTTCCACTCACGCCACAGCACCGACGTGCCCTGCTCACCTGATGCTGTCAGAGAATCACTTGGAAAATGGAATGGGGAGGCGTGGTTTTCAGCGATGAAAGCCGTGTCTGCTTGCAAGCAAGTGATGGACGTCAGGGATTGCAGCGTATACTTGTCGAACGCAGTCTCGTACGGGCAGTTTTCCAAGACGCACTGGCCCATCCCGGGCCGAGGTGTTTCTCGATGGGATGCTGATTAACCCTCGCCGCGCGGGATTAGCCGAGCTGTCAAGGGCGCAGGAGTCGTGGACTGTGCGGCTCGTCCCGGCAGAGGTCCGAGTCTTCCCTCGGGCATGGGTGTGTTTGTCCGTAGGATAATTTAGGTTAAGTAGTGTGTAAGCTTAGTGATTGATAACCATAACAGTTATGTCCCATAATATTTAATACACATTTGAACATTTTTTTGATTAACCATCGTTATGTGCAGGATGTTGTTAGACCCATTCTTATGCCGTTCTTGAAACAGGAAGGTGATGTGTTGCTTCAACAGGATAATGCTCGCCCAAGCACTGACCGTGAAATTCAACGTGCTCTGCAAGACGTGCAGCTACTTCTCTGGCCAGCACAATCTCCGGCCTTGTCTCCAATCGTGCACGTGTGGAATATGATTGGACGAGCAGGGACACGTGCGACTCGTCAACCAGCAACCCTTACAGAGCTACGTGAACAGGTCGAGCAGGCGTGGCATAACGTAGCCCACTACAGTATTCGCCACCTGTACGGTCGACTGAATGCCAAGGCCACCGCCTGCGTTGCCGTCCATGGAGGCCGCACCACGTACTAACATGGCTGTTTCAGAATGAGGCGATACCTGGTACCTCAGAACCGCTTGTGCTATTGATCTGTAAATGTAATTACACTACTGGCCATTAAAATTGCTAGACCACGAACATGACGTGCTACAGACGCGAAATTTAACCGACAGGAAGAAGATGCTGTGATATGCAAATGATTAGCATTTCATTCACACAAGGTTGGCGCCGGTGGCGACACCTACAACGTGCTAAAATAAGGAAAGTTTCCAACCGATTTCACATACACAAGCAGCAGTTGACCGGCGTTGCCTGGTGAAACGTTGTTGTGATGCCTCGTGTATGGAGGAGGAATGCTTACCATCACGTTTCCGACTTTGATAAAGGTCCCATTGTAGCCTATTGCGGTTTATCGTATCGCGACATTGCTCCACGCGTTGGCCGAGATCCAATGACTGTCAGCAGAGTATGGAATCGGTGGGTTCAGGAGGGTAATAGGGAACGCCGTGCTGGATCCCAACGGCCTCATATCACTAGCATTCGAGATGATAGGCATCTTATATGCATGGCTGTAACGTATAGTGCAGCCACATCCCCATCCCTGAGTCAACAGATGGGGACGTTTGCAAGACAATAATCATCTGCACGAACAGTTCGATGACGTTTGCAGCAGCATGGACTATCAGCTCGGAGACCATGGCTGCGGGTACCCTTGAGGCTGCATCACAGACAGGAGCGCCTGCGATGATGTACTCAACGACGAACGTGGGTGCACGAATGGCGAAACGTCATTTTATCGGATGAATCCAGGTTCTGTTTACAGCATCATGATGGTCGCGTCCATGTTTGGCGACATCGCGATGAATGCACATTGGAAGCGTGTATTCGTCATCGCCATACTGGCGTATCACCCGGCGTGATGTTATGGGGTGCCATTGGTTACCCGTCTCGGCACCTCTTGTTCACATTGACGGCACTTTGAACAGTGGACGTCACGTTTCAGATGTGTTACGACCCGTGGCTATTACCTTCGTTAGAGCCCATCGAAACCCTACATTTCAGCAGGATAATGCACGACCGCATGTTGCAGGTCCTATAGGGCCTTTCTGGATACAGAAAATGTTCGACTGCTAGCCTGGCCAGCACATTCTCCAGATCTCTCACCAATTGAAAACGTCTGGTCAATGGTGGCCGAGCAACTGGCTCGTCACAATACACCAGTCACTACTCTTGACGAACTGTGGTATCGTGTTGAAGCAGCATGGGCAGCTGTACCTGTACGCGCCATCCAAGGTCTGTTTGACTCAATGCGCAGGCGTATCAAGGCGGTTATTACGGCCACAGGTGGTTGCTCTGGGTACTGATTTCTCAGGATCTATGCACCCAAATTGCGAGAAAATGTAGTCAATGTCAGTTCTAGTATAATATATTTGTCCAATGAATACCCGTTTAGCATCTGAATTTCTTCTTGGTGTAGCAATTTTAATGCTCAGTATTGTATTTCATGTGTACCATATGCACCGTTGCAACAATGTATCAACGTCCTCTCCTAATTTTGAATTCCTGTCGTTAGCGACTTGGCGAGTCAATCACTGAGTCAGTCAGGGCGTTTCTTTTTATTTATAGAGACTAGATTAAAACACGCCGATTTGTATAGCCTATGATAGCGTGAGCGCCCATTGATAACGACATTCCTCCATGTAGGTTCCTCAAATATGCTGAATTCATGTTTTCCATTCTGCTGCGCGGCGCTCTGAGCACAGCGGAGATTAGCAGACGACTTTTCGGTATGCATCACACAGCGCTAGTGATACGGACGCACTCTGCACTCGAATTACATACATATTAATTATAAAGTCCATCAAGCATTTTAAAAAATCGGTAAATGGCTAAACATAACGTGACAAACCATACAGTAAGTGACAGACAAAACCTCCGATAGGAGCGCCACCGACCGTAGTTGCTGAAAATGGTGACGAACCAGGCAGAGAAAGCAATTTGTGCGCTAGAATTGAAAGTGGACTGCTTCTATGTTGGCACCACTGTGTAGCGCTTTGCATTGGATCTCTGACTGCGGTTTCTTTGTAAGAGACCTTGTGGCTGGTTGGACCCCTTGTTGGAAGTTAATCGTCAGTAGCGTTGAGCAGTTGGAAGTTAGTCGCCAGCAGTGACGGAAGTACTGTTGGGCACTTGGAGGTGAACAGCCAGCAATGATGGATGTTAGATGTGAGAGGTTAGCAGTGATGGAGGGTAGAGGTTTGAAGTGTTAGCGAACGCTAACGATCTGTATGTGTTCGACTTGGAGATTGAATATTATTCACGATTATATACCTTTGTACTAGATGCCAATGGCGATTTATGTTCGTGTCTGAACTGGATGTCACGTTGTTAAGGTAAAAAAATACATTATTTGGTTTGCAACAAAATCTTTGCTTTGCTAACCACATGCCTATTAGTAGTTAGTGGCTGCAGTAGTTAGAATCTTTCATTTAGCTGAAAGTAATGATGCTCGCTGTATTGAAGTAGTTCGCGTAATGAAGATTTCTGTGAGGTAAGTGCTTAATGAATTGTATAGGTTATTGTTAAGATTTCTTTTTAGTCAGGGCTATTCTTTTGAACAAATTATTTGAAGTCAGGTTGTAATTTTTTAAGCCGTCAGATTGGGTTGCGCTAGAATATTGTGGGTCAGTGCTGACATGATACGAAAAAGTAAAGAGAGCGTAGGCTCAGTACGTTCAGTTTTACTCAGCTGTTTCAGAATCAAATAACGTAGAAGTTTCGTCTTCTCAGTCATTCTGCAATTTAAGTACAGACACGTTCATTTAAAAACTTCCAGAATTTTTTCTACACAACAAACGTGTATGGGGCAGAAAATGCACATGCAACACTTCTCGGATCCCGATAAAGTTAACGTGCTCTGTTGTGTGTTCAACAGGGCACTGTACCATTCTCCTTCGCTGAGAAAACTCTAATTGGCATCACCTATCTCTGCATGCTGGTACGTAGGCTCACGCCACAGCCTGAAACTTCCAGTAGGGATTCACTTTTCAACAAAATGGCTCCCCTCCACATTAATAAATTGTGCACTAGATTACCTGATAGAGGCGTTGCCACCTGGCGCTACTCGAGTTGTCACCACGCTCGATGTACTGGGCTCCTGTCCATGTTTTTTTATTGTGTGGTCACAACAACGATGACGTGTGTGTTCCATCTCTACCACAGAAGCTCGATGGCTTGCAACCCTCCATCGTAGCTGCTGTTCTTGGCGTCACTCGTGGCAGGATAGTCGGGCTTGGCCAGAACTGGACTACTGATTAGATGTGTGCCGTGTGATGAAGAGTGGACACGTACAGAAGTGGAAATCAGTATAAAGGCAAGGTTCCACGAAAGCAATATCGCAACGCCTGAAGAATATATGCCTCGAAAAGCAGTAGATGCATATAAGACATTAATGATCATGACAGAATTACATAGTTTCTTTCATAACGCGAATAACAAAATGAGGCGTTGGCACTTCTTGGACGGAAACTGAAATAAGGCACTCACTATCGTATACTGCTACTGCATTGTTCGTACTTCGTCCAGCCTCCGTTCTTCCTATTCACTTCAAAAATCCTATTCGGCATTGATTTTGTTAGGGTTTGTAGTTGTTGCAGTGAAACTGTCGCCTATCATTCTCTTATCGCTCTTTTCACCTCAGATACGGCCTCAAATTGCCTTTCAAGTATTCAAAAATGGCTCTGAGCACTATGGGACTTAACTGCTGTGGTCATCAGACCCCTAGAACTTAGAACTTACGTTGTTGTAAGTTTAGGGGACTGATGACCTCAGATGTTAAGTCCCATAGTGCTTAGAGCCATTTGAACCATAAAACTGTTTGTGAGAAAACACCTTCTCAAAGTGAACACTAGTAAAAAATTAGGTTCAAAATGGTTCAAATGGCTCTGAGCACTATGAGTCTTAGCTTCTGAGGTCATCACTCCCCTAGAACTTAGAACTACTTAAACCTAATTAACCCAAGGACATCACACACATCCATGCCCAAGGCAGGATTCGAACCTGCGACCGTAGCGGTAGCGCGGTTCCAGACGGTAGCGCCTAGAACCGCTCGGCCACCCGGCCGGCTTTTCAAGTTCAAAAAAATGTTCAAATGTGTGTGAAATCTTATGGGACTTAACTGCTAAGGTCATCAGTCCCAAAGTTTACACAGTACTTAACCTAAATTATCCTAAGGACAAACACACACACCCATGCCCGAGGGAGGACTGAAACCTCCGCCGGGACCAGGCGCGCTGTCCATGACTGCAGCGCCTGAGACCGCTCGGCTAATCCCGCGCGGCGCTTAGCAGTAACATACACAGGTGCATTATCTTGTTGAAACATTAGACATTGGTCCCTTAGGTCCTCATACATTCTAATGAGTTCAGCGTCTATGATCTCAGTGTACACATTAGTCCAGCCAAGCAAATGTGTGACTTATCTCTAGCGCAGAAGGCAGCTCAAATCATAACACTTCCACTGTCAAAATTTGTGCCCATTCGTACTTGCTGCTCTGTTCGCACGTCATGGTAATAATATTGAATCCATCCTCATCATATTTAGATTTCCTTAACAGGTTCTCAAGTCCATGACATATGTTTTTCAGCAATCTCCAGTCTAGCCTGATTATGTTTGGGTGTTAGAGTGGGTTTCTGCAGTCTTGAATGAAAAATGGTTGATTGTGTGTGTGTGTGTGTGTGTGTGTGTGTGTGTGTGTGTGCGTGTGTGAAATCTTATAGGACTTAACTGCTAAGGTCATCAGTCCCTAAGCTTACACACTGCTTAACCTAAATTATCCTAAGGACAAACACACACACCCATGCCCGAGGGAGGACTCGAACCTCCGCCGGGATCAGCTGCACAGTCCAAGAATGCAGCGCCTGAGACCGCTCGGCCAATCCCGCGCGGCGAAAAGTGTTTATCATGTGACAAAATTTCTTGTACACGTTTAGCAGTTATTAGCGACTGAAAATCAGCAACAAGAGAGATGAATAACAATTTGTGAGTCATGCTCTGTGCAAAAGTAATCCTTTCTGTGCCTTAGATAATTTTCTGCGTTGCCCATATTTTCCGTTCTGTCCATGTCGTGTGCTCAGTCTTCCGAAATTATCATTCAGCAGTTCAACTTCTTGGCAGTTTGTCGATTACAGAGTCCATTTCCTCGTAGGTATCGATTTTTCATTTTTCGTCGCATGATAACTGTGTTCCCCGTGGCATTGTCACAATCGTGGTTTATGTACGCAGCACGCACTGTCACTAACTCTGTCTATTCCCTATAATGCAGTAAAGCAGGGCCGGCGGCGGCGTGCACAAACGTCACGTGTGGGCCACGGGCGAACAAAGCCCGGCCTTTCTTGGGTTTTCTCGGTCCTTCCCGGAAATACTCGGTATAACGCGACGTTTCATTTTGTACTTCGCTTCGGCATTTTTCTGCCGGAACAACTCTATTCAGTGCGGCAGAATCGTGGTGTCAGCGCTGATTACTCTTCGCTATTTGTTCGTGGTACGAAGGACACACAGGTCCAGCGGCTGTTTGAGTAAAAAGAAGCAGTCTAGCGATCTATCGTCACAAACATTTAAAAAGGAATGAGAATGAACAAGGAGGCGGACGACAGTTCTCTATATACACTCCTGGAAATTGAAATAAGAACACCGTGAATTCATTGTCCCAGGAAGGGGAAACTTTATTGACACATTCCTGGGGTCAGATACATCACATGATCACACTGACAGAACCACAGGCACATAGACACAGGCAACAGAGCATGCACAATGTCGGCACTAGTACAGTGTATATCCACCTTTCGCAGCAATGCAGGCTGCTATTCTCCCATGGAGACGATCGTAGAGATGCTGGATGTAGTCCTGTGGAACGGCTTGCCATGCCATTTCCACCTGGCGCCTCAGTTGGACCAGCGTTCGTGCTGGACGTGCAGACCGCGTGAGACGACGCTTCATCCAGTCCCAAACATGCTCAATGGGGGACAGATCCGGAGATCTTGCTGGCCAGGGTAGTTGACTTACACCTTCTAGAGCATGTTGGGTGGCGCTGGATACATGCGGACGTGCATTGTCCTGTTGGAACAGCAAGTTCCCTTGCCGGTCTAGGAATGGTAGAACGATGGGTTCGATGACGGTTTGGATGTACCGTGCACTATTCAGTGTCCCCTCGAAGGCACCAGAGGTGTACGGCCAGTGTAGGAGATCGCTCCCCACACCATGATGCCGGGTGTTGGCCCTGTGTGCCTCGGTCGTATGCAGTCCTGATTGTGGCGCTCACCTGCACGGCGGCAAACACGCATACGACCATCATTGGCACCAAGGCAGAAGCGACTCTCATCGCTGAAGACGACACGTCTCCATTCGTCCCTCCATTCACGCCTGTCGCGACACCACTGGAGGCGGGCTGCACGATGTTGGGGCGTGAGCGGAAGACGGCCTAACGGTGTGCTGGACCGTAGCCCAACTTCATGGAGACGGTTGCGAATGTCTTCGCCGATACCCCAGGAGCAACAGTGTCCCTAATTTGCTGGGAAGTGGCGGTGCGGTCCCCTACGGCACTGCGTAGGATCCTACGGTCTTGGCGTGCATCCATGCGTCGCTGAGGTCCGGTCCCAGGTCGACGGGCACGTGTACCTTCCGCCGACCACTGGCGACAACATCGATGTACTGTGGAGACCTCACGCCCCACGTGTTGAGCAATTCGGCGGTACGTCCACCCGGCCTCCCGCATGCCCACCATACGCCCTCGCTCAGAGTCCGTCAACTGCACATAAGGTTCACGTCCATGCTGTCGCGGCATGCTACCAGTGTTAAATACTGCGATGGAGCTCCGTATGCCACGGCAAACTGGCTGACACTGACGGCGGCGGTGCACAAATGCTGCGCAGCTAGCGCCATTCGACGGCCAACACCGCGGTTCCTAGTGTGTCCGCTGTTCCGTGCGTGTGATCATTGCTGTACAGCCCTCTCGCAGTGTCCGGAGCAAGTATGGTGGGTTGACACACCGGTGTCAATGTGTTCTTTTTTCCATTTCCAGGAGTGTATATTGTGCAGTCACATAAAAGATGGGTACTCAACATTTGCTATGAAACGACTTACAATAACGTACTAAAAGAATTTAAAGATGTAGCTGGCAATGAAAGAGCAAAAATTTACAGCGATCGACAGACAAGATTCATTGTTCTGTACATCAAAAACATTTTGTGCTACATTTGCAGGGATGTAGCACGTGAAGAAATTGGTCGAACAAATAGAAAAATTTCTGAAGTTGCACGCATTGTTCCACTGTCAATGCAACATTTTTCTATCGAACTGGACGAAGAACATGGAGATTTTGTACAAGATGTTCGGAAATTCCCGTTTCACACTTCTACGATTTGAAGAGGGGAGTGAGTATATAATACTTTGAATAGAACCCGTGTCCAGAAACGAACCATTTCCGTTCTACAATGGTTTCCTTTCAGATCTTTAACAAATCCACTTCTGCTTGAGGAATTTAATTAGGCATGACGAAGTACAGTTATTAAGAATTCGAAAGGAAAAAATAACGAAACATCAATTTATCACTTAAGCACATTTGTTTTCATTAACATTTAAACATTTCTTGTTTACATTATTTCAGAACAAAAAAGAATGCAGCGTAGTGTACGTACAGAACAGTATTGATGCATTACTACAGCGACTCGATGTGGCGACCACCAATGTTGTTACAGACGTTATACCTACGTAGCTTATTCCGGTACACACTCTCCATCCCACGTGGCGCCTCCTCAGTTTTTAGTGCAGCGGCCAGAACTCGTGCCAGGAGGTCTTCTTGTATCTCCACAGGAGTCTCGTAAATTAAACTTTGCATACGACACCACATCAGATGACCGTCTGACGTTGTACACGTTATTGTATACCATGGCAAGGAACGCTGAAACTTTTCTGTTTCCCTAAACAGATGTGAATCTGAATTGAAACCTTCGTAGAACGGAAACGGTACGTTTCCGGAAATATTATGTACTCATGCCCTCTACAAGTCCTAGAAGTTTGTAACTGGAATTTCTGAACACCCCGCCGGCTGCGGTGGCCGTGCGGTTCTGGCGCTGCAGTCCGGAACCGCGCGACTACTACGGTCGCAGGTTCGAATCCTGCCTCGGGCATGGGTGTGTGTGATGTCCTTAGGTTAGTTAGGTTTAACTAGTTCTAAGTTCTAAGGGACTGATGACCTCAGATGTTGAGTTCCATAGTGCTCAGAGCCAGTTGAACCAGTCTGAACACCCGCATAGTACTACAAAGTACGTTGAAGTCAAGGGGCCTGAAACGGTGCCTGGAATGATTTATCGATTTAAAACTCGATATTGTTGAATTTATAAAGGGGAAAGGAGTGTAGGAACGATAAGTGGACTTGACTGCACGGTGCCCACAGTAAGGCAGTGCAAGGTGAGAAACAACTTCTTTCTGATTTTATGGGGGGATACATTAAAAAATCGCATTGTGGAAGGGAAACTTTCTGACAAACACAGTCCAGTTCTCTAATGTCAGTGGCGTTAAAGAAACCGCGAGATTTGAAGAATTCATTGTGGTCCTGAAAGAATTACAAAGATAGTTTCCGAAACGTTTTGAGGACAACGCGAATCTTACGTTTGTTTTGCAGCTGTTTTCGAGGTCGTTCGCGATTTCAGTTGTAAGCACTCCTGTGCACGGGCAAAGGCAACTGACTTACCTGCAAGGTAATTCCGTTTTAAAGACAAATTCCTTTAACCTCAAAACTGTCCACGAAGTCTACATTGGTTTCCTCAGGTAATTTCCACGTCTCAATAACGACGTTGCAAAAGTACAACAATATTTCGACCAACATCTAAAGTGTGTAAAAGAAGTTTTTTTGACTGTAAAACTAAATGACTCTTGATTTCTTGTCTACCTGAGTGCTAAAATCTGTGAAATTGTCTACATATGTCTGTATATTAACAATCCATATCTAGTAACAATTACATGTGTTCAGCACGCCAAAAATATTTCAATAATACTGAAAATTATTTTAGTTTTTTATCTATGTTCTTGACAAATGTAATATATAAGACAAAATGGTACGGAGTGCGACTGCATTGCATTTAAATGGCTTGCTTTAGCAGTATTCCCTTCCTCACACTTAGACAGTGTGGTGTGGCGATTGGCGATTGGGTGTGTGTGTTTGGGGGGGGGGGGGGGGGAGGCACATTCCAGTCAGGCTGAGCGCTATGGCACGCGTGCGATGTCACGGCACACAGTCCGAATTTTTGGCCACTTCTGCAGTAAGGGCAGATATTCACACATTAACACCGCGCAGAATTTACTGCATTTATACCGAGTTCCACCCTCTACCACCTGCATGGTTGATGCTTTGTTATACAGGATGTTACAAAAAGGTACAGCCAAACTTTCAGGAAACATTCCTCACAAACAAAGAAAGAAAATGTTATGTGGACATGTGTCCGGAAACGCTTACTTTCCATGTTAGAGCTAATTTTATTACTTATCTTCAAGTCACATTAATCGTGGAATGGAAACACTCAGCAACAGAACGTACCAGCGTAACTTCAAACATTTTGTTACAGCAAATGTTCAAAATGTCCTCCGTTAGCGAGGATACATGCATCCACCCTCCGTCGCCTGGAATCCCTGATGCGCTGATGCACCCCTGGAGAATGGCGTATTGTATCACAGCCGTCCACAATACGAGCACGAAGAGTCTCTACATTTGGTGCTGGGGTTGCGCAGACAAGAGCTTTCAAATGCCCCCATAAATGAAAGTCAAGAGGGTTGAGGTCAGGAGAGCGTGGAGACCATAGAATTGGTCCGCCTCTACCAATCCATCGGTCACCGGATCTGTTGTTGAGAAGCGTACGAACACTTCGACTGAAATGTGCAGGAGCTCCATCGTGCATGAACCACATGTTGTGTGGTACTTGTAAAGGCACATGTTCTAGCAGCACAGGTAGAGTATCCCGTATGAAATCATGATAACGTGCTCCATTGAGCGTCGGTGGAAGAACATACTGACGAAAAAATGAGCTCTAACAGGGAAATTAAGCGTTTCCGGGCACATGTCCACATAACATCTTTTCTTTATTTGTGTGTGAGGAATGTTTCCTGAAAGTTTGGCCGTACCTTTCTGTAACACCCTGAATACTGTACTACTGACATCAAATGCGATACCATTTGACTACATTTGCCGGTAGACTGGATTTCATACTATTGCAGATATTTTGTGCGCAGCTATTCCAACAGTCGATTTTCCTGCAAATATCCATGCCCTCATACTGATTTTAACTACTGTAGGTCAATGATTAACACTGCACAGCCGGCCGCGGTGGTCTAGCGGTTCTAGGCGCTCAGTCTGGAACCGCGCGACTGCTACGGTCGCAGGTTCGAATCCTGCCTCGGGCATGGATGTGTGTGATGTCCTTAGGTTAGTTAGGTTTAAGTAGTTCTAAGTTCTAGGGGACTGATGACCTCAGATGTTAAGCCCCATAGTGCTCAGAGCCATTTGAACACTGCAAAATAAATAAATAAAAATAAAAAATTAAAAATTGTGAGTTTATCTTTCAATACTGTAACATTCTTACGTCGTTCTCAGCCATTTGTAGGTGCTGATGTTTTGAAATATTTAATTTTCTTTATAATTACCTTGTATTTTTATGACGGTTTTACAGTATTTTACCCCTGACAGACTACATGTTTTAACGAAGTATTTAAAAGAAAAGTATTCTCAAAAATTATTAATTTCATTTGCAAATGTGGTTTTCATTCACATGTGACAAGTGTACGACGTCCGTTCACAGTTGATTTGTGGACTATATGAACAATGTAGATTCTGCCAAACCATTAGTTATTTTATGATGCGACGTAGCACGTAAATTTTGCAGATGTGTTGGAGGAGTTGTTCTTGTAACCCATATATCAACTACGTTTTTGTGCATTCGATTTCAGATTTGGTGTAACAGAACCGTTGTGTATTGTGGAGTGTATCTTGATAATTATTTTATTTTTATCTACAGATTTGAGGAGGTCCCGAAACTAAATTTTTTTAAGCAAGTAAAGCAGTCTGGACGGACACCAGAAGCTATTCTATTGAGAGTGACTGCAGAATTTCACTGAATATAGTATGCTGCTTTTTGCAAGTACTCGACTTTAAGTACGAAATGGGAATCAGTTAACTCTTCCATTCGAAAGAGCGCGACATTAGAATTAGCACTCGGATTTGATATTCGTTCTGTTGATTTACCGCATCAGAGACTTCCGTTACTGGCATTTCTCAGGCGGCAGTCGAGGTCTAATTGATTTCAGAATAATAGGTGAGATGACCGAAAAACGAAGTTAACTCTTTCCGCACTTCATTCAATCACTGCAAACCTAGACCGCTCGAGGCGGAATATACTGACTGCCGTCCTAGGGGTAAACTTTCTGCACTCTGCAGATTTTATTTTGCGTCCACAACTTCAGATTGTATTATATATCGACAGGCTCAGACAGGAATATAAAACGAAGCGCAGAGTTACGTGAAGACGACGAAATGCGTCGGAGCTAAAACAGAGTTTGCGAACTGAACGCGGAGCCGTCTACGGAGGGGAGCTTGAGCCAATCCAGGTAACGCCATCAGCGGAGTGCGATCCCGTGTCCGTGGTAACGCTATTACCAGCCCTGCGTCGCTCTTGCCACGTGCGCTGACGTCACGCTACTGTCCCAAACGGCCACCGGTCATTGTGACTAATTGCAGCTGCTGTTCACTTCAATACGTCCACCATCCAATGATTCCATCACGAAATATCCAGTTAAGGAGATCTATGGAATAATACTGAAGGCCGTAGTGCACCCAGAAGTCTGGAACAGATCAATATTCAAAAAATAGTTTATGATAATCCAGAATGAGATTTTCACTCTGCAGCGGAGTGTGCGCTGATATGAAACTTCCTGGCAGATTAAAACTGTGTGCCCGACCGAGACTCGAACTCGGGACCTTTGTAGGAGACGGATAATGGCAGAAGTAAAGCTGTGAGTACCGGGCGTGAGTCGTGCTTCGGTAGCTCAGTTGGTAGAGCACTTGCCCGCGAAAGGCAAAGGTCCCGAGTTCGAGTCTCGGTCGGGCACACAGTTTTAATCTGCCAGGAAGTTTCAGTTTATGATAATGTTTATGAAGATGATGCAACGATGCAGTGAGGCGAAATTCAGCTGAACGAAACACATTGTCCGCAGCAAATAGGCTCGAATTTATAAGTTAAGCGATCTTTGAGTGACGTAACTGTGCGATTCAATCTGTGGCGGGACAAAACGTAAACACACACATGGCACGCATGTACGAGACCGCCTGGTATGCGTACAGAAGTCCCTGTGGGAAGAAGTTTGCGGTGACTGCGGGTGGTGTTCATCTGCTACACAGTATTCCAGCCATAGGGTAGCAAAATGATGTAGGAGTTACAGTTGGAAGACACTTAAGTGGCCGAATCATTGTGAGATTACAGGTCGGCCACAATCCGCGGGAGGTGAATCGAGAGTTGAGTGTCTTCCGTAGCACCATTTCACTGCTGTGGATTCTAGGAGGTAGCCGTTATCCTACGTCAGTACGAGTAAGGCGCACAACGTGTCAGAAACGGAGGTATAGGTATTAGTTTTTAGTGCCCAAATACATCTAGCCAGCACAGCAGGTCTTCAGGATAGAGGCCACGCAATATCTACTGGATCTCACATCACCTGTCAGACCGTGCACCATAGATTCATAAGGTCTCTCAATAGGAACGTCGCCAGCCGGATGCATTTCCACTCATCAAAAGCAACCGAATGTGGTATCTTGCCCATCGCCGGTGGACCCTCAAATATTAGTGTAGTAGAGTGATAACTACCCATCCATTCATCTTGTGTGCCCCCGGACGTGCTACACCCTGCTACCATTTGGAAACTGTCGGATAAGGCGGCCCCATTATCTTGTCTAGGACGGATTCATACACTGAAGTGCCAAAGAAACTGGTATAGACATGGGTATTCAAATACAGAGAAATACACTATGTGATCAAAAGTATCCGGACACCCCCAAAAACATAATTTTTTCATTTTAGGTACGTTGTGCTGCCACCTACTGCCAGGTACTCCTTATCAGCGACCTCAGTACCCTTTAGACATGATGAGCGAGCAGAATGGGGCGCTCCGCGGAACTCACGGACTTCGAACGTTGTCCGGTAATTGGGTGTCACTAGTGTCATACGTCTGTACCCGAGATTTCCACACTGCTAAACATCCCTAGGTCCACTGTTTCCGATGAGATAGTGAGGTTGAAACGTGAAGGGACACATATAGCACAAAAGCGTAGAGGCCGACATCGTCTGTTGACTGACAGCGACTGCCGACAGTTGAAGAGGGTCGTAATACGTTATAGGCAGACATCTATCCACACCATCACATAGGAATTATAAAATGCATCAGGATCCACTGCAAATACTACGACAGTTAGGCGGGAGGCTCCGAAAACTCATATCGATGATGTTTCGTTGGATGGTTCGCACGCTGTCACTTGTGGAAGGCCCAGGATTGAAATCTGCACCAATTTTCGGAAGGTTTGCACGTCTGTCACGGTGAACGAATTTCTTCAGTCGTTGTTGGTCACGTTCTTGCACGATCTTTTTCCGGCCGCAGCGACGTCGCAGGTTTGATGTTGTACCGGATTCACAGTACACTCGTGAAATGGTCGTACGATCAGATCCCTACTTCATCGCTACCTCGGATATGCTGTGTCTCACCGTACTTGCGCCGTACATAACACCACGTTCAAACTCACTTAAATTTTGATAACGTACTATTGTAGCAGTAGTAACCGCTCTAACAACTGCCCCACACACTTCTTGGCTTACAAAGCGGTTTCCGATCAAAACTATCAGTGCACCTGGCTGGAAATGACTTAAAAGGTCGTGGTGCCCTCCATCGGTAATGCTGCAATTCAATATGGTGTTGGCACACCCTTAGCCTTGATGACAGCTTCCACTCTCGAAGGCATACGTTCACTCAGGTGCTGGAAGGTTTCTTGGGGAATGGCAGTTCATTCTTCACGGAGTGCTGCACTGAGGAGAAGTATCGATGTCGGTCGGTGAGGCCTGCAACGAAATCAGCGTACCACAACATCCCAAAGGTGTTTTATTGTATTCAGATTATAACTCTGTGCAGCCCTGTCCGTTACAGAGATGTTATTGTCGCGTAACCACTCCTCCACAGGCCGTGCATTATGAACAGGTGCTCGATCGTATTGAAAGATGCAATCGCCATCCCCGAATTGCTCATCAACAGCGGCAAGCAAGAAGGTGCTTGAAACAGCAATGTAGGTCTGTGCTGCGATAATACCACGCAAAACAACAAGGGATGCAAGCCCCCTCCATGGGAAACACGACCACTCCATAACACCACCGCCTCCGAATTTTACTGTTGGCACTACACAGGCTGGCAGATGACGTTCACCGGGCATTCGCCATAGCCACACCCTGCCATACAATCGCCATATTGTGTACCGTGATTCGGCACTCCACAGAACGTTTTTCCGCTGTTCAATCGTCCAATGTTTACGTTTCTTACACCGAGCGAGGCGTCGTTTGGCATTTATTAGCGTGATGTGTGGCGTATGAGCAGCCACTCGACCGTGAAATCCAAGTTTTCTCACCTCTCTCCTAACTGTCATAGTACTTGCAGTGGATCCTACCGTAATTTGGCGTTCCTGTGTGATTGTCTGCATAGGTGTCTGCTTATTACACATTACGATCCTCTTTAACTGTCGGCGGTTCCTGTCAGCCAACAGACGAGATCGGCCTGTAAGCTTTTGTGCTGTACGTGTCCCTTCACGTTTCCACTTCGCTATCACATCGGAAACAGTGGACCTAGGGATGTTTAGGAGTGTGGAAATCTCGAGTACAGACGTATGATACAAGTGACACCCAATCACCTGACCACATTCGAAGTCCGTGAGTTACGCGGAGAGCCCCGTCTGCTCTCTCAGGATGTCTAATGACTACTGAGATCGCTGATATGTAATACCTGGCACGAGGTGGTAGCAAAACGCACCTAATATGAAAAACGTATGTTTTAGGGGGTGTCGGGATGCTTTTGATCACATAGTGTACCTCCTTAAACCAAGGACTTGCCGAATCCATACCACGCAGAATTACGTTGGAAATTGTACCAACGCGTTATCAAGAAAACGGACAGTACGTTTCGGCTCATCAGTGTATGTTAAACGATAGATTAATACACTATAAAGAGGCAACACCAAAAAATAATTAGTGTAGACTAATGAAACTTCGGGAACACATTTGTGTAGGTGACGTATTTGCGGGATGAACATTGCAGGATGGCAGGTTACCACCAGATAAGCCGCTCCAAATGTGAAATGCTGGTACGTTAATAACGGGTGCAACCGCCAGAATGTTGAATGCAAGCATGCAAACATGCAAGCATTTTGTTGTATAGGTGCCGGATATATGTTTGTGGGTGAAGTTCCATGCCTGTTGCACTTGGTCGATCAATACAGCGACAGCTAATGCTGTTTGTGGAAGACACTGAAGTTTTCGTCCGATGATGTCCCATACATGCTCCACTGGAGATAAATCTTCTGATCGAGTAGTGAGTAGTCGATAATGGCGTCTTTGTAGCCTTAATGGCATTCCTGACTGACATCAGCTCACTGCTTCTGGTTTCAAAGGTAACTGATGAACGTTAGAGCGTGTATTTAAAGCAAATCTGGTGTGCATGGTTATAGTGGCGCATCTAGCGCCTCTCTTATGCGACTGGCGAGCAACTGGAATATACATCATCTTTCATATGTTGATACACGCCTACCAACTTTCGTTTATGTCACACAACTCCTTCTTGATGTTGCGATTTTTCCCGTCAGTGTCTGTAGTAAATTTGCTGTTAAAATGCTTGTAGCCTTAAATGTTTGCTGGAGAGTTTTAAATAAGTGTCAGAGTTCTGCATATACTGCAACTGAAGTTGCTTTACATCATCTTCAGTGGCGTTGGGCTATTAATGAACCTCAATCGTGTGCTCTCAGACATATCTTCTCGTAAGATGGCTACTCTTGGCATCGAAGAACTGTGTGCCCAAATTTTGTCACTAGAAGCTGTGAATTCGATTCATAACATTCGGGAGAACACTTAGAACTATCAAACCAGTCGTTACGTATTCAAGCTGAGTTGGTAAACTAAAAGTGAATATCGAGATAGTTACTCATTTACCACCTGCTGTTAACTGGGATTTAGACCTCAGTCGTCCATGTTACGAGTTTATAGTAATGATGAAATTGTTTTAGAATGATCGGCTATTGCATCTCTAACGCCTGTTCAAAAATACTGAGAGACTACTATGGATAAAATTTTAAAACTTTAAATGTTTCTGTTATAACAGATACGTTTCCATGAAGTCCGTGCGCGCGCGCGCGCACACACACACGCACACACACACACACACACACACACACACACACACGCAGAGAGAGAGTTGGGTGGGCGAGGTAGACATACACATAGAGTAAAAAAACTTGTCTGATGTGTACTCATAAAACATTAGGTAACACCTAATGCAAAAATGGAACATAGAACGCTAATATCCTGATTCATTACGAGACAAAAGCATTTCATTGGACTACGGAAAAAGTCGACAATCTATGGGATCAATACCTTCAACTCTTGTCAATTGAATCTTCCGTCGGTCCTTGGTAGATGTAGTAGTATAATAATAATCTTGTGGAATTGAATGACTTGAGACTGGCCACTCAGACATGCTTAACACAAAGCTATTCCATTTCCAAGGGACTCTGTAAAAAATTATATGCCTTAGCTATGGGTTCCCCTCTTATTCCACTTTTGGCTGAATTATTCATGGGCCATTTTGAATAACATTTTCTGAAAACAGAACTTTTTAGTGTACATATTAAATACTGATTTAGATATGTATATCATGTACTGTGTATGTGGACTGGCACTAGAAGACAGCACAACACATTTTTGCAAAACCTGAACAGTCAACATAAAAATATTCAGTCCGCAGTGGAGATTGGCAAAAATCCATAAACTTCCTAGACCTCGCCATTGACATCAGTACGCAGACACATTGTTTCATTATTTACAGAAAAATTACAACTACAGATACAGTAACATCTTCCTGCTCACAACACCCCATAGCTCACAAACATGCAGCTTTCCAGTCATTGGTACACCGTCTCATATCTGTCCCCATGCCCAAAGATGAAAAGAGAGTTAGATACAATAAAATTTATTGCTTCAACCAATGGCTACAACCCAGTACTGACTGACCACATCTTGCATAAGAAACAAAAACTGAAAATTATGCCTCCTCCTCTCTGCCCCATCTGTTGCCCTTGCCACTTCGTGCAAGAAGTGGTGTACATTTCCGTATCTAGGAGAAATATCACAGATTGTAGCAAAAACACTGAAATACTGAAATTATAGGAGATTCTACTATGTTAAGAACACCACAGAGCAGTCTAATTTCAATAGCAAAGTTAAGACTCAGTTATTAGCCAATAGTGGGATATACAAAATTACCTGCCCAGATTGTGACAAGTTTTAGATTGGTCAACCAGACAGAGACATAGCTGCTGAACATGAACGCAGCTGGATGTTGCAGAATTCTGTCTTCACATTTGCTGTGCATGTACTGAGTGAGGGCCCCAACTATCAGCCAGAGTCTCATGTCCTTCACTTAGCAAGCAAAGGCCAAAAAGTCAATGTGCTGGAAGCCCTGGAAATTAACAAACATCTAGCCCACAGTCCAGATCTAATCATTAACGATTAGACACAGCTTAATACTTCTCCTCTTCTAAATATCACATAATCCTCTCAGTTTTTCATTATCTCCCACAACGTTTGCTCCTTCATATTCCCTCACTTTCCTGTATTAATGGAGTTCTTTCGTTTTATTGAAATTGCCTGTGTAATCCATGTAGTCTGTAATTGTTAAACCTTTCTTTTAATTGATACTTGTATTACTTTCCATGTTTAATAACTCTTGAAGTTGTCAAGAAAGATTTTTATTTTGTTTGTTTCATTTATTTAAGCAAGGCACAGTTATTTAAGAACAGGCACAGTTTTTGAGTATGGTGTTAATGTTTTTCCTGTTTGCTCCCTTTATGTTTACATATTTTTCACTTTTTGGTTTTTAAATGCAGTATTATCACACTCTCAGAGAGACCATTTACTGTGTGTTCCCTCACATTCCTTCAATTTCCCGCATTTATTCATTTTTGTTTATCTTATAGAGAATGCTTAAGTTCCTCACACATTCTGTATTTACAAATGATAATTCTTTGTTTTTTATCAGTTTGCGTGTCACTCTCCACGTTTTATATCTCTTGAAGTAGACCTTGTCAAATATTAATTTTAATTTTTTATTGCTTTTATTTATTAATGTGAACTGTCGTATGGCATACTTTTCCTCTTTTGTGTTAAAGTTTTTTTCCTGTTTACTCTTTTCTATTATTATTTATTGTTAAACTTTTTACTTTTTACGTTGCATCCACCACACTGTCAAAAATATCATTTACTGTGCGTTTGTGTTCCCATCTAGATGTGTAATTTCTTTCCCGATGTAAATTCTTTGGCGACAATAGTCAGTAAATGTCTGATGATGGCCTTGTAAGCCGAAAACTTGTTAATACAATAAATTAATACTATAGAACAAACACAAACTAGCGCATTAGTTCTTACTCCTGCGAATCAAATCCTGACGCATTGTGGCAATTAGGGAGCTTCCGTAAACTTTGTTTCGCTGTTAAAAGAGTGCAATAGTTATTAAAATTTTGGAACGTAATCAGTGCCAAGATGTACTGCGATATTCTACACCAGTTACCTCTCGTATTTCAAAACAAGCGGTGTGGCGTGTTAACACGTAATGTTAGGTTCCTTAACGACGCTGGTCATCCTCATACATCGGTTGGAAATGAACGACGCATTACTTACGATGAATCTTCCTATTTTCATTCATATCTGTAAGTGACATGTTCTCTTGCTTTCAAGAGATTTCGTGGTAACGATGGTGTCAGATCCTTTGATTTGGTGATTAAAGGCGGTGTCACGGCGATACAAACATAGTGTCATCACAGATGACATTTGTGCCGTTATGTAATAGTCTTTTACTTCCTTTGACAATATATAGTGTTTCGCTCCACTAGATTTTGGACTATTTTCATTAAACAGCGGTATTTACTTCATTTAGATTTACAAGAATTTAGTTTTCTGTGCTATGCGTTGTCGAACGATTCTCCCTTTGTTTTCTAATACTTTTTATCCGTCTCCTCGTTCCCCTCTTCCTTCTCCTCCTCCTTTTTCTAGGAGTCTAATATTGAAGTATTATTAAAACCTCAAAACAAAGAATATTTGTGTGAAACGATAATTAAATGGACACTCACATTCCCAACATGTCCACACCACTACATTCGTAGTGCCCCTAATAGATGTTTGCCCATCATACTCGTGGCACTATCGTTTCATTCTAAAAAAAGCTGCATCCCCAATAGTATTTGTCTGTGAGTGTCACATCCCTCTCGATAGTATCGAAAACTAAAGAGGTGTGTACAAAATTTAATCTGGAACTGTTGACACAGCGTTAAAAATGAATAGCTTGTGTATGCTTAACGTCGTACGGAAGTAAACGTGGGATGTAACACGTAGGTGGAAATGCAGCGACACTCAGGCTAACACAGCAGTACTGTGATAAGCGAATGGGAGTCCTAGTGCGAGGAGAGACGGATGAATAACGCTCCTCTAGTAGGAATCTCTCCCCAGGCAGCATTGTTTATGGTCTCGCAGCCTTTGCCGCCCGCAGGGCTTTGTCACGGGACGCGCCAGCGCATTAGGAGATGAGCTTACAAGACTTGCGAGCAGGACTGGATATCATGGTCGAGTGTTACGAACAACACGTCGGTCCGCTATTTCTAGCACGAGTAATGACTGCAGCTCTGGCGAACGGAAACATCACTCCCAATAAAATCCGTAGGCTAACAGACATAGAATCGTATGGTTTTACGAGATACGTTCAATGAATAATGCAACAAATTTTTTTTCTCCGCCAATTTTGGTTGAAAAAATGTGAAATTTGTTGTGGAAGATTGTGGAATATTTCTGCTTTAGCACCTGTAGTTTCGTGAAGTTCGGATACGTGGCGGCGCTATACGTAGCATTTAAAATGGCGTCTGTAACAGAGGTGCGTTCCAAACAAGGAGCTGTCACTGAGGTTTATTTGGCGGAAAACCAGAGCATCGCACATATTCATAGGCACTTGCAGAATGTTTATGGAGACCTGTCAGTGAACAAAAGCACAGTGAGTCCTCGGGTGAGGCGTCTGTCATTGTCGCAACAAGGTCGTGCAAACGTTTCTGATCTCCCGCCTGCCGGTCGGCGGCAAACAACTGTAACTCCTACAATGTTGGAGCGTGCGGACACTCTCATTAGATGTAAGTCTGCAGACTTTTTACTGAACATTTTGAGCAACAAGCGTTAAGTAGTGCTCCTTTGGAGCCTTCTTGCTGGCTCCGCTATACGGACGATACATTTGTTTTACGGTCACACGGCGAAGAAAAACTAATGCGTTCCACTATTTCTTAAATGGAATCCACCCCAAAATCAAATTCACCTTGGAGGTTGAGAGTGAGGTCGGCCTCCCGTTCCTAGATGTGTTGGTATACAGAAGATCTGTTAACACTCTAGGTCACAGAGTGTACAGAAAGCCGACTAACACAAACAGGTATTTAGATCCAGAATGAGATTTTCACTCTGCAGTGGAGTGTGCGCTGATATGAAACTTCCTGGCAGATTAAAACTGTGTGCCCGACCGAGACTCGAACTCGGGACCTTTGCCTTTCGCGGGCAAGTGCTCCACCAACTGAGCTACCGAAGCACGACTCACGCCCGGTACTCACAGCTTTACTTCTGCCAGTACCTCGTCTCCTACCTTCCAAACTTTACAGAAGCTCTTTTAGGTATTTAGATGCCACTTCGCACTACCACCCCGCACAGAAGCAAGCAGTACTCAACACTCGGTCTTCACGTGCCTTCCGTATCAGCGATGACGAAAACATGGAATCGGAGTTGAATTTTTTAAAGAGGACATTGAAGGTAAATGGGTGTGATAGTTATTCAATCGACAGGGCTTTTAGGCGGACTATTTATACCGTTAATAAGAATGACGAGGAACCACCTTCTCACTCCATCAGGTTACCGTTCGTTTCTGGGGTCACTGACCGGATATGCAGCATTTTGAAGAAAAATGGTAGTCAGACACCTTTCTTTAGTCAAAACAAATTAAAAGACTGTTTCCGAAGGAAAACGGATGCACCTGATTACCACCACAATGCAGGCGTCCATCAAGTGTCATGTGGCTGCGGCAAAGTGTATGTAGGCGAAACGGGAAGAACTGTTGAAGAACGCATTAAGGAACACTAACGGCACATGCGGCTAAAGCAAAGTGCAAAATCGGCGGTAGCGGAACATCACGAGAACTGTCGCTATGGCATCGGTTTTAACAACGTACGTGCACTGGCTAAAGAAACAAACATTTATAGAAGAAAGTTCCAAGAAGCGGTTGAAATTTTTTAAGAATGCATCTAATTTCAATAGAGAGCACGGCTATAGGCTCCAGGCATCGTGGCTCCCCGCCATCAAGGAAGTAAATACGCGGCCGCGGTGTGTGAGCGGCATAAACAACGCGCTACAAGTCAGCTCGGCGGACAATAATATTTTGGGTCAACATTCCCTCCTCTCTTGCTCTGTCCGTTTCGAATCTAGCCACTGATGACGACCAACCAAAAGCGGTAGCAGACATTTCAACCAATAACCCTTCTCCAGCATAAGTATGCAATAGTGCCTTTCTGTCCAATGACGATGGACCGCCAATGGTATCCACAGGAGATGAGCTACCAACGACCCTTCTTCTGCATCAGAGCGGGAATATTAGCCTATGACTATGGCCCACCAACGGTAGCCATATGAATTTGAACCAATGCTATCCCTTCTCCAGCACGAACGCCTGTAAACTCCCCCTTTATAAGTGGACGCGACACTCGTCTCAGACAGTGTTTTAGCAGCAATGGACACCAAAAGATCCTGAGGAAGATCCCAGTAGAGGGGTCGAAACGTCGAACATTTTAGAAAAAACATGACGCGGCCTAATAACCCAGAAGATTTTAACTTCAGTTCACTCTTATTAGAGTTCACCACAAAAACGCAAACAAACTATTCTTTCTCCATGACAATGCAACGCCGCACACAAACCTGCGTGCCCGAGTGGACCTCACAAAACTTAATTGTACTGCTCTACCTCATCCACCCTACAGCCCAGATTTCCCATCTTCTGACTCCCATATCTTTGGTCGAATGGAGGACGCACTGCGAGGGAAGAAAGAAGTCGCTGTTGGGAGGTTATCGATGAAGCCAATACTTTGGCTCCGACGTCTACCAGTAGAGTGGTACCATGCGGACATATAGGTCCTGCCAGTAAGGTAGCATAAGACCGTCGCATTGAACCGAGCTTATGCTACAAAATAGGGCTATGTAGACAAAGGAGTGGGGAATAGGATAGTGTACTGGGATTAGGAATAAAACCAACCTACTTTCAGAAAAAAAATGTATAGTATTACTTAACGTCCCTCGTACAAAGAAACTGCTGACGATTAAAATTAAAAAGCTGGGAGGAAAACAGAAGAGTACACGATTAAATTTGTGCGAGATTTGGGGGGTATACAGCGAGCGATATTTGGTACTCAAAAAGCACCCTGCCCATCACTCTGCACTGGTAGCACTAAGTATCCATGGTCGGAAGAGTTCTCTGCTCTATCAGCAGTAAATTATGTACATAAACCTTTCTCGTGGATCAGTCTGCCTATTAGTGAAAACTGGATCAAAGACGCTACGCCGACCGAGGTGGCCGAGCGGTTCTAGGCGCTACAGTCTGGAACCACGCGACCGCTATGGTCGCAGGTTCGAATCCTGCCTCGGGCATGGATGTGTGTGATGTCCTTAGGTTGGTTAGGTTTAAGTAGTTCTAAGTTCTAGGGGACTGATGACCTCAGAAGTTAAGACCCATAATGCTCAAGCCATTTGAACCATTTTTTGAAAGACGCTACAGTAAAGTAATTCCTGAAAACCTACCACCTCTGGCAGCAACAATGGCTGTAACTCAGTTGGACATCTAGTTGAAATTTGACATGTTTAATAATCGGGTCTTCTGTTGGTTGTTCGTGTCGTTGTCAAACGAGATTTCGACAGCGTGACTTGCTGTCTTCTTCAGCTTCCCCATGAAAGGAAGACCTCACTGCAGTTCCTTCTCTAAATAACCGCACGAACGAAAAAATGGCTGACATCGAAATAAGTGCCCAAGCAATAGAAAAGCAAGTAAAATCACTCAACAGAGGAAAGTCCACTGAACCTGACGGGATACCAATTCCATTCTACACAGAGTACGCGAAAGAACTTGCCCCCCTTCTAAGAGCCGTGTACCGCAAGTCTCTAGAGGAACGGAAGGTTACAAATGATTGGAAAATAGCACAGGTAGTCCCAGTTCACAAGAAGGGTCGTCGAGCAGATGCGCAAAACTATAGGCCTATATCTGTGACATCGATCTGTTGTTTTTTGCTCGCGTATTGTGTCATTTCTGGAAACCCAGAATCTACTCTGTAGGAATCAACATGTATTCCGGAAACAGAGATCGTGTGAGACCCAACTCGCTTTATTTGTTCATGAGACCCAGAAAGTATTAGATACAGGCTCCCAGGTGGATGCCATTTTCCTCGACTTCCGGAAGGCGTTTAATTCAATTCTCCACTGTCGCCTGATGGACAAAGTAAGAGCCTACGGAATATCAAACCAGCTATGTGGCTGGATTGAAGAGTTTTTAGCAAACAGAACACAGCATGTTGTTCTCAATGGAGAGACGTCTACAGACGTTAAAGTAACCTCTGGCGTGCCACAGGGGAGTGTGTCGGAATTTCCATGCTGCTTTTCGCGGATGATGCTGTAGTATACAGAGAAGTTGCAGCATTAGAAAATTGCAGACAAATGCAGGAAGATCTGCAGTGGATAGGCACTTGGTGCAGGGAGTGGCAACTAACCCTTAACATAGACAAATGTAATGTATTCCGAATACATAGAAAGGGGTATCCTGCATTGTATGATTATATGACAGCGGAGCAAACACTGGGAGCAGTTACTTCTGTAAAATATCTGGGAGTATGCGTACGGAACGATTTGAAGTGGAATGATCATATAAAATTAATTGTTGGTAAGGCGGGTGCCAGGTTGATATTCATTGGGAGAATCCTTATAAAATGTAGTCCATCAACAAAGGAGGTGGCTTACAAAACACTCGTTCGACCTATACTTGAGTATTGCTCATCTGTGTGGGATCCGTACCAGGTCGGGTTGACAGAGGAGATAGAGAAGATCAAAAGAAGAGCGGCGCGTTTCGTCACAGGGTTATTTGGTAAGAGTGATAGCGTTACGGAGATGTTTAGCAAACTCAAGTGGCAGACTCTGCAAGAGAGGCGCTCTGCATCTCGGTGTAGCTTGCTGTCCAGGTTTTGAGAGGTATCGAATATATTGCTTCCCCCTACTTATGCCTCCCGAGGAGATCACGAATCTAAAATCAGAGAGATTCGAGCGCGCACGGAGGCTTTCCTGCAGTCGTTCTTCCCGCGAACCATACGCGACTGGAACAGGAAAGGGAGGTAATGGCAGTGGCACGTAAAGTGCCCTTCGCCACACACCGCTGGGTGGCTTACGGAGTATAAATGTAGATGTAGATAGATGTAGGACGGAGATTATGCTGAAATATAGGGCTATGTAGACAAGAGACTGGGAAATAGTATGGTGGATTCGGAATACAACCAACCTGCATTCAGAAAATATATGTAGCACTAAGTATCGATGGTCGGACGAGTACTCTGCTATATATTTCTGGTGAATATGTCTGCCTACTAGTGAAAACTGGATCAAAGTCGCTACAGTAAAGTACACTACTGGCCATTAAATTGGTACACTACTAAGATGACGTGCTACGGATGCAGAATTTAATCGACAGGAAGAAGATGCTGTGATATGCAAGATATTAGCTTTTCAGAGCATTCACACAATGTTGGCGGTGGTGGCGACACCTACAACGTGCTGACATGGGGAATGTTTCCAACCGATTTCTCGTACATAAACAGCAGTTGACCGGTGTTGCCTGCTTAAACGTTGTTGTGATGCCTCGTGTAAGGAGGAGAAATGCGTACCATCACGTTTCCGACTTCGATAAAGGTCGGATTGTAGCCTATCGCGATTGCGGTTTATCGTATCACGACATTGCTGCTCGCGTTGGTCCAATGACTGTTACCAGAATATGGAATCTGTGGGTTCAGGAGTGTAATACGGAACGCTGCGCTGGATCCCACCGGCTTCGTATCACTAGCAGTCGAGATAACAGGCATCTTATCCGCATGGTTGTAACGGATCTTGCAGCCACGTCTCGATCCCTGAGTCAACAGATGGGGACGTTTGCAAGACAACAACCATCTGCACGAACAGTTCGACGACGTTTGCAGCAGCGTGGATTATCAGCTCGGAGACCATGGCTACGGTTACCCTTGATGTTGCATCACAGACAGGAGTGCCTGCGTCGGTGTACTCGACAACGAGCCTGGATGCACGAATGGCAAAACGTCATTTTTTCGGATGAATACAGGTTCTGTTTACAGCATCATGATGGTCGCATCCGTATTTGGTGACATGGCGGTTAACGCACATGGGAAGCGTGTATTCGTCATCGCCATACTCACGTGATGGTATGGGGTGCCATTGGTTACCCGTCTCGGTCACCTCTTATTCGCACTGACGGCACTTTGAACAGTGGACGTTAGATTTCAGATGTGTTACGACCCGTGGCTCTACCCTTCATTCGATCCCTGCGAAACCCTACATTTCAGCAGGACAATGCACGACCGCATGTTGCAGGTCCTGTACGGGCCTTTCTGGATACAGAAAATATTCGACTGCTGCCCTGGCGTCCACATTCTCCAGATCAGAAAACGTCTGGTCAATGGTGGTCGAGCAACTTGCTCGTCACAACACGCCAGTCACTACTCTTGATGAACTGTGGTGTCGTGTTGAAGCTGCATGGGCAGCTGTACCTGTACACGCCATCCAAGCTCTGTTTGACTCAATGCCCAGGAGTATCAAGGCCGTTATTACGACCAGAGGTGGTTGTTCTGGGTACTGATTTCTCTATGTATGCACCCAAATTGCGTGAAAATGTAATCACATGTCAGTTATAGTGTAATATATTTCTCCTTTGAATACCCGTTTATCATCTGCATTTCTTCTCGGTCTATCAATTTTAATGGCCAGTAGTGTAGCTTCTGAGAAGCTACTACCTCTGGCAGCAACAGTGGCTCTAACTCAGTTGGACATCGAGTTGAAATTTGACATGTTGAATAATCGGGACTTCTGCTGGTTCTTCGTGTCGTTGTCAAACGAGGTTTCGACAGCGTGACTTGCTGTCTTCTTTAGCTTCTCCATGAGACTGGTCCTTGGGTGGATCGTATGCAGTGTTTACGCCTGGATGGTGCGTTTACTGCTGAGAGGCACATAGTACCAGTAATCGACAGGATCAAACATCGGTACCATCTAAGCACATGACGACGACAGGAAGTTACGCCATCGAAATATCGTGCGAAGAACTGGCAGAAGACCCGATTCTTCAACATGTCTGCGTATCGCCGGGAAAGCATGAAGAATTACATCGGAGCTGAAATGAGTTTGGATGACAGATACGAATACGTCTTTCCACGGTGCTTCAATTCTGTGCCAGAATTCATCTCCTGTCGTGGCTGGCGGCCTCTTTGGTGCGGCATCTTTCGCAATCTCTCGGTAACCATTGACCAGATGGGCGATAGGTACCGACAACGTGTTGGCCATAGTGGAGCACAGTGTGTATTGAGGCACTGAGTGTCCACAGAAGGAGACCCAGATTTAGAAATTAAATGCATCGACTCTAATATTAAGATCGACAGATGAATCAAACAGGAGATATATTCATTATGAAAGCTGTAAGAGTTTTGTACAGAAGTTGTAGAGAAGTTTCGATATATTTCGAAAACTGCTAACAGAAGCCGCTGTATGCCGTGCAGCTTGAACAGTATTAGCGTGCATAATTAAACTCGTCCTCTGCAAGCAGTCTGGGGTAATCACATCACAACTTTTCAGAATGTTGAGCATTCGCACTATGGAGGTGGCGCAAACCAACAACGAAATTTGTCATCACTTAGTGCAATATCTCAAAGTAGATGGATTCAGATCACACACAGAACGCCATTTTAAGCTCATCCAGCTGGACTGGTTTGTTCCGGTCGACCGTGTCTTTTAATGTGCCCAACAAAAAGTAATCACAAGGAGTCACATCAGGCAAATACGGAGCTCAGTACATCACTGCACCAGTAAATTTGCCATAATCCAACGCAGTGCATTTGTTCCCGAAGTATTCATCAAGGAAGTGAAGCACCAGTTCTGTGAGATGCTATCTTACTGCACCTTGCATGAACCACTTGGTCACTGGTCGATCTTCCAACGCTAGCAGTGTGGGGACAGAATGTTCCAAAATTGCAACGTTACGTTCGCTAGTGATGGTGTCTCGCATGAAAACAGTGCTAGTAATATCTGTGCTGCATACCACAGCCCAGACAGTAACTTTGGTGTGCAAAATCAGCCCTCTGTTGCACATCTTGCACGGATATGGTCTGGTGGCTTTGGATTTTGGATGGAAACGTGTGTAGCTGTCTCCGCATTTTCTGCCTTCAGACGAGTCTCTACTGAAGTTCTTCGGACAAATTTGCTTGGATTTTGCTGAATATTTCTAGAAACTGTGGCGACATTTTCAGAAGTAGCTACATTCTGCCTGGGGCCAACATTCCCCGCTAGATCATCAGCCACGCTGCCCCCGTTCGTTGGAATTTGGCGAAGAGCTTGCGAATGGTTTTCGCATCGGGTCGTTTTGGAACATTTAATCGTGTTTTAAAACTGTGTCGTGTTGCGGTAGGACTGTGTTCTAACCTGTGGTATTTCAGCGCCATACAAATACTTTCTTCAGTGGAAAACATAATTTCAACCTCCTTCTTCGGTAAACTAACCCGCTTTCACTTTTCAGCGGTGGTGGAACTGATCTCTCTGAGCTGCGGTCCACTATTTGTAGGCGCTACGTTATGCGACCATAGTACCATCTGTTAGTAGTTTTTCTATTTCGAAACTTCTGTATAATTGTCGTATAAAATTCTTACGGCTTTCACAGTAAACGTACCGTTTTATTGGCGTGGCGCCTGTTCTTTCAGACACCACACATATAAATAGATGCTCCTTGACGGCAGTTAATGATCGTCCAGTGCAGATGCACTCTTCGTCTGACATCTTATGAGAATCACGGTGTCCGCAGCTCGTGATCGTGCGGTAGCGTTCTCGCTTCCCACGCCCGGGTTCACGGGTTCGTTTCGCGGCGGGGTCAGGGATTTTCTCTGACTCGTGATGAGTGGGTTTTGTGTGATGTCCTTAGGTTAGTTACGTTTAAGTAGTTCTAAGTTTTAGGGGACTGATGACCATAGATGTTATGTCCCATAGTGCTCAGAGCCATTTGAACCATTTTTCTGAGAATCACCGTGAGGCTGCTAGCAGCGCGGAAAATGGATAGGGAACGATACGTATGTAGTGTACGACAAGTTGGGAATTTGAGGTGAATGGGAGGAGCGCTCGGACAGCTGAAACTGTTAAGGCGACCGCACGCGTGAAACGGGAAGTTCAGGATCGAGTTCCGGTCGTGCACAATGTTCTACGTGTTGCCACCGAATTTATTTCATTTCCCGATTATTGCTAATGTCGGAATTTATATTTCCTCAAACATACCGTCTGTTTCACCCTTATGTCTATCGTGGTTTTCGAGGTATTTAATTCTGAAATCAGGGACTGCTTCACTGGACATTATGTAGCTCAGGTCGCCACGGCCAACAAGTAGTCTTAGAGTGTATCGTTCAAAATAATGTATTTGTGACCTCGGAAATAGGGCACTTTTTTGTATAGGGTTGAGATCCTCCACGCGCACACCGGCGTGATGGCCAACGCAAAAGGTCTACTGCCATCTCAGCATATTGGTTAGTTTTTACTAAGTGAGGTCTCACAGGATGTTGGTACTGCGATGTTTGCGTACGTCTGTTTATGATTAACCATCAATACGTGCTCGTGTGCAGACAGGTTAGGTCGAAATTGAACGAAGGGTGGCGGTTTGAAGGGCAGAGGAAAAAAAGTGCCAAAGCAAGAGGCAAGAAAAAAAAACCGCTACGATAGTTGCGCCGGGTTGTAAGAGCAGTAGCTGTTTTCTTGCTGCCTGCGACGGGTCATGCAAGGGTAGGCATTGTTAGTAGTGAGTATCATGCCAGTGGATACCTTGATGTTGTGGTGCGGTGTTACTCGGTGACTGCAGCTGGGTACCGGTATTGGTTTACTGGTCAGAATCAACATAACTGTAACAGTTGTGTTCATCATCGTTCAGTGTCGAAAGGTGATATATCGGACTCACACGCTAGGTCATATACCGGATTCATAGTGTAGGTTAGTTTTGGCGGTTTGTTTGTGCGGTAGTGTGCGAGCTTGTCGGCTTCCCTGCTGTGGCCTGTTGGTCGGCTTTGATAGCAGCTGGCATATTCAGTCAATGTTGCTGATTTGCAGGGGCTTGCCGATGTTGTCTCTTGTGAGTGAATGTTAGCCCGCCATAGGTGGTTATGCCCTAGCTAGCAGTGTCTTTGGCCGCTTATGCTTCCACCTATGGTTGTGATCATAGGTTTCCAAAGTAAGGATGAAAAGATTGTTCCAGTTTCTCCAGTTCCTATATAACCGTGTGGCGAGTTTTTGGAATATTTCTTTGAAAGTTTCAAGGCGGTACTGATTGTGAAGACCCAAGGTGTGGCTGTAGTGTGGAGCGTTGCCAATGATGCGTAGCACTTAGTTCTGTACGATGTGCAGGCGGCGCAGGCGTGTAGCAGCTGCGTATCCCCAGACAAGAGCTCTCGTACGTCATCAGATGTCTACTCAGTTTCATGTACATAAGGTAGGGCACAGCCACCGACCTTAAGATAACGGAAATGTATCAGCTGGTGTCCAAATTATCGACTACCCGAACCGCAGGTGATCCTCCTGTATGCCCAATGGTACCCCACACCATGACACCAGGTGCTGGACTATATAACAGTGACGAATGTAATATCGCAACGTTCAGTCTCCTTGGGCCTCCACAAAAGGATACGTCCATCGTGATGTTTTGCATCGAACTGGACTCGACTGAAAGACGACATAGTGCAACTCTTGTGTCCAATGTTGCGATTAAGGGCACCACAATCGGCGCCCCTCTGTCTGCCACCACGTCTAGGGAGACAGCAACACACGTTGACTGTCTAACGGTCCGTGGTGATCGTGACGTCGTAGCACTATGCCTGTGTATACACTATGTAATGATTATAAGGAATCCGCCTCGATTGCAAATGGAAACCAGATGTTGACCTAGATTTCGGCACGGATAACCATGCTTTCTTCGGAACACACTAAAACTACAAACTGCCTAAAGAGGCATGGTCCAACATTAATACAGAACGCCCAAAAGGGCAAAAGACTAGCATAAAAGTGTAAAATAAACGGTACGTGTGTACCATTTCAATAGCTGTACTTAGCTCAAACGTCAGAAGCGTGCTTCCTCACTCCTGCCAACGTTCGGTGGGCCGCGGGCTCTCAAGTAAACTGAGGTGGTGCCGGCAGCTAGGCTGTGAGAATGTCGGAAACTAACGTGCATGGGCAAATTAAGAAGTCGTCTTCTTCCATGTGATTGGCATAAAATGTGTTATGGAAGTGATCCGATGACCGGGTCGAAGGAGCAGGAAGTCAATGCGTGTTTATGTATAAAGTCCTAGCTCGAGGACGATTTTATAGAACTATAGAACGTGGATAGGCTAACATTATATGTGTGGGGTAGCAAATTCCACGGATGGTCAAAACGCATGCATGCAGGACAGACAAAACACCATCAGCTAGAAGCAGGCTAAAAATATTGGGGATGAATAACCCATTTCTCAATTACTTGGGGTCAGTATTTGACGACTACGCTTGGATAAGCGTGTAAAGTTATTATATTAAATTTTAAGCGCTATTGACCATAAAAGGGTCAAATTAGTATGACAGGCTTAATGTAATTGCGTGAAAGGACGTACAACGTCGCCTTCATCGCCCTTAATATCTAATGACCGACAGAGATCATTTTGAATAGTGCTATCCGATATGTACCAAAATAGTGTAAAAAGAACCAAAAGGTAAACTAGTTTCTTAAAATCAGGAACTTGAGGTACTGAACCATGAAGCTTAATCAAGTGAGGTCTGTGAACGCATATAGCGTGGAACAGACATACTACCTTTATGTCACTTTGACCTCTGTCGGTCAATCGACAATAAGGGCGATGAAAGCTACGTTGTACGTCCTATCACGCATGTATATTTATTTATTTATTTATTTATTTGCATTTATTTTATTTAAGCCCGTTACATTATTTGACCTTTCACGTCAACATCTATTAGAACAAAAAGTTAGTTGGTCTTTTCTATGAGGATGATATTCAAAAACTGGTACAACGTTATGACAAGTGCCTCAATATTGACGGAAATTATGCAAAAAAGTTGATTAAGGTACAGGCTTTCATGTAAAAATTATTGAGATACCTTAGCACGTCTTTTTTATTTTCAAAACGGTACTTACTTGAAAAACACGCCTCGTATTTTGTTCACTAGGTGACAATACGGAATTGGATGGAACGACTTACTTGAGTCAAGAACATGGCTTCAATCTAGGTTCCTGTATCTACTTGCCATCTGAGTTTTGTGAGCGAACAGAGCGAGATGGATTTCGCACGCTCGTCATAAAAAACGTTCCAGAATTCTGCAACGGTTTCTCATCAGCGACATACACCCATAGTTATGTGCGTATGTTCGACAACCCTTCTTGAAAACGAGAATGACCTGAACATTTCTTGCAATTACTTGAGCTCTTTGTTCCTTTAGCTATCTACGATAGACTGTTCCTAGAATAGGAGCCGCTCGCAAAATTGTTTAGGTATCACATCAGCTCCAGTCGCCTTTGCTGTGTTGAACCGTTTTAGGTGACTTAGCTGAGGATGGGGGAGCGTTTATGAAAAAACTGAAAGGAAGAGCCACATACGATTTTCCTTCGGTAAAACAGTTTCGGAAAACGAAATATAGGACTGATGGATGTTGTCATAGCGTAACACCAGTAGACAGAATATTCCTTTGGAATTCATTGAACGCTTCACGCATGACTATCATCGCGCTCATTTTGGCATCGTTGACTTTTTGTTTGTCTGTAGGGCTTTGGCTACCTTTAAGTCTGTTGTGTAGCTCTCTTTGCTTTCCCCACTAGAATATATCTTTTTGCCACTTGTAATCATTACTGATACGTCTGTGCCGTTCTTCATTTTATTATCACACTTCGCATAATAACGACACCAACTTTTCCGCTTTTGCGTACTACAGTTACCAGTGTTTTAACTGAAAAAGGGTAGATAGATACCCGAAAATGCGAGAAGTAGTGTCAGTGAGTTTTGATTTTTAGAGTAAAACATTGCTACACTAAAAATAAATGCATCTCAGACATGTTTTCCTTAGCAATGTCTCATTTTTGATAAAGTCGAGGCTGCAAACAGCGAAACACTCAGAGGTATTATCATCTAGCTCCTGTTCTGTGATATTAGGCTTGTAGGCGGGTTGTCCAGAAAGTAATGCACCGCATTTTTTTCTTCAACAATTCTTTATTGAACACAATGTGAATTACACACACGAAAGAATGATGTTTTATCTACACACTTAATTTTTCCACGTAACCTCCATCCCGTTCTATGGCCTTCCTCCTTATCGCTACCAATCCTGTAATGCGTCTGTCCTCGCGAATGACAACATCAGCTCGCTGCATGTCAGGTGTGACAGCCGTGGATGGCCTCCCCCGATCGCTGCAAATCGCGGAGATCCGCCGAACCGCCTTCTGATGACCACACCCTCCGTGCCCAGCGAGTAACTGTACTTCTGCCGACAGCAGATTCTCCACTTTGCACAAACGTTTGTGAATATCCCCCATAGTTTCTTTCTCTGCAGTGGGAAATTCGATGAAGGCATGTTGCTTGTAACGTACATCACCTAGACCTACAGACGCCATTTTGAAACTGGCCTGCATCCACGCTATCTGTCGGAAGTGACGGAAACTTGGTGCGCTCACTCACGAGACTTCAAATATTACACAAGTAACGTTTCGCATTCGTTGCTTTGTTTTCAGCTGAGAAAAATAATGTGGTGCATTATTTTCTGAGCCTAAACTCCAAATTTGGTACATCTAACTGTCCGCAGTTTGACTGCAGCTTGTTTGAGATATCACTACAGATGATCCCGGAATTTCCGTAGACTCCTCTCAAGAAGCTATTTTGCTTACATCTATAAAACACAAGGAGGAAATTTTGTGTCTACGCAACATCAGTGTATATGAGGAGAAAATGTATTGTTTTTAGAACACATTGTCTGTTGTACAATTATATTTTTGAATAATTATTTGTCCAGGGGAAGTGCAGTATTGAAAGGAATACTTGGTTTTACAAATGTTCGTCAAGATTACGAATTGGACTTAATGGGGTTTTATTATCATGCTGCATTTATCAACTGCTCAGTGCTGCAGGAAATCACCGTGATGTATATCATCACGCTACCGCACCAGAGCACTGCATAAAAGTAATTTCTAAAGGTCTGCACTTTGCCATTTAGATATCACAACACTGATTTAGACATTTCTGTTGGCTGGCGCCATAAAACAGAAGGAAACATTGAAATGGTATTATACACCACTAGTAACTAAACGGTATGTGATACCAAAGACATAATGAAAAAAATGGTTTCGATGCCATACGCAGCATGGCAGCACTAACAAATTACAGAATAAAAATATATCACTCAGTTGTTTTTTTATTTTCAAAAAATATAAGGTCCACACACACACACAAACGCATACTCACAAAAGAGAATCTGACTGTAAATCACTTTCAGCGACAGCATGTTGCCTTTGCACCAGGACGTGGAAAGAAAAATGTGAAAGGGAGAACGTTGCAAAGATCCTGTTGTAATTGTTTTATAGAAAGAACATTTGATCAGTATTGTTAAATGCAGATACTATTTCTAAAGGGATGAGGAGAAGGAGACTGGGGCTGAAAACATATATGCGTTAATCATCATCTCCTTTCACTCTGGCGGTGGTGTTTTCGCCCGAATCGGGCTACTAATGCTGTAACGTTCTTTTAATTTATATTGTTTGCGCTTAATATAATTAAGTTTCTTAATGGATATGCAATGCGTAATGTTTGTCTTACAGAAATTTACTGTGTAATGTGTTGTTGAGCAAATTGTGTGCATTATCAGTTTTACTGTAATCCAAAGAAAAATTAAACAAATTAATCTAGAAAACCAGTATGTAATGCCTATAATGAAATCAATCCCTCTGAAATTTACTCAGTCTCGTGGACTTGGAGTTCTATGGCCCTGTGCAATAAAATCATAAAATTCCCTAAGCAAATAAGCAAAGAAATACATTATCTTTAGCTCTTGAGTCGCAACGGATGTAATGTTGGTATTCTGTTCCCTCCACAGTAGGCATACAAAATATCCAATCCTGGCTCATCGAAGTGCAATGCCGACCTTAAAATAGCTTCATGCAAATAATGTCAGTAGATTAGTTGATAAATGAATAACCTTGCAAATGTTCAGTGATAATTTTGGACATTGGCTCAGCCCTGTGCAATGCTGCCCGCATTAGAGCTGTTACAAACATTAATACTTTCCTGATTCTGGCACATTAAATCTTTTTTTTTACTCCGAAAAATCATTTCTTTTAAAAAATAATCATTGTATTTAAACATACACGACATGGTAGAGAATGAGTTATTGATAGCAGGATATGCTAAGACTGAATTTCTCTGTTCAGAAATTGTATTCAAAATAAAGTTTCTCCTTCACAAAATCTAATATGAAACTGTTTATATTAACATCAAAATCAGTGAACGTCTCATTTGTTCTTCAATTTTCACTTACTGACGTAGTTAACAATACTTGGATTGTTACGTTACAAAAGGTCTGACATCGTTTGACAAAATAGATTCCAAAATGTAGCCTCCTTGTATCAGGTTTACAAAATACACAAAATATTACAAATCGAGTATACCTAATCAAGCTATACATTAAATCTAATGGAGATACTTGGTTCCTACATTCAAGGGTCGGTACTGTTAGAGTTCGCAAAACCATCATTGCGTTGCTGCATACTTAAAACTAAATATACAAAGTTCCATTGCCTCACAAAACTGTATTATGCTGCGCCCATTGGCCAGCAGCTAAATTCTCACAGCTAGGCAATGGCTTTAAGTACTACATCCTACCTTTAACAGAGTGCAAAGGCAACTGCTATTGCGTATCGCGCATCCCTACTTACAATCGATTCTGCCCGTCAGGCAACATCTTTGGTGCAGTGGTGTCAAAGATACAATGTCTTCTACATATGATAACCATTACATGCCATTTTTCACGAAATAAATTACAAAATCGTGCTCCACGTACAAGTGAACCCCTCACAATACGTTTGGACGTACAACTTCGGATAAGAACTATCTCAAACGTCTGATTCCAATGATATCGTGACGATCTAATTATATGATGTCTTGTGTTTGCCCGCCTTGTACGAGACTGCCCCTCTCCCCTGCAGAGGATCCTGCTACACGACATTCAGTTCTTTCATCAGGCTGTTTTGAGCGCCGAGGCCACAGTGAGCTCTCTTTCTGACGTAATAATTGTACCCAATTTAGTTGTTTATCCGACTAAAAGCCAAATAGTACACTAGCTGGCGTAATTCTGTCAATTTGAGGCCACTTTGTAGGTTTGGGCAACAGTGTCGCTGCTTCCTTAGTGGTTTCTCATTTGGTCACACAAGTCTTCCATCTGTTCGGTGACAGGAACACTCGAGATAGATTTAGACAAACTAAAAACATACAACTAAGAAAATACTCCCACAGGTTAAAAGAACTCATTTGTTTGTGCAACTCGCATAGTTGAGACAGACACACTGAAAGAAAAAAATCGCAACACCAAGAAGAGTTGTGCGACATAAACGGATGTTGGTAGGCGTGTTTATATATCTGGAAGATGATGTCTATTCAAATTTTGCGCGAGTCGCATAATAGTGGCGCTAGTAGCTCCACTATGAGGATGCAAATCAGATTTATTTTAAATACGCAGGGGTAAAATACATGGAGCGAAAGGCTATTTACAATTTGTACAGAAAGCAGATGGCAGTAATAAGAGTAGAGGGGCAGGAAAGGCAAGCAGTGGTTGGGAAGGGAGTGAGACAGGGTTGTAGCCTCTCCCCGATGCTATTCAATCTGTATATTGGGCAGGCAGTAAAGGAAACGAAAGAAAAGTTCGGAGTAGGTGTCAAAATCCATGGAGAAGAAACAAAAACTTTGAGGTTCGCCGATGACATTGTAATTCTGTCAGAGACAGCAAAGGACTTGGAAGAGCAGTTGAACGGAAAGGACAGTGTCTTGAAAGGAGGGTATAAAATGAACATCAACAAAAGCAAAACGAGTATAATGGAGTGTAGTCGAATTAAGTCGGGTGATGCTGAGGGAATTAGATTAGGAAATGAGACACTTAAAGTAGTAAAGGAGTTTTGCTATTTGGGGAGCAAAATAACTGATGATGGTCGAAGTAGAGAGGATATAAAATGTAGACTGGCAATGGCAAGGAAAGCGTTTCTGAAGAATAGAAATTTGTTAACATCGAGTATTGATTTAAGTGTCAGGAAGTCGTTTCTGAAAGTATTTGTATAGAGTGTAGCCATGTATGGATGTGAAACGTGGACGATAAATAGTTTGGACAAGAAGAGAATAGAAGCTTTCGAAATGTGGTGCTACAGAAGTATGCTGAAGATTAGATGGCTCAAATGGTTCAAATGCCTCTGAGCACTATGGGACTTAACAGCTATGCTCATCAGTCCCCTAGAACTTAGAACTACTTAAACCTAACTAACCTAAGGACATCACACAACACCCAGTCATCACGAGGCAGAGAAAATTCCTGACCCCGCCGGGAATCGAACCCGGGAACCCGGGCGCGGGAAGCGAGAACGCTACCGCACGACCACGAGCTGCGGACAAGATTAGATGGGTTGATCACATAACTAATGAGGAGGTATTGAATAGAATTGTGGAGGAGTTTGACTAGAAGAAGCGATCGGTTGGTAGGATATGTTCTGAGACATCAAGAGAGCAACTATTTAGTACTGGAGGGCATCGTGGAGGGTAAAAATCGTAGAGAGAGACCAAGAGATGAATACACTAAGCAGATTCAAGAAGGATGTAGGCTGCTGTAGGTACTGGGAGATGAAGAGGCTTGCACAGGATCGAGCAGCATGGAGAGCTGCATCAAACCAGTCTCATGACTGAAGACCACAACAACAAACAACACGCTCTAATGGTGGTGAGCATTAGTTGCCTTTGAAACTGAACGTGGTGACTCGATGTTGGTCAATACTGCAATTAAGACGACAGAGACGTCATTATCAACATCGCACTGGGTTTGAACGATGTCGTGTAATAGAGCTACTAGAAGCTAGGTGTTCCTTACGCGATATTGCAGAAAGACTTCGCAGAAATGTAGCCACTGTACATTACTGCTGGCAACAGTAGTCACGAAAATGAAACGTCACAAGAAGACTGGGCTCCAGACAGTCACGTGGTACTACCGAGAGAGGAGAGCATCATGTTAGGCGTATGGCCCTGCTGCATCGTGGTGCATCTGCAGTAGCAATTTGAACAGCAATTGGCACCGCAGTGGTACAACGAACTGTTACAAATCGGTTACTTCAAGGACAGCTCCGAGACAGGCGCCATGTACAGTGCATTGCACTGAGCCCAGTCCACCACCATTTGCGACTCTAGTGGTGTCAAACGAGAGGGCAGAAGTCTGTTGTGTTTTATGATGGCGCTGGTTCTGCCTTGCTGCCAGTGACGGCCGTGTGGTGGTTAGCATCGTTAGCAGGAGAACAGTTGAGGACCCTCAATCACTCTGTCCACGTGCTAGACACACTGGACCTTCACCTGGAGTTATGGTCCCTTGTGCGATTTCATTGAGAGTAGGAGCACTCTCGTTGTTATCCCACGCACTCTGGCTGCTAAATTGTACGTCTGTCTGGTGGTTCGACTCGTTGTGCTACCATTCGTGTACAGCATTCCAAAGGGTGTTTTCTAGCAGGATAACGCTCGTCCATATACTGCTATTGTAACCCAACATGCTCTGCAGTGTGGCAACATTTTGCCTTGGCTGGTCGATCACAAGATTTGTCTCCAGTCGAGCACATATGCGACATCATCGGACGACAACTCCAGCTTCATCTACGAACAGCATTGAGCGTCACTGTATTGACCAAATGCAACAGGCATGAAACTCGTCCACAAACTGAGATCCGGCACCTGTACAATATAATGCATGCACCTTTGCATGCTTTCATGGAGCATTCTGGGGGTTACACCGATTATTAATGTATCAGCATTTCAAATTTGTAACGGATTATCTAGTGATTACATCAACCTATGATCCGTCAATGTTAATTAACTGTGTTACCTACAAAAATGTATTCGTGAAATTTCATTATTCTACATTTGTTATTTCTGGTGTTCCGATTTTTTCCGTCAGAGTATTTCCGTTTCGAACTACTACAACAGTTCATAACATCGGCATAATCTTTCTGCCCGACAGCTCTTAAGATACATAAACTGTTTATAAGTTGGCCCCAGCAGTGATCTGCTCCGATATTGCAACACGCAGCACTGCAGCTTGCGAGACACGGAGGTGATCCAGACCCGGATAGAATCCGCGTGCTGGAGTAACGACCGTCGACTGGTGCACTGTCCAGCATGTGTGAAATTTTTAGGCGGTTTCTACCGGTCGTTTAGGCAAATGCTGGGCTGGTTCGCAACTTTCTTAGAGAATACTGTACACAAACAGTTAAAATGCGATGAAACACAGAACGTATTTTGCACCATACGCATACAATTGACACACACTACATCCCTCCTTTACTGTAAACTGATAACTGTGCTGTCAGGAAGAGCAACCAGCGGCAAAGTAAAATAATGAAATACAATTTCCCAAAACGTGAAAAAACAGACGTCTTACTATGACCGGCCGTAGTGACCGAGCGGTTCTAGGCGCATCAGTCCGTTACCGCGCGACTGCTACGGTCGCAGGTTCGTATCCTACATCGGGCATGGATGTGTGTGATGTCCTTAGGTTAGTTAGGTTTAAGTAGTTCTAAGTTCTAAGGGACTGATGACCTCAGATGTTAAGTCCCATAGTGCTCAGAGCCATTTGAACCATCTTACCAGGCGCGGCAACCGCTAGCGTAAACAAGAAAGAAGAAGATTGGATCAGCACCGTCACGGCAGACACTGTTTTGTACAAGAAAGTATCGACGGCGGACAATCGTAAGGAAATGCAGAAAGACTTAGACAGAGTTTCGACTTTGTGTTACGAATCGCAGTTCTCTTTAAGGAGGTCGGGACAGGTTGGTAATCTCTATTTTAAATAATGAAAAATTTATTCATATGAAAGGTACCTTTTATCGGAAGCTACGGGGAATAAAAATCTTTCAAAAAATGTTATAAATTTCTTACAACTTTAAATACTGGTTAGTTTTAACATAACAATTATTTTTTTAAAAAATGGGCACAAGAATTGGTCTACATTGTTATATGTACGGAAGGCTGTAGCTTCTTTGAGTGTTAGGAAATAGAAAAACTTCTGTGTTAAAACATGCACAATACTAAGATTAGTGTATCCTGTAATTCTGAACAAATTGAAGTAGGAAGATTCTGAGAAAAAGAACACATTATTCTTAAATAAATATAGCTTACGGGAAACAGCCATTCAAGTTGCCAATGAAACCTTGCTCTGTAAGACAGATTGCCTGCTGCCTCTTCCATCTCATGTTGCAGTTTCCTTTTTCCTGATCATCTGCTCTGTTTTGTCCTTGTTTCAAGGTCTCTAACAGCTCTCTCTGAGGGCCTAAGTCTTTCTTTATCTAAATATAACATTTGTTTCACTGTGAAACAACCAACAGCTTGTAGCAGTCTTTTCAGGTCTTCATACCTTGCAACATTTCCTTCTCTGAACATTGCCACTGCACCAAAGACACGAAAATGAGTGTAGTGACACAAACACTGTCTTTGGAATTCTGGCCCAGATAATGCTGTTGGTGGACGCGTTAGAAATCTAGGAGCGGCCATGAAGACTTTTCTTCGTTACTCTTATATCTGAAAAATTTTTGCGTTTCTTTCAAGACCTCCACTATGTCAAAAGGTATGGCAGGTTTCTGAATAAACTTCTCACCATTTCGTTGTGCTTTGTTGTACGTGCACCGTGTATCACTGCTTGGAAGGCGTAGGCCATGACTGATTTTATCGCCTGTTGAAGAGAGGTGAAGCAAAACCGCCCATACAGCTTTTCTCATGTCTTTTACATTACTAACATTTTGCTCGATGGTCATGCCATAATATTTTTTTAATTTTATCTACGATAGATTTTGTGTATCTCTTTTTACCATCTAATCCCTTGACATGTTCAAATTTATTTCTCTTTTATATAATTGTCAGTCCACATCTGCCAGCCGCGGCGACCGTGCGGTTCTAGGCACTTCAGTCCGGAATCGCGTGACTGCTACGGTCGCAGGTTCTAATCCTGCCTCGGGCATGAGTGTGTGTGATGTCCTTAGGTTAGTTAGGTTTAAGTAGTTCTAAGTTCTAGGGGACTGATGACCTCAGATGTTGAGTCCCATAGTGCTCAGAGCCAGTCCACATCTCCTAAATAATTGACGAATGTTACCTTCTTCACCTGTTCAATTTCTTGGGAAATGGTCACGCCCACACAGAGTTTTCTTTAAATGAATGAATAAACCATAAATAAGGGAATGATGTATATGAATTATCTATCCTTGGAAAGGGGAGATTCCGTAGATTAAGATCAATGAAAAAACAAAAATTGAAAATTTCAGCTGGTACGGAGCCCCTTAAATGTTGCTAAATGTTAGATAACTCATATAACAAAGAAACAGATATACTATCTGCATGAATATTTGCCTAGAGCAACTGCCTATGCCAAATTTTAATCCTCGAAAGTATTGTAAGCGGAGGAGAGTTTGACGAATTATCACTGCTGAGTGTACAAGCTTGCTACTGGGGAAAGGAATTTTATTTTTGCAAATGGCTGGGATGTTAATGTTGCAGAAGTTTTTTATTTGTACGAGCCACACTGTGTTACGTGGAGCAGATGGAAAAAGAGCGTGCGTCGCGGCAGGGAAGCTACAATCTATAATGGCAAACAAGGAGCCCCCAACTGCCTCTGCTAAAGAAAATAAGTCATTTTTCTAAAATGTGAATGTTCAGTTCTGGTTTCTTCTGTACATCGAAAAGAGACATATGCCACTTCCAGCCTCAAGCGTATTTATTGATTTGGATTGAAAACTTAACGCTAGCTAGGGATTGTTACGGCCCATTGATTGTATGTTTTTGGAGAACATAGTTGATATTACCTTACAGCAGAGATGCTTGACTTCCGATCTGTAACGTGGTGATGGGTGAAAGTGAAAATATATATTTTTGTTACTGATTTTGAATTTTAGCGGCTGAACATATTGTCTTGAAGTGGGAAGGTTTGGGGAAGTATATATATATATATATATATATATATATATATATATATATATATATATATATATATATATGGGAAGACAGTAAGTTCAGCCGCTAAAATTATATATAAAAGGCATGGTATTCGCCGTTGACTGTAGGAGTTATTTATTTCTCAACTGCAGTTTCAGCATTTGGCCCATTTTCAACTGGTACTCCAAAAGAGTTTGCTTCAGCACATGTCAAACTTTAAAATCCTCTCACATGTATACGTGTTACTGTATTGCTAAAGTGAAAAGGACTTATCTTTGACATTGTGATATATACATGTCAGAGGGTTTTGAAGTTAGACATATGCCGAAGAAAAATCTTTTCTAGTACCACTTGAAAACGGCCCAAACGCCAGAATGGCAATTGTGAAATAAATAACTTCTCCAGTCAACGGCGAATAAGATGTCCTTTAAAAAATTCTACGTGACTGTGAACGCCGATCATGATCAGTTTGTCAGTGTTAAATCCCGACGGTTGTGAGTGGTTACGAACTTTAACTTGAAGCCCAGCCAGTTATATGAACATTTTTATCATGGATGCACTAACTAAGCCTATTATACATTGCGCATTCACATGGGATTGATCTATGTCCCTTTAGCTGGTTCTGTAACTGGATCGGGTCTTAGAATCTCTGCGTGTCGGGAGGATGGAAACTGAACGAAGTTAATAACACTGACTGTATCATCCTCCTCAAAAGCCTGACCGCCAACCTTGATTACAACATTATTGGTCAACAACTTCATTACATCACCTCGTATAAGAATTTAATAGCAATATTACGAAGTGATTTGAAAGGGTACGATCACTTGAAATCAGTATTAGTGAAGGCCATAGACGGCAAATTTATCGGATGGGTTCTATGAAAACGAAACGCATCTTTCAAGGCAGTCACATACAAGATTCTAGTGTGACCAGTTCTAGAACATTGTTTGTAGTCCTAATCAATTAAACAGTTACTGAATGAATTCAGAGACGCACAGAGGCGTGAGGTCGTTAAAGACCATACTGAAGTGTAAGAGTTGTGCGGCAAACTTAAATGGGAATCGTTGGAAGAAAGGATGAAGTTCCCGTGGAACCATATTGAACTGATTTAAAGAACCTGTCTTAAAAGAAGAATGTGCGACCTTTGTACTGCCATCATGGCATATCTCGCTTAGATACCATGGGAATTTGATACAAGCATTTAGGGAATGAACCGTGGCCTGCAGACATTCATCTTTCCCTCGCTTACTAAGCGAATGAAATAGAAAAGAAAACTGATAACTTTGCCAGGATATACCTTTCGCCATTTATTGTACAATGGCTGAAAGGTGTCTGTTGATTCAGCCACCCTCCCTTTCAGTCATATATTTTTTGTATCAATTACGGGAGACCTCTTTACCTTTACTTTCCGACAGCACGTTGACCGATTTCGATATTTGTTTCTTCTGCATGGGAAGTATTCAAGTCTTTGGAGTGGAGAGCTCGTCCTTTGAACAGCTACGGTGTAGTCGTGCAACGTAAGCGCGTTGAATTTGAAAGGAAGAAGCACTCCTTCTCCAGGCCACGAGGGCCTACCGGGACCATCCGACCGCCTTGTCATCCTCAGTGGAGGATGCGTATAGGAAGGGCGTGGGGTCAGCACACCGCTCTCCCAGCCGTTATGATGGTATTCTTGACCGAAGCTGCTACTAATCGGTCGAGTAGCACCTCAATTGGCATCACGAGGCTGGGTGCACTCCGAAAAATGGCAACAGCACATGGCTGCCTGGATGGTCACCTATCCAAGTGCCGACCACGCCCGACAGCGCTTAACTTCGGTGATCTCACAGGAACCGGTGTATCCATTGCGGCAAGGCCGTTGCCTGGAAGGAAGAAGAGGAGGCAGTAATACGGAGTCAGACTGTTGTAGTCGGACGGGGGCGTCCTAAGTGGTCCCGACATGTAATGCACTGCCTGTTATTGTGAGCTAGTCGGCACTGAGCAGATTTTCGTATGAAGTGCTGATTACTGTGAGTTTGTGCGAGAAGGTAGCACTGAGCAGGAAGCGGCCGTTTGCAAGTTGTTTGTGTCAGACATGCTGTGGTCTGATGATTCTTAAAAAATGTTCAAATGTGTGTGAAATCTTATGGGACAACTGCTAAGATCATCAGTCCCTAAGCTTACACACTACTTAACCTAAATTATGCTAAGGACAAACACACACACCCATGCCCGAGGGAGGACTCGGATCTCCTCCGGGACCAGCAGCGCAGTCCATGACTGCAGCACCCAAAACTGCTCGGCTAATTCCGCGCGGCGGTCTGATAATTCTGCAGCAACTCAGGTGAAGAGAAGGAGTGCATAATACTGGAAATGGTACTGAAAATGGCTGCACTATTGTATCTTTAGAGAGAGAGCTGTATTTTTTTGATTAGTTTAAGACAAGTACATGTGCTTCTCTTTTTTTATTCTCCTTAAGGATACGAGGGAAGATGTTATTGTTTTCCTCACAGCTTGGTGCATTATGTAGAAGCGTCATGATTAATTAGGCTTTCCTGCAAACCGCATAGTAGAGTGCTGATTAGAGCGAGATCAATATACAGCATTTTGATTACATTTAAAATTTCTATGAATCGTGTAGTCGAGTGGGAAATTATCGGCTGTTCCTGCTCCGGCCATCCGTATGTCCTCGGAAAACTGCTGTATAACCTGTCCGACAGCTCAGTGATTCATAGCCAACTTATACTGAGCAATAGTGTCAACTCCATCTGTCACGAAAAACACGTTTTTACTCACAATTTTCTTTACAACATTTGGTGGTCTTAACAGGTTATCATTTTCGCCCTTGTGATTCATCGTTAGAACGAGTTCCCAGCATGAGACCTCTGAACAGGTGAAACTAAATCTTGACGCTGCTTTGGAGGAATTAGATAGATACTACTGCAAGAACCAGTTGAAACCAAATCCCAGAAAAAGCAGAAGTGTGCGCATTCCATCTGAGAAAAAGACAGGCTCTAAGGGAAACTTCGAGTGGCTTGGAGAGGAGGGCAGCTGTAAAACATTTTCCAACCCAAATATCTTAGCGCCACTCTTGACAGAACATTGACTTTCAACAGCACTGTCTGAATATGAAACAAAAAGTATTCGCAAAAAACAAAATATTGCGCAGAATTACGGCAACTTCCTGCTGTGCAGCAGCAAAAACAGTTAAAACTGCAGCTTCCTTGGGTTACGCGGAAGGTCAATATGCTGGCCCTGTCTGCTACAATTCTGACCATGCTAAACAAGTGGATATTGCTCTTAATGAGTCGTGTAGACAAATTACTGCGTGTCTGAAAATTACACCGCGGGGTAAACTCTAACATTTAGCTGGAATTACCCCTCCAAACATCGGGCATGAGATAGTTGTATGCAGAGAAAGGTATAAGATTTCTACAACCGGTAAACACCCATTACACTTTCGCCATCCTCTCCCTTCACAAATATGGTCCAGGAAAACTTCCACAGGCCAACGACTCGATGGCCAGATCTACTGCGAGAGTAATTTCTCTCGCAGCACGATGTCGGTAACAAATATGGCGTCGCAATGACTGACGCCTAGTGAGGACAGCTCACTCTGTTAGGAATAAAAGCACCCTGAAGATGTCACTGCAGGAACAGCAGCACCGCTGCTTAACCTGCCCCTACACCTGGCATATGAAGCCAGCGTTTTACAGCGAGCGAGCGAGTGGGGCAACAGATAACACTGCCAAACAGACGTGTTCTCGCCTAACTGTGGAAGGTGATGTCTGAATATCTAGGGAAGGCACTATCGACAATGTAACTACTGCTTTCACTGAAGAATGGCCGATGTTGAAAACTCTGAACAGGCTCAGAACTGGGGTTGCAAGGTCAAAAGACAATTTGCAGAAAAGGGGATACCTCACATCATCAATCCTATGTGAATGTGAAGTTTAACAAACTACAGGTCACTTAACAACAACGCAGAAGATGTCCAGAAGGTGTAGCATTGTCGAGCACAATGTGACTGCCAAATACGGAGTTGAAGTTGTTTAGATTGTCATCCTTGTCTTTATTTATTTATTTTTAACATTCTTTTAAGGTATACGCATACCAATGTAGACTATGATCTGCGAGATGCAACATAATCTTAAATTTTTTTGAATTAGTAATTATTTTGTAAATGTTATTATCTATGTATGTCTAAATATGTAGACATGTATTACAAAAGTAATACCTCAAATAGTCGTCTATAGTTGACACGGCATAAGAGGACACTGACTGTAGCACTGTTGCCAGCTTTCAATTGCATATTGCCATCGGTTGCAGGCGAAAACAGTAGTCATCCAAGTATTTGCGACAATGCTGAGGTTTTGCCATGGTGTCGTTTACAAAATCGTATTACGTGATTGGTTGATGAAAGGCGCGCGAAACTGCTACGTGGTCTGGGAACTTCTCACGTCGTCTCCCGTCGCGGTTACTTAAAATAACAAGCTTTCAAGTCGAACCGGTGAACCTTAAAGTCCACGAAAGGTGATCAAGACAACTGCGAATAATAAGACGGTCATTCGAAAAGAAAAGACCATTTGTTTCACGAGAATTTTTTTTTTTCAAGGTAATGAAAGAGAACTTATTTTATAGCATATTTTCACATTTTAGCTATTTTTCTCCGTAGTCACAGTTCAAATTTAAACATTTGTCCTAGCACTTAACACGCTTTCGTATACCTTCTGTATAGTAAGTTGCCGCCAAGTTGTTGAACCAGTCAGTAACATTCACTTCCAGTTCGTTGTTATTTTCGTAGTGTTATCCGCTCAAAAAGTCCTTCAATTTGGGGACAAGTTGACGATTACCAACACTCAGGACCAAATCTGGGCTATAAGGTGGAGGTTCGAAAACTCCCCGCCTAAAAATCCTTCGTCAGGGCAATAGAATATGGGAGAGCGTTATAGCGAAGGAACACCATCAGCTGTATAGCAATCCACGCCGTTTGTCTCGAAAGGTGCGACGTAATTGATGAAGAGTCTGTCGGCCTCAGTCTCCTAGAAGTATGAACTTGATGGACACCTGAAACACTGGTGGCGTAACCTTTTTGGTGCTCAGATGCTTTGATCTGTTATTATGTATGAGACACTATGAAATACGGTTATTTCACTGTTCTTCCTTTTTTTCTTCCACATTTCTCTCATTTCTAGTAATTTCTCTCTTCTTTCTCATGTACGAGTGGCTCGAGTCTTGTTTTTGGATTTTTGATGGAAATCTATGAACTACTTTAATCTTTTTCTGAAAGACGGTCCTTCCTCAGTATCTTGTGGAGTAATTAGGAGCTCGTCATGTCCCTTCTAACTTCTTTGCACCATGTGTTACCCAATTTTAATTTAAGGAAGTAAGTGAACAATCTTTTTGTTGGCCTGTTTGGACCCATCCTCTGGATATGGCCGTAGAAGGCTATTCTTTTCCAAATCATGTCTGTAATTTTCTCAATATGTGTGTAAAGTTCACTATTATGACATGTCCTGTATTGTGTTTGCTCTTTAACTGGTCGCAAAATTTTTGCGTTCTTCTTTCTGTCATTTCAGTGCTTCCATCATTGCCTGATGTTCAGAGTTAAACATTCTGCATAAAATGCTTCTGAGCGAATTGCTCTAGAGTAGTGTGTCAGTTTAGCGTTGATGGATATTCATTTTTTATTATACACATCCTTAATGAGGTAGTGCGCTGTTTTCATCTGATTAACTCTTCTTTTAATGGATTTTTTCTCAGAAATGTTTTGTTCCATTACTTCTCCTAGACACTTGAACTCGTTTAGTTCACTTAACATTTCCGTATATAGTTTTCATCGTCTTTGGAGCTGCCTTAATGTTTGTTCTCCTAGTTGTTGTTTCCACTCAGTCTGAAAAAAAAAAGTCAAGGTCCTCTGCAAACGCTAACAGCCTATTTGTAGCTTGTCCCTTTTTGAAACCTGATCTAACTTCCTCACTGATTTGGCTTTCTCTTAATGACATTCTCCATTAACTTACGACTTTTTTCCAGAACTCAAAGAGCAGCGGGGGAGGCGATCTCGAGTTTTGATCTTAAAACTTCTAGAAATTTGACCTCTAAATTTCACGTTAGAATTGGTGTTCGTTAGTGATTGTTTAATTATAGCTGTAGTTTTGCTGTCGAAGCCCAGTTCGTTGAGTATTTCAAACAGCAACTTCTCATCAACTGAGTCAGACGCTTCCCTGAGGACAACAAAAATGATTAAGAAATTTGCAAATTTTAATTTTTCAGGACATTTTATTTATTTTTCTTTTTTGTTGGAGATGGTAATCGCTGGCATTCCATTGAGTGACTCTTAGTTTTCAGACTTTTAACCGAAACCCGAGACTCATGAACAGTAACAATGTGATTCAGTTATTCCACGCCGTCCTTGTCGTACCGAGTGAGAAAAGTCAGTGCAACTTCCATTCACCGTTTTTTGTATTCGTGTGCCAAAAGGCGAGGAACCCACCAGTCATACGCTTATGTATAGCGAAATCAGCACTGACAGTTCATAATGAATTGATCATGAAATTTTGGGGTCGCACGATAGTGAAATGCCTGTCCTGTTGAATTTCTTTCTCAATTGTCGATTGAGGGAATGAGTCATAACCGAAAATCGACCTGATTGATTTTCATCTTGAGTTTTCGTTCGTATACCAGTGAACATGAGGCACCATTTTCAAACTGAAGCTTCATTCATCACATCTCCACGAACATTGGTGATCTGTCTATCTTCTTCTTCTTCGCGGATGGATCACTTAGGACCACGCGTAATCAACATTTGTTGACCTTCTTTTTCGCCCAGTATTCCTCCTTACGCAACAAATGGGATAGTATGTCGTTTAGTTTTTCTCGCTTCTTCCTCAAAACCCCGTATGTTTGTCATTTTTCTGATATGTAGACTTGGAAACTAATTCTCTCAGGTCTTTTTCCGTCTGTTTGTACCAGTTCGGTCTCGTAGTTATGTTCTTTAAAAGTGTATGGATTTTGTGTGTTCACCTGTTTTAGTCCATTCTTTCTAAATGCCCCATGAATTAGATTCTTCTCATGCGCAATTTGTCTGTTATTTTGGAGATATTTTTATATATTTCTGCATTGAATTTTGGATAATGCACACCATCTTCAGTTCTTGGTCCTAGGATTTTCCTCATTATTTTACGTTCTTTCACTTCTGATTCCCTTTTAGTGTTCTGTGTTGAAGATTTTGTGTCTCAGGTGCGTAGAGAGCTTCGTTTTTAATTACTGTTGTGTAGTGTCTTATTTTGCAGTTCCACGAGGCACTGTTTTTGTTGTAAGCGTTTTTTGTTAACTAAAACGCCGCCTCCATTTTCTTGACTCTTGAGCTGACAGATTTCTTTTTATTACAATTTTCTGCAATCCATTTACCTAAATATTTAAATTCTTTTACTCGAGGGATGTAGTTATTACCAATTTTGAGATAAGAAGGTGCATCTTTGATGACAGTCATAAATTTTGTTTCATCAAATGAAATTTCTAATCCTACTTTTGCTGCCTACTCTTGTAATAATTCTAGCTGTTTCTGTGCATCGGTAATGTGTTGTGCGATCAGTGCCATGTCATCAGCAAATACTAAACAGTCTAATTCTATGCCCATACGTTTTGTTCCCAGTCTGTGTGCTGGTGCACCTGATTTCCTCCATTCTCAAACAACTTTTTCTAGAGCACAATCCGTCTATCAGTTTAGACAGGAAGAACTTTTTTTCACAGTCATAAGACATATTAAACTACAAATCGCGCACTGCGCGTCAATAATAGTAAAACGCCAACGGACAAATCAGTACACCCTTTTAGAGATTTTCAGTTCACTCGTCTCCTACCTTCCAAACTTCACAGAAGCTCTTCTGCGAACCTTGCAGAACAAGCACTCATGAAAGAAAGGATATTGTGGAGGCATGACTTAGCCACAGTCCAGGGGATGTTTTCAGAATGAGATTTTCACTCTGTAGACGAGGTACTGCCAGAATTGAAGCAGTGAGGACGGCTGGTGAGTCCTGCTTGGGTTACTCAGTTGGTAGAGCACTTGCCCGCGAAAGGCGAAGGTCCCGAGTTCGAGTCTCGGTCCGGCACACAGTTTTAATCTGCCAGGAAGTTTCATATCAGAGCACACTCCGCTGCAGAGTGAAAATCTCCTTCTGGAAACATCCCCCAGGCTGTGGCTAAGCTATATCTCCTCTATATCCTTTCTTTTAGGAGTGTTAGTTCTTCAAGGTTTGCAGGAGAACTTCTGTACAGTTTGGAAGGTAGGAGACGAGGTACTAGCAGAAGTAAAGCTGTGAGGACTGGGCGTGAGTCGTGCTTGGGTAGCTCAGTTGGTAGAGCCCTTGCCCGCGAAAGGCAAAGGTCCCGAGTTCAAGTCTCGGTCCGGCACACAATTTTAATCTGCCAGAAAGTTTCAAAGTACGTACAGCTTGTGAGGAAATTCTCCCAAATGACTATCCCGCCACTCAGAAGGTCAAAATTTGACCTCTATCAAGCTGGCTCAGGTGGCTGTAGGAAGCACAGGTGCGTCTCCGTAGAATGGCTGCCTGCTTACTTCACGGGTTTACACCACACTAAACCTTCGGAGAGCATTCCCTACTAAAGGACAGACACACAAGGCGCTTTCGTAGCTATGCCACTACGCTATCTGTTGGCGGACGACGTTCAAACAATTATCAGTACATCTATTATCCCTCAAGTGGCATATGGCATCATCGGATGAAAATCGAAGTAATCTTTTCAGATTACTAATTTTTGTCCGTCAGAATAGTAATATCCGTCCTTAGATCACTGTTACATGGGTAGTGGACATGTAACACACTTTAAAGTCGCACAAATAATCGATAAATTGCTGTCCCTGCTCGTCGTTCGTCTTGTATTGGCTTCAAGGATTAGGAATGTCTGCAACATGACGAAGGGAGTGGGAGAAGATCTACGCGGTTCATTTCCAAAAAGACCCTCATAAACTATATTTCAAAATACCGGGTGACCAAAAAGTCAATATAAATTTGAAAACTTAATAAACCACGAAATAATGTAGATAGAGAGGTAAAAATTGACACACTTGCTTGGAACGACATGGGGTTTTATCAGAACAAAAAATAAGTTTACAAAATGTCCGAAAGATGGCGCTGGAAAGCAAAACGTCAGTGACTGCGCAAGGCAATCGTGTATAAAAGGAGCTGTAATGAGAGAGAGAATCAGATGCGCCTGCAGTCACAGCATGTTGACGTTACCTGAACAGGCGTTTTTAGTGAAGCTGTATTATCAGAATGGGGAATGTGCTAGTTCAGCGTTACGATCCTATCGCCATAGGAAGGGGATTCGAACGGGTAAAGGTCCGTTGACAAATGCAGCTTGGCGAGAATGATTTCGTAGTTCGAAGCCACGGGTTGTTTAGACGATAGACACCGTAGTGGCCGACCGAGCACAAGGCGTAATGCCGCTGAGACAGTTCAGGAAGAAATGGAGACTGTAGCGGGTTCGTCTATGCACGGGGTAATCAGCGCTCGTGCAGTCGCACGTCGCACCGGCATTGCATACACTACTGTTTGGTTGGCACTAAGGCGTACCCTCCGATGCTATCCGTACAAAATTCACCGGCATCATGAACTGTTACCTGGCGGTTTAGTGAAGCGGAGAGCATGTGCAGTGTGGGCGTTTCAAAAGATGGCGGAAGATGACGATTGGTTAAGTAACGTGTTGTGGACCGACGAAGCTCATTTCACGCTCCGAGGGTCTGTCAACGCCCACAACTCCAGAATTGGGACTACCGAAAATCCTAGAATTGGCGTGGAAACACTATTGCACGACGAGAAAGTCACGGTATGGGCTGGATTTACCACATCTACCGTTATCGGGCCTTTTTTCTTCAAGGAAATGCGTGATTCTGGTTTTGTAACTGCTACCGTGACGGGCGAGAGGTACGTCGATATGTTACAGAATCAGAACATCCCCAACATGGCTGATAAACATCTTCTGGGACATACAATGCTTATGCAGGATGGCGCTCCACCCCATATTGCTAGAGGCGTGATAGAGCTCTCGCGTTTGGTGATGATCGTGTGCTCAGCCGCCAGTTTCGTGGACGATGCGGGAAACCCGCACCGCCGTACTAAGCAAGATCCTAGCGGAGGTGGTTTGCCATTGCCTTCCTCCGATCGTAATGGGGATGAATGATGATGATGATGAAGACACAACACCCAGCCATCGCGAGGTAGGTAAAATCCCTGACACCGCCGGGAATCGAACCCGGGACCCCGTGCGCGAGAAGCGAGAACGCTACCGCAACACCACGAGCTGCGGACAGGAGCTATTACACGACCCTAAAATTTTTCGTCATAGTTGTTCGGCAATGGAAACCGAACAATTAATCGATTGTACAACATCATATTGTGTTGGCAGCGAATGCATTGCCTGGAAAGACAGAGAGATAGAAACGACTGTGGGTGAAACAATGTATAGCGGGAAGAAAAGATCGAAATGTTTACCAGAATTTGCTTCGTGAGCTACGGTGCGAGGACATAAAGAACAACGAAATTTGTTTGAGAGTAGGCGAACAGAGACTTCACTTTGTCCTATTGAAAGTGGCCCCAGGTCCCCAGATCTCTGTCCGCTTGATTATTGGCTTTGGTGTTATATGAAGTCGCAAGTATATCGTGATCGACCAACATCTCTAGGGATGCTGAAAGACAACGTCCGACGCCAATGCCTCACCATAACCCCGGACATGCTTTACAGTGCTGTTCACAAACATTATTCCTCGACTACAGCTATTGTTGAGGAATGATGGTGGACATATTGAGCATTTCCTGTGAAGAACATCATCTTTGCTTTGTCTTACTTTGTTATGCTAATTATTGCTATTCTGATCAGATGAAGCGCCATCTGTCGGACATTTTTTGAACTTTTGTATTTTTTTTTTTTTTGTTCTAATAAAACCCCATGTCATTCCAAGCATGCGTGTCAATTTGTACGGCTCTATCTACATTATTCCGCGATTTATTCAGTTTTCAAATTTATACTGACTTTCTGATCACCCGGTGAATTACTTGCCCCAATTTGAAAATGTCATGGCCATGACTGTAGCTCATAAAGACTGTATATCCTTGTCCCATTTACTTTTATTTTGTATTATAAAGGGCACAGACATTCGCTATGAATGTGACTGAGGTGAATCCGACAGCACAAAGGTGTCTGCATGCAGTCTGTGGCCTCTGGACCGTCCGAGAAGCGGAGCGCGGCGCGTTCACGTGTGGGTGAGGGGCGTTGTCCCCGGGCTCACGTAGTCGCGAGGTCGGCAGGAGGCAGGGCGGAGCGCAGCGGCGCAGTCAGCGATATCGACTCGGATAGTACCCCGTCGTGACGCAGCGGCTGTGACGTAGGAGCCGGGCCGCCTTGCGAGTTATTAAAAACGCGCCGCGCCGCGCCGCGCCGCGCCAGGAGGAGGCCGTGACGTCAGCACGCTCGCCAGGGTGCTTCCGCGGCGGCGGCGGCGGCAGCGGCGGCGGTGCTGGGAGGGGCACAGGCGCGCTCGAATGCCGAGGTCGGCTGACGTCGTGTCGCCGGCGAGACAATAACGCTCGCACGTCACATTATTCGACGGCTGCACAAAATAACACGAAAAACCTGCTGACACGACGTAGCGTGTCTTTGGTCACTAGAACAGCTGACTCTTGGACCGTAGATAATACACAGTAAGGTGACGGAAGTCACGGGATAGCGATATTCGCATACGCGGATGGCAGTAGTGTCACGTACAGAGTGTATAAAAGGGCAGTGCAATGGCGGATCTGTCATTTGTACTCAGGTGATTTACACTCCTGGAAATTGAAATAAGAACACCGTGAATTCATTGTCCCAGGAAGGGGAAACTTTATTGACACATTCCTGGGGTCAGATACATCACATGATCACACTGACAGAACCACAGGCACATAGACACAGGCAACAGAGCATGCACAATGTCGGCACTAGTACAGTGTATATCCACCTTTCGCAGCAATGCAGGCTGCTATTCTCCCATGGAGACGATCGTAGAGATGCTGGATGTAGTCCGGTGGAACGGCTTGCCATGCCATTTCCACCTGGCGCCTCAGTTGGACCAGCGTTCGTGCTGGACATGCAGACCGCGTGAGACGACACTTCATCCAGTCCCAAACATGCTCAATGGGGGACAGATCCGGAGATCTTGCTGGCCAGGGTAGTTGACTTACACCTTCTAGAGGACGTTGGGTGGTACGGGATACATGCGGACGTGCATTGTCATGTTGGAACAGCAAGTTCCCTTGCCGGTCTAGGAATGGTAGAACGATGGGTTCGATGACGGTTTGGATGTACCGTGCACTATTCAGTGTCCCCTCGACGATCACCAGAGGCGTACGGCCAGTGTAGGAGATCGCTCCCCACACCATGATGCAGGGTGTTGGCCCTGTGTGCCTCGGTCGTATGCAGTCCTGATTGTGGCGCTCACCTGCACGGCGCCAAACACGCATACGACCATCATTGGCACCAAGGCAGAAGCGACTCTCATCGCTGAAAACGACACGTCTCCATTCGTCCCTCCATTCACGTCTGTCGCGACACCACTGGAGGCGGGCTGCACGATGTTGGGACGTGAGCGGAAGACGGCCTAACGGTGTGCGGGACCGTAGCCCAGCTTCATGGAGACGGTTGCGAATGGTCCTCGCCGATACCCCAGGAGCAACAGTGTCCCTAATTTGCTGGGAAGTGGCGGTGCGGTCCCCTACGGCACTGCGTAGGATCCTACGGTCTTGGCGTGCATCCGTGCGTCGCTGCGGTCCGGTCCCAGGTCGACGGGCACGTGCACCTTCCACCAACCACTGGCGACAACATCGATGTACTGTGGAGACCTCACGCCCCACGTGTTGAGCAATTCGGCGGTACGTCCACCCGGCCTCCCGCATGCCCACTATACGTCCTCGCTCAAAGTCCGTCAACTGCACATACGGTTCACGTCCACGCTGTCGCGGCATGCTACCAGTGTTAAAGACTGCGATGGAGCTCCGTATGCCACGGCAAACTGGCTGACACTGACGGCGGCGGTGCACAAATGCTGTGCAGCTAGCGCCATTCGACGGCCAACACCGCGGTTCCTGGTGTGTCCGCTGCGCCGTGCGTGTGATCGTTGCTTGTACAGCCCTCTCGCAGTGTCCGGAGCAAGTATGGTGGGTCTGACACACCGGTGTCAATGTGTTCTTTTTTCCATTTCCAGGAGTGTATGTGGAAAGGTTTCCGGCGTGATTATCGTCGCACAACGAGAATTAAGAGGCTTTGAACGCAAAATGGTATTCGGTGCTAGACCCGTGGCACATTCCGTTTCGCAGATCGTTACGGAATTCAGTATTCCGCGATTCATAGTGGCAGGAGGGTGCCGAGAATACCACATTTCAGGTATTAACTCTCACCGCGGATAACATAGCGGCCGACGGCCTTCACTTAACTACCCCTCGGTCATCCGCGTTTTCATAAGGTTTTCAGTGGTAAGAAAAAAAAAGAAAAAAGAACATTGCATGAAGTAATGGCAGAAATCGGTGTGGGAGATAGACGTAGTATCCATTAGGTCGGTGTGCCGGAATATGACTTTAATGGAGTATGGCAGAAAACGACCGGCGCCTGTGCCTTTGCTAACAGTTCGATATCGCCTGTGGGGCCCTTCTGGGCTCGTGATCATATCGGTTGAGTCCTACGCGGTTGGGCCGACCGGAGTGGCCGTGCGATTCTAGGCGCTACAGTCTGGAGCCGAGCGACCGCTACGGTCGCAGGTTCGAATCCCGCCTCCGGCATGAATGTGTGTGATGTTGCACCTTTCTTCTTTTTCGTCGTTCGTAGGGAGAATTAGCCAACACACTACATGAGAGTTTAATGCGCGCTGCAGTATGAATCGCCGGACGGTGTGGCAGAGCTATTCTAGGCGCTTCAGTCTGGAACCGCGCGACTGCACATACTGTATGGATGTGTGTGATGTCCTTAGGTTAGTTAGGTTTAATTAGTTCTACGGTCTAGGCGACTGATGACCTCAGAAGTTAAGTCCCTTAGCGCTCAGAGCCATTTGAGCCATTTTTGAACTAGACGATTGGAAAACCATAGCCTGGTGATATCAGTCCCGATTTCAGTAGGTGGGAAGTGATGGGGTTCGAGAGTGGCGCAGACGCTACGAAGCCATTTCAACAAGGTACTGTGCCAGATGATGGCGTGGGCTGTGTTTACATGGAATGGACTAGGCTTTCTGGATGTTCGGCTACTTGAAGACCATTTGCAGCCATTCATGGACGCCATGTTCCCAAACAACGATGGAATTTTTAGGGATGACAATGCGCCCTGTCATATGAGAGTGTGGTTTGACCATCCAGATTGCCCGACATTTATGCGACATAATCAAGAGATCAGCTCATGGACAAAATCCCATACCGGCAACACTTTCGGTGTTTTGGACGACTATAAAGGCAGTATGTCTCAATGAGATTTTCACTCTACAGCGGAGTGTGCGCTGATATGAAACTTCCTGGCAGATTAAAACTGTGTGGCGGACCGAGACTCGAACTCAGGACCTTTGCCTTTGCGGGCAAGTGCTCTATTAACTGAGCTACCCAAGCACGACTCACGCCCCGTCCTCACAGCTCAGTTGCTTGGGAAGCTCAGTGGTAGAGCACTTGCCCGCGAAAGGCAAAGGTCGCGAGTTCGAGTCTCGGTCCGGTACACAGTTTTAATCTGCCAGGAAGTTTTAGTAGATCTCAATATTTCTTCAGTGTACTTCCAACGACTTGTTGAGTCCATAATCTGTCGAATTGCTGCTCTACACTGGGCAGAAGAAGGTCAGACACGGTATTAGGAGGTATCCCATAATTTCAGTGAATACCATTCATGACGTCATGGTACTGAACATGTGGCCTACTATAATTATAGGCTTAAGCGCACCTCAGTCTGATGTCAGCAATTTAATGTTACTCCCGGCCGACACAAACACATGACGCCTGAGGCCCGTATTACGCTGTCGTCGAACTTCTTTGACCAAACTACCTCACTGGAGCTATTTATTGATGATGAGGTCCATACTCCGAGGAGCGCAGTGGACGATGCGGGAGACCCGCACCGCCGTACTAAGCAAGGTCCTAGTGGAGGTGGTTTGCCATTGCCTTCCTCCGATCGTAATGGGGATGAATGATGATGATGATGAAGAGGACACAACAACACCCAGCCATCTTGAGGCAGGGAAAATCCCTGGCCCCGCCGGGAATCGAACCCGGGACCCCGTGTGCGAGAAGTGAGAACGCTAACGCAAGGCCACGAGCTGCGGACAGGAGCTATTACACGATCCTAAAATTTTTCATCATAGTTGTTCGGCAATGGAAACCGAACAATTAATCGATTGTACAACAGCATATTGTGTTGGCGGCGAATGCATTGCTTGAAAAGACAGAGATGGAAACCACTGTGGGTGAAACCACGGATAGCGGGAAGAAAAGATCGAAATGTTTGCCAGAATTTGCTTCGTGAGCTGCGGTGCGAGGACATAAAGAACAACGAAATTTGTTTGAGAGTAGGCGAACTGACATTTCACTTTGTTCTGATGAAAGTCGCCCCTCATGTTTGCATACACGATCTTCATTTAAGAAAAGCCATTTCTTAATTTCATTCATTATATTCGATATTTCTGTAAAAACTGCAACTTCGTCGCCATTTAAATAAGGAAATACTGCACTAGATATCGGTACTCACTTCTTCATGCTTATTCATGGCTATTCTCATTATCAAGAAGAAATATTTACATAGTTATTCTATGTGGTGTTCGTGATTCCGCTGTTCTGCCTCTCATATCCTGTAGTTGTGTTTTTAGGGTTTACTGCAGTCGGACAGCTTACATTGTCCGATTTTCCGAAGTATCACATACAAAACCTATGTAAACATTTGTATCTGATTATGAGAATAAATTCTCGCAAAGAATCGAGCAAATTGTAAAAAAATACGTAGATGGTGCAGTGTTTCATTATTCAAATCGTGAGTGCTATTTCTGCTAAAGATCGTCTCATGGTTAAGTTAAGATTTTTTGCAACAGGCGAGAGCTATCCCGTCTTGCGATATAATACTCGAAACTCACATAGTTCCCTATTACGTATTATTCCAGAAACAAATTTAGACAACAATGTCTGTGAAGTGCAGCGATCTGGTGCTACACACATCAAAAAAACTTTTGTATCACCCCTGTTCTCAGAACTCCTAAAGATAGATGTTGAATGTGGATTTGTATCACAGACACAGTCCCTTTGACTGTTCAGAGATGTCACTAAACCCTCCCATGATGTAACCAACCATGCATGAGCAGCTCCTATTAGAGGGAGGGGGTCCGACAGTCGATCACTTCCAGTCATTCTACCAGGAAGGACGTACACAGCTCGTGTTGTCTGTAGTTCAGCCATGCCTAGGTGGTCAATACGGCGGTTCGATCACGTCCGCATTGTTACTTTGTGCGAGGAAGGGCTCTCAACAAGGGAAGTGTCCAGGCGTCTCGGAGTGAACCAAAGCGAAGTTGTTCGGACATGGAGGAGATACAAAGAGACAGGAACTGTCGATGACATGCCTCGCTCAGGCCGCCCAAGGGCTACTACTGCAGTGGATGACCGCTACCTACAGATTATAGCTCGGAGGAACCCTGGCAGCAACACCACCATGTTGAATAATGCTTTTCGTGCAGCCACAGGACGTCGTGTTACGACTAAAACTAAATAGGCTACATGTCGCGCAACTTCATTCCAGACGTCCATGGCGAGGTCCATCTTTGCAACCACGACACCATGCAGCACGGTGAAAATGGGCCGAAAAACATGCCGAATGGACCGCTCAGGATTGGCATCACGTTCTCCTCAGCGATAAGTGCCGCATATGCATTCAACTAGACAATCGTCAGATACGCGTTTGGAGGCAACCCGGTTAAGCTGAACGCCTTAGACACACTCTCCAGTGAGTGCAGCAAGGTGGAGGTTCCCTGCTGTTTAGGGCTGGCATTATTTGGGGCCGACGTACGCCGCTGCTGGTCACGAAAGGCGCCGTAACGACTGTACGATACGTGAATGCCATCCTCCGACTGATAGTGCCACCATATCGGCAACATATTGGCGGGGCATTCATCTTCATGGACGACAATTCGCGCCCCCATCGTGCACATCTTGTGAATGACTTCCTTCAGGATAACGACATCGCACGACTATGGTGGCCAGCATGTTCTCCAGACACGAATCCTATCGAACATGCCTAGGATAGATTGAAAAGGGCTGTTTATGGACGATGAGACTCACCAACCACTCTGAGGGATCTACGCTGAATCGCCGTTGAGGAGTGGGACAATCTGGACCAACAGTGTGCCTTGATGAGATTAACTTGCGGTTAGAATGCCACGTCGGATACAGGCACGCAGCAATGCAAGAGGACGTGCTACTGGGTATCAGAGGTACCGGTGTGTACAGGAATCTGGACCACCACCTCTGAAGGTCTCGCTGTATGGTGGTACAACATGCAATGTGTGGTTTTCATGAACAATAAGAAGGGCGGAAATGATGTTTATGTTGATCTTTATTCCAATTTTCTGTACAGGTTCCCGAACTCTCGGAACCGAGGTAATGCAAAACTTTTTTTGACGTGTGTATATTTAGGTTAAAATCAACAGTCGAGATCGCAATGGTGGTACAACGAGAAAACGAAGGAGCCACCAGCGCATCATACGGGGCCAAAAATCATAATGATGGCTTTAACGTAAGCCGAAACCGGTAAATAAACAAACATTATTGCAATTTCGTGTGTTGATTTCAACCTAAACTCCAGAAACATGTGAACTAATATATAAATCAGTTGCGGAGGAATTTATGAAAGTTAAGTAAGTATATTTATAGTACAAATAAACCAATTTATTTCACTTATGTACACTTTGAACACACTTGGCTTTTCACAACTCCATCTTCTTCCACATCCGGTGTTTTTATACCTATGTAGACAACATAATCCACAGTGGAACTAATTCTTTGTAGGATTCCAACCGCTTATTATGGAGTCTGTACTTAGCGCGCGCTTCGTTTTCTGCTAAATTTCGTGTTCTTCATACTTTGCAATGATCACTGAGCTGGTAGAGTAAGCACCAAATATACTTCGTCACTCTATAGGCAAGCGAAGCGACGTGTATACAATTACAAACTTTTATCAAAGTTAGGCCTTCGCTCCAACTGTTATCAAAGATCTTTACTAAAATATTTCCTAGTACACTATCAAAAATTTGACCAAAGGGCTTTGATAATTATGTTTTGCCGATGGCCACGAACACTACATTACTGACGTCACACAGTCGTGCGGTCATGCCTGTATTTAACGCAGGTCTCGATTGAATACGTCGTCTCGATCAACTAACTAGTGGCGCCATCCATTTACAGACGACTTCTAGGATATCATTCAACTTACCTTTATCTTAATTCTACTATTTTCAGTAATGGTTTCTTTCTTACAATTGTGGAATCTCGTACAGCGTGTGGATGCACCGAAAGACATGTGAAAGGAAGTAATATTTGAGTCTACAGGTTAATTTTTTTTTTTCAGAACACACACTGCAAGTACATTATTGAGATTAAGTCAGAGATTTCACTGGCTGTAGCTAAGGAGTGATATCGTTACCGAGCAGAGAGGATCGGTCTTCTATTTGAAAGTGTTTATTTGTGTCTTAATATTGCGAATTGAATGATAGGGGCCATTGTGTAGCTTTATCGTAAAAATAGAACGGGAATGTAGGAAATATTAATCGCAAGGTATTTCTTTTTTCTGTTCAACTTCAAAACTTTATTTAATTTCACTCCCACTGATTAAGTACGGAGGTTTCTATGGACCATTGCTCTGAAAAGCCCAATGACTACCCAAACCTAGGCTGCAAATATTTTTCTCTTGAATGTTTTGACACAGCCTTTCGTATCTAAAGAAACTGAAACTTGTGGTGTGCCATCAGTTCTCGATTTTCCGATGCACTTTGCACCTAAAGAAAAAAAAATATTTTTCAGAAACTACGAAAGTTACTTCGGGTAAATAAGTTTTTTTGCAAATATGAAAAACTGTTCCATGGCGCATGGTGATGTATCTATGAACAAGTATTCTATTCAAAATTAAAAGTGTTGCAAACGAGGAAATTTTGTCATTACTGTATTTGAGAGCCTATGTGTCACATAATTATTCTAATACGTACCAAATGATGGTAAATGAAATCAAATTAAGATGTAGGATTATCAAAAACCAGTTACACCTTAAAAACATTTTGAAGTAGCGCCCATTTTCAAATAACATAAATTTTCATTTTCAAGACAGAGATAACTGTTAAGATATTAAAGAAAGTCAGTTCACTTGTAGATACGCCAGCAGCCTTACGTCGTTCAATAACCATTTCTATCACATCAGCGAAGCAACGCCGGGCGAGTACGATTGTTGAATGGATAACCGGCCTGGTACGTCATGCGCTGTTGACAATACTCCCTTAGCGTTTGCCGCAAAGGAGAGGAGGGGTGGTAGCGTAATGGTCCTGAGCAAAAGGATTTGCACCGATGTTTTGAATTGCGTCTCATGAAGTGAGTCGGATGGAAACATTAAGTTCGTCTATTCTAGAGGAGTGGGTTATAGGAGTAGGATATGTGCCTACACCCTTTCGCTTCCCTGATCTTCGTACAACACAGACATGACCACACACATACACACACACACACACACACACACACACACACACACACACACACACACACACACATAACAGTCATCAATCAGTATCAGACGTACTTAAAACACGACTCCCAAACTTCATGAAGGAAAGGTGCTCTTCTTCACCTACCCTACAACCCAGATCTGGCATCTTCCGACATCCGTCTGCCTCAATGAAGGATGAATTCCGCGGGAAGCAATACTTGGGTGATGGGGTAGGTTACCGGTGCAGCAAGACGTTGGCTTGACATAGACCGGTAGAGTGGTACCATGCCGGCATACATTCCGTCCCAGTAAGATGGCGTAACGCTGTCGCTTTGAGTGGAGATTATGTTGAAAAATACGGTGCTTTACCCAGAAGAGTGGCGAGTGGCGAGTGGCGAATGGCATTGGAATCCCCCCCCCCCCCCCCAAAAAAAAACACCTGTTTTCAGGGAAATGTGTTGTATTACTTATTGAACACCTTTCGACTTTGCTCCCCTACCAATTCCTAAGAAATATGAGTTGGAAAGGAGCTAATTTCGTGGCGTATTGAATGTAAAAATATAACTGGAATTCGTTCAGAGTAGTTTTAACTGCTTTTCTATATCGGGGGTGCTAGTATCGATATCGCTCATTTGTGAATCTATGAAGTGGTCAAACACTATCATGATAGTATGGTCTCGGGTACTCGGATTTAAATCTGGGGTTTGAAACTTCTGCTTCATGTATGCTGTCTTCAGTATCGATACCAGCAGTTTCCACGAGAGACTGACTGGAAGGCTTAACTTTAAGTGTGACTAGAACCTCCTAAGATTGTCTTATAAATCTCTTGCCAATATCTCATTGTGGAAATTACTGTACACTTCAAGCATGGCTTTTCTTACAGATGCACAAGTCGCTTTTGACTTCTCTCTATCAGTATCGATGCAACCTCTTCGCCGGCCGCTGTGGCGGTTCTAGGCGTTTCAGTCCGGAACCGCCCTGATGCTACGGTCGCAGGTTCGAATCCTGTCTCGGGCATGAATGTGTATGATGTCCTTAGGTTAGGTAGGTTTAAATAATTCTAAGTCTAGGGACTGATGACCTCAGATGTCAAGTCCCATAGTGCTTAGAGCCATTTGAGCAACCTCTTCTGTACCGAGAGTCGGGTATTCTCCATTTTCGGAAAGTTCTACGAGCTATACCTCGGTCGTTCTTAGTCACATCTTACTATTTGCTTGGTGCATACTTATATAGTTTATAACGTCTATCAACTTTAACCACAATTGTTGTTCGTTTGACAGAGCCGAACGAAACATTATCAGTTCTTCCTTTAAATTAGTCGATAACGACACTCTGTTAATGGGAACAAACACGAACACCCTCAGAGCTTGCATGGTAACCTTTTGGCCTTTGGTGACCACGCCCTTGGAACAGCGTCATTGTTGCTAATCCCTCTCTCACTGGTGACACTGTTGAAAAAGTCGGGTCTGTTTGTATCTAGGGGGTCTAGAATATTTCTTGAGCATTTGGGTTACCGAAATAGTTGTTTGTGTCAGTTGTTAGACGAAGTTTCCAATATTAATTCGTAAGATTGGCCTTATTGTCGTAGTTTTCTCAGTCGATACTGGGCATGCTACTCTCACTATATACTTCTTCCGCATGTCGGGGGTATTTCCATACTAGCGTATTTAGGCTGTCTTTAATAACTGTACGACATATGTGTCTGAAACTGGTGGTCGATAGAGATACCCGTCTATTAATCCAAGTCCTCTGACCCCGTTTAATTTTGTCCACATTTGACTCATTCTGTGCCTCACTAGACGTAATGCTTTGCTTGCCGCTATAAATACTCCTCCTGGAGAGGCTAATCTCTTTCTTCGATCTACGTTCTAAGTGTAGTCAAAAATTTCCCTACTCTGTTCTTCATGTTTTACGCAATTCTCAATTCGTAGTATGATGCGGAGGCGACTGTTTACTACAAAAAAGCTGAGCTGCGAGACTTTACTGCCAGTACTCCGGCATTTAACAACTAATATTTTGAGATTCCTCCTCTTGACATTTTCTATGCTGTCTGCTGAAATAATTGGCTTATCTGATGGTTATTTTTTATGGGTATCTCAATATTTCACTAAAAATCAATGTGCATGCAGTATCTCAAGTGTACAGTGGCGACCTTACAGATCCTGGGTGACTTTACGAGCTTCCTTTGTGCAAAGTATGTCGAGAAATATACAACCGATTTCGTCACAGAAACAACGAAGACACTGATTATACTTTTCTCCTGGCTTCAGATCGGAGGTCCTCAGTCAGTCCTCTGAAAGAATTATCTCAGGAGATAGGTGACCTACGTCATTGGCACCGATGGGAGCGACGATTTGCAGCTGACTGCAACTTGCGCTCTCAGCTGTTCCCGGGATGGTCTCTTCCAGTTAACCTCGTTTAGCGATCTTGGAATCTCTGTTCGGTAGCAATAGAGTTGACGATGTTTTGCTGGGGAACGAAGAGGAACGTGAGGCCGCCCAACAACCTAGCAGATTGTGCCTCTGATGGTTCTTCTGTTGGTGCACATTTGACCATTAAGTATATTATCTTTTCTCTTTATAACCCTCTGAAAAGTTGTTTCATACCTTTCACCTAGCACGTGCCGGATGCACTCATAGTCGAATACTGGCCAGGCCCGCGCGAACTTAAGTGTCGTTAAGCGTTTGACACTCTGATCTGAAACTTGTCGACGGCAGTATGACCACGGAAAAGGAGTATTGTCGACCGTAAATTGATTGTACTGTCATTGACATCAGCACCCTAGGCGCAAAGGAAGTTCCCTGTAGTAGTGCGGGACGGTGACAACAACTGACTTGGATCGCACTGTGTGATTCAGAGTCCAGCGGCTGCTGTTAATTAATGTGTTTGGTTTAACACAACAGTGATTCGGTATAGTGCTTCCTTGACATTTTCTCTTCATAAGAAACATAATTCAAAGCACAGGATTCGTGCGAACGGCTGTGAAATATCGCTGGCAGAATGTCAGGATCTTTGGACCTATACTATGATGCCACGTTCAAAATCACTCAGTTCCCTTATTCTGACAGTAAACATATCACTTTGTCAGAATAGCGACGTAGCTCTCAAATGCCTGTTCACAAATATAATGTTCCTCCACCAACAATATTTACGAAACAACATATCTTTTCACCCTAACTTATTTTCAGTCCCCTCGTCATATCATGTTTATGCCATTTCCTATTTTTAAGCACTCGTCTATTGAAGAAACTGCTCCATAACATCAGAGGAGTTACAAAAAACAAGGTAATAGCTTATATCCGGACATATTAGTAACTCTCCATTTATTTCTCACTAGCTTAGCGTCCGCTGCTTCGCTCGCGTAGGCTGTACGGTCTGCATAGACGTTACTGCTTTCCTGTAATAGAATTTTTATGTTGTTCACAAACTGCAACGGCTAAGCTGGAATGACTAGAGGACAACTGTAAGGGTGTAGAAGCATATATCACTAGGGGTAAGATGGGTGCCCCCTACATAAAAATTAAAGAGACCTTTTGAGGAAAGAGAACCACCTGTATGAATATCAAAATCACAGATGCTAAACCAGTCCTAAGCAAACAAGGGAAAGCCGAAAGGTAGAAGGAGTACATAGAGGCGATGTACTACAGGGCAATATTATGGGAAAGGAAGAGGGCGTAGATGCAGATGAGATGGGAGATGTGATACTGCCTGAATAATTTGACAGAGCACTGAGTAGAAACAAGGTCCCTGGAGTAGACAACATCCCGATAGAACTACCGATAGGCTTGGGAGAGCCTGCCGTGACCAGACTCTTTCGAACTTGTGGGCAAGATGGATGAGACAGGCGAAATACGCAAAGACTTCAAGAAAAATATAATTCCAGTTCCAAGGAAAGCAGTTGCTGACAGGTGTGAAAATTACTGAAATGTCTGTTTAATAAGTCGCAGTTTCAAAACAGTAACATTAATTCCTTACAGACGAATGGAAAAACTGGCAAAAGTCGACCTCGGGGAAGATAAATTTGTATTTCGTAGAAATGTAGGAACACGCAAGGCAATACTGACCCTACGACTTATCTTACAAGTTAGCTTAAAGAAAGCGTTTGTGGACTTAGAGAAAGCTTTTGACAATGTTGACTGGAATACTCTCTCTCAAATTCTGAAGTTGGAGTAAGATACAGGGAGCGAAAGGCTACTTACAATTTGTACAGAAACGAGATGGCTGTTATGAGAGTCGAGGGCGACGAAAGGGAAACAGTGATTGAGAAGGGAGTGAGGCGGGGTTGTAACCTGCCCCTGATGTTATTCAATCTGTATATTGCGCAAGCAGTAAAGGAAACAAAAGAAAAAATGGAGTAGGAATTATAACCCATGGAGAAGAAATAAAAACTCTGAAGTTTGCCGACGAAAGTGTAATTCTCTCAGAGACAGCAAAGGATCTGGAAGAGCATCTGAACGGAATGGACTGTGTCTTGAAGGGAGAATATAAGATGAACATCAACAAAAGCAAAACGCGGATAATGGAATGCAATCGAATTAAATCAGATGATGCTGAGGGAATTAGATTAGGAAATGAGAAACTTGAAGTAGTAAATGAGCTTTGGTATCTGGGAAGCAAAATAACTCATGACTTTCAAAGTAGGGAGGATATAAAATATAGAGTGGTTATGGAAAGAAAAGCGTTTCTGAAGAGGTGAGATCTGTTAACATCAAGTACAGATTTAAGTGTCAGGAAGTCTTTCCTGAAAGTATTTGTATGGAGTGTAGCCATGTGTGAAACAGGGACGATAACAGTATAGACAATAAGAGAATAGAAGCCTTTGAAATGTGATGCTACAGAAGAATGCTAAGATTAGATTGGTAGTTCACGTAACGAATGAAGAGGTACTGAACAGAATTGGAGGGATCACCAATTTAGCATTGAAGGGAAGCGTGGAAGGTAAAAATCGTAGAGAGGGACCAAGAGATGAATACACTAAGCAGATTCAGAAGGGTGTAGGTTGCAGTAGTTACTTGGAGGTGAAGAAGCTTGCACAGGATAGAGTATCATGGAGAGCTGCATAAAAACAGTCTATCTAAAAGCCCAATACAATTTTTTGGAGATTTAGTTTCAAAAGTGCTTTCTTAATAAAATATTTCCATAAAAACTTTCATCCCCTATTTTAACCTCTTACGGGTTGAAATTACAGAAACACAGAAACACGTATATTTTTGTTCTTAACTGAGAAGCTAGATATAAATTTTCTTAGATTTAGCTTGAAAAATGCTGTAAGGGTTGACTTTCCAAAAACATTGAAATGCGTATTTTTTTATATGTAATTGAGATGTCAAATACTAATTTTCACAGATGCAGCTTGAAAATGCTTTAATAACACTTTAATAATAATTCATTTTTTTAAAAAAATGTACTATGTGATTACTCTCATTCTGGTTAAATTTCCAAAAATGATGAAGCGCATACTTTTTACGTCTAACTCTTAAATCAAATATCAGTTTTCACAGGTTTAGCTTCAAAATTACCTTAATAGTGACATATTTTCAAAAACGTTTCATCCCCTACGTGACACCCACAGGGGTGGAATTTCTAAAAGGATCTTACTAAACACTGCCTGCAGTATAATACTAACACCCTCTATAAATTTCCAGTTTATATCCTCAGTAGTTTTGCCTGGGTAGTGATGAGTCAGTGAATCAGTTAGGCCCTATTTCATCCTCTTAGGGGCTAAGTTTCCAGAAACACTGAAACACACATAATTTTATTTGTAGCCGAGAAAGCAACCAGTTTTCATAGATGTAGCTTCAAAAATACTTTACTAGTTCTGTATTTTTGATTCATTTTCAAAATAACTTTCATCCTGTATTTCACCCCCGTAGTGGTTAAATTTCCAAAAAATGGTGAAACACGGATTTCTTTATTTATGATCGAGAAACAAAATACCAATTTTAAACTTTCCATCCCCTGTTTCAGCCTCTTTTGAGAGAAATTTTGAGAAATCCTTTGTTATACGACGTCCACAACACCAACACTCTCTCCGTATTTCCTTAGCGATTTTGGCTGGGAGATGGTGAGTCATCAGTCAGGACATTGTATGTTATGTATATATAGACTGAAGCCATATACATCACAATATGCAATATTAATATTTTTAACTTAACTTTGAAGCACATTTTAAACCCTTACCTCCATTTTAACTTTTTCATTGTTCCTCTACCCCTTATCGTAAATTTAGATAACACTATAATGACAATAATACAACTCTCGTATTTAATATAGTATTAACTTTCTACGAACTCGTGCTGGAAAGGAATGCCTTCGAACTTTTTATGCAAAAACTCTTAAGTTTTTTAAAATAAATAAATTATTACCTTTCCGCATATTTACTCTGTATGTGTACATATTTGCAGTTCTCTGCCGTTAGAGGGCTCTGAATTGCAGCGAGTAACACGGCAGTGTGTAACATTGGTATGTCGGTGCGTGAGAAAGAGCGTTCCGTAATCCAATTTCCAATTCGAAGAGTTCGACCACACATGAACCGTCCTTTCATTCAGCATGACTGTGCCTGACCACACACGCGAACGCTGTGACATCTGTAACAATCCGATTCCTTGGTTTAACTATCATCAATCATCCTCCATGAAGTCCTCACTTGGCCCCACTTGGCCCCATCCAATTTTCATCTGTACCAAAACCGAGAGAACAAGTTCGAGGACTTGAAGCGGTGCACGCAGAGGTGAGATTGCGGCTATACCAACTGAGTCGTAATTTATGCAGTGACGGTATCAAGAAACTGGTCTCTAGTAGGGAGAAGTGTGTGATACGTTGAGAAATAAATATGTTGACATGAAAAATAAAGATGGAGGAAGTTAATAATTTGTGTTACATAAAAGTATGAAAGATTTTGCGCATTGAAAAATTCGGAGGCATTAATTTTCAGCAAACCCTCGAATATGCTTTCACCTATTGCTTTTTATTGTCGCGTGAAAAGAAGCATGGTTACACAGTGATAAGGTGAATAGTGATTTATATGGTCTAATGAGAGGTATGGTCTAATGAAAGGTAGATCCTGATGTCCTTGTCTGACTATGGTAAACAATTTGATAAATAAATAATGTGCTAGTATGTTCAAAATGGCTCTGAGGACTTAATTTCTGAGGTCATCAGTCCCCTAGAACTTAGAACTACTTAAACCTAACTACCCTAAGTCCCATAGTGCTCAGAGCATTTGAACCATTTTTTGGGCGAAAGACCACTGCTCTGAGTGTCAACCATACCTGCACGTCGTAAGTATGTCAGACTACACAGGAACTTGACAGTAGCTGAATGGAAGCGTATAGTGAAGTCCGATGAGTCCCTTATCATTTTTTTCAGATGGTATAAAGCGTCGAGTGCACCAATGGCACAATGAGGCATTTAACCCTGAATGCGTGGGGGGTGTAGATCGGATTGATGGTGGTTCTGTGACGTTTCGGGGGTGTTCTTCAACCATGAGTTGGGCCCACTCATTCTGATTACTTTGCCTGTGAACCAGGTTCATCTACATCTACATCTACATTTATACTCTGCAAGCCACCTAACGGTGTGTGGCGGAGGGCACTTTACGTGCCACTGTTATTACCTCTCTTTCCTGTTCCAGTCTCGTATGGTTCACGGGAAGAACGACTGTCTGAAAGCCTCCGTGCGCGCTCTAATCCCTCTAATTTTACATTCGTGATCTCCTCTGGAGGTATAAGTAGGGGGAAGCAATATATTCGGTACCTCATCCAGAAACACACCCTCTCGAAACCTGGCGAGCAAGCTACACCGCGATGCAGAGCGCCTCTCTTGCAGAGTTTGCCACTTGAGTTTGTTAAACATCTCCGTAACGCTATCACGGTTACCAAATAACCCTGTGACGAAACGCGCCGCTCATCTTTGGATCTTCTCTATCTCCTCTGTCAGCCTGACCTGGTACGGATCCCACACTGATGAACAACACTCAAGTATAGGTCGAACGAGTGCTTTGTAAGCCACCTCCTTTGTTGATGGACTACATTTTCTAAGGTCTCTCCTCTCCTGGTACCCGCCTTACCAACCATTAATTTTATATGATCATTCCACTTCAAATCGTTCCGCACGCATACTCCCAGATATTTTACAGAAGTAACTGCTACCAGTGTTTGTTCCGATATCATATAATCATACAATAAAGGATTCTACTTTATATGTATTCGCATTACATTACATTTGTCTATGTTAAGGGTCAGTTGCCACTCCCTGCACCAAGTGCCTATCCTATGCAGATCTTCCTGCATTTCGCTACAATTTTCTAATGCTGCAACTTCTCTGTATACTACAGCATCATCCGCGAAAAGCCGCATGGAACTTCCGACACTATCTACTAGGTCATTTATATATATATATATATATATATATATATATATTGTGAAAAGCAATGGTCCCATAACACTCCCCTGTGGCACACCAGAGGTTACTTTAACGTCTGTAGACGTCTCTCCATTGATATCAACATGCTGTGTTCTGTTTGCTAAAAACTCTTCAATCCAGCCATACAGCTGGTCTGATATTCGGTAGGCTCTTACTTTGTTTATCAGGCGACAGTGCGGGACTGTATCGAACGCCTTCCGGAAGTCAAGAAAAATAGCATCTACCTGGGAGCCTGTTCCTAATATTTTCTGGGTCTCATGAACAAATACAGCGAGTTGGGTCTCACACGATCGCTGTTTCTGGAATCCATGTTGATTCCTACATAGTAGATTCTGGGTTTCCAAAAACGACATGATACTCGAGCAAAAAACATGTTCTAAAATTCTACAACTGATCGACGTCAGAGATATAGGTCTATAGTTCTGCTCATCTGCTCGACGACCCTTCTAGAGACTTGCGGTACACGGTTGTTAGAAGGGGGGCACGTTCTTTCGCGTACTCTATTGGTATCCCGTCAGGTCCAGTGGAGTTTCCTCTGTTGAGTGATTCCAGTTACTTTCCTATTCCTTGGACACTTATTTCGATGTCAGCCATTTTTTCGTTTGTGCGAGGATTTAGAGAAGGAACTGCAGTGCGGTCTTCCTCTGTGAAACACCTTTGGAAAAAGGAATTTAGTATTTCAGCTTTACGCGTGTCATCCTCTGTTTCAATGCCATCATCATCCCGGAGTGTCTGGATATGCTGTTTCGAGCCACTTACTGATTTAACGTAAGATCAGAACTTCCTAGGATTTTCTGTCAAGTCGGTACATAGAATTCTACTTTCGAATTCACTGAACGCTTCACGCATAGCCATCCTTACGCTAACTTTGACATTGTTGAGCTTCTGTTTGTCTGAGAGGTTTTGGCTGCGTTTAAACTTGGAGTGAAGCTTTCTTTGCTTTCGCAGTAGTTTCCTAAGTTTGTTGTTGTACCACGGTGGGTTTTTCCCGTCCCTCACAGTTTTACTCGGCACGTACCTGTCTAAAACGCATTTTACGATTGCCTTGAACTTTTTCCATAAACACTCAACATTGTCAGTGTCGGAACAGAAATTTTCGTTTTGATCTGTTAGGTAGTCTGAAATCTGGCTTCTATTACTCTTGCTAAACAAATAAACCTTCCTCCCTTTTTTTATATTCCTATTAACTTCCATATTCAGGGATGCTGCAACGGCCTTATGATCACTGATTCCCTGTTCTGCACATACAGAGTCGAAAAGTTCGGGTCTGTTTGATATCAGTAGGTCCAAGATGTTATCTCCAAGAGTCGGTTCTCTGTTTAATTGTTCGAGGTAATTTTCGGATAGTGCACTCAGTATAATGTCACTCGATGCTCTGTCCCTACCACCCGTCCTAAACATCTGAGTGTCCCAGTCTGTATCTGGTAAATTGAAATCTCCACCTAAGACTATAACATGCTGAGAAAATTTATGTGAAATGTATTCCAAATTTTCTCTCAGTTGTTCTGCCACTAATGCTGCTGAGTCGGGAGGTCGGTAAAAGGAGACATAATAATTCACAGGAACTATCCACTTCTACTTCACTACAGGATAAACTACTACTAACAGCGACGAACACTCCACCACCGGTTGCATGCAATCTATCCTTTCTAAACACCTTCTGTACCTTTGTAAAAATTTCGGCAGAATTTATCTCTGCCTTCAGCCAGCTTTCTGTACCTATAACGATTTCAGCTTCGGTGCTTTCTATCAGCGCTTGAAGTTCCGGTACTTTACCAACGCGACAGTGTACAATTACAATACCGATTGCTGCTTGGTTCCCGCATGTCCTGACTTTGCCCCGCACCCGTTGAGGCTGTTGCCCTTTCTGTACTTGTCCGAGGCCATCTAACCTAAAAATCCGCCCAGCCCACGCCACACAACCCCTGCTACCCGTGTAGCCGCTTGTTGAGTGTAGTGGACTCCTGACCTGTCCAGCGGAACCCGAAACCCCACCACCCTATGGCGCAAGTCGAGGAATCTGTAGCCCACACGATCGCAGAACCGTCTCAGCCTCTGATTCAGACCCTCCACTCGGCTCTGTACCAAAGGTCCACAGTCAGTTCTGTCGACGATGCTGCAGATGGTGAGCTCTGCTTTCATCCCGCTAGCGAGACTGGCAGTCTTCACCAAATCAGATAGCCGCCGGAAGCCAGAGAGGATTTCCTCCAATCCATAGCGACACACATCATTGGTGCCGACATGAGCGACCACCTGCAGATGGGTGCACCCTGTACCCTTCATGGCATCTGGAAGGACCTTTTCCACATCTGGAATTACTCCCCCCGGTATGCACACGGAGTGCACATTGGTTTTCTTCCCCTCACTTGTTGCCTTATCCCTAAGGGGCCTCATTACGCGCCTGACGTTGGAGCTCCCAACTACCAGTAAGCCCACCCTCTGCGACCGCCCGGATCTTGCAGACCTCTGGAATAGGAGAAGCAGCCATGTCAGGCCGAAGATCAGTATCAGCCTGAGACAGAGCCTGAAACGGGTTCGTCAGACAAACCGAAGAGGCCTTCCGTTCAGCCCTCCGGAATGTCTTTCGGCCCCTGCCACACCTCGAGACGACCTCCCACTCAACCACAGGTGAGGGATCAGCCACAATGTGGGCAGTATCCCGGGTAGCCACAGTCGTAGTCCGATCGGGGGATGCGTGGGGCGAGCTGGCCGTCCCCGACAAACCCCCATCCGGACCCCCACAGTGATGCCCATTGGCAACAGCCTCAAGCTGTGTGACCAAAGCCAACACTGCCTGAAGCTGGGAGCGAAGGGATGCCAACTCAGCCTGCATCCGAACACAGCAGTTGCAGTCCCTATCCATGCTAAAAACTGTTGTGCAAAGAACGTCTGAGCTAATCTACAGAGAGCGCAAACAAATCAACACAAAATTTAAGCGGTTATTAAAATACAAGATTGCCTAGTAAATGCGGTAATGCTGCTACTTGCGCACTGCTGACACTGCTCGGCGGCGGAAGGAGGCTACGCGATTTTACACTATTCAGGTACTAAAGCACGATGCTACAACTCTCAAATACTATAATACGCCCGAAATTTATGAATTAAACAATGCAGGTACCAAAAACACGCAAAGAAATTAAGAATTAAAATATATAACAAATGAGTGAGCTAGGAGTATACGACTTGCTGCTGCAGCTGCTTATCCAAAGGCGGCAGGGAGCACACTGACTGTGAACAAACGACACTGGTCATTCAAAACAAACACAGAAGACAAACGACTACGCGAATTTACACTATTCAGGTACTAAAACGCGATGCTACAACTCTCAAATACTATAATACGTCCGAAATTTATGAATTAAACAATGCAGGTACCAAAAACACGCAAAGAAATTAAGAATTAAAATATGTAACAAATGAGTGAGCTAGGAGTGTACGACTTGCTGCTGCAGCTACTTATCCAACGGCGGCAGGGAGTTCCTTTCAACATCGTCGGTGACCATATGTTGCCCTGTTTCTACATCCCTGAAGAAAATGCTGTGGACGTTCCCATCTCATAAGACTACAACAGTCGTGACCACAGGGATGCGTGCAGGCGTTCATTATTTGAGGAACACATAAGCACTCTGTAGCTGTTCGACTGCCTTGCTAAATTGCGCCTTTTTCAAAAATGTTCAAATATGTGTGAAATCTTATGGGAATGAACTACTAAGGTCATCAGTCCCTAAGCTTACATACTACATAACCTAAATTATCCTAAGGACAAAGACACACACCCATGCCCGGGGGAGGACTCGAACCTCTGCCGGGACCAGCCACACAGTCCATGACTGTGCGCCTTTTTAATGCAGTAGAAAATGTCTGGAACTGTTTGGAACAATAAGTCACACGTATTAACCAACATCCCCCTCACCTTCCCTAATATGTCTATGCGAGCTTATTAATTATGAGCGACTTTATCTGTATACGGTACACCTGAAGAAACTTGTGAATTCTCTTAGTCGCTGAAGCGAGATCGTTATCAAGGCTAGAGAGGTTTTACACGATATGATCGTAACGTTTACTCCGTCCGGACAGGCCTTGATGGTCCAACGGATCCGACCGACCGCCGTGTCTTCCTCAGACCGTAGGGGACACTGGATGCGGACGTGGAGGGGCATGTAGTCAGCACACCGCTTTCCTGACCGTTGTTAAATTTCGTGACGGACGCGCCTACTTCTCTGTCAAGTTGGTCTCACAAAGGCTAAGTGCATCCCGTTGGCCAAAAGCATTCGGCAGACCTAGATAGTCATCCATCCAAGTTCTACAAGTTCTAATCAAGCCCGACAGCACCTAACTTCGGACGGGAACCGGTGTGGCCACTGCGACGAGAACATTGGCGTGATGTCTACAAGGCGTGACTAATTTTTGTTAAGGTGTACCTTGTTACAGTACTGTGCATTACTGCTTCTGTTGTTACTCCATCCGTCTCGCATACTGAACTTTTCAGGAGAAAATCGAAGAAGATTTCCATGTAACCTCTCACGTACTGCTATAAGTTAGCTTTCTCTTCTAAATTTAAAATTTCAGTAACCGTCGGTAGGTGTTACAAAACTTTCTTGTTCAAAATATTTTTTGGTGTCATTAACATCTGTTAACAGCATATTTGTTCTGAAAATCTGGGCTGGATCAAGATATTGGAAATTCTGTGTAGCTTTTCGTAATTTCCACACCTGACACTTTGAGTTCCAGCATCTGTTGTTAGTAGTGGCCTGAGATGAAACAATGAAATTTATTCCATCTTCAGAAATGTGAATTAATTTTAATGTATGTTATTAACAATAAACAAATTTTAAATGCAGGAGCAGGAGACAAGTTTCCTCTTCATAAGTACACGTGTAGAAAATTGCTCATGAGATCTCTCGTTGGCGCTTGTGTAGCAAATAAGCGTTAGGTAGATGATGCCACTCTTCCACTGTATACTGTGATGAAAGAGGTTTCATTATTCAAGATTAAAGTGAGACGAAATTGGCGTACAAAGTCCCATTACACAACACTGTACTTCGCAGGTGAGAGCAACCGCAGAACTTTGGTGCAGGTAAAGCTATTAATTAGTTAGTTGTTACATACGTGCGTAGGGTTAGTCATTAGGTGTACACAGTCTCATGCTAGAGAAAATTTAAAAGCTCCCTTTGTCATGCAAAAAGCTTTACCGAGAGTAGAACAGCTCGCTAACACTGGTGGATTTTTATAGTTTTGCTCTCGACAAATCCACTATTCGAGAAAACTGCCGGACTATTGGCACTTACGTCTTTTCGAACAATAAAAAAAGAACTATACTAAAATGAATAATGAGTGACGTTTTCTGGTAGGAATCCGTAACCTACCTGTTGGGGAATTAAAAAGGGCTTTTTTGCTCAGATGACAAGTAATACCACAACTGTTTCTAGATTCATACTGAGAATCGTTGAGTTATCAAATAATGCGCTTTTTTCCAACGTTGCAGACCGAGTGGTGCAAAGTTGCTCTTCGCTGTGCGACACACACTTAGCAGCTCAAAAATTGGCTGGCACGAATCACAACCATTGCTGAAGTCTCGTACAGCACAGACTTAGGAATCACATCGTACCAATTTGAAATCTGTAGTTAGGCGATGTTGGTTTTATCAGTGCTACAGACATACCCCAAGAAGAGAGGAAAATATTGAACGGGAATGGAATTTGATGTTTTTACCAATGAAATACGCTACAAATTTCAATCAAAGAAGGAGGCTGACAGAGAATTTTATTTGTGATTTCCATTATTGGATGTTCGCCGTCCAGACGTCCTATGCAGAACGTCCAAAATTACATAGTTTTTCTCCATAAGAGCCATACTTTTTTTATTCAGTGCCTATAATGAAGTTACAAATGTCTGCATTACAGAACACGAGACACACCCATCTATTAAGACAGTTTGCAGCTAACTTTCCACGGAAGATGCAACGATGCTATCAGAGTGAGTCACCTCTGTTTTATTTAGATCTGTAAACACAGACGCAGCAACTTCTGGTACGTCCACAAACCACTTTGAAATGCATGGCGGAGGGTACCTCGTACCAATATTATAAATTTTCTTAACCAGACCATTCGCGTAGTGAAGAAGAGAAAATGATTGCCTATCTGCCTCTGTACGTGTCCTCAGCTCTGTTGTCTTATTTTCATGTTCCTTAAGCCAGATACACATTGATGTCAGCATAATGATCGCACAGTCATCTTAGAATAAAGGCTTTCAAAATTTACCCAACAGGATTTTGCGAGATGTTTTACGTCGTCTTTCTGCCAAGGATTCCATTTAAGCTCTCCCAGCATTTGTGTTACACTTTGGTATGGCCTATACCGACCTCCAAGTGATGCGACTGTGAATTCGTTCGATGTCTGTTGTCATGCCAACTTGATAAAAATTCCGAACACTGGAGCTACATTCTGGAACTGGACTCACCAGTTTTTTGTACGCTATTTTCTTTAGGGCGCACGCACTTTCTCATTTCCAACAAATCCAAGCCTTCCATTCGCACTCTCTAATACCGATTTTGCGAGGTCATCCTATTACATACAGCTTCTTAGTGCTACCTGTAAATGCTTATACGATTTGACTTTCTCAAGTTGTTCACCACTAATCTTGTAATCCTTCTCTTTGTTATAGTATTGTCCTACTTTTACTCACATTTACGGAGAGCTGTCACTTATTGCACCAAATAGGAAAGCTGGCTAAGTATTTATACAGTTCTGTACGAACGTCCAGCGATGATACAGTCTTGTTTTCAATTGCTTCATCAGTAATAATTTTATAGTGCCGCAGATTCTACCTGGTCATCTGATTAAATACAAGGTAGGTGTGGGGTAAAAGTAGCGAGGATTTTTCTCTAGCAGTTGGTGGAACACTGTCTGCGAATTCTCCCTCTAGAAGCCTTCACTATGCACCATTTGGTATCAGTTTCCTTATCGGCACTGGTGTTGGAAACGTTAACGTAGTCAGTGTGACTGTTTTTGTGAGCGATGACTCACGTGTTAGGCGATTTTTCAGTAGTAACGTACTAAAATCAGGTCCTGTTTCTTATTAGCGAAATCAACAGCAGAAACAGTCAAAATGCTTTGGACGGCTTATGGGGAGGAAATTTTGAGCCTGGCAAGAGTTTACGAGTGGTTTTATCATTTTAAAAGCAGTCAAATTTCAGTTGAAGACGAATCACAACCGGGCGTCCCTTGTCTTTCAGAACATAAGCAAACATTGAAAAAAAAATCCGTGTTGCGATCGTGTTTGATGGAACTTGTTGCAGCAAAATTCGTTCCGCATGTGCTTCTTGACGACAAGACAGCCAACCGTTTGCGCGTGAGGAAGGAATTGAATGAACATCCAGAAGTTGAGCCGAATTTTCACTCAAAAGTCACCACGGGGGATGAGTCGTAGTGTTATGGATGGTTCGAATGGCTCTGAGCACTATGGGATTTAACTTCGGAGGTCATCAGTCCCCTAGAACTTACAACTACTTAAACCTAACTAACCTAAGGACATCACAAACATCCATGTCCGAGGCAGTTTTCGAACCTGCGACCATAGTGGTCACGCGGTTCCAGACTGTAGCGTCTAGAACCCCTCGGCCACCTTGCCGTCGACGGTGTTACGGATACGATTCAGAACCCCAGCAACAATCCAGCCAGTGGAAGACTCCATCATATAGACCAAAGAAAGCAATCCCATGTAAAGACAATGTTTTTTTTTCTACATCACGGGGATTGTCCATCATGAATTTATTCCATAAGTTACCGCTGTTAAATAACATTACTACCTTGAAGTACTAAAACGAGGTGAAGGAGAGGAAAAATTGAAAACTACCCTCATTATGGGAAAAAGGAAATTGGCTTTTTCCCCCACGACGACTTACAGCAGTAATTGTCAGGCAACTTTTGACCATAAACCGAATGACAACGGCTTCTCACTCACCCTACTCACCGGATCTTGCCTCCAAGGGCCTTTTTCCCATAATGAAAAGAAACCAGAAAGGGAAGCATTTTCAAGATGTAGGAGTAGTTAAAAAATCGCTGGAGTCATTAATTTCAGATGAGTTTAAAAACTGTCACCAGTGGAAGAAAGGTTGGAACAAGTTTATTATGTTTGTTGGATACTATTTTGAAGGTGTTTTAGTTCTGAAAATGATCTGCGAAATACACGATTTTTTTGTAAAGTATTTCTCGTTATTTTTGGGTCCCCCGTTGTATACTAAAACATCAGAGGTCCCTTTACGCTTTTGTAGGGGACACCTGGTGATACTTTCTTTTCTGTGTAACAGTCACTGTTCAATATAACATGCTGGGCGGTATTAGTCAAATATTCCTCCAGCCAGTCGCATATTTGATATTTGAGAAGGTACTTGTACATATTCGTTAGCAGCGAAGGTGGGGTACAGTGTAGACGCCTTCCGGGAATTTAGGAAGCCAGTATCCATCTGTTCATCTGCATCTGTTGTTTACAAGATGTATTGCATGAATAAAGTAAGCTGTGTTTCATACGAGTTGTTGTGTCTGGTGCCATGCTGATTCTCTGAATGGATCTGGTTTTCCTCCAGGGAAGTCATAATATTTGAGCTTAGAATTCACACTAGGATTCTGCAACAGATAAACGTTAGCCATATTGATCTGTGATTCTGTGCATCCGATCTCATACCCGTTTTGTAAACAGGAGTCGCCTGTGCACAGTTTAGCTCACATGGGACTTTTCACAAAAAAAAAGTTCAAAAGACTCTGAGCACTATGGAACTTAACTTCTAAGGTCATCAGTCCCAGCGAACTTAGAACTACTTAAACTTTACTAAGGACATCACACACATCCATGCCCAGGGCAGGATCGAACCTGCGAGTAGCGGTCGCGCGGTTCCAGACTGTAGCGCCTAGAACTACTTGGCTACTCTGGCCGGCGGACTTTTCGCAGCCGAAGATATTCACTATAAGTGTGAGCTGGGAAAGGAGCTAATTCCATGGCGTACTGAACGTAAAATGTAAGTGGAATTCCGTCAGGACCCTGGGCCTTGTTCGCTTTAAGTAGTTGTAATCGTTTTTCAGTATCGGGGGTGCTAGTATATTTATGGCTCATAAGTGAGTCTATGCGACAGCGGAACATTGGCACTGTAGTATCCTTCTCTGTGAATGCATTTTAAAATGCGGAAAAGACCAATCTTCACTGGTGGCTCTGACGTTCATCTCGTGATTTCTGCAAAGTATAGGAAGAATCACTGATCATTACATGAGAACTACTCACTGTAGATGTCAAGCTGTTGGTTAAGAACGATTTATTAAGAATGAAATACCGTAGGAAACGCTTGTAGTTAGAATTACTGCCCCCCTACCAGATAAGAGGTTGGTTGGTTGATTTGGTAGAGGAGGAAAAAAAAAAAAAAAAAAACAGCGAGGTCATCGGTCCCATCGGATTAGCGAAGGACGCGGAAGAAAGTTGGCCGCTCTCTTTCAAAGGAACCATCCCGGCATTTACCTGAAGCGATTTAGGGAAATCACAGAAAACCTAAATCAGGAAGGCCGGATGCGGGATTGAACCGTCGTCCTCCCGAATGCGAGTTCAGTGTGCTAACCACTTAGCCACCTCGCAAGGTCCAGATAAGAGAATTATTCACTTCACTCCAGTGGGTAGCCGGTCGCAGACCAAACAAATAATGCTCGTCACGTCTTTCGTATGACGCCCACTTTCGAAGAAAAGCGTCGGTTTGTTTCCGCTTACAAACAAAATGATTTTTAGACTGGAATTTTACACACCGGTTCGATGAAGCGGTGTCAGATAAGTCCAGTGCAATATTCGGCTTAAAAAATTGTTCAAATGGCTCTGAGCGCTATGGGACTTAACATCTGAGGTCCTCAGGCTTCTAGAACTTAGAACTAATTAAACCTAACTAACCTAAGAACATCACACACATACATGCCCGAGGAGATTCTAACCTGCGACCGCAGCAGTCGTGCGGTTCCGGACTGAAGCGTCTAGAACCGGTCGACCACCGGCAATATTCGGCTTAGCGATATGTATTAGTTAGGACAGTAAAACAAGAATAACCGGTACTGCAGCAGCGACGCCGGCCGTTGTGGCAGAGCGCTTCTAGGCGCTTCAGACCGGAACCACGCTGCTGCTACGGTCGCAGGTTCGAATCCTGCCTCGGGCATGGATGTGTGTGGTGTCCTTAGGTTTGTTAGGTTTAAGTAGTTCTAAGTCTAGGGAACTGATGACCTCAGATGTTAAGTCCCATTGTGCTGAGAGCCATTTGAACCATCTGAACTGATGACCTCAGATGTTAACTCCCATAGTGCTTAGAGCCATTTGAACCATTTTGAACCAGCAGCGACGGTGCAGTGTTACTGCATGGCGGTAACATTCAACGCGGGCCAGGTAGTGCTATCCTTCTGGAGTACTGGTTATTCTTCCACTTTTACTATCCCTGTTAATAGATATCGACAAAAGAAATATCGCACTAGAAATTCTGGGACTGTACTATTGAATGGGAGTGTAAAATTTCTCTTTAAAAATCATTTTGTTTGTAATGACAAACAAACCGACGCTTTTCGTTGACACAGGACATCGCATGCCAAAAGTGATGAGCAGTATTTGTCTGGGCTGACTCCAACTATACACTGGAAAACACAATATAGCAAATAACTGACGAAACACCAGAGAGGATGCGCTTGGCGACGCTTGGGGGAGAGATTCTGTCGACTCGTGAAAATATTTTGTGTCGTTATGACATTAGTCGCGTGATATAATAATGAGCGTAAATCCTCATTGGTGATTCCAAAACTATAATGCCCAACATTTATAACTGAATTTAAAACGAAATACTTTTTTTCGGTAGACTCTAACCTCAATGCTTTACAGTTGCACTTTGGCCACACTGTTACCCTTCAGTGGTCTATTAGAGGACAGGATATTCAGACTGTGTACTGTCTTCGACATTTTACTGTGGTGACAGTTAAAATTATTATGACTGTATTTAGTGGTTCCCGTAACTATTTCGAAAAATAAAATAGATTTTTTTACATGAACAATTCACCATATGTAAGTTTCTATGGACGTAAGAAAGCGATGTATAGTAACAGCCTCTTTGAGCGACTATGCGAGTTGCCTTGCTTGTAATTTTCTGTGAGGGGTTGAGTTCTTAAGAATTACTGAGTTATGGCGCTAAGAACTGATTTGTTTGTACTCATCGATATACGGTAAATTGTAATGACTGGAAGAAGTGTAACTTCTAACGCCAAAAACCGACGAGAAGACAAAGTTGTCTGCAATATCCATATTATTTCGTCGTATATATTTCTAAATTAAAACCCGACTTCCTCTCCCAAAAAATCAAATGGTTCAAACGGCTCTGTGCATTATGGGATTTAACATCTGAGGTCATGAGTCCCCTAGAACTTAGAACTACTTAAATCTAACCAACCTAAGGACATCACACACATCCATGCCCGAGGCAGGATTCGAACCTGCGACCGTAGCGGTCGCGCGGTTCCAGACTGAAGTGCCTAGAACCGCTCGGCCACAGAGGCCGGCTACTCTCCCAACAAGTAGAACTGCACCACTATACGGAGAGCCAACAAATAATTTATCGATCTGCTAGTGAGTACAGCACGTTTCTCACAAACCACTAACTTTGTTATTCTACCGGCACCTGCACCATTTATTACGCATGTCTTACTCGAATGTAAGCAAAATAAAGTTTAAACACTCCGAATATTGCGGTCAACAGAACAGGGAGGCACGTTAGATCTCTCCCGAACGGTGTTCCGGAGCGTTTTCCTTGTAGAATGCCGGGTCACTTTAGGCGTTATCCTACACGTACCGAACTGTCTTGGATCGACTTAACGACGACCGTAGTATGCGATGCAAAGCGAACGTGCGTTCATCAGTGGGAGACTCCATGACGAACATCGTCTCTACCAAACAGTCTGCTAACAACGTCAGTCTGGAGAATCTGCGTTATCCTCGGCCAAAGATATTTCGGGACGAGTTTAACGGCCAATTCGACACAGTGCGGTAACTATTCTTGAGGGAGTGAATTTGTTAAACACTGGGCAACAAGGCCCGTCTCCAAAAACACTTCGACACTCGTGTCTCAGATGGTCGCTTTGCAGAATGGTATTACGCTCCCAAATGGCAACCTTTTGTGACAGAATCTAATCCTCTCGTAAACATACGGGCTCAGACAAAAGGGACTAAGTGGGAAGAAACTGACTTGATCATCAGACTTAAATCCACGAAGTTCTTCACCAAAGCTATCTCCTGGAAGTCTAGAATGAATAATTTATTGGTCGCCTCATGGGATCCCATGCAAAATACAAATGGATATTTACGTCGTATCAGTTTGTACGATATATTGAATGGCCATATTTCCTCAGAATTATCGAGATCCTTTGGAGAACCAGCCATGAAAATTATAACTGTCGTTCTAAAGACGCAGGTGCTGACAGGAGCGAATATTACCAAGCTCAATAAGGCATCAATGCAAAACACTAACAGAAATAATATACAAAAGAATGGAAAAACTGGTAGAAGCCGATCTCGAGGAGGAGCAGTTCGGGCTCTGGAGAAATGCAGCAAGATGCGAGGCCATAGAGACCCTATGACGTATATCAACACATTGAAGAAAGGCAAACCTTGAAAAATAAATAAAACTTTCGCAAATTGCTGTTGAATTTTCCTAACAACATACCTTTTAAAGAGGTAGGTTCCAAAAACTGAAAATATTTAATATGACATTCGTTCTGATAAGCCGCATCACAGGGGATAAATTTTGTCATCAAGTTAACTGGAAAAAATTGAATGCAGTTATAGATACTCGTGGAAGAGTTCACCAAAAACAATAAATATTTTTTCAAAATTTTAAAATATTAGTTACGTGACTATCAACATTTGGGGCATACACACAGAGTTAAAAGCGAGCTTTTATTTTATAAGCATTATTGTGGCTTCTACATGCAACCCGTTCGTGAGTAACATACCGTTTTTTCAGATTTAATTTTCGGCCAAATGTTTGTCGTTGTCAACATAGCAGCTTGCGCCCTCGTCAACAGGAGAAATGTTTGAATTTACATTGCTAGCCGTGTTATGCACTGCGCTAACGCATATAATTTTCGAACATTGTAATAAATATATCGTTTTAATTACCAGTAGTGTCCACGGTGTCTTGAGAGTGTATGCAGTTTCGAGGTTACTATAAAGTCCCCTTCAAGGCTCTTAGGGCAGCTGTATGTAGCACCTTCCTTTTTTTCGTCGTCCGTAAGGAACATTCTTCAACACACTACAGGAGAGTTTAATACGCACTGCAGTATGAATCCCTGCGTGTTTATACGTGTACTAATGAACTAGGATCATTTCAGTCTCAGTATTCCTTTGTGTTTCTCCAGTTTAGAATGACTAGTTCTAACCACTGAATTATTTATGCTGGAATTTTGCAGGTTCTTTTGAAAGCACATGAAACTGATCACTGTTGTGCTTAATGCGTGCAACCATATAATTTCAAGAGTTTATTGTGCCTATCTAGTTGCCATTCGCAATAATTGAGATACATAATTGCACTTTTGTACGATACCGGAAAAAACTTCGAACTTAACCACATTATATTTATTTTGTAATTCGTGACCGAACAATAGATACATCAGAGTTCACAATACATCGATGTTCGCAACACAGAATAAAGAGGAAGGAAAATTGTAGTTGTAATACACAAAATAAGTACCTAGTAAAGTCATAAGTGTGCTCTCTATTTGGCAGATTCAAGATAACGCCATTTTATCTACTTCCGTCGTTGAAAACGAGCAACTGACCGAAGCTAAGGCAAAATCGCTGACCAACAACGTATAATCTGGCGACAATTAACTGAAGTTTTCTTCCGTGTGCTCTCAAATTTAAAGGTTTGAAGGCTGCTGCAGTTCACGTGTTTTGACGTCATGATCTCGAAGACTTTTCCACTAACGTAGTCTCCTCCACGCGCTCTGAGCGTGATCTACTACGTCAGAGGGTTGGTTCATAGAGCAACGTTCCATCCTTCTGTCAATATCTGCATCCCTCTTGTGGACTTAACTGCTTTCGACCATTGAGTCTATTTGCTCTCGCCTAAAGGGCATACGACTGCAAGCGTTCGCTGGCTGCATTGTCTCCGTCGAGTTACTCTTTTAGTTGGTAAACGTAACTCAATGTCAGAAGAGCATAGTTGAGAAACTATCATATCAAATATACCATATAACTTTTATGGGTAGGCGATGGTCAAAAAATGACTGAAAATTTCAAGTGCCTGGAGCAGATTCAGTGAAGAGCCAAAGAAACTTGGCTGCCTAATATCGTGTAGGGCCCCCGTCAAGTGTACATGACTTGGCCTTCGGCTCCGAAAGCCCATATCGACGATGTTTCGTTGAATGGTTCGCTCGCTGACACTTGTTGATGGATTAGCTTTGAAATCTGCAGCAGTTTGCAGAAGGGTTGCACATCCGTCACCTTGAACGGTTCTCTTCAGTCGTTGGTCCCGTTCTTGCAGGATCTTTTTCCGGCCGCAGCGATGTCAGAGATTTGATGTTTTATCGGATTCCTGATATTCACGGTACACTCGTGAAATGCTCGTACGGCAAGTTCCTCGCTACCTCGGAGATGCTGTGTCCCATCACTCGCGTGCCGACTGTAACACCACGATCAAACTCACTCAGATCTTGATAAACTGCGATTGTAACAGCAGTAACCGATGTAACAACTGCGTGCCGGCCGTTATGGACGAGCGGCTCTAGGCGCTTCAGTCCGGAACTGCGCTCCTGCTACGGTCGCAGGTTCGAATCCTGCCTCGGGCATGGATATGTGTGATGTCCTTAGGTTAGTTAGGTTTAAGTAGTTCTAAGTCTAGGGGACTGATGACCTCAGCTGTTAAGTCCCATAGTGCTCAGAGCCACTTGAACCATCTGAACTTGTTGTCGTATATAGGCGTTGCGAACGCAGCGCCGTATTCTGCCTGTCTACGTATTTCTGTATTTGAATACACTTGCCTATTATCAGTTTCTTTGGCGCTTCCGTGTAGTTTAAGACATTGGCTTGGAAAAAATTACGGTAAACGGAAGGCTTCAGAAATTGGAAAGGGTGAATGACACTCATCAATTAATTGAAAAACAGCAATACAACTTCCAGATTCAGAATCACAATCATAGATTAACAAAAGGCTTTTGATGGTGTGAACAGACTTTTTGACACATTATGAAAGAACGATGGTATCCAAGACAATTTACACATGTAATTAAAAAATTGTATCAGCACGCATGAATTATAATAAATACAGGCAAAGAGAAGACTGGACCAATAAAGATGAAGAGAGGGGTGCGACAAGGTCAGCTCATTCACCTTTTACGTTCAATATAAGCTCCTACGTAGCTGACAAATTTAGACAGTGGAAACAGGAAGTTAAGTAAAGTGTCATATTAATTCCACGATACACACACAACTGGATACTCTTATTCAGTAAACAGAAAAGACATTCAGTTCACAATACATTGCTTATATCAAATATGTAAGAACTACCATCCATAAATTTCAGAAAAAAACTGAAGTAATGGCTTTCAAAGGAAAATTTCCAATAAGCTCCAAATTAGCGCTAGATGAGCAATCAGAAGAACTGGTGCCACACTTTCAGGCGTTAGGTTGCATTGTTAGCTGTGAGTATGAAAACGATGTCATTAATGAATTTAAAAATAAAATCTATATAGACAGACACTGGGTGACGCGGCAAGAAAGGGTAAAAATCCAAAATTTTACAACGTAATGGCTATCCCATTGTAACGCAACGAATGGTGAGGACGCACACAGGACGCTCGTTTCTTAATGCGCGCGGCTGGCAGTACGGTAGCGAAAGTCCAAATGGCTCTGAGCACTATGGGACTTAACATCTGAGGTCATCAGTCCCCTAGAACTTAGAACTACTTAAACCTAACTAGTCTAAGCACATCACAAACATCCATGCCCGAGGCAGGATTCGAACCGTAGCAGTCGCGCGGTTCCGGACTGAAACGCCTAGAGCCGCGCGGCCACAGTGGCCGACGCGAAAGTCCAGCCCAAGGGGCGGTGCTTGGGCATGGTTGCTGGTTTACGGGTAAACGGCAAGGCACGAGACACTGAACGTGTGGTGGATTTCTCTACCACCAATGTACGTCACGTCCGCACTCACGGAACGGGAAGGCTGTCATTGCTAGAATATTCTCTGAAATAAAAATATAATGGTTATTTAGTTTCACACGACACAGTAGCGAACATGAACTCAGAACCTATCAGACTGACAAGAAACCCCTTGACTGCCAGATCGTAAGTTCAATCATTAGTAAGGCTCACATGAAAGTGATGACAGTTATGGTAGGTACAGCTTTCTATGAGATGTATGTGTTACAGTTCACAAAATGGACATCGTCGACAACCAAGAAATACTCAAAACAAACCATAAACATGCATCATGAACACTGAATAAAAATGGCGTTCCAGAGTGATCACAAAGTCTCGCACCGTCAAGATCTAAGGTGAACTCGTTGGAAGTTGTAGACCGTGCAGGGCTCTCACCTAAGTATCCTCTCTTAAGGAGAGCAAACCCAGTCATATTGGTGTAACGGGGCGATGAGTACTGATGGAATGCGATGACACGCAACCGAATGCGAAACAGTCTGCCGTGGAGCTTATCGTGGGACTGGCTACCCTTTAAGGAGTAGCTTCAGACAGAGCGATAACATGTTTTATAGGCACGGAGAAAACGAATATCCAGAGGCTGAATTTGACCGATGGTTCCAGGTAGTATCAATAGCAGTGTCACTTTTCAGGAGGGATAGTTTGCTGTAAGGAATTGTGATTTTTATACGCAGACCAGGAATCGAGAAAGAGCAACTTTTCAGCCAAAAGCAATGCTGATACCGTAGCTGTAGTTCTCCTACGCTCATTTTCCCACTCTTGCTTGCTGAGACGTAAATATTGCCTACTGTCCTTGCAAGATCACGCTCGCGATGGAAAATCGTAGGGGACATATCAAGTCCAACTTCCCGCAGCACAATAAATAACTTTTCAGCGAATTTACCATCCAGATTAACAGTCGGAATATTGTATACAAATTCGTTAAGGCACTGATGTTTATTTATCTTGATAGAACATTCTTGGTGCCTCTAATTTCCAGTGTTCCTTTCGTATGCATTTCCTCTTCAAATCCAGATTGGTCAGAGTTGAAGCCGGCCGGCTGTGGCCCAGCGGTTCTAGGCGCTTCAGTCCGGAACCGCGCGACTGCTACGGTCGCAGGCTCCAATCCTGGCTCGGGCATGGATGTGTGTGATGTCCTTAGGTTGGTTAGGTTGAAGTAGTTCTAAGTTGTAGGGGACTGATGACCTCAGATGTTAAGTCCCATAGTGCTCAGAGCCATTTGAACCATTTTGGGAGCTGAAAACAAATTACTTATTGAACGATGGGTTAAGTTTGTTACCTCATCTACAAATTTTCTGACCGATTCCGCCGTTTGCTGTCCATCGTCAAGTTGTCGCTTTGTTTAAAATTTCGTTATCTTAAGTCTTACAATTCTGCTGCACTGTTTGAAGTTATGCAGCCATCCACTGCTTCCCTTGAAATCACTGTCATCAATGTAGCGTGCAGTTTTGCTGTGCATAACGTAGTAGGTCACTATCACGCACCGAGCGAGGTGGCGCAGTGGTTAGACACTGGACTCTCATTCGGGAGGACGACGGTTCAATCCCGCGTCCGGCCATCCTGATTTAGGTTTTCCGTGATTTCCCTAAATCATTCCAGGCAAATGCCGGGATGGTTCCTCTGAAAGGACACCGCCGACTTCCTTCACCATCCTTCCCTAATCCGATGAGACCGATGACCACGCTGTCTGGTCTCCTTCCCCAAACAACCAACCAACCAACCACTATCAGGCACGTCCTGTATCGTGAATCCTTGAAACGCACAAACACCAGTTTTTGTAACAAGTGTGCCTTCCCTGAATATCCTTAATGCACTACGCGGTCATATTGCAGCGAACTTATTCGAGATCTGTTCATAATCATTTTCTTTGTACTACGCTGTGGATCATCTTCCACGAACGTAATTATGTTTCGTGCCCACTCCTTGGACAACCATTGCCCTGTTCTACGTTTCACTGGAGGCGCGATTTGTGACTCCCTTTCGGACAAGGATGATGAACTACACTACTCGACGCAAGTTCCAGTATCACTGTCACTTATTAAGCACGTATCGTCATCATTGTACTGCTCGTGTACATCGTTCGCACAGTCGAGCGAATACGACACCACAGAGTTCACTGATTCATGTCGCAGAAACGGTAATATTTCATCTGCCACGTCTGTCTCACTCTGTGAAATTTTTTGTGTTCGTTTCTGACGAAATATCAATTTCGGTAACGTTGTAAATATATGCAATGCTTCAAAAAAAAAAAAAAAAGGTTCAAATGGCTCTGAGCACTATGGGACTCAACTGCTGTGGTCATCAGTCCCCTAGAACTTAGAACTACTTAAACCTAACTAACCTAACGACATCACACACATCCATGCCCGAGGCAGGATTCGAACCTGCGAACGTAGCAGTCGCACGGTTCCGGACTGCGCGCCCAGGACCGCGAGACCACCGTGGCCGGCCAAGGAAGACCGCTATAAGTTTAAATATACAGTTTTTTTAAATCGTTGAAAGGTAGCCATAAAAGTAAATTTTATTGCAACGAACAAGTAAGTCTGAATTAACTATGGTGTATGAGGGAGACGCGGGAGCAGCGCCAACGGCAGGAGTGAAGCGCGGGGGTGTCGGGGGGAGGGGGGGAGGGGAGGGTGGACTTTTGTGCGTGGGTCGTGGTCGCCGTCTGGGTGATGAGTTGGGAATAAGTAGAGCTGGATACAGATTTTGTGCATTCTATCAGCCACACCTCATCTGAAAGGCTTTGTTTTCCGCTATCCGTTGAATTGTTAACTTAATTCAGCATTCGCAGGTGACAGTTGTTGGCAAAGTATGAGAACTTCATCTTCCGTTGAGTGTTAGAAAGCGAGCTGACAGGTTATGTTTTGCAGTGTGTGTCGCAATGTGCTTCAGTGAACTATAAAGTCAGTTTAAATTAATTTTTGGCGAACTAGTAACTCCAAACAGAAACTAAATAGATATCACGACAGAATTAAATAGCCGTCTATCTCTCCGGTTTACCTGCAGTTAAGGCGCTTTCGGACTTCCAAACTAACCACCCACCTGTGATGTTCGTTTAGTATGGGAGTTCACTTTGATCAGATTTCCTGCCAGCACACATATATGAACATTGCTGACGAAGTGTTCTTGTCAAGACTGTTTTCATTTATCTCTCTTGTTGTGAGGCCAGGATTCACTGTTGAACTCAGTTTTATTGAATAAAATAAACTCTATTCAGTTTCAATCAAAAATGCTTGTCGTGCTCAGTTGCTAAATTTTCCAATTTTATTAATATTATTTGCAGATATTGCTGTATTTTGCCCTTCTCACTCGACTTTCTTCTATTTAGACTGCAATTTAAAACTAATTTCATTGGTTGAAAGAAAGGAGCAGTATTCACCATATTCTAATATATGAAAGCGACTCTTGAACCTTAGCTACGAAAAACAAAACGAGGGTAGTCGCCCGAAATGAAACTTCTAGAAAAAATTAAAGGATGTTCCCTCAGATATCAAATACAAAACCACATTGCAAGAGAAACAGTTAATACACACCGGAAGAAAAGATAAAAGAAAAAAAGGGAGAGCGCGTAAAATGGAAGCAACATTCTAACAGACTGGAAGAAGTCTGAGTAGTTAAACAATTAATCATTTTTAGACCAACAGAAAAAAAAAATGAAGGACTACTGAGGAGCGGATGGCTTCAGTGAAGACGGAAGTGGCTATTAGTCTACTCTATCAAGTGAAGAAGAAAAACCAGAAAAAATAATATTTACATGTTAACTAAATAGTTATCATGACATCATTAATGCTAAGCAACCATAGAAGTATGCTCCTCTAGCAATGATTGTGAGATATATCAGAATATGAGAAAGAAACTTGGACAACAGAAAGACAACATGAGGTACACGTTTATTCCAAATTAGACAAGATTAAGAAACAGATGTGAAGTGGTCGAAAGAAAAAAGAATAATACTAGAAACATAGAACACTGGAAAAAGACCGCAAAGAAAGAGGATGAAATTACTGGAAACGAGATTGTTAGACGCTCTTCGATAGGTCCTCGTAATAACGTTAGAAATGAGAACACCAGTCAACAGTGATTTTGTTGCCAATTAATTGACAGTGTATTTAGGGATATTTTATGGCCCTGAATTTGAATATGTCACTCGTTTTGATAGATTGGCTCTATTTATCGTGGTAATGTACAACATGTAGATAAACAACAAACAAAAATTACAGATATTAATTGAGATACATTGTGTAGACAGTCAAATGAAAATGAGGAAAACATATGAAAAGGATCACAAAAATGCAGTTTCATTGTTGATTCAGCATGTATTAGGAGAAGAAAGGAAGAAACAGACAGCCTTTCAAAAAACATTACAATTAGCATATGGAAAAACTCCGCCCGTGTGATTTTCTCTTTTGTTGATCGTCAGGGCAGTCATGCCAAAGATTTCAACAGTAGTGTGCCATCATGTGCTTGTCCCATCTATCTTGACATTGTTCTTCCATAACCTGAAAATTTTGATGCAGTCTTTCACGTTGTACCTCGCTGTAACCATCAAGATTTTCCCGAACGCTATCAAGATGACTGTGTAGGTAGTGAATCTTAATCCTCTTGTTAGCCCTAAAGCTTTTAAAGTTTCTGAGCATGTTTTGCACCAGTTACTAATAATTATGTGCTTTGTGGTTACCCAAGAAATTCTTGTCAACAGAGACAAAACTGCTCCAGGCAGAAGTTTCAATGCAATTCAGAACTTCATGAATTGCAAATCATGTATAAGCTTCCGAATTTGAAGACCATAAAATATACCAGCTTTTCATTTTTCATCACTGAATACAGGGAAACAGTCATTATTTTTGTGATTCTTGAGTTTCTCCAGGCGTATTTGATAATCAAAATATCCACGGGTGTACTGCTGGTCTACAGTGTGATAGTCATTATTTTGTCCAGTGCTTTCACAAATTGCTTCATTAGACCAAGCTTGACATGAAGTGGTAGAAGAACGATGTTGTCCCTGTCAACTAATGGTTCTTTTAGGATATTAGGTGCTCCCGCAGTAAAGCTATCTCTTGATGGTCATGAAACTTTTTTCCAGTGATCATGCTTTGCTCTGCTGTCCCAAATACAAATAAAGCAAGGGAATTTTCTGTATTCGCTTTGCTGTCCAAGCAAAAAGTTTACTATTTTTAAATCAATACAGGTAGGCCATCTGTGTTGACCATAACAAAGTTTCTGGAGAATCATCTAGATATTTTCGTATTCCTCATAAAGTTTCATCGAATAGCCAATTGGAATGGGTGCATAGCAGTTACCATTATGCAGCAACACGCATTTTGGGCTTCTGCTTGAGCAGTCGATAAAAAATCCTCCAGTCTTGAGGTCGATATTACTTTTAGTAGTAAACCAGGGATGTCACTGTAGTAAACAAGCAAATATCTTGACTGGAGTATGGAACCAGATCTTCTTCTCTTGTCCGGTAAGCTGTGATTTTAGTTCCTGGTTGTAGACATTTCTTGTCATTTAGTCTAGATGCCAAGAATTCAGAAGACTGTTTAGGAAGTCCGAGGTCTCTTATAAAATTTTTAAGCTCTTCCTGACTGAAGAGCTAGTGTCATGTGTAACTCCCTTCGTATTCCGATTCACTACTGCTAGTGTTCAAGTCCTGCAAATCATCATCATCTTAAAGAAGTAGTTGTGGGAGAGTGGGGAACATTGGTATGGGAATGTCATCGGTATGTGGCACAGGTCGCCTTGCAGATTCTAATTGGGGATATTTCCACTTATGCTTCTTGTAGCAATTGAGACCTTTTACATTGACAATGCAAAAACAACAATCATTGTGTTGGGTTTTTGGCTCTCGTCACACCACTGGCACTCAAAAGTTTAAACCCCTTCGTTAACCATTATTCCACGGTTCTAAGGACTCGACGCAGGTTTTGCAAACTTGGTCTCCAGTTCAATCGCGAAATACGCAAGATTGGTCTATTTCACAGTGATGTTTTTGCATAGGATATTCTCCACAAATATAGCAGAACACATCAGGAGAATTGAAACAACCTCTACGCGAAGAACTCATGTTTAAATATGAAAAGAATAAAATAAAAATTAAATTTGCAAAAATATATTATTATAAATATGATAAGACGGAACTAATAAGACTGAGATACATTACAATGTGATCTATAACTTACATTTAACAAACAATAATGTAATAACTAATCGTGAAATACCATTTTCTTGGTGCAATGAACGAGAAATTATTCACTAACAAAAACTTTTAACAGCTATTTCACAAATAGCATCCTATCACACGTTCGTTCCTCGCTCGACTGCCGCTCTGAGCGCAAACAAGGGGGTGGGGGATCGTGATCTTCAATGCAGAAGTGTGACCAACTGACTCTCCTTGAAATTGTGAGACACAAGAGTGTGTCTCAAATTACTACCGCATCCCATAATTTCACCTTCTCGTCTATAATCTGCAATATATAAGATATTAAATTTGTGCAAACGCAATCAAAAAATATAAAATGAATAGGCATAGAGAATTACGGAATACACAACCGATTTTCTGATAACTTAACAATTAAATGCTATACGTCAGAGATATCTAAGAAACTAAAGCCAATTGGGGAAATCTGTTTTCAGGTTCAGATTCAACATGCCAAATATACCCAGTGTACGTTCAAATATCCCTGGCAACAATAATTTTTTATGGAGCTGTGTAATGATTATGAAATTATATCACTCTATAGTCTGTCATGAGCTTGTAGAGTACGTTATTGGCGGAGACGTACTTCCTACAAGAGACAATATTTTATTCCTAAGGAGGATCATGGTTCAGCACTGCTGCGACTTCTTAATTTGATTTATATTCTAGGTATTGTATTTTGACATCAAGGGAACTAGCGTAATGGTTAAGAAAGTATGATTTTAACTCTGATTTGTATTTTACATGTTTTACTTGAATAACCCCAGCTCAGCGGCTGAACGATAGCTTCAGTTAAGTTCACAATACTTTTCCTTCGCTTTCTGTCTGTCCAACTGAGAAACTTCTCTATTATTTAATGGATATCGAGATGATTAATATTGCACTTAATTCTAGACAAGTTTACCACACAACTCGTGTCTTTTTTATAAGTCATGAGCCGTTCTAACAACTTGTCGTCAGTCCTCATCTTTTCCCATCACCAGACAATATTTTTCCAGTCCGCATATCTTTCACATTCAGTATTCATTTTAATCAGTTTTGCGAGTCCATTCTTCATCTGTCCGTTCACTGATACTCCTTCCACTTGCATATTACACACAGTGCCTGAAAAAAAATGAAGCAGTTAGAAAGAGAGAAAGAAACGAAACGAAACTTCACAGACTGGGAGGAGGTGTGATTTTATTTCAGTGATTACAAAACCGAGTCAAATTTACAAAGAACTTGGCAGTATTAACTCACTTTCAATAAGATGTTATACTCTCTCTCGCCTGGATGCACGCACTGATTCCGTGGGGACGTGAGTGTCAAGGCCGTTGTATCCTCTCTTGAGCAAGCTGGCCTTCAACTGTTGCAATTGCTCCTTGATAGACTGGGTACTGTCACTGGGACTGAGTTGATGTCTGGGCTCGCCCCACACATGTTCCATTTGGGGACAGAGCTGGGGATCCTGCTGGCCATGGGAGTTCCTCATCACGCAGGCAGTCCATAGAGACACGTGCCTTGTGTGGACGAGCATCACCTTGTTTAAAAGTAGCACTCCGATACTATCGCATGAGAGGTAACACACGAGGACGCTGGATGTCCATCATGTACCACAGCGCTGTCAGAGTACTCTGTCACTATGAGCCATAACCTGAAGTCAAACCCAAAGGCTCCTCACACCATGGCGGTAGAGTAACGCCGCTGTGCCTCTCGAAAACAATGGGACCTCTCTCGGGATCGCAACCGTTTTCGACGACGACAGTCATTCGGGGTTGTGCAGAACCGTGAACACAACGCGACGCCATTCATCAGCTGTCCAGAGACGGAACGATTCCAAAACGCAGCCGTCTGTGTTTTGACGTTAACGGCAGCCTAAGCATGGGGTGGTAATTCCCAAGTCCAGCTGCTGCTAATCTTAGACCAATGGTGCAGGATGACACATAAGTTGCAGGATGTCTATTACTTGCCCTCGAATGACAGGCACAGATGTCAAATGGTTACGATGTGCCTGGTGCGCAATACGACGATCTTCCCTTGTGGTGGTTATAGGTTGTCGACGGAACCTACACGAGTATGCCTGCGCTCACGTTCCTATACAGTCCAGTATCGGACCAGTGTCACCTGCGAATGCCCCACAATCCTGGATATTGCCCGATTCTAGCAACTGGCCGAATCGAATCCCACAGTGAGGTCACAGTGATCACACAGCATGTGACGCTATTCACGTCCCTTACATACCCTACCAGTCCTTGTAACAACGCTAAACACGAGCAGCTATACTGAACTATGGTGACCGTTCTATTGGTCACCGAAAACTGCAGTTTCAATCTACAGGTATACTACTGTATGAAGCAACTGGTTTTTAACGTTGTTACCAAAAGTCTCGGAAAGTTCTCGATCGATTTACTTTAAATTTTACACGATTTTCTAAGATACATTCGGGCGGACGTAGGACATACACACATACAAAAAAGGTTTGCATCACCCCTGTTTCCAGAACTCCTGACGATAGACGTTGACTGTGCATATATCTTAGGCACAGTCCCTTTTACTGTTCAGAGATGTCACTAAACCCGCCCAAAGATGTCAACAACCATGCATGAGCAGCGCCTATTAGACGGAGGAGGTCCGACTACCGATCAGTTCCAGTCATTCCAACAGGAAGGAGGTACACGGCTCGTGTTGTCTGTAGTTCAACCATGCCTAGACGGTCAATACCGCGGTTCGATCGCGTCCGCATTGTTACTTTGCGCCAGGAAATGCTCTCAACAGCGAAAGTGTCCAGGCCTCTCAGAGTGAACCAAAGCGATGTTGTTCGGACATGGAGGAGATACAGAGAGGCAGAAAAACTGTTGATACCATGCCTCGCTCAGGCCGCTCAAAGGCTACTACTGCAGTGGATGACTGCTACCTACGGATCGGAGGAACCCTGACAGCAACGTCACCATGTTGAATAATGCTTTTCGTGCAACCACAGGGCGACATGTTAGGACTCAAACTGTGCGCAATAGGCTGCATTATGCCCAGCTTCACTTCCGGAGTCCATGGCGAGATCCATTTTTGCAACCTCGACACCATGCAGTGCGGTCAGATGGGCCCAACAACATGCCGAATGGACCGATCAGGATTGGCATCACGTTCTCTTCACCGATGAGTGTCGCATATGCCTTCAACCAGACAGTCGTCGGAGACGTGTACTTCACCACCGACTTACTTCGCATTTTTACACGATACTCTAATAAACGTTCTGATGGACGTAGACCTATTTATTTTTTAGACAACAATGTACAGGTTTTCTGTTAACATCAACTGCAAGAAAAAAGTCCTGTGCTGTGAAAATGTGTAGTTGCGTTTTCTTTCACGCTGTCAGTTTTACATACAATAGCAGTGCGTTTAAACTATTAGTCAAGTTGTTTCTTCCATATATATTCTTGCTTCATATTCCTAATTTTAAACGAAAATTGTCATAAAGGTATGTGCTGTTTTGTTTTCTTCCTTGCAGTCGCTGTTAACAGAGAACAGGGAACTTGTGTTTACGAGTATGGCTTATCAGCTAATGATTTAAATACTCCTGTGGAATCTAAATATCCGAATCTCTGTAGTCCTAAACGTTTGCAGATTAAAACTATGCCAAGTACTGTCACTGAAGCTGCTATCCTCGTAGATCCAGCAGTAGGACGGGCCTCTAATTCCTCGTATACCAATGAATCCAACCGAGCTACCCATTGTTTTAAGCGACTTGTTGGCTACAAGATTAAACAAGTCTTATAGGGTTATGGTCAGCGAGACGGGTATGCGGGAAGAGGAGATGGACAGAGGGAGGGAGGGGAAGGCAGATATCCAATTCCCATACATATTTAGCAATTGCGAAGTATTGCCGGGTTCGCTAGTCATTTGTGTACACAAGGACAGAATGTACGTTTGCGAAGTTACACTGACATCCGACCATGTCGTTTGAGTGTTTAAGTTTTTTTGTCAGCCAGTGTACTTTCACATGCCCTAGTATCGTAAATGTTGAATACTACACCTCTGTCCTTACACTTTGTTATTGGTCTCCGAAGTTTCAAATGGTTCAAATGGCTCTGAGCACTATGGGACTTAACATCTGAGGTCATCAGTCCCCTAGAACTTAGAACTACTTAAACCTAACGAACCTAAGGACATCACACACAGGATTCGAACCTGCGACCGTAGCGGTCGCGCGGTTCCAGAGTGAAGCGCCTACAACCACTCGGCCACACTGGCCGGCTCTCCGAAGTTTGAATATCACCTTACGATTTCGAACGCTGTCGTTAGGTTTCTGAACGCTACGAACGTAACCTGTTTCTTTGCCTTGCTTTATGGTTTCGACTGTGTAAGTAATCGAAGTAGACGTCATACAGTCAGTACGTAAGAACGCTGCCCTGAGGCAGATTATTCTTTTCATTCTCCTAGTAGTTTTAGCTTAGCGAATGACGTATGATACTCGTCTCTTCTGATGATAGTGCTCAAGTGTCAAAAAATTAAGAATATCAGAGAAAGAGCAAAAATAGTGAGGTTAAAAATCGCTTTAACGAACATGCAGATTTCTCCCACAAATCTACCGTATATTATGCTATCGTTAAGAAAGATTTGTCAGATAGGCTTGTGATGCTAAAATGACGCAAAGTCGGTAGTCTCTCAGTGTTGTCTGTTCTGTCATTGTGAACAGTGTGGTACAGACAGTATGCATCGTATGATACAGGGCGTAGCCGGCCGGAGTGGCCGTGCGGTTCTAGGCGCTACAGTCTGGAACCGAGTGACCTTTACGGTCGCAGGTTCGAATCCTGCCTCGGGCATGGATGTGTGATGACCGTAGGTTTGTTAGGTTTAATTAGTTCTAAGTTCTAGGCGACTGATGACCTCAGAAGTCGCATAATGCTCAGAGCCACACAGGGCGTCACTTGGACCACATTTCGCAGGGTAGAACCCTCGAATGCACTGAAGCGGATGACTCACAGATCGCCGTCTCAACACCTCTGTGACGGAAAGCGTCACCTTACGACTTTGATGACGGTCACGAGTTACAAAAAAACACTCGCCGACCAAAGGTAGCTGAAGTAGCAGTTTACTTGCAAACTGTGTGTGCTTGTGCGAGTGCATGTGCGAGTGCGTGTGCGAGTGAGTGCGCGGGAGTGCGTGTACGCGTGCGAGTGCGCGTCCGCGTGCGCGTGCGTGTGAGCGTGCGTGTGCACGGGGGTGTGCGTGTCAGTGTGCGCATGCGCTTCTTTGTGCGCGTACGTGTGCGTGTGCGCGTGCGTGTGCGTGTCAGTGTGTGCGTGCGCTTCTCTGTGCGCGTACGTGTGCATGTGCGTGTGCGCGTGCGTGTGCGTGTGCATGTGCGTGTGCGCGTGCGTGTGCGTGTCAGTGTGCGCGTGCGCTTCATGGTGCGCGTGCGCGTAAGTGTGCGTGTGCGCGTAAGTGTGCGTGTCAGTGTGCGCGTGCGCTTCATGGTACGCGTGCGTGTGCGTGTGCGCGTGCGTGTGCGCGTGCGTGTGCGCATGCGTGTGCGTGTCAGTGTGCGCGTGCGCTTCTTTGTGCGCGTGCGATTGCGCGTGCGCGTGCGTGTGCTTGTCAGTGTGCGCGTGCGCATCTTTGGACGTGTGTGTGTGCGCGTGCGTGTGCGTGTGCGTATCAGTGTGCGCGTGCGCTTCTTTGTGCGCGTACGTGTGCGCGTGCGTGTGCGTGTCAGCGTGCGCGTGCGCTTCATGGTGCGCGTGCTTGTGCGCGTGCGCGTGCTTGTGCACGTGCGTGTGCGTGTGCCTGTCCGTGTGCACGTGTGCGTGCTTATGCGCGTGCGTATGCCCGTGCGTGTGCGTGTGCGTGTGTGCGTGTACGCGGCTCAGAGCAGTTGGTATGCTTGCCAGGCGTCCTACAGAGTGTGTCTCGTTTACGGGAATGTAGAGAGTGGTTATACTATTATTGAGTTAGCAGTCCTGTATATAACATTAGAGCTGCAGTGAAAGCATGACCTGAACATGTCAAATGTGTGCAAAGAAATTTTCGCAGGCGAATTCCACTTCAGTGTTCAGGATGATTTTCGTCACATATTCGTGTTGGAGGAAAGCTAGTAACCGTTTAATGCACAGGAATATCGTTTAAAGAGAACAGTTTGTGGATGGAGGTGATGGGTCGGTCCCTATTTCATGGAGAGAGATAGTGTTGGATGGCCGTACGGCATTCCATACCTGGTTGATAGTGAGGAGTAATATCCATCGCTACGTGAAGAGAAGAGCGCTAACGCATCTCGACTTTCGTATCGCGCAGTTGGTTCAGACATCCTTCTCGTTGACTGTAATATGCAGTCGCATCAACGGATGAAATAGTTGCGACTGAAGATCGCTGCTGTCGTTTTGCGTCCCCTTGTGGTCGAATAGAGAACTACATGACACCGCCTTTCGAGGTGCTTCGCTACTGCATTCCACCACCGAGCAGACATGTCAGTGAGGCCTGTAAGCAGTCATTCCATTGGGTGTGAGCGATGGTGTTGATATAATGGCAAGCGAAGTTTCTGAGTAACTTACCAGAAATACATGCAGCACTGATGAGAAATGTTTTCCACACGAACAAAAGACAAAACTTTTTATTTGTGAAACAAAACTGTGGGTATACTACTGGGTATTAAAAAAATACACTGAGGTAAAATAGATATTAGAAACAGCTGAAAATGCAAACGTACGTCATTAACAAGATAAAAACAAGATTCACAACTCGTGGACGTCATTCGGCACCACGTACCTCGAAGGGTTGCCTCTGTTGTTGTTGTTGTTGTGGTCTTCAGTCCTGAGACTGGTTTGATGCAGCTCTCCATGCTACTCTATCCTGTGCAAGCTGCTTCATCTCCCAGTACGTACTGCAGTCAACATCCTTCTGAATATGTTTAGTGTATTCATCTCTTGGTCTCCCTCTACAATTTTTACCCTCCACGCCGCCCTCCAATACTATACTGGTGATCCCTTGATGCCTCAGAACATGTCCTACCAACCGATCCCTTCTTCTAATCAAGGTGTGCCACAAACTCCTCTTCTTCCCAATTCTAATCAATACCTCCTCATTAGTTATGTGATTTACCCATCTAATCTTCAGCATTCTTCTGTAGCATCACATTTCAAAAGCTTCTATTCTCTTCTTGTCCAAACTATTTATCGTCCATGTTGCATTTCCATACATGGCTACACTCCATACAAATACTTTCAGAAATAACTTCCTGACACTTAAATCTATACTCGATGTTAACAAATTTCTCTTCTTCAGAAATGCTTTCCTTGCCATTGCCAGTCTACATTTTATATCCTCTCTACTTCGACCATCATCAGTTATTTTGCTCACCAAATAGCAAAACTTCTTTACTACTTTAAGTGTCTCATTTCCTAATCTAATTCCTTCAGCATCACCCGACTTAATTCGACTACATTCCATTATTCTCGTTTTGCTTTTGTTGATGTTCATCTTATGTCCTCCTTTCAAGACACTGTCCATTCCGTTCAACTGCTCTTCCAAGTCCATTCGTTTGTAAAGAATTCGAGTTAATATTTTGCTGCCGTGACTTATTGAACTGATAGTTCGGTAAGTTTCACATCTGTAAACACCTGCTTTCTTTGGGATGGGAATTATTATATTTTTCTTGAAGTCTGTGGGCCTTTCGCCTGTCTGCCGGTCGGGGTGACCGAGCGGTTCTAGGCGCTACAGTCTGGAAGCGCGCGACCGCTACGGTCGCAGGTTCGAATCCTGCCTTGGACATAGATGTGTTTGATATCCTTAGGTTCGTTAGGTTTAACTAGTTCTAAGTTCTAGGAGACTGATGATCTCAGAAGTTATGTCCCATAGTGCTCAGTGTAATTTGAATCATTTTTTTGAAGATCGCTGTTGCCGTTTTGGTGCCCTGCGCTCGAATAGAGACTACAAGACACTGATTTTCAAGGTGCTTCGCTACTGCATTCCACCACCGAGCAGACAGGTCAGTGAGGCTTGTAAGCAGTCAGTGCACAGTGTGTGAGCGATGGAGTTGATATAATGACAAGTGAAGCTGCCCAGTAACTTACCAGAAGCACATGAAGCAACTGGCGAGAAATGTTTTCGACACGAACAAAACTGGTTCAAATGGCTCTAAGTACTATGGAACTTAACATCTGAGGTCATCAGTCTCCTAGAATTCACAACTACTTAAACCTAACTAACGTAAAGACATCACAGACATCTACGCCCGAGGCAGGATTCGAACCTGCGACCGCACCACACGAACAGAAGGCAAATTTTTTTAATTTGAGAAACAAAACTGTGGGTAAACTACTTGGCATAAAAGAAATACACTGGGATAAACTAAGTATTTGACACAGATGAATATGCAAACGTACGTCGGAACAAGATAGAAATATTGAAAATCGGATGTATAAAGTCCGCGAAATTTAGAAAAATTCCGTTGTATTGTATTGTATTGTATGTTAACCGGGGACCTAGAAACGACGCAGAGGCTCCGTCCCCGCCGCAGCCGCAGTGGCCCACAACCCCACGACGACTACCGCAGTCCACTTCACCCCTCTGCCGCCTCACACCTAACCCAGAGTTACTGTGCGGTTCAAATCAAATGGTTCAAATGCCTCTGAACACTATGGGACTTAACAGCTATGCTCATCAGTACATAAACCTAACTAACCTAAGGACATCACACAACACCCAGTCATCACGAGGCAGAGAAAATCCCTGACCCCGCCGGGAATCGAACCCGGGAACCCGGGCGCGGGAAGCGAGAACGCTACCGCACACCAGACGAGTGTAACCCCTACGTTTGCGTGGTAGAGCAATGGTGGTGTACCCGTACGTGGAGAACTTGTTTGCGCAGCAATCGCCGACATAGTGTAACTGAAGCGGAAGAAGGGGAACCAGCCCGCATTCGCCGAGGCAGATGGAAAACCGCCTAAAAACCATCCACAGACTGGTCCGGTTCACCTGACCTCGACACAAATCTGCCTTGCCTATTCGTGCCTGGGCCCAGGCGCTCCTTCCCGCCCGGTAAGCTGTGCGTTTTTTTATTTATATTTTTTTATTGTTGTTATTTTTCCAATGTGAGACTTAAAACCTTTACTGACATACATTCTACAATGTCCAAATGTTGACAAATAGTGGCTAATTAGAAAATTAATTAATTAAGGAAATGTCCAAATGGAAGACATGAAGGCATTGCGGATAGTACAAATACAAAACAAACATGCTCCTGTAGCAATGAAATGAAATTCGTGTCGGGGGCGACACCTGCTCACGACCTGACGTTCGATAGAGCAAGAGAACCATCTATCGACTCGTTCTCCAGACGTTGGTGTAAGACTGGGTCGTCTTCTCGAAATTAACTAAGGGTCCGTAAGTGTGATCATTATCTATTTCGGCTTATTCGTCTTTCTCATCTCTCACCCGTCAAACCCCATCTGGCCGGCGGGTCGGTAAATGTGAGTCGCAAGTAATTAGCGAAGTCTTGCCCATATTTCATATGCTGTTGCAGCGTCGTGTGTCCATCCATGAGAAAATGCCAAAAATCCATTTTGTCTTTTTCCGCTTTGTGTCTGATGAAATTGTGTGAGGGGTGGAGCATAATAGGAACGCCAGTATCTGTTGTGCCAATTGCCACACTGGAGCCGTCCCACTACATGCTAAACGATGTTCATCTGTCCACTGTTGCGCAGCTTAAACATAGTGGAGTGTCTGACAAATGAATAGCGTTCCGCCGTTGATTCATTGCGAACTTCCTATTTACCACCACATACCATATCGAGCGAACTATCAGTTTAATAAGTCACGGCTGCAAAATACTAACTCGAATTCTTAACAGACGAATGGAAAAACTTGTAGAAGCCGACTTAGGGGAAGATCAGTTTGGATTCCGTAGAAATATTGGGACACGTGAGGCAATACTGACCCTACGACTTATCTTTGAAGCTAGATTAAGGAAATACAAACCTACGTTTCTAGCTTTTGTAGACTTAGAGAAAGATTTTGACAATGTAGACTGGAATACTCTCTTTCAAATTCTGAAGGTGGCAAGGGTAAAATACAGGGAGCGAAAGGCTATTTACAATTTGTACAGAAACCAGATGGCAGTTATAAGAGTCGAGGGACATGAAAGGGATGCAGTGGTTGGGAAGGGAGTGAGACAGGGTTGTAGCCTTTCCCCGATGTTATTCAATCTCTATATTGAGCAAGCAGTGAAGGAAAGAAAAGAAAGAAATGGGAGTATGTATTAAAATCCATGGAGAAGAAATAAAAACTTTGAGGTTCGCCGATGACATCGTAATTCTGTCAGAGACAGCAAAGGACTTGGAAGGAGGGTATAAGATGAACATCAACAAAAGCAAACCGAGAATAATGGAATGTAGTCGAATTAAGTCAGGTGATGCTGAGGGAATTAGATTAGGAAATGAAACACTTAAATTAGTAAAGGAGTTTTGCTATTTGGGGAGCAAAATAACTGATGATGGTCGAAGTAGAGAGGATGTAAAATGTAGACTGGCAATGGCAAGGAAAGCTTTTCTGAAGAAGAGAAATTTGTTAACATCCAGTATAGATTTAAGTGTCAGGAAGTCGTTTCTGAAGAAGAGAAATTTGTTAACATCCAGTATAGATTTAAGTGTCAGGAAGTCGTTTCTGAAAGTATTTGTATGGAGTGTAGCCATGTATGGAAGGGAAACATGGGCGATAAATAGTTTAGACATGAAGAGAATAGAAGCTTTCGAAATGTGGTGCTACAGAAGAATGCTGAAGATTAGATGGGTAGATCACATAACTAATGAGGAGGTGTTGAATAGGATTGGGGAGAAGAGGAGTTTGTGGCACAACTTGACTAGAAGAAGGGATCGGTTGGTAGGACATGTTCTGAGGCATGAAGGGATCACCAATTTAGTATTGGAGGGTAGCGTAGAGAGTAAAAATCGTCGAGGGAGAGCAAGAGATGAATACACCAAGCAGATTCAGAAGGATGAAGGTTGCAGTAGGTACTGGGAGATGAAGAAGCACAGGATAGAGTGGCATGGAGAGCTGTATCAAGCCAGTCTCAGGACTGAAGACTACAGCAGCAACAACAATGTTGAGCGTGCCGACGTTGGGAGGTAAACGTTGCGTATAACGCGCCATATCTGTCGCCAGTTCTTGTCTGGGTTCTTCTTTTACCAGGGTATCAGGCCGCACGGCCAAGCGGGCGGGCTGAATAATACCGTTACTTTTTGATCACAACTCGTATACGTCGTTCGGCGCTACTTACCCTGCAGCGTTCCCATAGTCTTGAGTCACACTGTATCTCGCAATAAAAGTTTTCCTAGGTCTACAACACGTACGAGATACTGGTTAGGAAATATGCTTTCGTATTTTCAGTGTCCCCTTTCACACTTGGTCCCGGAGTTTTCGGCGGCACCTGCTTGCTAAACAGCAGCAGCAGCTAGCGGCTAGCGGCTATCGGCTGCCCGCCGCTATGAAATGCGATGCCACCCGCTGGCCGGCAGGCAGCTGCGCGTCCGCCCAGGGCGTCGGCTCGGCTGACGGCGTCCGCGCCCGCCGCCGCCGGGGCCGCCACGCCCGACCAGCTGCCTGCAATCCCTCTGCGCCGTCTGCCGGCCGGGAGACGCCCAGCGCTGACCTCACGCTGCACTCGCACCTGCCCGGTTTACCAACGCGCCTCCTGCGCTGGGCACCTGACCCCCGCCACTCTGCACAACTTCACCTTTGCTCGTGGAAAATACGAGGGCCACTCCCAAAGTTGCATCGCCTCGAGAAAACTACGGCAACGAAACAGTAACGGGTGGTCTTAGTCCGTCTACAGAGAGTTTCGAAATTTCCGTTACAAACTTCTAGGACTTCTAAAGCAGAGTTATTACCTACACTACTGGCCATTAAAATGGCCACACACGGCCACCGGAGTGTATTAGTGCTTTTACCAGACGTGGTAGGGCATACAGAGGACCTGAATAGCGTCACGTGTTCTGAGATCATTGTGAAGAACACAGAGATCCCGTTTACTCGTTGAGACAGTATTATCAGCATCAGAGTGAGTTTGAATGGGGCCTCATTGAGGGCCCTCATTTCGGCGGCAGGTTGAATCACGCAATATGCGGATGTGTGAGTATTCCGCTGTGACAGTGTCACGGTGAGAATATGAGCGTAGGCATACCAGTCGTCAAGGTTCCGGTTGATCACATAAGACCACCACAGGTGAGGATCGCTGTACTGTGCACCAGACACATTAGAGCCATTGCACAAATGCGTCTGCCATCCGAGAACAAGTAACGACCACCCTGTACCACTCTGAGTTGTCTTGAACCACTTTTCGAGACTAGCAAGAGCTGAAGTAGTGCGTTGCCGTCTCATGCGCATGATACCGTTACGACACAACACTAACGACGTGGACTAGTCATTGGATGCTACCGAGGTAACAAATCCATCAGGAGTATTTCAATCCTTCTGAAGAGGCCCAAGGCGACTGTTGGTGATGTGATTGTGAAATGGAATTTCGAAGGAGCAACAACAATTAAAGTAAGACCAGGCAGACCTCTAGTATTGACGGACAGGGACGGTCGATCATCGAGGAGCGTGGTTGTAAAAAATCGCATGAATTCAGCGGAAGGAATCAGCTGTGAGTTCCAGAGTGTTACTAGTAGTCCAGCTAACACAACAGCAGTCCGCAGGGAGCTAAAGGGAGCTAAAATGAATCACGCACAGTGGTCGAGCAGTTCCTCAAGAGCATTATTTTGTAGCATCTCATTTCAAAAGCTTATATTCTCTTCTTGTTTGAACTGTTTATTGTCCACATTTCAAATCCAAAGGAAGGCTATGTTCTAGACCAATACCGTCCGAAAATCGTTCATAACACTTGGAAAAATACCTTCATAAATGACCTCCTAACATTTGAGGCAGTGTACAGTTTAACCATTCTGTCCAACGTCCAGGATTGCCACATACCTTGAATACGAAAATATACTTGTTTGCAGCACGGAAAGTATCAACACGGACGTTTACGACGACGTCTGGAGCGGCATGGACTGTCAGTACGGCGGCCATCGTTGCGGCTTCTCGCGACGCTGCACAGGAGAGAGGTCATTAGAAACGCAGCACGAGGTCGGATTCGGAAGGAAATCGGACGTGCCTTTTTCGAATGAATCTCGCAATTTGTCTAGAGCGATTTATGGGAAACTAAATCTGGATGGCCAGACTGGAATTTGAACCGTCGTCATCAAGAATGCGAAGCGGGAGAGAGAGATGCAAGGGCGCGACCAGCGATAGCAGTGGACAAATGAGTGCCAGTGCGTCGTCTTTTCAGACGAGTCCCACTTCTGAGCAGAGCACCACTATGTAATATCCATCTTTGGTGGCTCCGAAGAGAACGAACATTGCCATACTTAGTTTGTTATAGTCATATTTGTCCAGTTTGTTTCGATTCATGAACAAAACGACTTTGAGAGCGGAATTGTACGTGCCCAGTCTATAGAGCGATCCTAAATTTGTCTAGTGCAATATTCGTTTTATTGATTTTTATTACAAGGAACATGAAAACGTGAAGAAAAGCAATACTGTAGCAGCGACGCGCGTGCATGCCCAGCCAACGCTGACTGCTGCCGCCATGGACCAGCGCTGAACAGTCACTACTGGAGTACAGGCCATTCTTCTCCTTTTGCTGTACCTGTTAATACAAATCGGTAAAACCAATTCCGGACTCGACTAATTCTGGACCGGTTTATCGAATGGGTACGCCCCGACAGCTGAGTGGTCAGCGCGGCTGTCTGTGACAAAGGAGACCGGTTCGGTTACCGGGTGGGTCGGAGATTTTCTCCGTTCGGGGTCTGGGTGTTGTATTGTCGTCATTCTCATTTCATCATCATCAGTGGAAGGCAACGGGAAATCACCACTGGAATCACTCCCCTAGACGCTCATGCAGTATACCTCTGCGACGAGGCTTCCCCCATGACAAGACCTGCGATAAGGCAGAAACAAAGGTTTTTTTATCGAATGGGCGCGCAAAGTTTCAATTTAAATTTTTTTTTTTTAAACGGGAAACAAATGGGCGCTTTCTGTCGGCGCTGGGCGTAGCATGACACATGTGAAGAGCGGTGTTTCTTCGGGATGAGTCCAGCTAAACATTGCAAAAAACTAAATTGCAAATATTTGCGAAATACCGGAGGAAATGTATCAGACAGCTCTTAGCAAGGACACTTTATATATGACATTTTAAGTGTGGAGGCTTACCTAATGTTCTAGCTTTTCCTTACGTTACGTTTCAGCAAGATAATACACGACCGCGTGTTGCCTGTGCTGTCCAGACCTGTCTCAATACAGAAGGTGTTCGACTGTTATACTGCCGAGCACACTATTCATACGTCTCACCTACTGGGAACAGCTGGGTGTGGATTGCGAAGAAACTGGCATGCCTCCACTTGCAGGCCACCACCGCTGATGAACTCTGGATGAACTTTGGTGTAAAGTTGAAGCAGCGTGGAGTGACACATCTGTGTCTGCCATCCAAACTCAGTTCGACCAGATTCCTAGCCATATTAGAGCCATTGTTACAGCCTGAGGTGTCAAGTCTGCTTACGAAATTTCGCTCTCCGATACGAAAAATCACCTGCAAATTTGATCATATAACTAAGCACTGTAACTAACAGTACAGATTCAGCCATAAATTCTGAACTCTTTATTAAGCTACCGGTTGCCATGTCACATTACATTGTCCTCAGGCCCCTTTATAAAGAACGATATAATCAAGTATAACAACCAACAACAATGAAGAGGACAATTATCTGATGAACGAGCAATAGTTTGGGGCAAGTAAATACTGTCGACAGTCACGGAATAGGTATACAATAATCATTTAATGTAGTAGGGAAGTTACCAGAAAATAAATGTCAACAGTCAATTTAAGCAAGGTGTCTCACTGTTTTCGGTGTAATAATTAGTAATATTAAAGTGGAATGCATATTAAATAATTAGAGGTAATAGGGAAATTATGTATATAGTACCCAAGTCACCTAAAGAGTATAGAATAACAAGAATTAACACATTTCTTTTGGAAGTTAACATACGATAAATGACAAATCTCAACAGTATGTGGTGTTTCGTCTCTGTCATAATAAAATAATATGGGACGGTCTGGCAAAAGTAACTGTAACTAACTTCCACTACGGAAAAAACACTTAAGAAACATACAAAAAGAAAACAGATAAAAATCAAGAATAAAATCATGACTAGTAAAAAGTATATTTAAGTGAATAAAAAGTGTGTAGGCAGGTTGGCACAAGGTCAAGTTACAATTGCTTGTGCGTAAAGCGACAAATCATATGTAGGGAATAAAAGCATTATATAATTTTTTTTGTTATGTGGCTTAGTTAAGAGTTAAAATTTACTAATTAAGGTGTAATGCTATTTACTTCAGATTGACCAACCGACGTCCCAACCATTATCTTCTACAAAAATCTACATACAAAGATTACTCTATCTAATGTCATAACACCATTCATATTTAATTGTAAAATCTGCCTGGCAAATGCGATACGAGGGTAATGTGAAAAGTTTTCAGACTGGCCCCATAGATGACGTTGATATTAACGAAATTCAGTTTTTTTCTTATGTTGGTACGTATTGTGTAATTTCTTATGTTAAGCAATAATTATTATCACTAAATTACTTTGTTTATACAACTTTCATTTAGGGATGGGCGTTGTGTGCGTTTCGTTTAAGTGGTTACATTTTAATAACATGCCACGTAAAATTGTTTGTTTCCGTTGCTTTATCGCCATAGGAAATCAAAAGTTGTTGAATATATATATGTGGAAAGTCATCAGAAGTTGTTAAGGTCTATATGGAACGTACCCCTGCATTTACAAAAAATAAATTTGGTTGCTGATTTTAGCGTTGCCCTACTTCTTTTGAAGTTAATTCGCGTGATGGACGTCTAAAACTGCCTGTACAGTACGGTTCATTTTACATGAGAAATCAACAATGACAAAGAGTTCGACAAAATTGATATTACTTTTGTTGAATCGTGAGAAAAAGTTAACGCAAAAACCAATTTCTTAGCAATGTTTTCATCGAAAAGGAAAACTGATTGTGTGTCCAGAGTTCTTAATCTGTGTAGATACGCTTCTGGAATGCAAAGAAATAGATGAAAATTAAATATTGCACAATTAATGTTGTTGAATAAGTATACAACCACGGAAGAATTCAGTTTTTAGAAGTACAACACTTGATGTGGAGTTTTATAACATTATGTTTTGGTATTTATAGCGACCTGCAACTTGAAGGAAACTCCGACGACTTAGAGGTTAGTAGGAAACGTTTACACTGCGGAACAGACCAAAGTTACTTCAGGGACTTACCTACTGCGGTGAAGGTCTTATAGTCTGCAATGTTTGCATGCAGCCTTCTCAGGACGTGTACAGCACTTGCAAATGCTATTAAGGTTTTATAGAAAGCTTCTTATTTCAGGCGGTTGACTCTCGCACCAGGCCACAAGAAGTCACTATTACTCCTTCTCCGGGGAACTTTAACAGCGGAGGGAGGACAATTCACATCTGCCTTCCACGGGTACGACAGCTGTCTTATCAGAGCCTCTGTTGCTACGTATTGTGTTTTGGGAATAGGTGGGTGTTCAGTGCAACTAAAGGTTGGAACTAATGTCTCTTAAATTATAATGGCATTTCCGTTGTGATGTAATTGTATCACTAAAGTCGTTTTTCACCCTATTTTCCTTGGCCTTTAATTTTCTCTTGCCAATCTTCCGTCAATGAGTTTCTGATACGTCCCATGGATTGTCTGGCGATAGTTCTATATTGGTGCAATGCTTATGCTTTACCTTGCGAAAGTCATTGATAAAGATAAGATTCCCAAACTAGCACTTTATAACATGTTAATGTAGTTTAATTCTACGCGTTACCTTCCTCCCCTCAATAATCTTAAAAAATAGTATTTGTTGCCATTTACTATGATGTGTTACTAATAATCGTTGTAAACTATCATGTGCTTCACAGTCTTTCTTAATTAACAGAGTTTACCCTTATATATGGTAAGAAAACGTATTTCACATTCTGGGAGGTGGCAACATGGACGAAAACAAGAAAAAAATCCAATAAACATTGGTTCTAAAATGCGCACCTTAAAAGCTATGAGCACTTGTCTGTGTTCACTGCTGCGAAACAAGTCTCTTCTATTGCAAGATCTTTTCTGTTACGAACAGCCTACAGTATTCAGTCAACCAAATAGTAAACAATAGTTCACATGAGAACTGCCGCTAAAGGAGGTGCTAATAATGTCGATTCATAGTAAATCACGCTTCTATCCGATGTCTTAGGGAATCACGCACGGTCTGAAAAATTCCAGTTGGTCACATATACGATGTCAGGCATTGATGATTCGTTCCTGTAAGTCTGTATACCATTAATAGAGATGGCATACGCCAAAGTTCTCAAGTGTCCCCTCAGTCAAAAGAACAAGGGATTAACGGGATTAACATTCGGAGACCCAGCTGGACTTCGTAGTGGATCTCCCCGAACAATCCATTGCTCATTAAATGTCTGTGTCAAGTGCTCTCGGACACTTTGGAAAAAATGGGATGGTTTTCCATCATTCCTGAACCACATCTCCTGCTGTTGGCCCATTCTGTAAGACATTTTGTTCTAACATGTCCATGATTACTTCAGATAGTGTAGCACTGAAAAGGGAACGCATAACTAGCCCAACAAACTGACCACAACACGCGTTCTGAAACTGGAAATAATTCTTTTTGCACACACTGTAGCAGCAAAGATTATGTCATGTAATTCCATAGGATTTACTTTGTATTTGTTCAAAATATGTTTTAATATTCTTATACACTGGTCAAATAATACTTGTATAGAACTGTATGGGATTCGTATATATTTTGCTTTATCAACAAAAGCTATGGAACTTTTAATCCCATACTGATGTTTAAAATAGGCTTTCCTTTTAATGACGTAATCCAGCTCTTATGCTAGTAAGCAACAAGGAGAAGAAAATGATGAAACTTCTGGGCGTACCTAACTAACATGGAGATGGCATTCCAGTGCGCCCATAGTTTCCGTCTGCTGGCCTAGCTAACTCCTCTCAGTCCTATGCTATCTGAAATTTTCATAGGCAAAGCAAAAGCTTTTACAGAAGGAGTCACTGAACTGCAAAATTAAGTATTGGTTCGGGGACGTGGATGGTGTGCTCTGATTATGGACTAGCACCACTAGACAGTTAGATACACTACTGCAGCGTTTAAACCCCAAACATAAGAAAATTCAGTTAACAATGGAGCTGGGAGGTTCTTCTATAAATTTATCAGACGTTAATATACATATTAGCACAAAGCGAGACATAATTAGCATTTGCAGAAAAACTGTTGCAACACATACAGTAATCCTTGCATGCTCCCAACACCCACACAGCTACATAAATGAAGCTTTCTATCCATTGGTGCATCGCCTCATATCTGTTGCATTATCTGAACCTGCCTTCCAAACAGAACTGCAGACCATCAAACATACCGCTTTCAGGAATGGCTACAGCTCGGCTCTGATTTATAAAATACCACAAAAAGAAAAGAAAATGCGTAAAGCTACACCACTTCGGCACACTGTCGAACAGGAACCAGCCTGTAGTTGCAATAACTGGTGCATCATCCCTAATACTGTCAAAATTTCAGATAACCTCGCTAAAAAGTTGAAGTCTCGCAAACTACAGACCTGCGTCTGATAACACCAACATCATATCAAAATTTTTATTTGATAGTAAATACAAACTGCAGCATAGAGTACTGTATAGAAAATCACTGCAAACACTGCGGGAAGGTATATATCTGTCAGACAGGCATAACTATGGCAATAAGGTAATCTGAACAAAAGCTGGAGATCAAGAAAGAAAGATTCAACCTATGCCGATCATCTTAAAAAAAAAAGACCCATTGTAGAAGACTGTGGAGTTTTATATTCTATACAATATGACACAGAATGACAATTTAGTATTAAATGATCAAAGTCAGTTTCCTTTTTCCCTGCTCATAAATTAAGTTTTGGTTACAAATAATATTGAAACTGTAAATTGCAAAATTGTTCCTTCATGTTGCTAAATATGTCACCACGTCAAAATCTTTGTTTCCTTTTTTGGTTAAAGTAACTATTTTTGCGTTACAAAAATGTAAAACTCTACTATGTGAACACTCTACATGTAATCATTTTTTAATTTACTAGCAGTAATATCACTGTTCGCAATGTTCGGTTGCCATCTGAAAATGGCCTAAGAAACCGAAGGCCAGTTCGTGAGCAAATAAATATATTTTGCAGAACATTATACCATACTGTGCCTGTGCTGCACGAAGGTGCAGGGTAGTGAGTCAGTGCCCAGTGAGGAATCTGCTATCGCAGCCCCTGGAGTAGTATGAAATCAGTAATACAGGGTGTATCAAAAATAATCATCTGATTTTTAAAAAAAATCATAACTATTAAGTTATTTGATATATGTGCGTGAACAAAGCACTGTTGGAAAGAGCAAACTATCGAGTTTTAGATGGTTCCCGCTAGGTAGCGGCAGTGTGCGCCCACTTCAGTTTTGGTAAAAATTATGTCGGGATAACAGAAAGCGTTTTGTGGTCTACGTTTTGCGCAGTGCGGATCAGTAATAACTGTTCAGTGTGACTTTCGTACATGGGTATGGTGTGGATCCTCCTACAGCGCGTAGCGTCAGACTATGGCGTGAACAGTTCCGAGAAACAGATTGTTTGTGTACAGCAAATCGCCAGGCCGTCCCCGAGCGTCGTCTGACACAGACATCGAACGCATCCGCCATAGTTACACAAGGAGTCTACAGAAATCCGTTCGCCGGCCAGCTAGACAGACCAATATGCTCTCGATGTCTCCCTGGAGTGTGTTGCGTTGATGTTTACACGTGAAGCCATATAAAATTTAGCTATTGCAAGCTCTTCGTGGAGGTGAAAAATAACAACGTGTGGAGTTCTTGTCGAGATGGATGATGACAGTTTTCTTCTACGCTTTGTGTTTAGTGACGAGGCAACATTACAGTTAAATGGAACGGTAAACCGTCATAATGTGATATGGGGTACGGAACAACCAAATGAAGTTATACAACACGAGAGGGACTCTCCAGAATTTAATGTGTTTTGAGCAGTTTCACGGGAAAAAGTGTATAGTCAATTTTTCTTTGTCGAGGACACTGTTGCACGTGGCACATATCTTGATATGTTTGAGAACTTTCTTTTCCCACAGTTGGAGACTGATTCGAACGACTTAATTAACCAATAGGATGGGGCACCGCCACACTGGCATCTGTAAGTGCGGAAATTTTTAAATGAAAGGGTTTCTGAACGATGGATCGGTCGTATTGGACCAAATGATTCAGCGTTACATTACTGGCCTTCAGCATCACCGGACCTAATTGTATGTGTCTATTTCTTGTGCGGATTTATGAAAGATTCTGTGTACGTGCCTCCTTTACCTACAACAATGAATAAACTGAGACATCGCATAACAGCAGTTGTGGAAGCTGTAACTCAAGATTTGCTCGCTGCGGTGTGGGAACAATTTGAATACCGCATTGACATATGCCGTGCATCTCAAGGGGGTTATACTGAACACCTATGAAAAGGGAGGAAAAAAAGCGTTTTGAGATTCTCATTCATCAAACAACAAAATTCATAGTATATGTTTATTAGTTTCAGAAATATATGGTTCAAATGGCTCTGAGCACTGTGGGACTTCTAAGGTCATCAGTCCCCTAGAACTTAGAACTAATTAAACCCAACTAACCTAAGGACATCACACACATCCATGCCCGAGGTAGCATTGGAACCTGCGACCGTAGCGGTCGCTCGGTTCCAGACTGTAGCGCCTAGAATCGCTCGGCCACCGCGGCCGGCTCAGAAGTATAGATGTTTCAAATCGGATGATTCTTTTTGATGCACCCTATATATATGCGGCTACATGATTGCCATTTACACATTTTTTTGGATAAATAACTAATTATGTTAAAGAGGTCAGCTATGCTACAAAAGGGATTATTAAAGAGAAACATCTTTAATGCGCATTTGAAAACACTTGCTCTCAGACTTAGATGGTTTGCTGACAGAAAATTTCAGAAATGAGCAAATGTCCCATGAGGCTCCCTAATTATGCCTGTAAGATACATGTGTGTGATCACCAAACGTAACTATTTTGTGCAACGAAAACTTTTTATTCAATTGAGGAATACAGCTAACCGAAAATGCAACTAGAAACCTCTACGTTGCACTTTGTAGGTAGATACCACTCTACGATCCAAAGGTTTGGTGTCGTATTCGCAGTTGATCCTAAAAATTTTCCTTTCCCTTCTGTCAATGCTTTGAGTACGTGCAAAGTACCAAACTACACCGTGATTTGAAGACCACGTTGAACTACATTGTAGGAGCACGCCTCATGCAGCCTCCTACGTGGATGTGGGATCGTATAGTGGAGGTGCGGAGATGTGATCCCGTGGTGAGTTTATTTTCAAGAGGTTTACAATCACTCTGTCTTCTTCCTAGTTTAGCCTAGCATCGACCATGCTATGGCTGCACTGCACGGAGGTGCAGGGTAGTGCGTCAGTGCCCAGCGAGGAATCTGCTATCCCACTCCGGTGTGTAGTCTGAGATCAGTGCTGTGATCCCGTCGTTGGTAGATGACACGAACGGTACGTCTGCTGGAGCCTCAGTGCTCTCAGTGCATCTGTACTCAGGATCGGCTCCAGAAATCTGCATGCGCCCGTTGTCAGTTGTCGAGATGGCGTGTAAGCAGAAGAACCAACGGTGAAACGGAGGACAGCCCAAGAGGCGGTCCCAGCATACAACCAGTGAGGCAGTTCTTGTACTGATCAGGAGTGGCAGCACAGGCATCTTCCTCTTGACTAAAACACCTCTCAGACACGCAGATCGGTTCTTCGTTCACAGAATTCTGACCTGGTTCTCGTATTCGGGTAGTCACAGCATGACCAGTAGCAAAGCAGCTTACAGAGTTGCCGCCCCCTCCACAGCCGAACTGTTGTGGACTTATGGCAGTAGACTCCAAGCTGGCGGTGGCTGGTGACACTTCTACGTATTCACCAAGTGGCCCTGCAAAGAGTAGAGCTGACCTTCCATCAGCACAGTGATGCAGATGGAGTCGCCAGACTGAGTATAAGCGGAAGGAAAGGGCGGACAATAGGGGACCGAATGCGCTCCCGTTTTTCGAAGCAATCAGTGCTCTTGGGTATCCTAATGTTCAATTTCAGAGCTTCCGAGTGTTCCGCTATGCAAAGTTTGCAACCTAAATGCCGTTCCTGCATCGTTCCTGGGCGTAGTTACTACACGTAGGCCCATTACAGAAGAGTGTTACTTCCGCTCTGCACTGCTGTCTAGGGACTGAATGAGGTATTCCCTGAAGTTCTTTTCCGCATAGTCTGAGGCAGTCAGATCTCTGCTTGTCTGTACTACGGCTCTTTCGAGTATTGACATTGGTTCTCCCATCACTGAGCACTCGACGGGCGAAGTCCGCTTAGCGTCATCGCAGTCGATTCCAACAAAATTTTATCCTTCACTTAATTACTATTCTACTGTGCAACAGTATGATCCTTGTAAGTGGCTAGATAGGACAGTGGTGTTCACTTTAATCGTTGTCTTGGTAAGAACGTTAAATTACAAACAAAACGGGATATTTTAACTCCCTATTGTTGTGAAGCGTGGCCTACTGTACTAATGTAGGAAAAAGCAACATATATATATAGCCTAAAAAAGTGATCTGGTAACCAAATAACTTAAAGAGGATTTTTGTATTTTCTCACATATATAACAATATCTTTATTCCTTTATCACGTCTGCATCGTCTCAAACGAACTATGTGTATCTTAGTCTTTTATTCTATGTGCTTTTGATATCTCTGATGCTTCTGTTGATTGCAGTTCAGGCTGGAATGACAGTTTTCATTTAAGGTTTTGTACAGGTGTCGACAGATCTGTTGCTTGTTCTTTGTGAACATTATAATTATAAAACTTTTACTTTAAACGATAACACCACCCTTAATTATCCTTATAAAGTATTCTCTGCGAAGATATATTGTTCTGAACAAGATGTTTGGTTACCTTCCATTGCCGTTACTGCCATATAACGTGTCATTTCTGTAAATGCCAGCCTTCACCAAAGTGTAAGCTACCTTTTTTTGCAGGATTTCATAATTGTGATGCAGTTTAGTACACTGTAGTTGGAGAGTTATCGTTAGGGCACTATTATGTATCTAAAAGCCAGGAAATAGCCGACTATCGGAGACATCTTTTTTATATTAAGACTATAGGTAGGCACCTTGCACGAGTCCGCCCCCGGTAGCTGAGTGGTCAGCGTGACGAAATGTCAATCCAAAGGGCCTGGGTTCGATTCCCGGCTGGGTCGGAGATTTTTCTCCTCTTAGGGACTGGGTGTTGTGCTGTCATAATCATCCTCATTTCATAACCATCGACGCGCAAGTCACTGAAGTGGCGTCAAATCGAAAGGCTTGCACCAGGCGAACGGTCTACACGACGGGTGGCCCTAGTCACACGACATTTATTTACCTTACACGAAATCACCATAAACTATGTATAGTTGGATCATTTTCAAGTAAGTGATGAGGGTTATGTCATTATTTTCAAAATGATATCTTCGTATACAGTTATAATACGAGTAGAATTTAATGTATAATAACTATGGCACAGAGAACTTGAATTGTGTGGCCCTTTCGTCTCGATAGTAATGAAGAATTACCCAACCAGACAATTATTCAGTACCCCCACATTTCAAAGATCTCCAATTTTTCTTCACTGATTTTTCAATGGTCCACATTCGTTACACTTCCTTAAACCAGCATATACGTGGCATGCTAGAACATATAAATCAAACGTCCACACTGTTGGTTCAGATACTGCACGCCTTGAGTCCCTTGCAAAACTGGTGGTGGTGGTGGTGGTGGTGGTGGTGTAATGTATTCACTGGAGCGGACAACGACGCGCTGTTGACAACTGTTCTGTTATGCAGGGGGCAACAGACAGGAGTGAATGCTACCCAGGCATTAATCTTTGCCACGACACACTGGTCCCAATCCGCTGTGAATAAATTTTTTCCTCGTCTGCGAGCGATGGGCTTGCCCGTTTCCACGGTAAAAGGATTAGAACTCATGAATACGGATGACTTATATTCGTTTCCTCAACTAAATTAAATAAGAAACGGCTACCAATTGTGCTCATGCGACGAGCTGTTCCACGAACAGCGTCCGAAGCTGGCGGAGCGTGAAATGGGATAAAAGAGCGTGGAATTCTTGAGTTACTTCCGCAGTTGTCTGCTCAGTACAACATTCGTCTTGGTGTTATTTTTATGTCCGCTCTTGCGTGATATGCAGCTTTTTTAAATTCATGTTTGCTCTTCTTAGATTTATAACCCCGCCTATGCTGTTGGGAGTGCCCGCCGGTGTTGTTGCGAAAGCGGTCGCAGCTGTTTGGAAACATCTAAGAAAATATTTCAGTTTAAAACACCTGTGCCGTAGGTGTGCACTTTCTTATTATGAACGCCCATAGGAATATCATCTTAGTAAATAAAACGTACTACTGCCACGTAAACGAAGCCAATTGCATTGTTTTGCGGTTTCAATGACGTTTAAAGTTTGTTTGACGAAAATTCGTCGTAGTTCATCACAGAATGTGCTACACCGAATATATTGCCAAACTGAGGCTGCAACATACACAACTGTACCAAATAAATAAACAATCGCCTGCAATATATCTAACCACTTGGTGCTACAGATTAAATAGCCTAAAACACTGTCTCTGTGGTGAAGTACTGTATATGAACGGTCAGGACCGGCTGCAGGGATTTTGCCGGCCCGAGCGGGATTTTCAAGTGCCTCACCTCCCCCCGACCCTCCCCCACCCTCCCTGCGTTTTCAGACATAGTCAATCTAACACATTTTGTAGCACTCGCAGAGGGGAGCGTGCGGTTCGAAATCTGTAGCAACCTGCAGAGCTGAGTATTTCGTTGTCGGTGGTATCGTCGTAGCTTCTGCTGAACAAACGGGAAGGTCACATGACAGCGAGTAACTTGAAGAAAAATTTTTTATTTGCTGAGGACTGCGTATAAATCGCCGGTGCCTATTTAGTGTGTGCGTAGTACGTAAATAAAAAAACGGCTGTGGTCCAATGTTGAGTTGGCGTGCTTTCCGGCATGCAACGACAATGAGTTATTGCACAGAACGTTTGAATAGATTTTCATTCCTTGTAGGGAAAAGTAAGTTGCATGCTAAATAGTGTTGGAGCGCAAATAGTATGAAATTCGACGAAAATGGATAAACAGTTCGTGCAATGCATTTTAGTTGTTTCCTCACCAAAATAAGGTTTCACAATTGTTTTCATATTATTGTAAACATTAGTATCTGTCGATATAGATTCAACACCGCTAAAGAAAAGGGGATGAGAGAAAACTGAAAAAAAGTTAGAGACAAAACAGAAAAAGGTAATGTAGAGGACCGCGAGAGGAAGACGACCAACGTAAACGGTATTACTGGTCGATCCAGAGGAGAGGGATTGGTGGGTAAAGCATGTCATACATGTTTTCAAACGTAAACGCTTCTTGACCACAATATCTGGATTCAAAAGACTATGCAACGTAATGTGCAATCAATGTTTGACTTATTCTTTATTATTTATTACGAATTGTTTTCCTTAGCCATACCCCTACAAGTATTTAAGGAATTGCTGACATTTATCTTTTTTCCTTTACCATGAAGTTTGTCGCTTTTGTAGGGGCTTTCAAGCTGACGTTGGCACATTCAAGTTTTGTGTAGGCGCTTGGTAGAAATAGAGTTGCCAATCCTGCCACTAGCAATCTTTGCTATTCTGAAAGATGCAACCAAGGAGACCAGCTCTAGGGCTTCCTTTCTCATCTATTTCACAATACCGTAGACAATTTCCAGTAAGACATTAGATTTTATGAATGAATTGTATTTCCAACTTATTCTCAGACTTGTACATCTAGTCATAACTATTTCGTCCGTTTGGAACTATACTGAAATTTAAGATTTTGCCGGCCCCAAAAGAAATGTGCCCTGGTTGCACGATTGGTAAACACGCCTTCCCTTCCTACACCCGGTCTTGGTTCAAATGGTTCAAATGGCTCTGAGGGAGAGGAGGAGGAGGAGATTAGTGTTTAACGGCCCGTCGACAGCGAGGTCATTAGAGACGGGGCGCAAGCTCGGGTGAGGGAAGGATGGGGAAGGAAATCGGCCGTGCCCTTTCAAAGGAACCATCCCGGCATTTGCCTGAAGCGATTTAGGGAAATCGCGGAAAACCTAAATCAGGATGGCCGGAGACGGGATTGAGCCGTCGTCCTCCCGAATGCGAGTCCACCTGGCTCTGAGAACTATGGGACTTAACTTCTGTGGCCATCAGTCCCCTAGAACTTAGAACTACTTAAACCTATCTAACCTAAGTACATCACACACATCCATGCCTTAGGCAGGATTCGAACCTGCGACCGTAGCAAGCAGTGCAGCAACACTTAACCTCAAAAATATTCACGTATCCAATTAGTCTTCATAAAATCATCATCCACAAGTCATCCTTCTCCGTGTCATTACCTCCGTGCTCTCCATCCGTTCAGCAGTATAGCCAACTCCTCACGCTCTTACTAGCCGCTCTTAGAATGATTACTGCAACGACAATGCTACTAGCAACCGAAGATGACACTGCTTGTATGCAGAACTTCTGTGGCTAACATATAGACTGTCGAAAACTACTGTTTGAATAATATCCATTAAACACATGTGAAATATGACACATCGATTGAGCTTTCATGACTCTCCCTGAGTTCCAAAAATGAACTAGCAAACTCAACAAAATGGTTCAAATGGCTCTGAGCACTATGGAACTTAACTTCTGAGGTCATCAGTCCCCTAGAACTTAGAACTACTTAAATCTATCTAAACTAAGGACATCACACACATCCATGCCTTAGGCAGGATTCGAACCTGCGACCGTAGCGGTCACGCGGTTCCAGACTGTAGCGCCTAGAACCGCTCGGCGACAACGGCAGACCAGGCCCTGCTTACGTTTGCAGAACTGTTGCATAATTAGAGGAGGCTATGCTAGACCATGAAGTTCTTATCCAGAATAACCTACCTGTAGACTTGACCATGTAAATATGTACATAAGTGGTTTTATACCTGTCATTTTGTTCTACAGTATCTCAGTATCTACTACACATGATCGTAGCATATATAATTACGCACTCTGTACTTTTTATATGAAAAATTTATTCGTAAAAATGTTATACTGCGGTATACCTGAAAGAGAATAGTAATCGTGATGAACGTCTGGCACTTACTTCAGTTACAAAGCTTCGTAGTACGCAACTTTACAAGCTGCATAATATGAAAATAAACGTCTTGCAAATACGGCCATCATTCAGGTCGTTCAGTTTCCATTTTGCACAAATGCCGGGCGATTAAAAACGGAAGAAAAAAATTTAGTTGGTTACTAGACATAAACTATAGACGACAGAAACACACTGGACAGAGGAAGGTCCAGAGTCTTAACATGGCTGTTTGCTTTTACCAACATGGCGAGTACAGCAAAAGAGAAATTATTTTGTGTGTTGAAATTTTCGCGCACTCTATCTATTGTTCAAGAGCAACGTGCGTTCCGCAATCGATTCAGCTATAAGACACCTGTGCCTAAGCAGATTTATGACTGGCAAACAAAATTCTTGGTAACTGGTAACATATCCAAAGGGAAAAGCACTGGCCGGTCACGAACGTCTGATGAAAATGTCGGGCGTTTTCGAGATGCGTTGACACGGAGTCCAATTCAAATTCCTCAAAGAACGGTGTGGCATGTTGTGAAAGGACGCATGAATGTGAAGCCTTACAAATTACAGTTACTGCAGTAATTGCGCCCCGGCGGCCATAGTAGAAGGTATAAATTTAGCATTTCAGTTCTTCAGGGTATGGCAGAGGACATTTTTTTCCCAACGACTCATCTTTCCGGAAGAATCGACGTTTTATATGTCGGGTAATGTAATCTGCCATAATGTAAGATTTTGTGGGTCTCAAAATCAAGGCATCGTCTTCGAACACGAAAGAGACTCACCGAAACTGAACGTGTTTCACGCCGTTTCTGTTCACAAAGTTTATGGACCTATCTTACTGCAGAGGAATCTTTGACTGGAACGTCATACCAGGACATGGTGCAAAATTGGTAGTTTCATCTACTTCACGGAGATTCCAATGATTTCATTTTAATGCACGACGGCGCATCGCCTCGCTTTCACCTTGAGACGCGGCATTATCTGAACAAAACCATCCCACATCATTGGATTCAAGAGCTGGACATCAAGAGCTTGTTCATTGCTTCTGGCCTCCCAGGACACCGGACCTCGCCACTTGCGATTTTTATCTGTGGAGGTACATCAAAGATAGAGTGTTTATCCTTTCTATACCAGCTACTCTTTATTGCTGACAAATCGAACTCTTGAAGCTGTCGATTCAATGAACAGAGACTTGTCGAGTCGTGTGTGGAATAAAATCGACTACGGTTTCGATGTCTGTCGACCAAATCCTTGTGCACATGTTGACTGTATGACACAGTAGCTGTGCGAACATAAAACTTTGAACCTTTCTCTATGTGTTTCTAAATTTCACAATTTGTACTTAATAAATATAAAACCTTGAACCTTTCTCTATGTGTTTCTAAATTTCATAATTTGTTCTTAATAAACAAATGAAATCTATTTTTTCTTTTTGAATCACGCTATATACGAAGATTATTTTTAATGTTTGAGACGTTAAAATCGATCCTTGTAAATAATAGCGTCAGAGTATCAGAAATGCGACGAAATAGAGACAATGGAGAAAGAGGGAAGGTATTAAGTGATGCATAAACTGGCTAGTGAGATAGTTTTTGAACGTAAAAGAAAGAGGAATATCATGGAAATAGAAAGAGCGCATGGTACTCTAGCAGAAGAACCACAGGAGGTTTTGAACAGATGGCAAGAATATATTGAATGTCTGTATAAGGGGGACAAAATGCAAAGCGAAATTAAGGGTGAAGAGGAGCAATATGTGCCACAAGATGGAAAGGGATTTACCATCTTGGAAGCAGAAGTAGAAAAGGTGCTGAAGGAGATGAAGAATGGGAAGGCATGTGGAATTGATGATTTCCCAGCAAAACTGTTGAAGAGTCTGGGAAACAAGGCAAGGAAAGAAGTAGCCTACCTCTGTAATGAGAAATGTGACAAAGGGGAATGACCTGAGGACTTCCTTCCAACAGTTATGATACCAAAATAGAAAAAGAGAAACTCTAAAAAAATGTGAAGAGCACCGAAACATCAGTCTAATTTCTCATGCAGCTTAAGTCTTGCTGAGAGTGTTGAATAGAAGGTTATAGGGAGCAATTGACAGGAATGGGGGAAAGAAATACAGTAGAAGAAGAATGGGTAGCTTTGAGGGATGAAGTAGTGAAGGCAGGAGAGGATCAAGTAGGTAAAAAGACGAGGGCTAGTAGAAATCAATGGGTAACGGAAGAAATATTGAATTTAATTGATGAAAGGAGAAAATATAAAAATGCAGTAAATGAAGCAGGGAAAAGGAATACAGACGTCTCAAAAATGAGATCGACAGGAAGTGCAAAATGGCTAAGCAGGGATGGCTAGAGGACAAATGTAAGGATGTAGAGGCTTATCTCACGAGGGGTAAGATAGATATTGCCTACAGGAAAATTAAAGAGCCCTTTGGAGATAAGAGAACAACTTGTATGAATATCAAGAGCTCAGACGGTAACCCAGTTCTAGGCAAAGAAGGGAAAGCAGAGAAGTGGAAAGAGTATATAGAGGGTCTATACAAGGGCGATGTACTTGAGGACAATATTATGGAAATGGAAGAGGATGTAGATGAAGACGAAATGGGAGATACGATACTGCGTGTAGAGTTTGACGGAGCACTGAAAGACCTGAGTAGAAACAAGGTCCCCAGAGTAGACAACATTCCATTGGAACTACTGACGGCCTTGGGAGAGCCAGTCCTGACAAAACTCTACCATCTGGTGAGCAACATGTATGAGACAGGCGAAATACCCTCAGACTTCAAGAAGAATGTAATAATTCCAATCCCAAAGAAAGCAGGTGTTCACAGATGTGAAAATTACCGAAATATCAGTTTAATAAGTCACAGCTGCAAAATACTAACGCGAATTCTTTACAGACGAATGGAAAAACTAGTAGAATCCGACCTCGGGGAAGATCAGTTTGGATTCCGTAGAAATGTTAGAATAGGTATTAAAATCCATGGAGAGGAAATAAAAACTTTGAGGTTCGCCGATGACACCGTAATTCTGTCAGAGACAGCAAAGGACTTGGAAGAGCAGTTGAACGGAATGGATAGTGTCTTGAAAGGAGGATATAAGATGAACATCAACAAAAGCAAAACGAGGATAATGGAATGTAGTTGAATTAAGTCGGGTAATGCTGAGGGAATTAGATTAGGACATGAGACACTTAAAGTAGTAAAGGAATTTTGCTATTTGGGGAGCAAAATAACTGATGATGGTCGAAGTAGAGAGGATATAAAATGTAGACTGGCAATGGCAAGGAAAGCGTTTCTGAGGAAGAGAAATTTGTTAACATCCAGAATAGATTTAATTGTCAGGAAGTCTTTTCTGGAAGTATTTGTATGGAGTGTAGCCATGTATGGAAGTGAAACATGGATGATAAATAGTTTGGACAAGAAGAGAATAAAAGCTTTCGAAATGTGGTGCTACAGAAGAATGCTCAAGATTAGATGGGTAGATCACATAACTAATGAGGAAGTGCTGAATAAGGTTGGGGAGAAGAGAAGTTTGTGGCACAACTTGACCAGAAGAAGGGATCGGTTGGTAGGACATGTTCTGAGGCATCAAGGGATCACCAATTTAGTATTGGAGGGCAGCGTGGAGGGTAAAAATCATAGAGGGAGACCAAGAGATGACTACACTTAGCAGATTCAGAAGGATGTGGGTTGCAGTGGGTTCTGGGGGATGAAGAAGCTTGCACAGGATAGAGTAGCATGGAAAGCTGCATCAAACCAGCCTCAGGACTGAAGACCACAACAACAACAACAATGGCAAGCTGGATAGAGGTATTGCAGAGGAGCGGTTCGGATTTAGAAGAGGAAAAGGAACAAGAGATGCTATTGGCCTGTTAAGAACTATAGGGGAAAAATACATGAAAAAAGGTAGAGAAATCTTTGCTGTTTTTATAGATTTAGTAAAGGCTTTAGACAGAGTTCAGTGAAACAAGCTGATGGATATTTTGAAGAGGAAAGGATTGGAGAGAGAGACGACTGATACAGAATCTATATTTACTCCAGAAAATAAGGATAAGGATTGGAAACTAAATATCAGAAGGAAGCAGCATTCGACGAGGTGTTAAACAAGGTTGTTGCCTTTCCGCGCTGTTGTTTAACGTATACCTTGAAGAGATTATTGTGAAAAGCGTAGATGGGAAAAGAGGAATATGTATTGGTGGAAAGAGCATAGAATGTATAAGATTTGCTGATGACATGGTATTAGTGGTAGAAAGTGAGCGGACAGTGAATAACATGCTGAAAGATCTGAATAAAGCTTGTGTGGAATATGGGATGGAAATAAACACAGCAAAAACAAAGAGTATGGTCATCAGTACAAGACGCAGACTGTCCAATATTAAAATAGGACAATCTACCATTAGCCAAGTAAGTGATTTTAAATATCTTGGAAGCACAGTAACTGAAGACTTTGGATGTCACCAGGAGGTGAAAACTCGAATTGCCACAGCAAAGGACGCATTCAACATAAAGAGGAGACTCTTACAGGGTGTTTCAAAAATGACCGGTATATTTGAAACGGCAGTACAAACTAAACGAGCAGCGATAGAAGTACACCGTTTGTTGCAATATGCTTGGGACAACAGTACATTTTCAGGCAGACAAACTTTCGAAATTACAGTGGTTACAATTGTCAACAACAGATGGCGCTGCGGTCTGGGAAACTCTATAGTACGATATTTTCCATATATCCACGATGCATAGCAATAATATGGCGTAGTCTCTGAATGAAATTACCCGAAACCTTTGACAACGTGTCTGGCGGAATGGCTTCACATGCAGGTGAGATGTACTGCTTCAGCTGTTCAATTGTTTCTGGATGCTGGCGGTACACCTGGTCTTTCAAGTGTCCCCACAGAAAGAAGTCACAGGGATTCATGTCTGGCGAATAGGGAGGCCAATCCACGCCGCCTCCTGTATGTTTCGGATAGCCCAAAGCAATCACACGATCATCGAAATATTCATTCAGGAAATCAAAGACGTCGGTCGTGCGATGTGGCCGGGCACCATCTTGCATAAACCACGAGGTGTTCGCAGTGTCGTCTAAGGCAGTTTGTAACGCCACAAATTCACGAAGAATGTCCAGATAGCGTGATGCAGTAATCGTTTCGGATCTGAAAAATGGGCCAATGATTCCTTTGGAAGAAATGGCGGCTCAGACCAGTAATTTTTTAAAGGATGCAGGGACGATGGGACTGCAAAATGGAGCTTTTCGGTTCCCCATATGCGACAGTTCTGTTTATTGACGAAGCCGTCCAGGTAAAAATAAGCTTCGTCAGTAAACTAAATGCTGCCCACATGCATATCGCCGTCATCAATCCTGTGCACTATATCGTTAGCGACTGTCTCTCGTGCAGCAATGGTAGCGGCGCTGAGGGGTTGCCGCGTTTGAATTTTGTATGGATAGAGGTGTAAACTCTGGCGCATGAGACGATACGTGGACGTTGGTGTCATTTGGACCGCAGCTGCAACACGGCGAACGGAAACCCGAGGCCGCTGTTGGATCACCTGCTGCACTAGCTGCGCACTGCCCTCTGTGGTTGCCGTACGTGGTCGCCCTACCTTTCCAGCACGTTCATCTGTCACGTTCCCAGTCCGTTGAAATTTTTCAAACAGATCCTTTATTGTATCGCTTTTCGGTCCTTTGGTTACATTAAACCTCCGCTGAAAACTTCGTCTTGTTGCAACAACACTGTGTTCTAGGCGGTGGAATTCCAACACCAGAAAAATCCTCTGTTCTAGGGAATAAACCATGTTGTCCACAGCACACTTGCACGTTGTGAACAGCACACGCTTACAGCACAAAGACGACGTACAGAATGGCGCACCCACAGACTGCGTTGTCTTCTATATCTTTCACATCACTTGCAGCGCCGTCTGTTGTTGAAAATTGTGACTACTGTAATTTCGAAAGTTTGTCCGCCTGAAAATGTACTGTTTTCCCAAGCATATTGCAACAAACGGTGTATTTCTATCGCTGCTCGTTTAGTTGTTATTGCCGTTTCAAATATACCGGTCATTTTTGAAACACCCTGTATGTGGCAAATTAGGTAAAGGGCTAAGGAAAAGGCTTGGCAAATGTTTTGTCTGGAGCGTGACACTATATTGGGCAGAAACATGGACGCTAAGACGAGAGGATGAAAAAAGATTAGAACCATTTGAGATGTGGATGTGGAAGAGAATGGAGAGAATAAGCTGGATGGAAAGAGTGAGTAATGAAAGAGTATTGGACAGGGTTGGTGAGAGAAGGTGTCTGCTGAAGGTTGTAAGAGGAAGGAAAAAGAACTGGTTGGGACATTCATTGAGAAAGGAGTGCTTGCTAGCAGATGCTTTGGAAGGACTGGTTTGTGGGAGAAGGCTGGGAGGAAGAAGGAGATACAAGATGATAGATGACATAAAGGGAAGAGGAAATTAAGCAGACCTGCAGAGAATGGCAAAAGACTAGACAGCCTGGAGAACTACCATGTGAAAACCTGCTTTTTGGTAGGACACTGATGATGAGTATCAGTTTGTAGGTCAACATGTACTGGTCGTCCCGCAATGAAATACAGTTGGGTCACATAAAATACTAAACCAAAAGATGTGCAACATGCGCATTTACCTTTAGACCAGGGAATGAAACTAAAATAAAAAAGGAAGAAAAACAGAAGAAAGGCAATCTGCTTGACAGTGTACATCTCGAAATCAAAATTGTTACTGAGTGATATTCAGTACCGCCTTGTTCCACCCCTTGACACGCTGTCTCCCAGCTGGTCGAGGCGTTGATTCTCAAGCCTGTCCCACTTTTCGACGGCGGCTCTTCAGACGCATTCAATGTGTATGGAGCTTCCCTACGTTCACCTGGTCCCCAGCTTGCCGGCAGATACCACAGGCCATCTCATTCGAATGATTGCTGCCTCCTGGAGGCAAAGCAGCGTACCGAAAGACAAGGCTCTCGCCCTAGTTTTGGAAACAGGATCGAGTCGTACCAGTAGGTTGGAGGGTCCTGTCCCTATAGTGTTGTTGTTGTTGTTGTTGTGGTCTTCAGTCCTGAGACTGGATTGATGCGGCTCTCCATGCTACTCTATCTTGTGCAAGCTTCTTCATCTCCCAGTACCTACTGCAACCTACATCCTTCTGAATCTGCTTAATGTAGTTATCTCTTGGTCTCCCTCTACGATTTTTACCCTCCACGCTACCCTCCAATACTAAATTGGTGATCCCTTCATGCTTCAGAACATGTCCTACCAACCGATCCCTTCTTCTGGTCAAGTAGTGCCACAAACTTCTCTTCTCCCCAATCCTGTTCAATACTTCCTCATTAGTTATGTGATCTACCTATCTAATCATCAGCATTCTTCTGTAGCACCACATTTCAAAAGCTTCTATTCTCTTCTTGTCCAAACTATTTATCGTCCATGTTTCACTTCCATACATGGCTACACTCCATATAAATACTTTCAGAAATGACTTCCTGACACTTAAATCTATACTCGATGTTAACAAATTTCTCTTCTTCCGAAACGCTTTCTTGCTATTGCCAGTCTACATTTTATATCCTGTCTACTTCGATCATCATCAGTTATTTTGCTCCCCAAATAGCAAAATTCCTTTACTACTTTAAGTGTCTCATTTCCTAATCTAATTCCCTCAGCATCACCCGACTTATTTCGACTACATTCCATTATCCTCGTTTTGCTTTTGTTGATGTTCATCTTATATCCTCCTTTCAAGACACTATCCATTCCGTTCAACTGCTCTTCCAAGTCCTTTGTTGTCTCTGACAGAATTACGATGTCATCGGCGAACCTCAACATTTTTATTTCTTCTCCATGGATTTTAATACCTACTCCGAGTTTTTCTTTTGTGTCCTTCACTGTTTGCTCAATATACAGATTGAATAACATCGGGGAGAGACTACAACCCCCTTCTCACTCCCTTCCCAACCACTGCTTCCTTTTCATGTCCCTCGACTCTTATAACTGCCATTTGGTTTCTGTACAAATTGTAAACAGCCTTTCGCTCCCTGTATTTTACCCCTGCTACCTTTAGAATTTGAAAGAGAGTATTCCAATCAACATTGTCAAAAGCTTTCTCTAAGTCTACAAATGCTAGAAACGTAAATTTGCCCTTCCTTAATGTAGCTTCTAAGGTAAGTCGTAGGGACAGTATTGCCTTACGTGTTCCAACATTTCTACGGAATCCAAACTGATGTTCCCCGAGGTCGGCTTCTACTAGTGTATAGTCCTCAAATTATATTCGATAGGGATGACAGGCCTCCAATATCAGTATACTGGGTCCTACACGAGAATCACATGATTTTAAAAGAAGACGTACTTAGTCTCTCTTAAAAATATTTTTGTTGGCAAACTGTATCACGTATGTTTTGAAGATCATTTCGCTCAGGTGTAGTCCATTTATATTTGCGTGTGACCAGAGCAGGTCGCGAAAACGCATACTAGTCTCAAGTAGCAAGACATGGAATATGGACGATTTCCTCCTCGTTTGTCGCCTTCAAAGCTGAACTGTTAAATTATTCTCTAGACTTGAGATATCCCCACAAAAAGCAGGCGCATCAGGTTAGATCGGGGGAGCGAGGAAGCGACGGTTCAGAATCGACAGTAGGATGTATAAGTAGTATAGGTGCAGGCACTCCAGCACACTAGTTGAGGAAGCCTCCTCAGGTCGACACTGAAGCCGATAAAAGCCAAGATAGTGGTACTGCGAAGTTAAGAAATGTGAATTGGTGGTGGCAGAAAATTAAAAAAACCAAGATGGCGCAACTGACTCATTTGTGCTAGCGAAAAATTTTAAAATCCAAGCTGGAAGAACTAGTCCAATTGTGCCTTGTAATACCTCTGCTACCACAATACAAGATGGCAGAAATAGCCCGCTTTGTCAATGGCTATCAGACGTCATGTCCAAAAGTATCTGAACACTCTGAATTGATTAAATGAGCATCATATTCAAAACTATTCAAATGAGCTGAATTATTTATCGGAAGTACGTAAATATATTGACAATACTGTCCTAACTTACAGAGTTTCCTCATCTGGAGTGTCTTTATTATTTATCAAAAGTATGTAAGCACACAGAATGCTAATTTAAATGTTATTTCCACGTCTAAAGTGTTTGTCACAAAATACTTAAAAGATGTAACATACAGCACATCCATGTCTAGAATGTCTTACAAAATATGTAAACTTGAATACATCAAGCGTCACAGTGTTATTTTCACAAGTAAAATATGTAAAGACATTGAGTATTTCCATGTCTGAATTATCTATCAAAAATATATAAGGAAACACAAGGTTTATATCAATGGTATTTGCACATCTAAATTCTTTGTCTTATTTGTGAAAGAATGCATGGCACGACAACTGATGTAAGTTATAGGTTAAGCTGCATTTGTGAACGACCATAATTCGTTTTTTGTACCGCAATTGGTGAAAGGCACAATGGACACTAACATTAAATATTTCCGCATCTAACATGTCTGTATTAGTTATCAAAATCATCACGTGACACTACTGCTAACGTAACTTACAGATTACACTGTCCTTGTCAACAAGCATAGTTTGAGCATTGTACCATACTTCGTGTAAGGCACAATGGAAATCAAAATAAATACTTCCACACCTGTCTGTTCTATAATGGCACAAAATGCGTGTTATCTGTTGGTGTGTTTCTTGCGTGTGACACCAGATATAACCTGTGACACCTGCCTGTGACAGCACCCGTTTCCGCGGAAGAGATTTCGGAGGTGGCTCAGTTCCAGTGGCAGACTTTCTGCGTCTGAGACGACTTTAGCACGATGGACAGGGTATTCAGAACACCACGTTTCTGTGCGTGGTGGTGGTGGCTCAGATACCAATCTGCTTGTGTCGGTAGACACTGTGGCTGAGGTACCCATTGGTTTTCCGTCGAACGAGGACATCAAGGAAGGGCAATGCACCATATGTCTCGACTACCATCGTAAACTTAATATGGCCGTGAATGCTGTTCAGGTGTTCTAAAAATTCTCCCAGTTTTTCACGACCATGGGGCTAGATGATTTGATGAAACATCTGTCGTTATGAAGACGAAGGGATTTTGGGATAGCGTCGTAAAAGAAGCTATTGGAATAAAAACTTCTGAAAACACCATCAACAAGGACGGTTGTTTGCAGCTCAGCACAGCCTGGGACCCTGCTATCGCGATGTTAAAACGGGCGCGACGGACGAGGGATGAAAACATTACTGTAAACTTTGCCTCGAATTCCCAAAATATATTATCTTGTGTGAACGGGTTGCCACGATGCGGAGATGCGGTATTTTTCGAGAGAACCGCGCTTCTTGCTTCGATACCAGCACGTCATAGGCAGTTTTCTCGTGGCGCTACATCTCTCGCTGTATCTACAGCCTATCGATTCAGTACGCGCAGAGTGATTGCTCCGGGCCTGAGGTGATGTCAGGCAGATCCATAGCTTAGTTCCCCGGTCACGTTCCCACTACACGTGTTTACCATTTCTTCGGTCTCAGTCGGGAACATGTTCCCCCCCGAAGATCTTCTTCTAACTTCTTCGCAATTTTCATTTCAGTAAGTACCAATATTGTGAGAGTCCTTATCGTCTCGATTCCAGAATTTTGGTCTCTCCCACAAGAGCTTTTCCGTGTTGCCTATCTTTGAATACTTGTTTCACCTACTGTTCGTCACTTACTCTTTTTATGGTCTTTGTATGGTCTCCAAAGATATTCTTCACAATCCTCTTACAGATTTCATCGGTCGTGAGACTTTCTTTCTTTGCCTTGTTTACACATAAATGCTGAATCAATGTCAATACCTTGTTGCGATTACGACGTAGAATTTTCTTTTCCTTTCACTTGGCGTTCCGATACTCAGTACGTTTTTATATTACCGCATATAATTTGATATGTAGTTTTTTCTTATTTTTCTATTCGTATGATGTAATATGCTATATGATCTACAAGCGTTCATTTTTTTATTTTATTTAATCGCTGTTTACACTACCACTGATGAGATGGGATAGCAGCTGGCATTCTACCATTCTTCGGTGTTGTTTAGAAATGACTAGAGGAGAAACATATTTTTTGGTAAAAATATTGAGTGAAATGAACGAAGTGATGTTGTTATTTCCTTTCCATGTAGACGATGGGGCTTCTGGTAATACTTGGTGAGGAGTGTATGAGACTGTTGCATTGGAGAAAATAGTATAGGAAATATGTTGGACTATATGTGGGAAAGAACCCATAAATTTAATTTTGATGTTGGGAAGGGAATAGAATTGCAAGTGGGCAGGGAAAGTATGTTTTGGAGTCTTTATTTGCCGTGGAAGAATTAGGTCCGGTTATGGAGTATATTTCCGGGTGATTTCGCGGTATGGTAGCGGGTTCGAAGATATTAAATATGTTTCAGAGCTTTCTTTTCTTTTTTATAAGATCTTTGCTCTGTTATTCTCTCACATTTGAATACTGTATTTTATCTTCATTTTTAGTACCATTATTTGTTTATACAAAAACAACACTGCTTTAGTCATTTTCTCCTGTGTTACTTACAACCTGGATTTAATCTTTTGAGTATCTTGCCTAGATAGTGTTTTTCCAATCTCCCAAATTATAGAAAAACACAGCGAATACAATCATCCCACATACATAGTCTTTATCCACTTTGTGGAAGCTTTCGGTAAAATTAACACAGTAACGGAACTTCTGGAAACGAAGGGCATGCCTCAGCATTTAATAAGCGTAAATTAAAATATGTACATACGCACCGAAACAAAAACAAAGTATAAATATGAAATACGTTCGCGAGAAGTATCCCTCAAGGAGTGAAATAAGAATGCTCTTTAACAAACATGTTTTTAATAGATGCAGCGACGACGTCATAAAGACGCCACAGAATGAAGTATTGCACCATTATAAGGTTAATAGTAAAGTTATAAATACAGTCTTGTTTGAAGATGATATCACTACCTGCCATTAAAATTGCTACACCACGAAGATGACGTGCTACAGACGCAATATTTAACCGACAGGAAGAAGATGCTGTGATATGCAAATGGTTAGGTTTTCAGAGCATTCACACAAGGTTGGCGCCGGTGGCGACACCTGAAACGTGCTGAATGGCTCAAGTGGGTCTGAGCACTATGCGACTTAACTTCTGAGGTCATCAGTCGCCTACAACTTAGAACTAATTAAACATAACTAACCAAAGGACATCACACATCCATGCCAGAGGCAGGATTCGAACCTGCGACAGTAGCGGTCGCTCGGTTCCAGACTGTAGCGCCTAGAACCGCACGGCCACTCCAGCCGGCCTACAACGTGCTGACATAAGGAAAGTTTACAACCGATTTCTCATACCTAAACAGCAGTTGACCGGCGTTGCCTGGTGAAACGTTGTTGTGATGCCTCGTCTAAGGAGGAGAAATGCATACCATCACGTTTCCGACTTTGATAAAGGTCGGATTGTATCCTATCGCGATTGCGGTTTATCGTATCGCGACATTGCTGCTTGCGTTGGTCGAGATCCAATGACTGTAAGCAGAATATGGAATAGGTGGGTTCAGGAGGGTAACACGGAACGCCGTGCTGGATTCCAACGGCCTCGTATCACTAGCAGTCGAGATAACAGGCATCTTATCCGCATGGCTGTAACGGATCGTGCAGCTACGTCTCGAACCCTGAATCAGCAGGTGGGGACTTTTGCAAGACAACAAACATCTGCTCGAACAGTTCGACGGCGTTAGCAGCAGCATGGACTAACAGGTCGGAGACCATGGCTGCGGTTACCCTTGACGCTATATCACAGACGGAAGCGCCTGCGATGGTGTACTCAACGACGAACCTGGGTGCACGAATGGCAAAACGTCATTTTTCGGGTGAATCCAGGTTCTCTTTACAGCATCATGATGGTCGCATCCGTGTTTGGGGACATCGCGGTGAATTCATATTGGAAACGTGTATTCGTCATCGCCATACTGGTGTGTCACCCGGCGTGATGGTATAGGGTGCCATTGGTTACACGTCTCGGTCACCTCTTGTTCGCATTGACGGCACTTTCAACAGTGGACGTTACATTTGTGTGTTACGACCCTTGGCTCTACCCTTCATTCGAGCCCCCGAAACCCTATATTTCAGCAGGATAATTCTTGACCGCATATTGCAGGTGCTATACGGACCTTTCTGGGTACAGAAAATGTTCGACTGCTGCCGTGGCCAGCACATTCTCCAGATCTCTCACCAATTGAAAACGTCTGGTCAATGGTGGTCGAGCAACTGGCTCGTCACAATACGCCAGTCACTACTCTTGATGAACTGTGGTATCGTGTTGAAGCTACATGGACAGATGTACATGTATACGCCATCCAAGCTCTGTTTAACTGAATGTCTAGGCGTATCAAGGCCCTTATTACGGCCAGAGGTGGTTTTTCTGGGTACTGATTTCTCAGTATCTATGCACCCAAATTACTTGGAAATGTAATCACATGTCAGTTCTAGTATAATATATTTGTCCGATGAATACCCGTTTATCATCTGCATTTCTTCTTGGTGTAGTAATTTTAATGGCCAGTAGTGTAATTTTAGCGCACTCGGAAGATAAATTACTGATAGCAGTATGGTCCCTACAAGAGCTAGCAAATGTTTATAATATGACAGTATCTCGAGAGAAAATTAATATGAAGATGGTATCTGTTTTTTCAGTCATGTCCGAAGGAACACATACCATTTTCATATAGATAAGGCTTACTGGCCAATGATTTCTTCAGTGCAGATGCACTCAGATTGCTCAATCTCTTACGGGATTTGCTAGATTGACTGTCGCGAGTAATGAGTATAGTAGGCAGGGGTACAACAAGTGTAGGGTGCGGACAATAAGTTGGAATTGTGGATCTCACGGGGAGCGTGCCAGAGATGAGTCCCTGCAGTCGTACTATCCTCTGTGGCCTCGGTGGCTCAGTTCGATAGATCGTCTGCCATAAAGCAGGAGATCCCGGCTTCGAGTTCCGGGTTGAGCACACATTTTCATTTGTCCCCGTTGATATTTATCAACGCCTATAAGTAGCTAATGGTCTGGATTTCACTGTAATTTCAGTTAAGATAGTGGCGTTCCTTGAAAAGGACATTTAACAGCAAAGACAATAACTGATCATAAACCATCAGAACAAATAAATACTTTTAAATGCCTGGGATATGAGGTGTCACATATTTCAATTAATGATCAAGTACACAGACAGCAAAAGTTTTGATGGTATGTAGATACTATAATTGTGATGGCAGTACCACTTCTAACGCATGAGTCAGAGACTTGGAATCTATCCTCCAACTAATGGAGAATGATTGAAGCAACTGAGATGAGACTCCTAAGACCACTGTCTGGTTACACACTCATATGCAGGGTGGCCCACTGATAGTGACCGCGCCAAATATCTCACGAAATGAGCATCAAACGAAAAGCTACAGAAAACGAAACTCGTCTAGCTTGATGGGGGAAACCAGATGGCACTATAGTTGGCCCGCTAGATGGCGCTGCCATTGGTCAAACGGATATCAACTGAGTTCTTTTTTTTTAATGGGAACCCTCATTTTTATTACATATTCGTGTAGTACGTAAAGAAATATGAATGTTTTAGTTGGACCACTGTTTTCGCTTTGTGATAGATGGCGCTGTAATAGTCACAAACGTATAAGTACGTGGTATCACGTAACATTCTGCCAGTGTGGACGGTATTTGCTTCGTGATGCATTACCTGTGTTAAAATGGACCGTTTACCAATTGCGGAAAAGATCGATATCGTGTTGATGTATGGCTATCGTCATCAAAATGCCCAACGGGCGTGTGCTATGTATGCTATTCGGTATCCTGGACGACATCATCCAAGTGTCCGGACAGTTCGCCGGATGGTTACGTTATTTAAGGAAACAGGAAGTGTTCAGCCACATGTGAAATGTCAACCACGACCTGCAACAAATGATGATGCCCAAGTAGGTGGTTTAGCTGCTATCGCGGCTAATCCGCACATCAGTAGCGGTCAAATTCCGCGAGAATCGTGAATTTCAAATCGTCGGTGTTGAGAATGCTACATCAACATCAATTGCAACCGCACCCTACTTCTATGCACCAGGAATTGCATGGCGACGACTTTGAACGTCGTGTACATTTCTACCACTGGGCACAAGAGAAACTAAGGGACGATGACAGATTTTTTGCACGCGTTGTAAGTAGGCTCTATAGGTTTTTTTTTTTTTTTTATTGGTAAAGCCACGTAGCGCTCTGTATGAAAATCACTGGCTGTGCTGTGTGCAGTCTGTGGCTGGTTTGCATTGTTGTTGGCTATTGTAGTGTTGGACAGTTGGCTTTTAACAGCGCTTAGCGTTGCGCAATTGGAGTGAGCCGCCAGCAGTAGTGAATGTGGGGAGAGAGATGGCGGAGTTTTGAGAGCGGATGATCTGGACGTGTGTCCATCAGTGACAGTATATTTGTAAGACTGGATGCCATGAACTGCTATATATATATTATGACTTTTGAACACTGTTAAGGTAAATACATTTTTTGTTCTTTATCAAAATCTTTCATTTGCTAACTATGCCTATCAGTAGTTAGTGCCTTCAGTGGTTAGAATCTTTTATTTAGCTGGCAGTATTGGCGCTCGCTCTATTGCAGTAGTTTGAGTAACGAAGATTTTTGTGAAGTAAGTGATTTATGAAAGGTATAGGTTATTGTTAGTCAGGGCCATTCTTGGTGTAGACAGTGAAACAATTAGTGAACAGGGAAGCATTATCGATCGATCGGTCGGCAGCAGCTTGCCCCAGGAATCGGGAATGACAGGGCACAATCTTGTAAATAGTGCATATTCAGGTTTTGGGTCCTCGCCGTTTTCTCAAATAAGTCAAGACACATTTTCTGCTTGTCAAAATGTGAATGTTGCCGGTGCAAATTCACTGCCGAAAAGCACTGAGGAACATGTTTCAGACACCAGTGCATTGTTATTACAATTACTACAACAAATGGGACAAAATCTTCAAAAGTTAGACACGATGGAACAAAATCAGAGACAAACACAGCAAAAGCTTCAAAAGTTAGACACAATGGAACAAAATCTTCAAAAGTTAGATTCAATGGAACAAACACTTGAACAAACACGTGAAGATTTAACTGCAGAATTACTTAAAATCGAATATAAATGTCGAAAAGTCTGTAATGACGTAAAAACACAAATTTTTCAGCATTTTCGACTTATTTTTTCGGGTCATGAAAATGCATTACAGAATCACGAAGCAGCCATAAAAGAACTACAAACTATTGTTCATGAAAATCACACCTTGCAAGTTAAAATTGACTCAGTTGCATCTACCGATTCGGTTACACAACTTGCAATAACTCAGGAATACTTAAAGGACACAGTACATATGATTTCAACACAAATGGACACTCTGAAACTTGGTTCAGAAAAACACACTGAGGAAATAAGTTCACTATCGGAGAAAGTAGCCGAACTTTCGAATCAGTTCACTAACTTATCTACAAAGGTAGATGATGATCTGAATGACACAAGACCCATAGCCTTCACTGACACAGATGAGTATGAACAAATTAGAAAATTCAAACAAAATCAAAATCTAATCACTACACAGTACAAAAGAGAAATCCGGGTAGTACAAAATCAGTTGACACAAGTAATACAAGAATTACATATTTCAAAGGACACTCGCGCTCCAACACGGGAAGAGGGACCTAGAAATACGGAAAAGCCACAAAATAATAACACAGGGCCCTTCGGAAATTATGAGAGAAATTGGCAAGGTACACCGAATTTTGAGATGGAACCGCCGAAACGACGTAACAATGACCGACATGCGACTCGCCGACATGATGATTTTGAATATAAGCTGTTTATTACTACACGTTAATTCAAAGCATTTAAGAATTCTGGCAACGACATTCATCCACAATCGTGGCTTTATCAATTCTCTCATTGTGTTCCTCCCTACTGGTCATTAGAGCACAGATTAGAATTTATGTGTGGCTATTTAGAGAATGAACCAGCTGTAAGAATGGATCAGTCATTCACGATTGTCACAGTGAAGGAGAATTTTATCATGCCTTCCTCTCAGCATATTGGTCTCAAGCCACACAAGACCGAGTAAAACATAGCATCATAATGATGAAACATTTCGAACAACTGAATTTTCCGGTCTTGTGAAATATTTTGAAGACATGTTGCACAAGAATCAGTACCTGTCAAACCCATACAGCCCCTCAGAACTCATCCGCATTTGCTTAATCAAACTGCCTGAACATTTACGACATATTATTTTGGCAGGACGTTGCAAAGAAGACATTGAAGCTTTTCATGGGCTGTTACAAGAATTGGAAATTGACGCTGCCAAAACATGAAAACAATCATTACAGGTCACATCCGTCACAATTCCGCGATGAAAGAAATAATAACAGGACACGACAAGACTATTCTTACAACGCAGATCGTGACGAAAACAGACATCACCAGTATGACAACCGTCGGCAGAACAATAGTTACAGAGAAAGATCGCATTTCCGTAGTAATGAATATCACAGAGACAATCAGAGAAACAGACAATATGGGAACGAAAATAATTATTATCAAGGGAGACAGAATAACTTCAGACGCAACGGTCCACCGCGCAGTTACGATTCCGGGAGAAATTCTCCTTCACATGACCGACAAAATAGGAACTATGTAAACTACCGACAAAACGACAGACCTGAATTTCATCAGAACTGGCGGGATTCAAACGGGGCAGGGCCCTCTCGACAAGGTGAATTTGTAGAAGTTAGATCTTGAAATCCCAATATCGATGCGCCCCAACAAAGAGACAGACAATGACTCGCACCCCAGGCAGCCACGTGCGCCGGCTGGCTCAGAGAAAAATAACATAGACGCTAACCTTGAGAAAAATTGTAGCACTCCTTACCGAAATATACCACATGATAATTGCGTTGAAGTTGAAACTTTGCACACTTGGAAGAGTAAAGGATTGCACCACATTTCACATGTAAAACCGTTTATTGAGAGATAATCTGTTTTTTTAACTTAGTCTTTGCTATAAAATTTTTCACTTCACGTTACTAGTACTCTATGTCATACTTAGAAACTGTTAACATGCAACTATGTTTTAAAATTAACTATCCAGTCTAGAACCTAAGGAACACAGACAATAATTACGAATGCATTGTTATACTGAACTGACAACACAGTGTTATTGTGTGTGTACATTCTTGCTTGTTAGTTGCACGATTACGTAACGACTATAAGGCTTACATACTTAGAACTGCTAATGAGATATTACTGCAACATTTTGGTTTACTTGAAAATACATTATTGATTTAAAGTGCTTTCTAAGAGATACTGGATGAAACAGTGGTTAGTTTATTTGACAGCTTCACGATTATATCACGACGCTACTAATGTGTGACACAATTTACATGGTTGCTTTTGCGGCGTATCTGTTTTATATGTGCACAGTTTTTCTGAATTCTTCTGGAAAGGAATACATGTTTTAGTAGTAACTTTTGTGGTATAGCTACAATGAGACAGCCTTTTCTGTAGCACAACAATAGTTACAGTACAGTACTTACTTCATCACGGCAATAAGCGTGACAACTACGATATCTATACGCATAGCAATTCCCTTTGTTTATTACGAGGTAAGTACATTAACGTCTACAGAACTTTGCTTACCCTTAAGTAATGACAGAGATTGTCTTACAACAAGACGCACAGTTTAGCGCTACAGTACATGTATTTGGCTGATTGATTTTGTACTTAAAACATTTATGTTTAAAGATTTTTGAATGACAATGATAGAAAGGTTTTCCGTGACACATTTCATTCCATTGTAGTAATCTGTAACACCTGAGAGTATAATTACATTAATCCTGAGGGGGGTACAGGCTTACTTTGTGTACAATGTGTTTGGCAAGCACAAGGAGCCCTAGATAATATGGTATTTGCTTCTCTAACACAGAATTACCCAGCTATCTGATTATTTAACAGAGAAACAAATTTTTTTTACTATGTCAGTGATAGATGTTTACGCAATTACACAGTTGGATAACTTCACACTTATGAAATAGTATTTCGTCTGTAATTAAATGCATTTGCTAATGTGAACACTTTCTGTCAACAGATATATTAAATAATAATTTTATGATCCACATTCTTCTAAAAAGGAGCACCTGGAAAGGAAAGAATAATAAGAAGGGACTAATAACAGTAACTGGATACATAATTTTCTTTTCAAGTACTTGCTTATATTCTTTGTAGAATAAGTTGTGGTGCACCACTTTAATTACATAGACATTAAGATGTGAACAGACATTTCCCTTATCTGCATTGTTGTCTGTAGTGTACGATTTTTTTTGCTTGTGGGTTTGTCATGATTAGATATAAGTTATTCCATTTGCTGCTGCTGTTTAGCAAGCATAGTGTTACTGAATTTCACTTTGTATTACTCTGTTAAGCCAGTTTTACTACTGATTAATTTTTTTTGTTTGCTGCACAGTGCCTTATATTAGTTGTAATATTGCAATTGCTTTTCTAATTTAGATTTACTGCTGCTAGCTTTGCCAATTTGTATTTCTTGTGATTGGTGTTTGTGTTAATTTGTTGTGTGTTGCTGCATTGCCTCGTCCCTTAATATATATATATATATATATATATATATATATATATATATATATATATATATATATATATATATCTGAGCTCAGCGGATTTAAGTAACTTAAGAGGGGGTAGACTATATAAGAAACTAACTATGAAGAAAAAGGAAAGAATGCATTGAGAAGTTATATGAAAAAGATTTGGACAAAAAGTGAGTATTGTACAATGATAAATATTTATTTAATAGGGTTAGATTGGACTTACTTTTTTTTCAGGAGCAGTTTTGAAATTTTGAAATAAGAGGAAAGATCTATGGAATGAAGTTTTGGGTTGGACTGCAGTACCAAATGTTACACTGAAAACGAACCCTGTCCTTTCCTTTTGTATTATTCCGCTAGGTTTTTGTGTATCCTTGTGTATTTGTGTTTTTCCTGTTTTTATGTGTTTAGCTAATAAGATTTATGTTGTAGAATTTTTCTAGTATCATCCTACATTCACTATGATGAGGAATACTGTTATCCTCAAATATAATTTGTATTAATAATATGTTATTTACTTTGTCAAGATGTTTAGACATTATTAATTCTGTTCAGTTTCAATGCTCATGTGTACAATGTTACGAAAAATATTTTCTTTATTTTATATATTTACTTATGTCATAATTCCTGTAACACTAATGTATATGTTTATTTCTATTCTTTTGTAAAGCCTGTGTTACTACAAATGTTATCTGTACTGTTATGTTCTTTAATGATGTATTTTGTACCTTTGTAATTGTATTCTTATGTTGTAAATTTATAATTGCATAGACACCAGTTCTTCAAATTAAGTATCATTTCAAAGCACACGTTTCTGTTGGTCATAATATATGCACAGTATGTGAGAAGTTGGGACTGTTAGTGCTTACATGTGTGTTAATAATTCAGCAAGGGACTGGTTAACAGCATTGCTGGTTCTAAGGACTTACCAAGCAGTTTGTGAGTGCACAAGTGGTGGTTTATGGACTTGCTATATTGTCTGCAAGACTCTTTAATGGTGACTGTGCACCCGCACAGTCACAGCAGATGGCTGATGGCCGTCTCTACAAGGACTACAGTGGGTCTGCACCTTTGATGGCCCACCAATACCATTATCTCTACAAGGACTACAGTGGGTCCGCACCTTTGATGGCCCACCAATACCGTTATCTCTACAAGGACTACAGTGGGTTTGATCTGTTGTGGCCCATTACCTGTCTGCGTGTCAAGAGTCAGCACTGTCTTCCCATTGGAAGGACAATACTACTTCTTCAAGAAATCCACTATTCCCATGTGCATTTTCTTTTACTGCTCAGACTTTGAGAAAAAAAACTCCAATTACTACTGTGATGAATGATCAGGACTGTCTTTATGGACTGTGAGAAAATCTTTGCATTTGAGCAACAGTGTATCAATAAGTGTGTGCATTTGATTTCTTTGTTATTGAAATTATGAAAAATTTTTCGAATCTGTATTTGCCACTGCCCAAAACTATTTGCAAAATTTTTTGTGGGGAGCTTGGGGACTATGTAAGTAAGCTGTATAGGCTTTTTTATTGGTAACGCCACTTAGCGCTCTGTATGAAAATCACTGGCTGTGCTGTGTGCAGTCTGTGGCCTGTTTGCATTGTTGTTGGCTATTGTAGTGTTGGGCAGTTGGTTGTTAACAGCGCATAGCGTTGCGCAGTTGGAAGTGAGCCGCCAGCAGTTGTGGATGTGGGGAGAGAGATGGCGGAGTTTTGAGAGCGGATGATCTGGATGTGTGTCCATCAGAGACAGTAAATTTGTAGGACTGGATGTCATGAACTGAAATATATTATGACTTTTGAACACTATTAAGGTAAATACATTGTTTATTCTTTATCAAAATCTTTCATTTGCTAACTGTGCCTATCAGTAGTTAGTGCCTTCAGTAGTTAGAATCTTTTCTTTAGCTGGCAGTATTGGCGCTCGCTCTATTGCAGTAGTTTGAGTAACGAAGATTTTTGTAAGGTAAGTGATTTATGAAAGGTATATGTTATTGTTAGTCAGGGCCATTCTTTTGTAGGGATTATTAAAAGTCAGATTGCGTTGCGCTGAAAATATTATGTGTCAGTTTAAGCACAGTCATTGATAATTTTTCTAAGGGGACGTTTCAGCGTTCTATTTAGCGACGAAGCGTCCTTCACCAACAGCGGTAACGTAAACCGCCATAATATGCACTATTGAGCAACGGAAAATCCACGATGGCTGCGACAAGTGGATCATCAGCGATCTTGGCGGGTTAATGTACGGTGCGGCATTATGGGATGAAGGATAATTGGCCCCCATTTTATCGATGGCAATCTAAATGGTGCAATGTATGCTGAATTCCTACCGATGTTTTACTGCATGACAGAATGGCAATGTACTTCCAACATGATGAATGTCCGGCACATAGCTCGCGTGTGGTTCAAGCGGCATTGAATAGCATATTTCATGGCAGGTGGATTGGTAGTCGAAACACCATACCATGGCCCGCACATTCATCGGATCTGACGTACCCCGGTTTCTTTCCGTGGGGAAAGGTGAAGGTTATTTGCTATCGTGATCCACCGACAACGCCTGAAAACATGCGTCAGCGCATTGTCAACGCATGTGCGAACATTACGGAAGGCAAACTACTCGCTGTTGAGAGGAATGTCGTGACACGTATTGCCAAATGCATTGAGGTTGTCGGACATCATTTTGAGCATATATTGCATTAATGTGGTATTTAAAGGTAATCACGCTGTAACAGCATGCGTTCTCAGAGATGAGAAGTTCGCAAAGGTACATGTATCATATTGGAACAACCGAAATAAATTGTTCAAACGTACCTACGTTCTGTATTTTATCATATTAACAGAATCTTCCGTCGGTTCTTGATAGAACAACATTATAATAAATGAAAAGCACCAGTTTGGTTTTGTTCTACAATATTACTTTTATTGTTAACCGGTTTGTAAGCCGAAAACCGGATAGAAAATGAGAAGTAATAAGCAGATCTATCAAAATATACAGGATGTATCAAAAATAATGGCAAAACGAAGATTAATCTTTTTTGGACATCACTACCTTATGAACGAATACAGGTTAACGAAAAAAAAGTTTCTTTATTTTTGGATAAAGAAATTAGCAGAAGAATTAATTACAGAAATAACAAACAAACTAGAAAGAAACAGCATGAAACAACCAGAAATAACAGTGAGAAACTTAATTAAGAATGGAAATGAAGTCGTATGCTGCTTGACAGAGCGTAGGGGAATGATGCTGGAGACCTGCACCACCGTCCTAGGCAAGGTCCTAATGGAGGCGGTTTGCCGTTGCCTTTCTCCGACATTGATGGGGATTTATGATAATGATGAAGACGACACAATACCCAGTCATCTCGGGGCAGGTGAAAATCCTTGGCCCGCCGGGAATGGAACGAGAACGCTACCGCAAGACCACGAGCTGCGGTCTAATTAAGAATAAAATACTAAATTGAGAAGGTTATCAACACAGAAGGAGTAAGAAATTTGTAACATGGAGAGAAGGAAGGAAAAGACAACATGGGAAAAGACGAAGGGGCACCGGAAAAAATACTTAAACGAAAATAAATTTTAAATGAAATACGTATTTAAATCGGAATAAAGTATAAAATAATTTCTCCTAGTTCTGACTAGATTCCCAACCCCTTACAGATAGTTCTGAAAATTTGCACCTGTAAGTTTTTAATAACTATGACAATCCTTGCAAGATTTATAACGAAAAACGTGGGGCACAAGCAATAAATAATTGATGAATGAATTATTTATGTCATAACTGTTATCTGTTGCATGCACCTCATTTTTTGCGATAAATCTTGCCCGTACTGTCATGGCGGTTAGCAATTCACAAGCACTAATTTTCAGAACTGTCTGTATTGGGTTGAGAATCTGTTTGGAGCTGGGACAAATTATTTTGTAATTTTTAGTCCAATTAAAAAACATGCTATATTAACAATTTATTTGTATTTCAATAATTATTGCCCGCATCTCGTGGTCGTGCGGTAGCGTTCTTGCTTCCCACGCCCGGGTTCCCGGGTTCGATTCCCGGCGGGGTCAGGGATTTTCTCTGCCTCGTGATGGCTGGGTGTTGTGTTCTGTCCTTAGGTTAGTTAGTCTAGGGGACTGATGACCATAGATGTTAAGTCCCATACTGCTCAGAGCCATTTGAACCATTTTTCAATAATTATTTTCTGCTTTTTTAATCTTGTATATGTGTAATTTCTCAATGGATTTTAACCGTTTTGAAGAGATTAGGTTTATGTAAACAGAACCTGGAGCCATCCGAAGAAAATGACGTTTTGCCATTCGTGCACCCAGGTTCGTCGTTGAATACACCATCGCCGGCTCTCCTGCCTGTGATGTAGCGTCAAGGGTAACCGCAGTCATGGTCTCCAAGCTGATAGTCCATGCTGCTGCAAACGTCGTCGAACTGTTCGTGCAGATGGTTGTTGTCTTGCAAACGTCCCCATCTGTTGACTCAGGGATCGAAACGTGGCTGGACCATCCATTACAGCCATGCGAATAAGATGCCTGTCATCTCGACTGCCTAGTGATACGAGGCTGCTGGGATCCGGCACGGCGTTCCGTAATACCCTCCTGAACCCACCGATTCCATAATCTGCTAACAGTAATTGGATCTCAACCAATGCGAGCAGCAATGTCGCGATACGTTAAACCGCAATCGCGATAGGCTGCAATCCGACCTTTATCAAAGTCGGAAACGTGATGGTACGCATTTCTTCTCCTTAGACGAGGCATCACAACAACGTTTCACCAGGCAACGCCGGTCAACTGCTGTTTGTGTATGAGAAATTGGCTGGAAACTCTCCTCATGTTAGCACGTTGTAGGCGTCGCCAACGGCCCCAACCTCAACGCTCTGAAAAGCTAATCATTTGCATATCACAGCACCTTCTTCCTGTCGGTTAAATTTCGCGTGTGTAGCACGTCATCTTCGTGGTGTATCAATTTTAACGTCCAGTAGTATATATGCTGCTTTTCTCTTTCTTTTTTCAGTCCGAGATCCACTGTCATACTACAGCCACTGTTTTGTAAAACTTTAATTTTCTGTCTATACTCGTTTTTTTCTTTAAGGTATTATTTATGCTTCCACGTAAGTGCTACATATCTCAGATATGTAAGCAGGAGGTCCCAGGTTTGAGTCCCTGTCGGGGCACACTTTTTCTATATCTATATCAACGACCGTCAGCACCTAATGGTATTAATTTAATTATATATATATATATATATATATATATATATATATATATATATATATATATATATAGTAGCTTTTATACCTGAAGGTTTCCTCATGTACACAACACATACTCTGCAAACGTCCCACATCTTCTCTTTCCGTCTCCCATTCTCCACTTACACCCCACGCCTACCGAGTAGACAGACAAGAAAGCAAGTCGTACTGTATTGTCGTCCATTTCTTATCTATGATTGAAATTTTAAGTGTGTAGCTCACCGATAAGTCAGTATAAATCAACTGCAAAATTTGTACTGAAGTGACGGACAGACAAGAAAGCGACCCAATAAAAACGTGTTAAAACGGAAACAACAAAGACAGCTAAAGTTGTTGCCTGACGCTAGATCGGTCAACACGAGTACAAAAAACAAAAGATAAAAATATAAGCTGAGTACGTAGAAGATTGGAGAAAACTGTCGTGAGCGCGGCTTACTCGGTGTTTCAAAGTTGCGCACCCTGTAGAAAGAAGGGGTAGACGAGACGGAGAGACGGGAGGTGCACACGTGATGTTTGGAGGATGGACGGTGGCTCGCAGGCGCGCTGCGCTCGGCCCTGATTCACAGCCGGTTGGCTGCAGTCGACATTGTGAGCGCAACAGCCCCCTGGTGCAGCTGAGGGTTTACGGTCGCGGTGCAGGGCGGGCGCTGCCGCTATTTCCCCTGGCGGCGGTAGCTGCGCGGCCGCCGCTGCCCTGCCCTGCCCGTGCACGTGAAATTGCTTCCAGTGCCGTCCGCCGTGCGAGTTCAAACCCCCGGGGGTGACTGGCGTCGAAACTGCACTCGCTGGCCGCGCTACCGTTTCCCTTATACTCGTCCCGCGTTCGTGGCCCCGCAACGGGTGAATATCGTTGACTATTTCTCTCTACGGTAACACTGCGCTGCACAGTGCCGCAGAATTACATCTAATCAGCGTCATTGCCCTCCTCTTCATAAACGTCATTATTATCCTCTACCTGGGTAAGCATACGCCCAACTTCGTTTTTAGGGTTCTGTGCCTCAGTCTGTAAGAAAGGAACCGTTATAGAGTCGTTTTTCTATTCGTCCGTCCGCCTGTCTGTCTGTCCGACTATTAAGAAATGGCTCAAGTTGCTCTGAGCACTATGGGACTTAACATCTGAGGTCATCAGTCCCCTAGAGCTTAGAACTACTTAAATCGAATTAACCTAAGAACATCACACACACACCCATGCCCGAGGCAGGATTCGAACCTGCGACCGTAGCGGTGGCGCGGTTCCACACTGAAGCGCCTAGAACCGCTCGGCCACAACGGCCGCCTGACTATTAAGAACACTTTTTCTCAGCAACGGATAGACGTATCAAGTTTTCAGTTGTGTCACATACCCAGGTCTACGATCCCTTGGCGGCGTAAAAACTGTAAGCTCCTCAGTCAATACAATCCAAAGATTCGGTCATTTATGTCACATATTTTGATACTCTCAAATTCACTCTTTAAATCTGTAGGGTACTACCTGTCGACCTAGAATCACGAAATTCAGCAAGAAGCATGGTTTCACAGCAGAAGTAAAGTAAAAAATCTGAAACTTGTTAAGGGGGGTAGGACGTAAAAACGCGCCGACTTGGAGCAGGAGAGGCATCACAGGACATTTCAATTTCCGGTGTCTATAATTTTACAAATAAATTCAGGATTCACCAGTCATTACAGTGGAAGTTCGAAAACAAAAACAAAATAAACTTTTTTACGTGTGAAATTTCATCATTTTTTCACTTACGAATGGCTGCATTTGTTGCTATAGGCACACTTTTCTTCATTAGTTAGAGAGATTCCTCAATGAATTTTGCACAGCATACATACCATACTCACAGATGTATGAAACTCTAGAATTTATTTAATTTATCAAAAAACGAATGAACTGTTATATTTTAAACTTAATGTTTAGAAATGATGAAATTTCACATGTAAAAAAAATCATTTCGTTATGTTTTCGAACTTCCACTCCTATGAGTGTGAATTCTGAATCCTTCCTGGTCATGCTGACAAAGTTTTATGAATTTATTTGTTGAAGTGGAAATTAAAATGTCCTGTAGTGCCTCTCCTGCTCCAAGTCGGCCCATTTGACGCCCTAAAGCCGGCCGGGTGGCCGAGCGGTTCTAGGCGCTACAGTCTGGAACCGCGCGACCACTACGGTCGTAGGTTCCAATCCTGCCTCGGCGATGGACGTGTGTGATGTCCTTAGTTTAGTTAGGTTTAAGTAGTTCGAAGATCAAGGGGACTGATGACCTCAGATATTAAGTCCCATAGTTCTAAGAGACATTTTTTTGACGTCCTGCCGCCCTTAAACTGTAACTATATTACATAAGAAATAGCTTTTGCTGTTTGACCATACGTAGCATTCATCATCCATCAAAAGTATAATAGACGAACATTACTGCATCCAAATATAAAATGTAAGTTGTAGTCAGGTTTTAGTAAAGAAATAAGAAAAGTTTTACTAAATCTATACCGAAGACTTCTGGTCGTTTCTTTTTGTATGTTCAGGTTAATCTGAGGAACTACTTTAGAGATTTTGATGCAGTCTTGATATACTCCTGGAAATGGGAAAAAGAACACATTGACACCGGTGTGTCAGACCCACCATACTTGCTCCGGACACTGCGAGAGCGCTGTACAAGCAATGATCACACGCACGGCACAGCGGACACACCAGGAACCGCGGTGTTGGCCGTCGAATGGCGCTAGCTGCGCAGCATTTGTGCACCGCCGCCGTCAGTGTCAGCCAGTTTGGCGTGGCATACGGAGCTCCATCGCAGTCTTTAACACTGGTAGCATGCCGCGACAGCGTGGACGTGAACCGTATGTGCAGTTGACGGACTTTGAGCGAGGGCGTATAGTGGGCATGCGGGAGGCCGGGTGGACGTACCGCCGAATTGCTCAACACGTGGGGCGTGAGGTCTCCACAGTACATCGATGTTGTCGCCAGTGGTCGGCGGAAGGTGCACGTGCCCGTCGACCTGGGACCGGACCGCAGTGACCCACGGATGCACGCCAAGACCGTAGGATCCTACGCAGTGCCGTAGGGGACCGCACCGCCACTTCCCAGCAAATTAGGGACACTGTTGCTCCTGGGGTATCGGCGAGGATCATTCGCAACCGTCTCCATGAAGCTGGGCTACGGTCCCGCACACCGTTAGTCCGTCTTCCGCTCACGCCCCAACATCGTGCAGCCCGCCTCCAGTGGTGTCGCGACACGCGTGAATGGAGGGACGAATGGAGACGTGTCGTCTTCAGCGATGAGAGTCGCTTCTGCCTTGGTGCCAATGATGGTCGTATGCGTGTTTGGCGCCGTGCAGGTGAGCGCCACAATCAGGACTGCATACGACCGAGGCACACAGGGCCAACACCCGGCATCATGGTGTGGGGAGCGATCTCCTACACTGGCTGTACACCTCTGGTGATCGTCGAAGGGACACTGAATAGTGCACATCCAAACCGTCATCGAACCCATCGTTCTACCATTCCTAGACCGGCAAGGGAACTTGCTGTTCCAACAGGACAATGCACGTCCGCATGTATCCCGTGCCATCCAACGTGCTCTAGAAGTTGTAAGTCAACTACCCTGGCCAGCAAGATCTTCGGATCTGTTCCTCATTGAGCATGTTTGGGACTGGATGAAGCATCGTCTCCCGCGGTCTGCACGTCCAGCACGAACGCTGGTCCAACTGAGGCGCCAGGTGGAAATGGCATGGCAAGCCGTTCCACAGGACTACATCCAGCATCTCTACGATCGTCTCCATGGGAGAATAGCAGCCTGCATTGCTGCGAAAGGTGGATATACACTGTACTAGTGCCGACATTGTGCATGCTCTGTTGCCTGTGTCTATGTGCCTGTGGTTCTGTCAGTGTGATCATGTGATGTATGTGACCCCAGGAATGTGTCAATAAAGTTTCCCCTTCCTGGGACAATGAATTCACGGTGTTCTTATTTCAATTTCCAGGAGTGTATATATATTGACATTGATTTATGGGGGGACATTTTGAACATTTCCTTTAACAAAGTGTTTGAAGTCACGGTGGTACGGTCTGTTGCTGTGTGTTTACATTCCATGATTAATGTGATTTGAAGAGAAGTAATAAAATGAGCTCTAACGTGGAAAGTAAGCGTTTCCAGACACATGTCCACATAACATATTTTCTTTCTTTGTGTGTGAGGAATGTTCCATGAAAGTTTAGCGGTACTTTTTTGTAACACCCTGTATATATACAGGCTGGTCCATTGATAGCTACCGGGCCAAATATCTCACGAAATAAGCGTCAAGCGCTTTTTCGTTTGACGCTTATTTCGTGAGATATTTGGCCCGGTAACTATCAATGGACCACGCTATATATAAAGTTTGTACGGAATTCTCGGTGCACGGCTCTTACTCGCACTTGGCAAGTTTTTTCTTTCTTCTACCAAAAATTGGTACCGGTACAAAGAATCATGTTTTTTCGGAATGGATCAATAACAGCAAAAGTAATGGTAATCATAGTGCTACACATAGGCGAAGTGCAATCGAGATACAATGAGGACGTGTGATGAAATGACATCTGTATTGAGGCTCTCATAAGGAAATGGAAGAACAAAGTACATGAATGTATACTTACAACTTAAAAGATGCTATCTACTTAACGTTATGGTATACTCGTATGCAGATGATGTAGCCCTAGTGCAGAATACGAAACAAATTCACGACATTTGCTATATAGAGTATACGAACTAGGAAGGAAATACTACAATCTTAAATTATCATTAATGAAACTAAAGTTATTGCTGACTATGGGAAATACTCTGAGCGATCATAAATTGTTATTGAAGGCAAAGCACTGGATCAACTCTCCAGTTTTAGATATTTGGAGTCGGTGGTAGGGAGGCGAATGGTGGACTTTAGTTTGTTGGTAGAGTATGAGATAAGTGTAGTTCGTCGCTTGTAGGAAACTAGTGTCACCCATTCGTCATTAATGTTCGGGTAGTTGGGAATACAACCAGGTCGGATTAAAGGAAGACATTCAAGCAATTCAGAGGCTAGCTGCTACATTTGCTACCAGCAAATTCGATCCATAGGCGACTTTTACAGAAATGCTTTGTGAACTCAAATGGGAATACGCGAAGAGAACATAGTTTCTTTTTCTTTTTTTTTTTTTTTTTTCGAGAACCGCTATTGAGAAAATTGCGGCTGACAGCAGAATGATTCTACTGTCGTAAACGCACATTTCACTCATGGACTGCGAAGATATGGTAAGAGAAATTAGGGCTCGTACGAAGACACATAGACAGTCGTTTTTGTCTTGGTCCATTTGCAAGTAGAACAGTTTCATTAGGTACCTTCCACAGTGCACCATATGGTGACTAGCGGCGAAAAGAACGATACTGTTTTGCAGAATACAATTAATAAATTTCAGCACTTACGTGGTAGCATAAATAATACCTTTAAGAAAAAAACGAGTAAAGACAGAAATTTAAAGTTTTACGAAACAGTGGCTGTGCCTGTCTTGTTGTATGACAGTGGATCTCGGACTGACAAAAGAAAGACAAAAGCAGCATATAGTCGGCTGAAATGAGAGTTCGATGATCGGTCAAAGGTTCCCCAAGGACGGATCCTACAAGAAACGAGAATATTCGAGAATAATGATCAATATTTGACTTAAACGACAAACTGAAATCCGCGCGGGGTAACCGCGTTGTCTCGGGCGTCCTGTCACGGTTAGCGCTACTCTTCCCGTCGGAGGTTCGAGTCCTCCCTCGGGCATGTGTGTATGTGTGTGTGTGTTGTCCTTGCGTAAGTTAGTTTAAGTTAAGAGTAAGTAGTGTGTGAGCCTAGAGACCGATGACCTCAGCAGTTTGGTCCATAGTAACTTACCACAATACCACAAACGGAAAGAATGTAGGCAAAAATGAAGGAAACATCTTAAACGTACAGAAGAAAACAAAATTCGTGTCATTGTTAACTGGTACAAGCCCTCAGGAAAAACAGAAGTTGGAAGATCGAGAAAGAAATGCTCTTAGAAATATGAAGTCGAAACTGGTATAGTGTCTAAACTTTGAATGGAAAAAGGAGAAGAAGAAGTGAAGAAGAAGAAATAAGGCAACGAACTTTTCTTCATCGAGACATTCATGCACATATTGTAAAGCTATTACAGTAAAGATGTTAACTTAGTTCTTGGCTGATATTGTTATGCCGACACCGTTTAGAGTGATATCTATCAATGAAATCATGGAAAACGTAGTACAGACTATCACCAACAAAATTTTATGAACGCCCCTTTCTGAAACGCACATTTCACTTAACAACTCATTACTATTAAAGAAAGCGCCGCTGAGAAATAACTTTTGACTCAAACCACATTTACTTCATCATAGGTTCGAATACCGTTGCTGTTAACTGACGCAGTATCAGGGAGTGAAGAACAGTTTTCTTTCGTATGGCATTAAACCGGCTTGTAAAATTGTGAAACTCGATTTGACGAAAACGCTTGAGAAACGTACTCTACAAGAGTTGTATTTGTCACATCTAAGTATGTACTATAATAGTGCGAAAGGTGTGCAAAATCGGCGACTCTTTTGCTGCGTGCTTCCTTTGTAAGTTGAGTCTCGTACTTTTCATTTGATGATGATAATGTGTGGTTTGTGGGGTTCTCAAGTGCGCGGTTGTCAGCTCCCATACAATAGTACTGAGAAGACAGACCGTGCGCTATTACTAAAAATGTTCTATGTGCATGGGAGCAATTACGGTGCTGCATTGCGAGAGTATCGCCGACTGAAAGGTCTCTGGAGAGGCCTGATGTCATTAAACGGTTTAAAGAAGGTGATAATGAAATACGAAAACGCGGCTGAACTTGGTTTGGCACATGCATGAGGAAGGCGTCCAATCCCGGTGGATTTTACTGATGAGGCTGCTGTTGCTGTAACTGACCATGCAGCACGTGCCCCAGAAAGTGCTAGCGCTCGTGCAGTGACACGAGAATTGTCCATCCCGTGGTCGACAACACGGAAAGTTTTCTGGTCTGTTTTACAGTGGTACCCGTACAAGATGTAGACTATGCAGCATCTGAAACCTCATGATTCACAGCAACGTAATGCAACTCTAAACATTTAGTATTCGCTGTATTATGTACGTGTACGAAGTTACTATGACAACCGACCATTCGTCCTATGCGATTTATTTTGTCAGGCTGTGTATTGTTTTTGTCCGGTTTGCTTACACGCATCACATCACGATTCGGGCTGGACAGAGGCGTATGTAGTTGAAAAGTAAAAAAAATAAACCATTATCTTCTGCCGGTTGGACAGTGTCTTGTTAAAGAAAATTTCTTAACTTTTATGGGTGAACTCACTACATCCCTTTGTCTCATAAAGAAACAGAAGGTACTTTGAGAATGTCAAGACTCGTTCTACTGTAATCCAGGAAGTACCTAACTGCTGCAAGTCTTCAATGGCCCTTAGCAATGTGTGGAGACGCTGATAATCTTGTTTCGCTTCATTCGTTTTTATTGGCAGGAGAGAAGCGATGCGAAAACGCATCAGTGAGCTGGAGGATGGGCATACTGGTGACGTCACATGGCCCGGAGTGAACGAAACCATGTCCAGTTCGCAAAAAATACTGCGACGTAAAGCCGTTAAATAAGTCACGAACACACATAACATAGCATCCTGTATGGTAGTTATAAAATTGTTCTCTTTCTCAGCCCAAAGAATCTAAAACACTTAAGGCAAACGTTTCGGTCAACTGAGCATCGTCTACGGAACAGCTCACAGATGAAAAACTGCAAAAAAGCAAAATGGTCTCGGGACTGGTAAATTGGTCTTTGTGCTAGGTGCTCAGTGTCTCATACTCAGTGTCGTACGTTGCTTGCTACATTTAACGTTAACTGTGGTGTTTGTTGGACAGTAGAAATCGAAATACTCTACGGCTGTAAGTCTCAAGTAGTAACACAGTTAGTCTACTGGTATTTCCTGTGCATTTTCAAAGGAAATTACATCGTTATGGCATCAAGCCATATTTACCTGGATATGTCAATGGAGACACTCATTAGGTTGGTTGGTTGGTTGTTTTGGGGAAGGAGATCAGACAGCGAGGTCATCGGTCTCATCGGATTATGGAAGGATGGGGAAGGAAGTCGGCCATGCCCTTTCAGAGGAACCATCCCGGCATTTGCCTGGAGTGATTTAGGGAAATCACGGAAAACCTAAATCAGGATGGCCGGACGCGGGATTGAACCGTCGTCCTCCCGAATGCGAGTCCAGTGTCTAACCAGACACTCATTAATCAAGCTATCTGTGATAAGCTAACTGGGAAATAATTACATTTTCTCTCCCTTAAGTTTCCACCTTAAAATAACTACTATTCATTGTTTGCATTATACATCTATATTTACAAACCTGAGTTCTTTACAGTTCACACTTAAGTGCCTGACAGAGGATCATCGAACTACTTTCACACTATTCCACTACGGTTCCACTCTCGAACAGTGCGCAGAGAAAACGAACGCTTGAATCTTCCCATGTGAGCTTAGATTTCCCTTGTTTTATTACAGTGTTCATTTATTTCTGTGTAGGTGGATGCCAACAAAATATTTTCGCATTGGGCGGAGAAAGTTGGTGACTGAAATTATACGAAAAGATGTCGCCACAACGAAAACGCCTTTATTTTAATGATTGTAAGTAGCATGTTTATGTGTTTGCATGTCTATGCTGCGCTATAGACTATATCTCTGACAGCGTTGTGCGCCCTTTGTAAGAGACCCTGTTTCTGGTCGGACTCGTGGTTGGAAGTGAATAGCCAGCAGTGATGGCAGTTGGAGGTTAAGAGCCAGCAGTGATGGAAGTTAATAGCCAGCAGTGATGGCAGTTGGAAGTGAGTAGTCGGCAGTGATGGGAGTTAGAAGTTAATAATTAGCAGTGTTGGAGGTTTGAAGTATTAGCGCGAGCGGGCGGGTCTGGACGTGTGTCCGCCAGGAAGATTTAATACAAATGATAATGGAATTACTGACGATTATATAATTTTTCGAACTGATTAAGGCAAAATCTGCTAAATACATTGTTTGCCTGAAAACATATCTTTCCTTTGCTAACCACATGTCTATTAGTAGTTAGAGCCTACAGTAGTCAGAATCTTTTTATTTAGCTGGCTGTATTGCTGCTTGCTGTATCGCTATAGTTCGTGTAATGAAGATTTTCTGTGAGGTAAGTTACTTATGAAATGTATTGGTTATTGTTAGGATTTCTTATAATTCAGGGCCATTATTTTTTGTTAAGTAATAGTCAAGTTGCGTTGTGTTTGTGGGTCATTATTGAATGGAATAAGTTTGAGCTGTCTTTGTCAGGGAGAATTCTGTAGGTCAGTGTTTAATAAACAAAATAAGTAACGGGACAGTAGGTTAAGTTGCATTCAGCAGTTTCAGTACAAACTAAGAAGTTTCACCTTCCCAGTTATTGCAATTTAAGTAAGAAATTATTAAACAAAGAAATTTCATGATTGCCACTCCAACTCAAGTATCATATCCGTGACACTCTCTCCCCAATTTAGAAACGATCTGACCTTCTTTGAATTTTTTCGATGTCCTCCTTCAACCCTCTCTGTTAAGGATCCCATAGAGCACAGCAAAACTTTAGCACAGGACGGACAAGTGTAGTTTCTTTGATGCATCTGTTGCATCTTCTATGTGTTCTACTAATAAAACGCAGCCTTCGGTTCGCTTCCCACCACTTAATGTATGTGACCGTTCCAATTTCTGTTGTTCGTAACTATTATTCCTAGGTATTATAGATGAACTGACAGCCTATAGATTTTTGTGCTTTATCAATTGCCGCTTTTCGGATCTTGCGTAAGTCATTTTGTAATTGGTTTTAATCTTCTGATGCCTATAGTAGAGGGTAAATTGCGGCATCATTTGCAAACAATCCGAAATGGCTGCTCAGATTGTCTTCTACATCAGTCACTACGTGTATATCAGATACAGTAGAGGGCCTATAACATCTCTTTGGGGAATGCCAGATGTAACTTCTGTTTTACTCGATGACTTTGCGTCAGTTACTAATAACCGTGATGTTTCTGACAGGATATCACGATTCTAGTCGCACAACTGAGATGATATCCCACAGACATGCTTCTAGCCGCTCGCCTGGAACGGTATAAAATGTATTTTAAAAATCTAAAAATATGAAATTAATTTGAGATCCCTTGTCAGTGCCACTGTTACAGGTGGAGGCCGTTACAGCATCAATATGTGCTAGGATAAATCTGTTGTTAGAGGAAGTGGACGTGGGTGTGCGCAGAAGCGGACATACCTGCAGGGTAATTTCTACAGTCGGGTAGCAGGTGTTTATGATATAGCGGCTATCGAAATTAGACTACAGCGCCAAATAGTTTCCATAGAATGGAGTGTATTAGTTAACATTTATCAAGTGGAAGTAATTTTTTTAAATATATTGCACCATTATTAAACGATAACTCCAATGTTTTCACAGCTTTTTCATTTTCAAACAACTGCCGGAATATGAAATTCACTGGTTTGGAGTGTGTACGATAAATTACGGCGTGAATATTTTGTCATACAGTATTATCCTGGATTTTGTATACATCTGCAAGAGTATTTTTCTCATAACTGCAGAAACACCGAACGAAGCTGTCAAACAGCCTCTCAGTTGCAGGACGCGTTTTGTGCTACCTGTACAGCATCTGTTGATGTCAAACGTTATCTACCAGAGGAATCGTCAATGTGTAAGTATGCTAAGAATATTTTTTGTTGCAAGCGAACACTAGCTGAATTTTTTCTCTATATGGGTTCATTCAGTTGCCTTGAAATTTGATACACGAACCACCAGAAATTTAAAACTTCCTGGCAAATCAGAGTTGTGTGGCGGACTGGGACTTGAAGGCGGAACGTTGCATTCCGTGGGCAATACCTTTACTGGCTGAGCTGACCCAGGTACAAGTGCTACCTGCCCTCGTGGATTCACTTCTGTGAATCTTGTTTCTTACTTTACAGATTTCAAGGAAATATTCCTGCATACCTTTATTCAATTGCAACAAAAATTTAATACAATCTTGTGTAAATTCAACACCTGACTATAGCTATATAACTACTGAAAGCATGGTGTAGTGTTATTCATTGTCTGGAAGATATCTGCAAAACCGATCACTACATGGCGGAAATTCTAAGCTGCAAAGTTCTGAACATGGCTGCTTGGTTCAGTGATCGTTTATAAATTAAAATTGAAAAAAGTTTGCAACTTGTGGCTGTACAGGTATGAGCAGCCATTAGACGATCGCTTTCACACATTCCTTTTAAATATTTTGTGACTAAAGCCCTTCTGGCCTGTTATTTATTTTATACGTGACATGTAAGTACTGTTTCTGTCTTTTATTGTTAGCTAATACTTACACTTTTTTAATATAAAAATTTTTCTTCCCACAAGTTTGTAATTATGTTATAAACCACTTTAAATGACTAAATTCTGATTAAGGCAATCTTAGATGAGTTGAAAACTAGTTAGTAAGATTAAAAAATTGAGACCAAGGTCTCATTCGTTTCAATCTTAATTCTAACCTGTATCTTCACATTTAATCCCCCACCCCCTCCCCGACTTTCTTTTGTTCTGAGTGATTACCCTCCCCTCCACATACAGGACATTATTTTGTTTCTAATCAATGTGAAGTATTGCGCACATAATGGATCTAAAATATATTTTGTGCGTGTGGTGTCCCCACAGTTCACAAGCATTTGTAAAACGCCAGTTCTCAGAACCGCGAACAGCTACAGCTAAGGGAAAAAAAAGACGGATCATGAAAGAATTATCCGAATGGGACGGAAATCGGTAGATGTGACGTACATGTACAGACAAACAGATAACTATAATTTCAGGAAAATTGGATTATTTATTCCATAGAAAGAGCTTCACAAATTGAGTAAGTAAATAACGCGGTCTTACTCATCTGGCCTTTATGCAAGCAGTTATTCGTCTTGGCATTAATTGATAAAGTTGCTGACTACCCTACTGAGAGATATCGTGCCAAATTATGTGCAGTTAATAGCCAAATTATGTTCAGTTAAGACGATAGCTCCTCGAAAACCCGAGATAGTTGTAAGGCCCTGCCCATAATGCCCAAAATGTTCTCAGATTGGGAGGGATCCAGCGATCTTGCTACTCAAGAAAGGGTTTGGCAAGCACGGAGAGAAGCAGCAGGATCTCTCGCCGTGCATGTACGGGCTTGCATTATCTTGGTGAAATGTAAATCCAGGATGGCTTATCATGAAGAGAACAAAACGGGGGGTAGAATGTCGTCATCCTACCGATAGATTGTAAAGGTGACGCAGACAACAACCAAAGCTGTCCTGCTATGAAATGAAATTGCACTCCAGATCATCACTCCAGGCTGGAGGGCTGTAAGGCGGGGGACATTCAGTTTGGTACCCACCTCTGTCCGGGGCTGCTCCACACACGTCTTCACCGGTCATCGGAGTCATTTCGAGGCGGGACTCATCAATGAATACAATTCTACTCCAGTCAATGAGATTCCAGGCCGAAGATGCGTCTGGAGACGGCCCAGAAAGCTGTGGGCTTCCAAGCTGACTGTAGCCTGCCATGCGGAGCGACAGACAGGGGATGCCGTTTAATTTCATGGCAAGCCACCCTGAACTTACGTTTCAGCAAGATATGCCCTTCAGTACACGAGAGTTTCTGACGTTTGTCTTCGCACTTGCCAAGCCCTCTCTTGGCAAGAAAGGCTGCTGGCCTCCACAACTGAGAACTTTTCGAGCATTATGGACAACGCCTTTCAACCATTTCGGGATTTTGACGATCTAGCAGTTGGACATAATTTGACACGATATCTCAACTATGTCAATCATTGCCAAGCCGAACAACTGCCCGCATAATATCAGAGGTAGACGAATTGCTAAGGGACAAAACTGCTGATGTCATCCGTCCCTCGTCTTACACACTACTTAATCTAACTTAAACTGATTTACGCTAAGGACAACATACCCATTCCCGAGGGAGGACTCGATCCTGCGACGGGAGGAGCCGCGCGAACAGTGCAAGGCGCATGAGACCGTGCGGCTACCCCGCGCCGGGTGGGCCGGTGGTTCACTTCGGTAGCGAGGACAGGCGTGCTAGTGTATCTGGCGAAGTTTCCAATTAGATTTGTTACTCCTGATATAGGCTGTGTCAGAACCTAACCATCCAAAGAATAGCTCACAAGACAAATTGTGGCATCAGTCTGTCTTGAGGCATTCGTTCCGAAAGGGCAGAAATTTCCGGAACACGGAATTAGACCAAGGTGGCACTGAGGCGTAGCGCCGCGTACCGGTCCTGTCGTGGAGACGGTTAAGCGGGAGATGTGTCTCAGAGCTGGATAGTGACAGATGGTAACGCGAGACTGGACGCGCACGTAGTTTATGTCAGCCGATAGAGGACAATACTGGATAGGGGGACTGTGATTTTAGTTTCGATTGTGCCCACTAGAATGTTTTTTATAAACTGTTCTATTTCATAAAGTGTTATGTCTTTTTGTGTATGTAAAATGTTATAAATGTGTTTTAGCAGTAGGAATGATGCGTGAGTGTGATTTAAGGTTAATAGGAAGATAATTGTTTAACGAGTTATGTGGTAGGATTTAGTGTGGGAACATTTTGAAGAAGTATGGATATGGACAAAGGAGATTTTTGTAGAATAGATTTGTGAAGTAAGTTTATGGTAAAGGGAAAGTTAATTCAGGTAAAAATAACAATAGTAAATAACTTTATGGATACGCAAAACTTCAGCATATTAGATAATTACGTCGGTAAAAAGCGCAGTCGTTAGGTTTACTATTTTGCGATTGGTTATTGATGAAAAGTGCGGATTGACGCGGGAGAATTTTGTTTTGCTATTGGCTGTTGAGTAAACTGACCAATGACAAAGCAATATTTTTCGCGCGTTTCTCTGCTGGTAGAAAAGACTTACAGTATTCTAGAGAAGAGTGGGAGCCTAGTTATGAAACAGTTCGGACGTGTGTGGTAGTAGTTCCGATGGAAACGGTAAGTTGTGGGATCTAGCAGTGTTTCCTACATAGAAAGTGTGGTAAAGTGAAGGCGTAATTATTCCGATGGGAGTGTAGAAATTTAGGAATTTTTAAGTGAATTTAGTGAAGAGAAAAGACATATATTGCCCGTGACGTATTGAGCAGGTCGGTGGCTAAAAACTGTGACTGCAGTTGGTACCGACAGACTTAATATTTGGCGAGCATTCTCAATAAAAAACAATCAGTATGAAACTTCCTGGCAGATTAAAACTGTGTGCCCGACCGAGACGCGAACTCGGGACCTTTGCCTTTCGCGGGCAAGTGCTCTACCACTTGCCCGCGAAAGGCAAAGGTCCCGAGTTCGAGTTTCGGTCGAGCACACAGTTTTAATCTGCCAGGAAGTTTCATATCAGCGCACACTCTGCTGCAGAGTGAAAACCTCATTCTGGAAACAATCAGTATTTTTGCAGCTATTACTGAAACGTCTCCTTAGAAAAATTATTCAAGACTGTGCTTAAACTGACACACAATATTTTTTTTAACGCAACGCAATCGGACTTTCAGTAATCCCTACAAGAGAATGGCCCTGACTAACATTAACCTATATGTTTCACAAGTCACTTACCTCACAAAAATCTTCGTTACTCGAACTACTGCAATACAGCGAGCGCCAGTACCGCCAGCTAACTAAAAGATTCAAACTACGGAAGTCACTAACTACTGATAGGCACAGTTAGAAAATGAAAGATTTTAATAGAGAACAAACAATGTATTTACCTTAATAGTCATAATATATATATCAGTTCATGACATCCAGTCTTAAAAATTTCAAAACTCCGCCATCTCTCTCCCCACGTCCACCACTGCTGGCGGCTCACCTCCAACTGCGCAACGCTACGCGCTGTTCACATCCAGCCGCCCAACACTACAATGGCGACTATTACAACAATGCCAACCAGCCACTGACTGCACACGGCACAGCCAGTGATTTTCATACAGAGCGCTACGTGGCGGCCGCGTTACCAATAAAAAAAAACCTAAACAGCCTACTTACAATTACGTTTCCGGGAAATGCAACACCATAAACTTGCTAACGTGAGTGAAAGGGATTGAGTGATTGTGTTAAGACTAGCACGGGCTTGGCAGTGATACTTTTTCACCTAAGTTTCAGAATAAATTAATTGAGGACAAAATTTCCAACCTTTCATGTCGTTTGAAAACTTTTACCCGAAACGTAGATTAGTGACTTTAATTGCAGCCTGGCTCACGTCGAAGTACAGTAGGTTTGGCTCGGCTTCCCTACTGATGATATGCTGAGACAATGTTCACTGGTAGGTGCAGGTTCGTCGTAAAGGGACGGAAAGAACCGCACCGCCGCAGCACCAATAAGGAAGAAATGATTTTCCATAGTTCCTGCAGCAGAAATACCGATACCACTGAAAGTGAGTTTTGGAGAACAGCTGTTAACATGAGTGACATAAAAGTAGATATCTTAGGTGTTGCAAAACAACTCAGATCACTTAAGAAAGGCAAGTCTTCCGGTCTAGATAGTATACCAGTTAGGTTCCTTTCTAAGTATGCAGACACAATAGCGCGTTTCTTAGCAATCACACACACCGCTCAGTTGACGAAAGGTCTGTTCCTAAAGGCTGGAAAGTAGCACAGGACACACCAATATTCAAGAAAGGGAGTAACCCATTGAATTACAGACCCAAATCACTGACCTCAATTTGCAGTACGATTTGCAGCATATATTGTACTCGAAGCTTATGAATCACTTCGAAGAAAATGACTTATTCATACATAACCAACATGGATTCAGAAAATATTGTTCTTTATTTTCATGAAGTAATGAGTGCTGTCGACAAGGGGTCTCAGATCGATTCCATATTCCTAGATTTCCAGAATGCTTTTGATACCGTTCCTCACAAGTGACTATTAATCAAATTGCGTGCATATGGAGTATCGTCTCAGTTGTGTGACTGGATTCGTGATTTCCTCTCAGAGAGGTCACAGTTCGTAGTGATAGATGGTAAATCATCGAGCAAAACAGAAGTGTTATATGGCGTTCCGCCAGGTAGTGTCATAGGGCCTCTGCTGTTCCTGATTTACATAAATGATCTAGATGATAATCTGAGCAGCCCCCTTAGATTGTTTGCAGATGACGCTGTAATTTACCTCTTAGTAAAATCATCAAACGATCAATTCCAATTACAAAATGATCTAGAGAGAATTTATGTATGGTGCCAAAAGTGGCAATTGGAACTAAACGAAGAAAAGTGCGAGGTCATCCACATGGGTACTAAAAGAAATCCGATAAATTTTGGGTATGTGATAAATCGCACAAATCCAAGAGCTGTCAATTCGACTAAATACCTAGGAATTACAATTACGAGCAACTCACATTGGAAAGACCACATAGATAATATTGTGGGGAAGGCGAAACAAAGACAGCGCATTGTTGGCAGAACGATTAGAAGATGCGAGAAATCTACTAAAGAGGCAGCCTAAGTTATACTTGTCCGCCCTCTGCTGGAATATTGCTGCGCGGTGTGGGATCCTTACCAGGCAGGATTGACGGAGGACCTCGAAAAAGTGCAAAGAAGGGCAGCTCGTTTCGTGTTATCGCGCAATAGGTGTGAGAGTGTCACTGATATGATACGCGAATTGGGGTGGCAGTCACTGAAACAAAGGCAGTTAACTATGCGGCGAGATCTTTTTACGAAATTTCAATCTCCAACTTTCTCTTCCGAATGCGAAATTGTTTTGTTGACACCTACCTACTTAGGGAGAAATGATCATCATAATAAAATAAGAGAAATCAGAGCTTCAACGGAAAGATTTAGGAGTTCCTTTTTCCCACGCGCCATTCGAGAGTAGCATGGTAGAGGAAGTAGTATGAAAATGGTTCTATGAAACCTCTGCCAGACACTTAAGTTTGAGTTGCAGACTAACCATGTAGATGTAGATGTAGATGTACAGCGCCAAAATGTAAAGTTTGATGAGAGTGGCGTACTGGTCATGACCTGTACTGATAACGACAAAGAAACTGCATTTGTGTATACGCTCCTTGCAGTGCTTTATCTCTAAATTTCAATCAGATTGTGAGGGCGGCGATTGGAAACATGCGGTCCAGCGTACAAACTTAAGAATTTTCGAAAGAGTTTTGAAGAGATGGAGTATTTGAGGCTATTATTCGACACTAAATCTTCGAGTTTCTGCTGACATTTCTGAATAAAGGTGTACGCTGGTTGATATCCACATACCGGTCTGGAGGCCAGTTCTGGCTTCTTTTGTCCTCTGTCCCAATTCGTGGCGTGACTGTCCGCGGGGGTTTTAACGGAGCGTCCACAAATTTATCCAGAGGCCAAAGGATGCAGACACCAGTATTGCGTGTGTTCCAGCGGTAAACTACTTGATGCACATCCGGTAAGGCAGATATTTCCCAGGTGACACTTCCAGATTTATCTTTCTATGCTATGCTGTTTCGGTATCACACAAAGTACCGTACTTCTTCCAAAATATATAGCTGCTACCGAAAGAAGAGAGAAAAGTCTTTTACTGTAAACCATAAACTATGTGATTCTGACACAACACAAAAAGCAGTTTCTAGACAACTACTGCGTCCTTTTTTATCGTTTTGCTTTATAAGACTTCCAGTACTCTCTTCCTCTCTCACACACTTTTATTTTCGTTGTTCATATACTGTACAACGTGCTTCGCATCAGATTTCAATGTACATCAAAGCAAGAATTGTTTACTTTTTCATGAGTTATGCAATATCGGACTACCGGGAGAGAGCATACGAGATGCTGAAGCAAATTGTCCAACGTTACAGCGCACCAAGTTTTACTGAATATGCAGCCATTTTAGAGTAAGTAGCAAATTCATAAAACTAGATTTCCAACAGATGTCTTGTTTGTGTGTGTATCTTTTATTTCCTCGAACTATAGCCTGTACTATACTAAAGAAAATCGTAGACGTGAAAGACCTTCATGACCGTCCTGCTATGCTTTCCATGCAGACACTGCACGCTGTAATTTTTCTACTTTTTATTTTCGTGAACTGTGAACTGGAATAAACTGAACTACTGTTCTTTATACGCGTGTATCTGTGTTTTCCTGAACAATACTAGTGGTGTAATTACAGAGACGCTACCTGATAAAAAATAAATCGCCAAAACTAAAACGATATAACTGTTTCCTTAATTTACGAAGGAATTAGAAAACGTAAACTACAAACTAAACAAACTATCTAGTGAAACTATTGTGCGGCACAGTGAGCAGTGCCACAGTGCGTGACGTCACGATACGTGACTTCCAATTCCAACACACGGAGTAAAGAGAAAGAAAAAGCTACGTAAAATTTCTAATTGAATTTTGAAAAGATGAACCACCAAAATGTTTCTCTAAAAATGTCCTGTCAATTTATGAACGCAGTCTGACTGACAAAACATCTAAACACGTAATAATGCACACGCAAATGTAACACCGCATTGCGGAAATAAAACTGTCTGCATAAGAAATTAAATCTGTACTAACTTCGCTGATACTGTCCTGACAATGAATTTTGAAAACAAAGCAAATTGAATTATCTAAGTGTAACCTGACTGTAGTGTAAAACTGGCTTTAATAAATTTCTTAAGGATTACCTATGGCATTCCCGGCGGGGTCAGGGATTTTCTCTGCCTCGTGATGGCTGGGTGTTGTGTGCTGTCCTTAGGTTAGTTAGGTTTAAGTAGTTCTAAGTTCTAGGGGACTGAGGACCATAGATGTGCTCAGAGCCGTTTGAACCATTTTTTTTATTACCTGTGGCAACGGAAACTTTGTACTGCTAGAAGTGACGAACTTAAAATATGCAGCGCAAAAGCAAGTAAGGTAAAAGAAAGGAAATGCCTTGCAAGGACGTGCAACCATTATAAACACATCATGCTTTGCTTTTTCGTTGTGTAGCCGTGTTCTCTTCCGTGCAATGCGGCGACACGCATACTCAGAAAATAAAATTCTTTTGTGAGGAGGCTGTGCTGGAATTTGATCCTGTTAAATGATTAAAGAAAAATTGAGCTTTAAGAAACAACATTGTAAAAACAGAGTGATTATCTGACTACAAAAACCATCTTTACAAAATTTGTCTTTTACAACTAATTCTACACTGCCAAAATTGTTAACTGAAACGGTAAAGGACCGTTAAAGTTTATAATTTCCTAGTGCAAGCCTTGAGAATGGAAAACTTTCCTTATTATCGTCTCAGCAGGAAAACCAATAAAGAGAGATTCCACTAAAACTTTACGTTATTCATACACATAACAATTATGCGCAAGCAAGCAGTGCAGCAACACTAAACCTCAAAAATATTCACGTATCCAGTTAGTCTTCAAAAAATCATCATTCACAAGTCATCCTTCTCCGTGTCATTACCTCCGTGCTCTCCATCCGTTCAGCAGTATAGCCAACTCCTCACGCTCTTACTAGCTGCTCTTAGAATGATTACTGCAACGACAATGCTACTAGCAACCAAAGATGACACTGCTTGTATGCAGAACTTCTGTGGCTAACATATAGACCGTCCAAAACTACTGTTTCAATAATATCCATTATAGACATGTGAAATGTGACACATCGATTGAGCGTTCATGATTCTCCCTGAGTTACAAAAATGAACTAGCAAACTCAACAAAATGGTCCAAATGGCTCTGAGCACTATGGAACTTAACTTCTGAGGTCATTACTCCCCTAGAACTTAGAACCACTTAAACCTAACTAACCTAAAGACACCACACACATCCATGCCAGAGGCAGGATTCAAACCTGCGACCGTAGCGGTCGCGCCGTTCCAGATTGTAGCGCCTAGAACCGGTCGGCCACAAACTCAACAACATGCGCTCGGAACGAGTGAGATTCAAATTCCCGTCAAGCCATCCAAATTAAGTTTTCCGTAATGCACCTAAGCCACCTGAAGCTTCGTTTGAGAAAATTACGACCCATTTCCTTCCAAATATTGATCCGTTTCGAGCTTGTGCTACGTCTCCAATGACCTCATTGTCGACGGTTCGTTGTATCTACACGGATACTGTGCAAATCACAGTCACCTACCTGGCAGAGGGTTCATCGAACCACCTTCACAACAATTCTCTATTATTCCAATCTCCTAAAGCGCGCAGAAAAGACGAACACCTAAATCTTTCCGTGCGAGCTGTGGTTTCCCTTATTTTATTATGACGATCGTTTCTCCCGATGTAGGTCGGCGTCAACAAAATATTTTCGCATTCGGAGAAGGAAGTTGGTGATTTAGAGTTCATGAGAAGATTCTGCCGCAACGTAAAACGCTTTTGTTTTAATAATGTCCACCCCACATCCTGTATCATTTCAATGACACTCTTTCCCCTAATTCGCAATAATACAAGAAGTCCTGCCCTTCTTCGAACATACTCGATTTAGTCCGTCAATCCTATCTGTCAAGGATCCCACACCGCGCAGCTCTATTCTAAAAGAGGTCGGAGTAGGCTGGCTCTTTAGTAGATCTGTTATATTTTCTAAGTGTTCTGCCAATAAAACACATTCTTTGATTAGCCTTCCCTACAACATTATCTATGTGTTACTTACAATTTAAGTTGTTCGTGATTGCAACTATTAGGTATTTAGTTGATTTGACTGATTTATCGTGTAACGGAAGTTTAACGGATTCCTTTTAACACTCATGTGGATGACCTCACACTTTTCGGTTTTTAGAGTCAATTGTCAATTTTTAAACTGTACAGATATCTTTTTAAATCGTGTTGCAATTTTTTTTGATCCTCTGATGACCTTACTGGTTAATAAATGACAGCGTCATCTGCAAAAAGCCTAAGGCCGATGCCCATATTGTCTCCTAAATCGTTTATAGATAAGGAACAGCAAAGGGTCTATAACACTACCTTGAGAAAGACCAGAAATCACTTCTATTTTACTCTCATCGCCATAGCGCCTTTTTTCCGTGTCTCCCCTACTTCATACATTCAATAAACATCAGCTCTGCAGGGTTCTCTCTGTTTTTCTGCCCATCTGTTGTGCTGTATCGATCTCTATACCAGCAGATTAAAGAGGGCCATCTGTTTCGCCGTTGTCATCGCATATAAGGAAGAACTATGGGACGAATGGTACCCAAAGGGATAGGTCAGCTATACATCTCTATCATGGCAGCCACTAAATCTAATTTTCATTGTTAGTGGATTCACATGTGCTATTAGAAAATGATGATTTATCTTCGTTACGACTAACTTTTACATTTGGTTACTAGGAGTTCTTCTGGTATACTGAGCAGTCTATTATGATGTATATCGATCGGTAGTCACAATGCACGAAACGACAATACATTACAGACATCACGCACTCCTATTGTTCCTTTTGATTAAGACATTAAAGTATGCAGCCACAACCTCGAAGACACGTTTAACTGAAGACACGTTTAACACCACGGTGCCTTATTTTACATAATCATGTTGTTGATGGTATATGGTTTCCTTCCACGAGCTACTGAGCAGACTTGCCCATCCTGTTTTAACTTGCAGTATAACAATGAATCCGGGTCACAGTTGTCTAACGCTTATAATGACATATTTCTTTAAATTTGATTTATATGGATGATTCACTATTGTGTATTACATTATTACTACGCCCAGGTTGTCCATCTTCGGCCAAAAGAAAAGAAGAACAAAATGTACATGCATATTACACCGAAGAGCCAAAGAAACTGGTACACCTGCCTAATATCGTATAAGGCCCCCGCGAGCACGAAGAAGTTCCGCAACACGACGTGACATGGACTCGACTAATGTCTGAATTTGTGCTGGAAGCAACTGACACCATGAATACTGCAGGACTGCCCATAAACCCATAAGAGTACGACGGGGTGGAGACCTCTTCTAAAGAGCAAGGCGTTCCAGATATGCTCAATAATGTTCATGTCTGGGGAGTTAGGTGGCGAGCGCAAGTGTTTACACTCAGAAGAGTGTTCCTGGAAACACTCTTTAGCAATTAAAGGACTTGCGGGTTGTCGCATTGTTCTGTTGGAATTGCCCAAGACCGTCGGAATGCGCAGTGGACATGAATGGATGCAGGCGAACAGATAGGATGCTTACGTACGTGTCACCTGTCAATGTCGTATTTAGACGTATCAGGGGTCCCATATTACTCCACCTGCACACGTCCCACACCATTACGGAGCCTCCACCAGCTTGAACAGTCCCTTACTAACATGCAGGGTCCACGGATTGATGAGGTTGTCTCCGTACCCATACACGTACACCCCCTCGATCCAATTTGAAACGGGACTCGTCCGACCCGACAGCATATTGTCACCTGAAGCAGTAACCTTCTTATGTACCTACTAGTATCCATGAATTATTGAGTGTTGAGCTCCATGACTAATTAAAACTGATTGTCAGGTTGTGAGTCGAATCCAGAGAGAAGTAATTACGGAATCTATTCTTTTTCAAGTTAGCTTCAACCTGTAACTACTTTCTACTGGCTCACTGCTCCAGAAACCTTGTCCTATAACCTTGAAAGATTCGCTTCCCATGTGTGAAGCAGGTAGCAATTTGTAAATCTGTGTCACAGAATCCGAGATTTTTCGTAATGCAATATGAGGGTCATTTGAAAATTCCTGCATACTGTGCATGTGTGACCGTTACGGTGGAGTGATCAAGTTCAAATTCATGTCAGTTGTGAGCAAGATAATAGGCGCAACGGTCGTTTGTATGTTTGCTAGTTTGCGTGGGTGTGTCGTGGTTAATACAGTTTTAAACTGGAAGCTGCAACCGATTCAGGTCAGATTAACGTAGTGGCCAGCATTCCTCCATCGAAATTGAATCCCCACGTGGAAAGAACCTAACGAAAATTTACAACGCTTTGAGAGAGGTTTGTGGAAATAGCGTAGTGGATCGAAGCACAGTATCACTGTAGTATGCTTGTTTCTCTGAAGGTCGGGTAAGCACAGAGGATAACTCAAGAAGGGGACGACATCAACAGCAACAGACTACACCGCTCAGGTTGTTCTTAATGACATTTTGAGAGAGAATCGACGACAAACATGTGAAGAAATTGAGCATGAGGCCAGTATGTCTGTCACTTCAGTTTACAGTAACATGACTGTAAAGTTAAAGATGAGCGAAGTAGCTGGCAGATGCATCCGCACGATCTGAGTGAAGAGCAGAAAGAAAGTCGCAAAAGAATCTCAGAAGAATTGCTTCAGCATTATTGAAGAGAAGGAGAACTGTTTCTGAAAAGGATTGTTGCACTTGACGAAACCTAGATACGAGATTCTAAGACAGTACTGGTCTCAGCTGACTCAATAGAAAATATTCCGCCGCCAACAGTCATAGGTGAAAATGCTTATGATCTTTGCGTGTGACATGAAAAGAAGTCACAGCTACAAATGGTGCCAAGAGGGAAGTCTGTAACAGGTGAGTGCTACAAGCTGTTTCTGTAAAATTCGTCAAAGACGGTCTGACATGCTTGCAGCTGGTGTCCTCATTTTGCGAGATAATTCAAGACCGCATATTGCTCAGGCAGTGAGAGAAATGATCGACAAATACGGATGGGAAATACGAACTTCCCTACCCACCATTCCGTCCTGATATGAGACCACCAGACTTTGATTTGTTTGCTGAATCAAAGGAACAAATCGTAGGAAAATGTTTTGATACGGCTGACGAAGCTTCGATTGATGTTACCTGAGTTGTCAGACAGCTCAACGATGAAGTTGCCCTATCCTGAAGTTGCCAAAACACTGGGAAGCTGTCACAAGCAAGAATGGAGATTATATTGAGGGTCTGTAAAGATATTTTGTAAAATAAATTATTTTCTTTAGTTCTATCTTACCGTACGCATAACTTTTGAAAAGACTTTTGTAAACCCTTGAGCAGCGACCGTACATGACATATAGGATGGGGAAATCTGAAATTTTAGCCCATCTGTTATCATGACCTCAAGCGTAGCATCTTCCGGAATACTGTAAAACCATTGCCGATTGTACCTGGCTGGCGCAGTCCATCCATTTTATATCTGCTTCAGCTTTAGGATAGTTCGTAAGTGAAGAAACACAGCAATGGACAATGGCACGTTGAAGAATAGGAGTAACAAGATGAGTTTATAACTCCCAGAGGCCCTGACCAGAGGATCACCCAATACGGAGATTGCAGTGAATTCCCATCAGTAGGTAACACAGAACTGAAATCATTACGGATATTCTTGGACATAGATTACATTACCTAACAATTGTTCTAAGGACTGCCGTTAGTGGCAGTGCTGTAAAATGTTTTCGAGTCATCCATGAAGTATGTTACGACATGTACATCAAACTTTGTGTAAGGGGATTGTCTGCAATCATTTCACACACTTAATATTCTCATCGCTCAAGAACACGCTTGCCCAAATTACGTCCAAATCTGTTCGAAGCATCTTGAAGGAATAGGATGCGCCGTTTATAGCCTGATAACGACCGCTACAGGAATATCCGCCTTGGTTAAGAAAGAGAAGACTTTTCCAGTTGAAGTTTAGCAGTTCAATAGGCAGTTACTTTTACCATATTGAATGGTTTTCAAAAGACACTGATCTTAACAATCTCCAAAAATGTTCTGCAGCGGATAGAAATACTACACCGGAAAGAATGTTATATGCAAATGGAAAAGAGAATGTACCATTTACTAAAGAACAAAGGGGTGGTTTATGACAATATACAGCCCGATCTGGGTGAAAAGCGTAGCATGACTGGCTCAAAATGAGCAACATGTACGAATGAGGTTAGGAAATGGTTGTTACCTCAGACAAAATAAAGTTGTAGACTCACCAATGCGTGGTCATGACAGTGTGGAAGAAGCTGATTTACAGACACACCACTTAGCATGTATAGTAATATAGCTCTAGTACGCCAAAATCAAATGACATCCGAGAGTCGCTTGTTTTTAACATGGGTAGTTTGATGGTGTGAATGAAGTTGACGTAAATGGTCAATTAATATGATTTAAAGCTTTGACCATCGTGGCGAAACTCTGTTCTTCACAGTCAAGTAAAACTTTTTGAAAGACAGTATTATTGTCATAACTTTCATATTTATTTATTCATTTATAAAATCCACAATTGAAATTTCTATTTTTAGAGATTTTGAAGTGGAACTGAGTAGAAAAATTGTTGCTTCAGTACGTCAAATTTAAAACTATCACTCCTCGTCACATGACGCATTAGTCAATGGATATGTGTCATATGATGAACAAATATACGGGGAACAAGATGTATTAGCACGCTATTCAGTCACTCCCATATGTTGTGTCTGTTGAAAACAGCTTTCACTGTGGGTATTACGCAAGTGGTAGCAGTCTCGACAGCGTAGACTGGATGACTTGTGGTCTAAGAGATCACAATTTCGACACACATGTTTGCGTAAAAACAGCATAGTTCAAAATGGTTCAAATGGCTCTAAGCGCTATAGGGCTTAACATCTGAGGTCATCAGTTCCCTAGACTTAGAACTACTTAAACTTAACTAACGTAAGGACATAACACACATCCATGCCAGAGCAGTATTCGAACCTGCGGCCGTAGCGGTCGCGCTTTTCCGGACTGAAGCGCCTAGAATCATTCGGCCACAGCGGCTGGCTACGCCATAGGTCTATGCTGCTTTTCAGTATTTGTAGTGCCTACATTCTCCGACAGTCGAATCGCCGTCAAATATACATCTTGACGTATGACTGACGTGAAGGAAAGTAGAAAACACAGGAGGGTTAAGAAACAAGAGCAAAAGCTAGAAACTCCTGGACGCGTTGCCTAAGTCTGGAGAAATGGGAAGCGCAGATCAGCAGCGGATATTTCTACCAATTACATACGTGTGTTGAGGGAACTGAGATGGATAAAAGGAAGGTAAAAACACGAATACTATGGCACGTTCAAATGGTAGATTCGCTACGCTATTGGATATCGATATTAGCACCCACGATTGTATCGATACGTCGGTATTAACAGATCAAAAGTATCGACACCTACAATATAACAAATTTATTCATAGCTTATGAATTATTTAGCTGTCATTGAAGGCAGAATTGCTTACTTAGATTACAAGATCATAAATGTAATTTACTAGTATACTGCGTTTTCACGAAACAACTTCAGTATAAAATCAAATACAAACGTAAGGAGTGAAGGACAAACATTCATCGGCAGTTAACATTTAGGCTATGACATACACGTTATGCCCTTCGTACATGAATCATAACATTACATCACATTCCTTTTCTTTAAAGCAAAAAACAGTCATCTGCAACAACCCTTATTTTATATAGAAAAAAGGACTCAGTCAGTTTCTTCATTTGGGGCGGCCATTTGTTTCCTGAAGGCCATAGCAGCTGTTCCACATAAGATGTCGTTTATACGTATTCACTTTAATTTCGCACGACCGCCCAATTTCGGCCTGACAAACCATTCGCCATTGCTGTAGGTGTCAACACGTACTAATATATTCGATTATTTAGTAGGAGCCATGGCAGTTCTGAAAGCTACGACATACACTTGGAAGAGTCATGCAAGCTTTCAACAACCAAAGTGAGCACATACAGTGTCTAAGAAAGTGAAAATAAGTTTCTACGATGACTATTCCAGTATACAGCGAACATTCTATTTTAAATCTGACTCTTGTTCGTATATGTTCTCGATTTCGAAACCGCATGTCCGGTAATAAATAATGCGATATCTTCCAGACGTTGGCATCTGCAGCACTTGAATACGGACTTTAAGCCCGAAATTGGCTTAAATAAAAAGTGTCGACAGCAGCAAAACGAGGAAACAATGCAATGGTTGTTGTTGTTGTGGTCTTCAGTCCTGAGACTGGTTTGATGCAGCTCTCCATGATACTCTATCTTGTGCAAGCTTCATCTCCCAGTGCCTACTGCAGCCTACATCTTCTGAATCTGCTCAGTGTATTCATCTCTTGGTCTCCTTCTACGATTTTTACCCTCCACGCAGGCCTCAAATACTAAATTGGTAATCCCTCGATGTCTCAGAACATGTCCTACCAACCGATCCCTTTTCTAGTCAAGTTGTGCCACAAGCTTCTCTTCTCCCCAATTCTATTCAATACCTCCTCATTAGTTATGTGATCTACCCATCTAATCTTCAGCATTCTTCTGTAGCACCACATTTCGAAAGCTTCTATTCTCTTCCTGTCTAAACTATTTATCGTCCGCGCTTCACTTACATACATGGCTACACTCCATACAAATACTTTAAGAAACGACTTCCTGACACTTAAATCTATATTCGATGTTAACAAATCTTTCTTCTTCAGAAACGCTTTCCTTGCCATTGCCAGTCTACATTTTATATCCTCTCTACTTCGACCATCATCAGTTATTTTGCTCCCCAAATAGCAAAACTCATTTACTACTTTAAGTGTCTCATTTCCTAATCTAATTCCCTCAGTATCACCCGACTCAATTCGACTACATTCCATTATCCTCGTTTTGATTTTGTTGATGTTCATCTTATACCCTTCTTTCAAGACACTGTCCATTCCGTTCAACTGCTCTTCCAAGTCCTTTGCTGTCTCTCACAGAATTACAATGTCATCAGCGAACCTCAAAGTTTTTATTTCTTCTCCTTGGATTTTAATACCTACTCCGAACTTTTCTTTTGTTTCCTTTATCGCTTACTCAATATACAGATTGAATAACATCGGGGATAGGCTACAACCCTGTCTCACTCCCTTCCCAACCACTGCTTCCCTTTCATACCGCTCGACTCTTATGACTGCCATCTGCTTTTTGTACAAATTGTAAATAGCCTTTCGCTCCCTGTATTTTACCCCTGCCACCTACAGAATTTGAAAGAGAGTATTACAATCAACATTGTCAAAAGCTTTCTCTAAGTCTACAAATACTAGAAACGTAGGTTTGCCTTTCCTTAATCTTTGTTCTAAGATAACTCTTAGGGTCAGTATTGCCTCACGTGTTCCAACATTTCTACGGAATCCAAATTGATCTTCCCCGAGGTCGGCTTCTACCAGTTTTTCCATTCGTCTGTAAAGAATTTGCGTTAGTATTTTGCAGCTGTGACTTATTAAACTGATAGTTCGGTAATGTAATGCAATGGACTTAAACTAAATCACTTATTTTGAATACAGCTCAAAACGTGGGAATCAGCCCTGTTTGCGTCAACCAGTTCGGTTATGAGGTCTACACTCCACCTAAAATCTGGTATATTTATTATAGAGTGCAAATGGTATGTAATTTTTACTACTGCGATGGTGTTTACTGTGTATTACATACATTTTAATCCCCATTAAAACGATTAGCGGAAGGATACTTTTGTCCAAAGACCATTCGGTATTTCCGATTACCGATACTCTGATATCTCATATGATACTGTGAGGCTATCGAATAGTTGATTTCGAAGCTGTTAGAACAGATATCGAAACAAAATTTTCGACACCAACTCGTATCTGTAATATTGGAACGTCCCTACGCAAACGTTGTTGCATCCTTGCGTTTACAGATGTGGTAGCTGCGACCTGGATGCTGCGGTCACCACAGCGGACGACACCGCGCAGATACCCCTAGTGTACGGGCCCAATAATCTCTAATGACTGTTAATAAAAATGGGCTGTGTGCAAACCATTTATTAAATGCCACCGGCCGCGCTGTGCGGAACGCTAATTAACTTGGTTAGTACAAATCAGCACAAAAATGGAGGTACGCACATTTTGCGTCTCTGTGCTACCGGTAGTGAATTTATTGGATTTTGGATGCCAGCAGGCCTGCGACATGCCACACTCGTTAATTACACACGGAGGTACTGTAGCCTGCACGGTGGGATTTTCCGACTGCAAAAGATAGCTATACATGTATGAGCGTTGCGTCTAAACATCTGGTACATCTAGAAGCCAGCGAAATATTCCTAGTAAGGTTTCTATGTGTAGATACAGCATGTGTTGACATGTGTAATTCATAAAATCAAAATAAAAACATAATGTATACACTATCTGATCAGAAGTATTCAGACACCTCTTAAAATAAAAACAAACAAACACCGGCCAGACAGACCTTGAAAGCCAAACCATACCGACCGGCCGCCGTGTCATCCTTAGACGTTGTAAGTAGGCTGTTTAGGTTCTTATGTTCGTAACGCCACGTAGCGCTCTGGATGAAAATCACTGGCTGTGCTGTGTGCAGTCTGTGGCTGGTTGGCATTGTTGGAATATTCGCTTCTGTAGTGCTGGGCAGTCGGACGTGAACAGCGTGTAGCGTTGCGCAGTTGGAGGTGAGCCGCCAGCAGTGGTGGATGTGGGGAGAGAGATGGCAGAATTTTGAGAGCTTACGATAAGGACGTGTGTCCATCAGAAAGAATAAATTTGTAATACTGTATATCATGAACTGATATCTATATGATGACTTCTGAATATTATTAAGGTAAATACATTGTTTGTTCATTTGCTAACGATGCACAGCCTGTGATTTTCATACAGAGCGCTACGTGGCGTTACCAACATAAAAACCTAAACAGCCTACTTACATGATGATCAGGACTGTCTTTATGAGACCAATTTTTGCTTTTGAGCAACATTACATCAATAAGTGTGTGCATCTGATGTCTTTCTTGTTGTAATTATGAAAAATTTTATCAAATCATTATTGGCCACTGTCAAAACAATTTGTAAAATTTATTGTGGGGAGAATGGGGGATATGTAAGTAGGCTGTTTAGGTTTTTATGTTGGTAACGCCACGTAGCGCTCTGTATGAAAATCACTGACTGTGCTGTGTGAAGTCTGTGGCTGGTTTGGATTGTTGGAATATTTGCTATTGTAGTGTTGGGCAGTTGGATGTTAACAACGGGTAGAGTTGTACAGTTGCAGGTGAGCTGCCAGCAGTGGGGAGAGAGATGGCAGAATCTTAAGAGCGGACGGTCTAAAGGTGTGTCCGCCAGAAAGAGTAAATTTGTAATACTGAATATCATGAACTTATATATAATAACTTTTGAACATCGTTACAGCAAATACATTGTTTGTTCTCTATCAAAATTTTTCATTTGCTGACTATGACTATCAGTAGTTTGTGCCTTCCGTAGTTAAAATCTTTTATTTAGATGGCAGTAGTGGCGTTCGCTGTATTGCAGTAGTTCGAGTAACGAAGATTTTTGCGAGGTAAGTGGTTCATGAAAGGTATAGGTTATTGTTAGTCAGGACCATTCTTTAGTAGGGATTTTTGACAGCCAGATAGCGTTGCGCTAAAAATATTGTGTCAGTTTAGTGTAGATCAGAATAAGTAAAGAGCGAAATGTCTGAGTACGTTCAGTTTTGCTCAGCTGTTTGAAAATCAAATAACGTAAGAGGTTTATCAGCACAGACGTTCATTACTTTTTCTGAAGGGACGTTTCAAGGTGTTACCAGATGCGGATACGGAGGGGCATGTGGTCAGCACACCGCCCTCTCATGTGTGGTGCCACTATTTCTCAGTGAAGTAGCTCCTCAACTGGCCTCACAAGGGCTGAGTGGACCAAAGTTCCCAACAGCATTCGACACACCTGGACTGTGACCCAGCCAAGTGATAGCCAAGCCCGACAGCGCTTAACTTCGGTGAGCTGACTGGAACCGCTGTTACCAGTGCGGTAAAGCCATTGGCTATAGATACCTGTTGTTGTTGTTGTTGTGGTCTTCAGTCCTGAGACTGGTTTGATGCAGCTCCCCATGCCACTCTGTCCTGTGCAAGCTTCTTCATCTCCCAGTACCTAATGCAACCTACATCCTTCTGAATCTGCTCAGTGTATTTATCTCTTGGTCTCCCTCTACGATTTTTACCCTCCACGCTGCCCTCCAATGCTAAATTTGTGATCCCTTGATGCCTCAAAACATATCCTACCAACCGATCTCTTCTTCTAGTCAAGTTGTGCCGCAAACTTCTCTTCTCCCCAATCCTATTAAATACCTCCTCATTAGTTACGTGATCTACCCATCTAATCTTCAGCATTCCTCTGTAGCACCACATTTCGAAAGAATCTGTTCTCTTCTTGTCCTAACTATTTATCGTCCGTGTTTCACTTCCATACATGGCTACGCTCCAACAAATTCTTTCAGAAACGACTTCCTGACACTTAAATCTACACTCGATGTTAACAAATTTCTCTTCTTCAGAAACGCTTTCTTTGCCATTGCCAGTCTACATTTTATATCCTCTCTACTTCGACCATCATCAGTTATTTTGCTCCCCAAATAGCAAAACTCATTTACTACTTTAAGTGTCTCATTCCCTAATCTAATCACCCGAGTTAACTCTACTACATTCCATTATCCTCATTTTGCTTTTGTTGATGTTCATCTTATATCGTCCTTTCAAGACACTGTCCATTCCGCTCAACTGCTCTTCCAGGTCCTTTGCTGTCTCTGACAGAATTACAATGTCATCGGCGAACCTCAAAGTTTTTACTTCTTCTTCATGAATTTTAATACCTACTCCGTATTTTTCTTTTGTTTCCTTTACTGGTTGCTCAATATACAGATTGAATAACATCGAGGAGAGGCTACAACCCTGTCTCACTCCTTCCGAACCACTGCTTTCCTTTCATGCCCCTCGGCTCTTATGACTGCCATCTGGTTTCTGTACAAATTGTAAATAGCCTTTCGCTCCCTGTACTTTACCCCTGCCACCTTCAGAATTTGAAAGAGAGTATTCCAGTCAACATTGTCAAAAGCTTTCTCCAAGTCTACAAATGCTAGAAACGTAGATTTCCCTTTCCTTAATCTTTGTTTTAAGATAAGTCTTAGGGTCAGTATTGCCTCACGTGTCCCAACATTTCTACGGAATCGAAACTGATCCTCCCCGAGGTCCGCATCTACCAGTTTTTCCATTCGTCTGTAAAGAATTCGCGTTAGTATTTTGCAGCTGTGACTTATTAAACTGATAGTTCGGTAATTTTCACATCTGTCAACACCAGCTTTCTTTGGGATTGGAATTATTATATTCTTCTTGAAGTCTCAGTGTATTTCGCCTGTCTCATACATCTTGCTCACCAGCTGGTAGAGCTTTGTCATGACTGGCTCTCCCAAAGCCGTCAGTAGTTCCAATGGAATGTTGTCTACTCCGGGGGCCTTGTTTCGACTCAGGTCTTTCAGTGCTCTGTCAAATTTTTCACGCAGTATCGTACCTCCCATTTCATCTTCATCCACTCCGCTTTCAATAATATTGTCCTCAAGTACATCGCCCTTTTATAAACCCTCTATATTCTCCTTCCACCTTTATGCTTTCCCTTCTTTGCTTAGAACTGGGTTGCCATCTGAGCTCTTGATATTCATACACGTGGTTCTCTTCTCTCCTAAGGTCTCTTTAATTTTCCTGTAGGCAGTATCTATCTTACCCCTAGTGAGATAAGCTTCTATATCTTTATATTTGTCCTCTAGCCATCCTTGTTTAGCCATTTTGCACTTCCTGTCGATCTCATTTTTGAGACGTTTGTATTCCTTTTTGCCTGCTTCATTTACTGCATTTTTATATTTTCTCCCTTCATCAATTAAATTCAATATTTCTTCTGTTACCCAAGGATTTCTAGCAGCCCTCGTCTTTTAACCTACTTGATCCTCTGCTGCCTTCACTACTTCATCCCTCAGAGCTACCCATTCTTCTTTTACTGTATTTCTTTCCCCCATTCTTGTCAGATGTTGCCTTATGCTCTCCCTGAAACTCTGTACAACCTCTGGTTGAGTCAGTTTATCCAGATCCCATCTCATTAAATTGCCACCTTTTTGCATTTTCTTCAGTTTTAATCTACAGTTCATAACCAATAGATTGTGGTCAGAGTCCACATCTGCCCCTGGCTATGTCCTACAATTTAAAACCTGATTCCTAAATCTCTGTCTTACCATTATATAATCTATCTGATACCTTTTAGTATCTCCAGGATTCTTCCACGTATACAATCTTCTTTTATGATTCTTGAACCAAGTGTTATCTATGATTAAGTTATGCTCTGTCCAAAATTCTACCAGACGGCTTCCTCTTTGATTTGTTAGCCCCAATCCATATTCACCCACTATGTTTCCCTCTCCCCCATTTCCTACTGACGAATTCCATGACTATTAAATTTTCGTCTCCCTTCACTACCGGAATAATTTCTTTTATCTCATCATGCATTTCATCAATTTCTTCATCATCTGCAGAGCTAGTTGGCACATAAACTTGTACTACTGTAGTAGGCATGGGCTTTGTGTCTATCTTGGCCACAATAATGCGTTCACTATGCTGTTTGTAGTAGTTTACCCGCACTCCTATTTTTTTATTCATTATTAAACCTACTACTGCATGACCCCGGTCCATGGTTCATGGGGAGAGGTATAGATACCTATTAGTGTATATTAGTATGGGATGAGTCCATCCTTCACCATTATGAGGGCTTGAATTTTACTGGGGACGCATTCAGTGAGGAGTGGAGGAATGAGAGACTTTTCTTTCTCAGCAGTGGAAACCAGAGGATGTGACGATGTTGGACGCTGGGGTCTGGGGCAAGGCCGATATTCTGAGTCATTCCCTAGGTGTTCCATTGCGCTGAGGTCGGGACTCGGGGCAGGCTAGTTCGTTACGGGAACGTTATTGTCCACAAATCATTGCCTCACAGATGTTGGTTTGTGACAGAGTGCGTTATCGTGCTGAAACTAACATTGCCTCCGAACTGTTTCTCTACTATACACAGTGCACAATGCTGTGAAATGTGGTTGTATACCGGGTGATCAAAAAGTCAGTATAAATTTGAAAACTTAATAAACCACGGAATAATATAGATAGAGAGGTAAAAATTGACACACACGCTTGGAATGACATGGGGTATTATTAGAACAAAAAAAATCAAAGTTCACAAAATGTCCGACAGATAGCGCTGGACAGCAAACCGTCAGTGACTGCGCATGACAATCGTTTATAAAAGGAGCTGTAATGAGAGAGAGAAACAGATGCGCCAGCAGTCACAGCATGTTGACGTTACCTAAAAAGGCGCTTTTAGTGAAGCTGCATTATCAGAATGGGGAATATGCTAGTTCAGCGTTACGATCCTATCGCCATAGGAAGGCGATTCGAACGGGTAAAGGTCCGTTGACAAATGCAGCTGTGCCGAGAATGATTGCGAAGTTCGAAGCCACGGGTTGTTTAGACGGTAGACCCTGTAGTGGCCTACCGTGCACAAGGCGTAATGCTGCTGAGACAGTTCAGGAAGAAATGGAGACTGTAGCGGGTTCGTCTATGCACGGAGAATTCAGCGCTCGTGCAGTCGCACGACGCACCGGCATTCCATTCACTACCGTTTGGTTGGCATTTAGGCGTACCCTCCGATGCTATCCGTACAAAATCCATCGGCATCATGAACTGTTACCTGGCGATTTAGTGAAGCGGCGGGCATTTGCGGTGTGGGCGTTTCAAAAGATGGCGGAAGATGACGATTGCTTGATTAACGTGTTGTGGACCGACGAATCTCATTTCACGCTCCGAGGGTCTGTCAACGCCCACAACTGCAGAATTTGGGCTACCGAAAATCCTAGAACTGTCGTGGAAACTCCATTGCACGACGAGAAAGTCAAGGTATGGGTTGGATTTACCACATGTACCGTTACCGGGCCTTTTTTCTTCGAGGGAATGCGTGATTCTGGTTTTGTAACTGCTACAGTGAGGGGTGAGAGGTACGCCGATATGTTACAGAATCGCATCATCCCCAGCCTGGCTGATAAACACCTGATGGAACGTAGGATGTTTATGCAGGATGGCGCTCCACCCCATATTGCTAACCGCGTGAAAGATCTCTTGCGCGCGTCGTTTGGTGATGATCGTGTGCTCAGCCGCCACTTTCGTCATCCTTGGCCTCCCAGGTCCACAGACCTCAGTCCGTGCGATTATTGGCTTTGGGGTTACCTGAAGTCGCAAGTGTATCGTGATCGACCGACATCTTTAAGGATGCTGAAAGAAAACATCCGACTCCAATGCCTCACCATAACTCCGGACATGCTTTACAGTGCTGCTCAAAACATTATTCCGCGATTACAGCTTTAGTTGAGGAATGATGATGGACATATTCAGCATATCCTGTAAAGAACATCATCTTTGTTTTGTCTTACATTGTTATGATAATTATTCCTATTCTGATCAGATGAAGCGCCATCTGTCGGACATTTCTTAACTTTTGTATTTTTTTGGTTCTAATAAAACCCCATGTAAATCCAAGCATGTGTGTCAATTTGTGCCTCTCTATCTACATTATTCCGTGATTTATTCAGTTTTCAAATTTATACTGACTTTTTTATCACCCGGTATTTCCGAATTTAACGTTTTCTTAAGCGCACTAAAGGGATCACACATTAAGAACTTAAAACATCTCCAAACAGTAAGGCCAACTCCCCTTTACTTCACTGTTGACTCTAGACATGATGGCAGGTAACATTCTCCAGGCGTTCGCCTATCCTTCCATCGGATTGTCACATTCCTCACTCCGAATCACTCATTCCCAATCATACTCTGTCCAGTGGCCATACTCTTTACACCACCTCAAACGTCGCTGCCCATGTGCTGCTTGACCATGGTACCACATCTTTTAAATCCCAACGCACAGTCAGTGTGCGAGCAGGACTCCAGATGGCACTTTGGAACTCACGAATGATTCCTTCCGCTGGTTTCTCACCATTCTATTCAAATGGGTGTGAATTCCTAAGGGACCAAACTGCTAAGGTCATCGGTGACTAGACTTACACACTACTTAAACTAACTTGCGCTAAGAACAAACACACCCACCCACGCCCGAGGGAGGACTCGAACCTCCGGCGGGAGGGGCCGCATAATCCCTGCAATGGTGACTCCACCCGCACGGCCACTCCGCGCGGCTCACCATTCTGTACAAACACTCTCCGCGAAATTCGTGGTCACTGTCTGTCAGTACAAGGAGTCTTCCTGGTCTTGGTTTAGCTACGACTGTTCCTTCGCAGTTCCACTTCGCAAGCAAATAACCAACTGTCGACATCAGCGGCGTTAGAAGAGTTGCAATGTCGCTCATGGATTTGTTACTCAGATGATCTCCAATGACCAGTCTACGTTTGAAGCCACTGATCACGTGATGGACCCATTCTACTGTTATGCTTCTTCTCTACTGGCAACATAGCACTTGTCGCCACCTTTTATACTGGATGATCCGCCGCTCGTGACATATAGTGGTTATTTCCGTATTACGTAGGAGTGCACGGATACTGTTGACCAGGTAGTTATGATGTGCTGATGAACGTTTGGGCTGCGATAGGTTTGAAATCTTTTCCGAGATGCTTTACCCAAGGAGACCGTCGTCCCAAGTTATGTGCAGTTAGTCGCTTGAAATACTAATTGTCCAAATGGTTGAAATGGCTCTGAACACTATGGGACTTAACATCCGAGGTCATCAGTCCCCTAGAACTTAGAACTACCTAAACCTAACTAACCTAATGACATCACACAGCCGCGCGGGATTAGCCGAACGGTTTGAGGTGCTGCAGTGATGGACTGTGCAGCTAGTCGCGACGGAGGTTCGAGTCCTCCCTCGGGCATGGATGTGTGTGTTTGTCCGTAGGATAATTTAGGTCAAGTAGTGTGTAAGCTTAGGGACTGATGACCTTAGCAGTTAAGCCCCATAACATTTCACACACATTTGAACATTTTTGACATCACACACATCCATGCCCGAGGCAGGATTCGAACCTGCGGTCGTAGCAGTCGCGCGGTTCCAGACTGAAGCGCCTAGAACCGTTCGGCCACCTCGGCCGGCTAACATTGTCCATTTGCATTGGATTTTATTAGGGTTATTACTTGGTTTAAGAAAAGTTTGTTTTACGAGCAGTAACGTGAGCACGGAAAACGTGATTTTAAACTCCAAGCTGGTGGAGGTGGCGTGACCACTAGTCGCGTCACTGAACGCAAAAATCTCTGTCTGCCTTTTTTGGTTGTGAATCCTCAGCAGGCCATCCAATGGGAACTTATTATCATTTTGGTTTCATAATCATACGTCACAGCAGCATGACGACCAGTTTTACGAGAATTAACACTGCAATTAGGTTTCATAATAATGCTATTCACCATGGAACTATTTTTTATCATTGAATAAGAGACATTATAAATTGCTTTTCTGCAAGCAAAGGATGCTGTGAAAACACATAAACAATATTTAAAGGATTAGAGGGAGGTAAAATAATTACGCTATGATAACAGTAAAATTTCATGGGTTGGTAGTATAAGCGATTTAAAGTAAACTAATGAATATAAATATGTATCTAATTTCCAATACCTAGCTTTAAACATAGCAATACACCACCACAAGACGTATGCTACTAGATAAATAACGTATGTGTAATAGTTAATTAAATGGAGTAATACTGTTCGTTAAAGCATACGTGGTGGGATATGTGATGAAATGGAAACATCCATACACCATAGATGTGAAACTATTTGATTACAACTTCTTTGCAAGTGTATGGCACAGGAGATAAACAGTCCCCGACAAATGCCTATTGTCTTACGAGTAGTTTTACAGATATCATTTGTATAGATTTGTTATAAAACGGGGACTCGTTGTTATTGGAACATGTTGTTTCCGTCACAAGGTTGGATGAATTATTTTAGCTTGCCAGAGCTCCTGCGCAGTTTAGCCGAACGATGACACGTGAGCTAAATCTGACATTCCCAGAAAAATGCACCAGGTGCGCCGATTACATTCTGTGGCAGCCAAGGTCTCTGCATCTCACTCAACACCTTCCCGAGTCATGCAATGCAGGTGAAGAATGCGGAGATTAAACAAATAGTGAAGAGGAAGTGTTTGCTTTTGTTGGAAGCATCGTTGCTCTTTAAAAAGTGCGCCAGTACTAAACTGGAATAGGTACGGGTAGCACAAAGAAAAGGAGCAGAACGCAATTTGGAAATTATTCGATAGTTCTAAATTATTTGGATTACAGTCGTCATATTTGTAAAATTTCTTCTAGCCGTAAATTTTACTAGCTGCAGCTTGATACCCGCCATAAAGTAGACATGTAGATGAGGGAAGAAGAAATCTGATTTTACTCTCTACTCTCAGATCGCCTTATTATTTGTTAAGATACACCTTGCATTTCAAACCCAGGAGACTCATCATAAAATGATTAAAATAATAATTTCATGATCTTTTGCACACACAAGTTTTCACTATCCCCGTTACACATATGCAACTTATTTACGAAATTAAATAATAAAGTAACGACTCCTACAAAAACTGAATGCTGGTTGCAGTAGCAGTTGTACAGAACTGAGGCACAGATAACCAACACTATTCAACAGGATTTCTGCGCCATCACCGTCGTATTCCTTCATAGGTTAATACTTTTAATTCTTGTGGATATTATAAATGGGTATAAGGTATACTAAATGACAGCCTCACGATGTACCGAACGACATCCGTGGCCTCCTTCGCTGTAAATCACGTAGAAATTTAAGGAAAGTAGACCAGTTAGAATAATTTAAAACAATTGTTACATAGCCATATTCTCCAAAACTATAAAAGTATAAATTATGGAAAGTCTTAATCTGTCTAAGTTCAGGAGTGCAAAGTGCAAATATTCTTCTGTGCAATGTATATGGTCCTGGTTTATAGTCTTCTACAATGCTGCTGTTATAACCAGCACGCAATTTTTGTAAAAATAGTTAACTTAGTCATAATATTATCAACTTTGAAGTAGCCTGTACCATTCAAAAATGACGAAACACTGGTGTCGATTATCTGAATAATTGATATTAATATTATTTAATTTAAATCGTTTGTAGCATCACTTCCGAAGGCGTTACTGCCTTCACCACGTAAATTTGGCGCCCAACAGGTACCAGGAAGTGAACCCCGCTACCACAGAAAGTAGTTGCTGTAATGAGGTAGCGTTCTTGCATGTTGTAACTGTCTGATTGCAGGGCATTAATTAACCATTGTAAAAAAATGTTGGCAACAGAATAAAAAAAACTATTAAAATAATACATACACAAAAATGCTCAGCTGCAGTTTGATGAGAAGGCGTGGTACTGAAGTAACATGTTTGAACACTAACCTAATTCAGTGAACGACGAGTGAAGTTCAGTCTGGACTGTTGTCGGTGACCGTCTCTTAGGTCAGGCTGTTAATGTAAGGTACAGTCAAACAGAAACGAGGTAGAAAGAAAAAAAGTAGGTAAACTACTATTTCAAAAGTAATCACCATTCCTGTTAATCATCGGACGACGACTCCAGCAGCATCCACAAGCAGCATTAAACGTCTCTGTATTGACCGACCAATTCCAACAGCCAGGGCACTTCATCCCACAAACTAACATCCGGAACCTTTACAACACAACGCTTGCACGTCTGTACGTTTGCATTCAACGTTTTGACGGTTACACCGGTCATTAATGTACCAGCAATTCAAATTTGCAACGGCTTATCTCGCGCATAGATTAACCTGTGATCTTGCAATGTTAGTCACTTATGTATGTTACTTAGACAAAAGCATTCACAAAATTTCATTACTCTACTTTGATTATTTTTTGGAGTTCCTACTTTTTCCTTCAGTGTAACTGACAGCAATTTTTGTATTGAAATTTGATAGCTAATGCAATTCTTTGGTTGTAGATTAATAAGAAGAAATAACTATAGTTATAGTATTAATAAGAAGAAATAACTATAGTTACGTCAGTACCATTTCTCATCAGGAGGCGCGATTGTCCCCCTTGAATATTTATGTCACTAATTTCGTGATATGTTTCATTCATAGCATCTCTTACATTAAATTTCGCTGTATTCTTAAATTAATACACTCCTGGAAATTGAAATAAGAACACTGTGAATTCATTGTCCCAGGAAGGGGACACTTTATTGACACATTCCTGGGGTCAGATAGATCACATGATCACACTGACAGAACCACAGGCACATAGACACAGGCAACAGAGCATGCACAATGTCGGCACTAGTACAGTGTATATACACCTTTCGCAGTAATGCAGACTGCTATTCTCCCATGGAGACGATCGTAGAGATGCTGGATGTAGTCCTGTGGAACGGCTTGCCATGCCATTTCCACCTGGCACCTCAGTTGGATCAGCGTTCGTGCTGGACGTGCAGACCGCGTGAGACGACGCTTCATCAAGTCCCAAACATGCTCAATGGGGGACAGATCCGGAGATCTTGCTGGCCAGGGTAGTTGACTTACACCTTCTAGAGTACGTTGTGTGGCACGGGATACATGCGGACGTGCATTGTCCTGTTGGAACAGCAAGTTCCCTTGCCGGTCTAGGAATGGTAGAACGATGGGTTCGATGACGGTTTGGATGTACCGTGCACTATTCAGTGTCCCCTCGAAGATCACCAGAGGTGTACGGCCAGTGTAGGAGATTGCTCCCCACACCATGATGCAGGGTGTTGGCCCTGTGTGCCTCGGTCGTATGCTGTCCTGCTTGTGGCGCTCACCTGCACGGCGCCAAACACGCATACGACCATCATTGGCACCAAGGCAGAAGCGACTCTCATCGCTGGAGACGACACGTCTCCATTCGTCCCTCCATTCACGCCTGTCGCGACACCACTGGAGGCGGGCTGCACGATGTTGGGGCGTGAGCGGAAGACGGCCTAACGGTGTGCAGGACCGTAGCCCAGCTTCATGGAGACGGTTGCGAATGATCCTCGCCGATACCCCAGGAGCAACAGTGTCCCTAATTTGCTGGGAAGTGGCGGTGCGGTCCCCTACGGCACTGCGTAGGATCCTACGGTCTTGGCGTGCATCCGTGGGTCACTGCGGTCCGGTCCCAGGTCGACGGGCACGTGCACCTTCCGCCGACCACTGGCAACAACATCGATGTACTGTGGAGACCTCACGCCCCACGTGTTGAGCAATTCGGCGGTACGTCCACCCGGCCTCCCGCATGCCCACTATACGCCCTCGCTCAAAGTCCGTCAACTGCACATACGGTTCACGTACACGCTGTCGCGGCATGCTACCAGTGTTAAAGATTGCGATGGAGCTCCGTATGCCACGCCAAACTGGCTGACACTAACGGCGGCTGTGCACAAATGCTGCGCAGCTGGCGCCATTCGACGGCCAACACCGCGGTTCCTGGTGTGTCCGCGGTGCCGTGCGTGTGATCATTGCTTGTACAGCCTTCTCGCAGTGTCTGGAGCAAGTATGGTGGGTCTGACACACCGGTGTCAATGTGTTCTTTTTTCCATTTCCAGGAGTGTATGTTCCGTTTCACCACGCTTCCACTACTCACGGTCCGTTACACATATCATTTTAATAACCAGAATATTCACCGAAGTGTTATAAAACATGTTTTTATTTCTCCTCGCCCCACGCTTCCTTACTCGACACTAGACTCCTACCAACTCATTCGTGCTGGCTACTTGCAAACGTGCGCTTGCTTAGATCGGAAAAGAAGCATTGTCGAAGCGACAGTGTCCAGAGAAAGTCGGCCTCCTAAAGAACATAGCAATCCTTACAACAACACCAATGATACTTCGTAAGTAGTTAATCTGGTGAAAATGCTCCTTATAACGGTAGCCAAAATGTTAGTAATTGAATTGAAATCGGTATGTTTTTTTCACAATTTTGTGTATTTTGTATCTTATAACGGCACGACATTGTTGCTCTCATTTTCTTCATCATATTCGAACACATGATAATGCTGGGGGAAGGGGAGGGGGGGAGGGTCACAGTGGGACTTCTTTCCTTCTTTGTCCATTTAGTTGAAAGCGTGCTTGATTATTTCTGAGTATTCTGCAGAGGGTAGAGAAGTATCTTTTCCATCTGAAGTAGTGTTACTACAGCATTCATGCTCCTTTCCTCTTAGTTCGAGGTCCAAACATGGTTTCCGGAATAACCATGGCGACTCATGAGCTTTCTCGGTTCTTTCCGTGTGCTGAAAGAAAGCACACAGCAAATAGTACACGTTTGTAGCTTGTCTATTCGTTCCAGTTGGCTAGTCAAGCCGGCGCCACCTCACCTCCTGGTAAAGAAGACAAACTCCGCTCCTAACGGCAGAGCAGAGATTTACGGGAGTCGTCCTGCACACCATGCTGTGTGAGAACGCTTGTTTGGCCATTAAAATTGCTACACCAAAAACAAATACAGATGATAAACTGGTATTCATTGGACAAATATATTATATTAGAACTGACATATGATTACATTTTCGCGCAATTTGGGGGCATAGCTCCTGAGAAATCAGTACCCAGAAAAACCACCTCTGGCTGTAATGACGGCCTTGATACGCCTGGGAATTGAGTCAAACAGGGCTTGGATGGCAGCTTCAGCACGATACCACAGTTCATCAAGAGTAGTGACTGGCGTATTGTGACGAACGCGTTGCTCGGCCACCATTGACCAGACGTTTTCAACTGCTGAGAGATTTTTCTGTATCCAGAAAGGCCCGTACAGGACCTGCAACACGTGGTCGTGCATTATCCTACTGAATTGTAGGGTTTCGCAGAGATCGTAACTCATCTGAAATGTAACGTCCACTGTTCAAAGTTCCGTCAATGCGAACAAGAGGTGACCGAGACGTGTAACAATTGGGACCCCGTACTATCACGCCAATATGGCGATGACGAATACACGCTTCCAATGTGCGTTCACCGCGATGTCGCCAAACACTGATGCGACCATCATGATGCGGTAAACAGAACCTGGATTCATCCGAAAAAATGACGTTTTGCCATTCGTGCACCCAGGTTCGTCGTTGAGTACACCATCGCTAGCGCTCCTATGTGTGATGCAGCGTCAAGGGTAACCGCAGCCATGGTCTCCCAGCTGATAGTCCATGGTGCTGCAAACGTCGTCGTCGAACTGTTCTTGCAGATGGTTGTTGTCTTGCAACCGTCCTCATCTGTTGGCTCAGGGATCGAGACCTTTATTGAAGTCGGAAACGTGGTGGTACGCATTTGTCCTCCATAAAGGAGGCATCACTACGACGTTTCGCCAGGCAATGCCGGTCAGCTGTCGGTTGGAAACTCTCCTCATGTCAGCGCGTTGTAGGTGTCGCCACCGGCGCGAACCTTGTGTGAATGCTCTGAAAAGCTAATCATCTGCATATCACAGCATCTTCTTCCTGTCGGTTAAATTTCACGTCTCTAGCACGTCATCTTCGTGGTGTAGCAATTTTAATGGCCAGTAGTGTATGATGGTATCACCACTTACATGTTCTGTTATTAATTAATTACGCTCCTTTTGATAATACACTCCTGGAAATGGAAAAAGAACACATTAACACCGGTGTGTCAGACCCACCATACTTGCTCCGGACACTGCGAGAGGGCTGTGCAAGCAATGATCACACGCACGGCACAGCGGACACACCAGGAACCGCGGTGTTGGCTGTCGAATGGCGCTAGCTGCGCAGCATTTGTGCACCGCCGCCGTCAGTGTCAGCCAGTTTGCCGTGGCATACGGAGCTCCAACGCAGTCTTTAACACTGGTAGCATGCCGCGACAGCGTGGACGTGAACCGTATGTGCAGTTGACGGACTTTGAGCGAGGGCGTATAGTGGGCATGCGGGAGGCCGGGTGGACGTACCGCCGAATTGCTCAACACGTGGGGCGTGAGGTCTCCACAGTACATCGATGTTGTCGCCAGTGGTCGGCGGAAGGTGCACGTGCCCGTCGACCTGGGACCGGACCGCAGCGACGCACGGATGCACGCCAAGACCGTAGGATCCTACGCAGTGCCGTAGGGGACCGCACCGCCACTTCCCAGCAAATTAGGGACACTGTTGCTCCTGGCGTATCGGCGAGGACCATTCGCAACCGTCTCCATGAAGCTGGGCTACGGTCCCGCACACCGTTAGGCCGTCTTCCGCTCACGCCCCAACATCGTGCAGCCCGCCTCCAGTGGTGTCGCGACAGGCGTGGATGGAGGGACGAATGGAGACGTGTCGTCTTCATCGATGAGAGTCGCTTCTGCCTTGGTGCCAATGATGGTCGTATGCGTGTTTGGCGCCGTGCAGGTGAGCGCCACAATCAGGACTGCATACGACCGAGGCACACAGGGCCAACACCCGGCATCATGGTGTGGGGAGCGATCTCCTACACTGGCTGTACACCTCTGGTGATCGTCGAGGGGACACTGAATAGTGCACGGTACATCCAAACCGTCATCGAACCCATCGTTCTACCATTCCTAGACCGGCAAGGGAACTTGCTGTTCCAACAGGACAATGCACGTCCGCATGTATCCCGTGCCACCCAACGTGCTCTAGAAGGTGTAAGTCAACTACCCTGGCCAGCAACATCTCCGGATCTGTCCCCCATTGAGCATGTTTGGGACTGGATGAAGCGTCGTCTCACGCGGTCTGCACGTCCAGCACGAACGCTGGTCCAACTGAGGCGCCGGGTAGAAATGGCATGGCAAGCCGTTCCAGAGGACTACATCCAGCATCTCTACGATCGTCTCCATGGGAGTATAGCAGCCTGCATTGCTGCGAAAGCTGGATATACACTGTACTAGTGCCGACATTGTGCATGCTCTGTTGCCTGTGTCTATGTGCCTGTGGTTCTGTCAGTGTGATCATGTGATGTATCTGACCCCAGGAATGTGTCAATAAAGTTTCCCCTTCCTGGGACAATGAATTCACGGTGTTATTTTTTCAATTTCCAGCAGTGTATTTGCGTGTGAAGATTAATTAACTGGAGAGGAATGTTGGATCTGCTGTTCAGGCTTTGTGTGTTAATAGTAACTGTCCCTGTGGTAATACCGCATTTTCTTTTCATAATTTTCATGAATAGTGCCTTTCATTAATCATTCAATGGTGTTTCAGTCAGCAGCGTTTAATGTGAACTTAGTTCTTGATTGGAAAGAAAGCTTAAGAGTAGCGTAAACTTTGTTAGTGCAGAATCCCACAAAGCTGTGTTTTTTTTCTTTCGTCGTTTTGTGGAGATGTCAATGAGAAAAAGTTTCGTGAAGATTTGAAACTATGTTTATAATTTGTACGTAGTACAGAGAACAGAAATCGTACATGTACATCGAGTGAACTCATAACTGAAAAAGAATCTTATGTGAGAAAAAATTAGAAAGCTCGATTTATCAAAGTCCATAAAATAGTTGAGTTTAACGGTACAGATGTGGGAATTCGGGGGTTTCGGTCAGGTACGACCTAAAAACAGATTTACAAATATGAGAGCAGAAGAAGATACTTACAAAAATACCAGGAAAACGTATTACGCTACACGAAAAATACGACAGACCGAACACTGATATCCTGTTCTTCAACTGAGGAAGAGGACACCAGTGTTACCCATGAAGGAAAAATCAACCATGCAAGCATTAATATTACCAATGGCGAAAAAAAACATACCTAAATCAGACGACCTGTAGATGTCAACTGAAATATACGATATTAGTCTTACTCACTTCGAAGAAAACAACATACCTGACAATGGCATCCTGTTCTTCTGTAGACTTGTGAATTACCTAGTGCGAAGAAAATTGCAACTCTTGCGTTGTTATTCCGAACTTTAGTTGACACAAGTAGTACTTACTGCGCAGAGAACGACACCTCTAACATCGGTCTCTTTTATCTCGGTTGACATGTACCGGGTGATCAAAAACTCAGAATAAATTTGAAAACTGAATAAATCACGGAATAATGTAGATAGAGAAGTACAAATTGACACACATGCTTGGAATGACATGGGGTTTTATTATAACAAAAAAAAAATACAAATGTTCAAAAATTGTCCGACATCTGATCAGAATAGCAAAATTACCATAACAAAGTAAGAAAAGCAAAGGTGATTTTCTTTACAGGAAATGCTCAATATTCCACCATCATTCCTCGACAATAGCTGTAGTCGAGGAATAAGGTTGTGAATAGCACTGTAAAGCATGTCCGGAGTTATGGTGAGGCCTTGCCGTTGGATATTGTCTTTCAGCATCCCTAGAGATGCCGCTCGATCACGATACACTTGCGACTTCAGGTAACCCCAAAGCCAATAATCGCACGGACTGAGGTATGGGGACCTGGGAGGCCAAGCATAACGAAAGTGGCGGCTGAGCACACGATCATCACCAATCGACGCGCGCAAGGGATCTTTCACGCATATAGCAATTTTTTTGGTTCTAATAAAACCCTATATCATTTGAAGCCTGTGTGCCAATTTTTAGCTCTCTATCTACATTATTTCGTGGTTTATTAAGTTTTCAAATTAATACTGACTTTTTGATCACCCTGTATATTAGCTAGCGCGTAGAAAACGACGCCTCTAACATTTTTAGTATTCTGTAATTCAGTTGACCTATATAGGATACTAGTATTACCAACGACTAAAAGAACGACAAACCTGAATCGGTGTACTGTTCTTAACTCTTGGCGGAAATGTTGATAAATTAAAACGTGTACACGAATTCTTTAGAGCGACAACCAGCAACAAAACAGTATCTTCCGTTTAATGATACAGTAATTTATTTAAATTTACTATTTGATCCTTCGTTTCCCAAGATATCCGATTTACTATCTGTGGCTCAGAAATAAACAAATTATCATCTGTGACTTAAATAAACGTCATTGGTCAAAGTCGGTGAATTGTGTCCCATTCTTCAGCTGAGGAAAAACAAGCTAATCAATTCCTTTCCAAATTCGTAGATAGCGTTCGGCGTCGCACTGTACATATTCCTTACGTCATACGGCAAACAGTGGGGAGTAAAAAATGCGAACACGGGCTGACGTACCTCGGGACAGCAGGTGGAGCGCGCGGACACGCGGAGAGGTGCGCCGAGAGCAAACAGTTGCCGGGCGTCGCTTTGCCAGGCGCCAGACGAGTCCGTCGTGTGCGGACGCGCTTTGATCTCCTCGCTCGGCACCTTTGGCCGCGGGCAATAACAGCCGTAAATCCTGGCGGCGCGGCGGCGGAGGCACCCTGGCCCGCTCTCGCGCGTCGCCCGCTGTCGCCAAATGTCAGCAGGGGTCGCCCAGGTGCCACTATTTTTGCAGCACGTTGCTCAGCGCATTTAGTCACGCCGCTGTGGGCGTATTTAGAACTCTCAGAACAAGCACCGTAGCTTCTCCGGAAAAGAGACTCGTAACCGCGGGTTATTTCAGTTGCCGTGGAAACGCTGTGCTAGCCGCGCTGATGGAGTGGTGTCTCCCCTCCGTGACGAAACGGTCGGCTCCTCAGTTGTTTTGTTTTCCCTTTCTTTTACTCGCTTCAGCCTTCGTCATATGTTTATTTGTGTACACTGCACTACTAACACTAAGGCTATCGAGAGAATCTATCTTGCACATACACTCAGTCGCAAAAATATTCTGACAGTGGGAAGTTTCACAATGAGTACTCGAGAAACACTGACTATGAAACCCAAACACATTTATTAGCAATATATGTGCGTAAAAACATTAATTACAAAAGAATTATTGTATTATTTCGTTTCCAAAACATAAATAACAGAAAACTTAACAACAAAAATGAAACATCCTGCACACCTTGCTGCTACAAAAGTATTCGGCCACTGTCCAATAAATGTTCGTAAGTTGTACGACGAAAATACCAATACCTTGTGGGTCCACCTTTCATTTTCAATACCTCCTCCAATCTACTATCAATACTTTCCACGAGTTTTTTCGTGAAATCTGGGTCTATATTTGCCTATTCTTGGCGCGGTTTCTCTTTCAAGGTCTCCTTCGTATAGATGTTGTCCGCGCGGAGGGTCCGTTTCAATTTAATTCACAAGTGTTCGACTGGGTTAAGGTCTGGTGATTGAGGAGTGGGGTCCATTACTTTTGTGCAATTGAAGAGCAACCACATTTGTACAATATGCGCGGTATGCTTGGGATCATTATCCTGATAAAAATGAAAGTTGTTCGCAATACCTAGATGTCGTGCACTCTGCTTCAAATGTCCTCGCAGTATATTCAAATACGCTTCCTTGTTCATCGTATCATCAATGAACACTAAATCACCCCCACCACTGCCGGACATGCATCCCCACACCATAATGCTCCCACCTCCAAACTTTACTGTTGGTTTGAGGTTCCTGGGATTCAGCTCTTCATTGGTCTTTCGCCACACGTTTGCCTTTCCGTCGCTTTGCTATAATGTAAATTTACATTCGTCGCAAAAATATCACCCGATTCCACCAAGCCTGATCGTATTCAGCGTATTCCCTCGCAAACTGCAAACGTTTCTTCTGGCTCACTGCATTAATGAACGGCTTTCGCCGTGCCACTCGGCCATGGTACTGCGATCGTCGTAGTACTCTCCGCACGGTTTCGAGATGAACTTTTATACCGAGGTCTCCCTCCACCTCACTAGCAATTAGTGTGGCAGATATTTTCGGATTCCGTTGTACCTTTCGCACAATAACACGTTCATCTCTCTGTGAAAATGTCCTTGGCCATCCTGTACTGCAACGGAATTGCACTCGATTTTCTTTCTCCAACCCTTTATTAATGTCGTGAACTGTACTTTTCTTCATGTTCACTATTGCGGCAATTTCCCTGCAGGTTTTCCCTTTCGCGTGATGATAAACGACAAGTTGCCTTTGCTCGAACGTAGAACACTTCCCTCTGCGTCCCATCGTCGACATGAACAGGCTCGCGATATGTGTTTACTAATCAACGCTATCGTCTCGCGGAAATGTCGGACACACTACAGTCGCTTCACCCTCTGTGCGTCTCGGAATGAACTACTCTCTCAAGTTGTCCGGCTTTGTCTGAATACTTTTGTTGCACCTGCCCACGCCGTTTTCAGGAAATATTACGTAACAGACACATGTCCAACAACAATTCTTCATATTTGACGCTTGTTTCACGTTGCGACATCGTAGCCAGAGTCCCAAATGCATTACAAAGTGCAATTTCTGTATTTGCTCATGCGACAAACTGCAAAATTATGCTCTGTTACGAGCTGTCCGAATACTTTTGCGAGTGAGAGTAATGACAAATGACACTGCATGACGCACAGTTGAGAAGAAATCGCGCAGAGGGAATGCGGCAGCGATTTCGGTGTCCACTGTCTATATCTACATCTACACGATAAACTCTGCATTTTGCACACAAGTACCTAGCAGAGAGTTCATCGAACAACTTTCAGAATACTTCCACTCTCGAACACTCTTACATCTTTCCGTACCTGCACTGATTTCTGATATTTTATTATGATGGTCATCTCTAACTATGTAGATGATCATAAACAGAACATTTTCCCATTTGGAGGAGAAAGTTGGTTATAATTAATTCAGTTTACTGCCTGCTGAGCTTCGTGGCTGTGAGTTATATTATTTTTTTTATAAGTACTGCAACCAGTCACTTTGTTATGTATTATTATTTAACCTAATATGCATTCTGGACTCTGACCTATCTTCAGGTAGCGTAACATATACCTTGATCTTCAGTCAGTATATAGTTACAACATCGACAGCAGACTGGATGTTGCAGCTACCCATACAAAATAACAATTTTCGCGAGTTGTAAAATCACAATATATTGCTGTTTAGGTGTACTTACTTTCTACCTTGCTTATTGTCATTCCGATGCCTGCCCTTACTGCTCTGACACAAACGCTTTTTTTCTTCTGTTTTGCACTAAACCAGCCCAAGTCCGCCATGTTGCCGACTGACATCTTTGTTTACACCCGGAACCATATCTGTGATCAAGGATTACATTTTGCTTACGGGTTCTGCTTTGGTTAAAGTTATATTTTGCCGGCCGCGGTGGCCGAGCGGTTCTAGGCGCTTCAGTCTGGAACCGCGCGACCACTACGGACGCAGGTTTGAATCCTGCCTAGGGCATGGATGTGTGTGATGTCCTTAGGTTAGTTAGGTTTAAGTAGTTCTAAGTTCTAGGGGACTGATGACCTCAGCTGTTAAGTCCCATAGTGCTGAGAGTCATTTGAACGAAAGTTATATTTTGCTTACAGTTTCTGTATGACTACAAAAAACTGAAATTGCTTAGCATAAATGTGCTGAGTACTCTTTATGGTTGTTAAATAAATGCGTCAGTGGTTGTTTGCTGTATTTATTAAAATAATAAAACAATGAGGAAGTTGGTGGTACAAATTTGGTGCCGTTGCCTCGCCGTAACGAAAAAACCTTTCATTTAATGATTGCCGCCCTCAACTCACGTATCATATCCGTGACACTCTCTCCCCTATTTCGCAATCATAAAAAACGATCTGCCCTTCTCTGAACTTGATCGAAATGCTCCATCAATTCCTATACGGTAAGGATCCAGTACCGCTCAGCAGTACTCCAGAAGAGGATGGACAAGCGTAGCATAGACAGTCTCTTCAGTAGATACATCGCTTCTTTTAAGTGCTCTCCCACAATATTTTCTGTACGATCAATCCAATTTGTTTCTAATCGTAGTCCCTAGGTATTTGATTGAATTGTGATACTTTCGGTTTGTGCGATTTATCATATAATCGAAATTTAGCGAATTCCGTTTGGTACTCATGTGGATGACCTCGAAGTTTTCATTATTTATAGTTATTTGCCACTGTTGCACCACACAGATGTCTTGTCTAAATCATTTTGGATTTGGTTTTCATCTTCTAATGACTTAACTAAACTGCAAACGACAGCATCATCTTCAAATATTCTAAGAAGGCTGCATGGATTGCCACCTAAATCGTTTATATACACTCCTGGAAATTGAAATAAGAACACCGTGAATTCATTGTCCCAGGAAGGGGAAACTTTATTGACACATTCCTGGGGTCAGATACATCACATGATCACACTGACAGAACCACAGGCACATAGACACAGGCAACAGAGGATGCACAATGTCGGCACTAGTACAGTGTATATTCACCTTTCGCAGCAATGCAGGCTGCTATTCTCCCATGGAGACGATCGTAGAGATGCTGGATGTAGTCCTGTGGAACGGCTTGCCATGCCATTTCCACCTGGCGCCTCAGTTGGACCAGCGTTAGTGCTGGACGTGCAGACCGCGTGAGACGACGCTTCATCCAGTCCCAAACATGCTCAATGGGGGACAGATCCGGAGATCTTGCTGGCCAGGGTAGTTGACTTACACCTTCTAGAGCACGTTGAGTGGCACGGGATACATGCGGACGTGCATTGTCCTGTTGGAATAGCAAGTTCCCTTGCCGGTCTAGGAATGGTAGAACGATGGGTTCGATGACGGTTTGGATGTACCATGCACTATTCAGTGTCCCCTCGACGATCACCAGAGGTGTACGGCCAGTGTAGGAGATCGCTCCCCACACCATGATGCCGGGTGTTGGCCCAGTGTGCCTCGGTCGTATGCAGTCCTGCTTGTGGCGCTCACCTGCACGGCGCCAAACACGCATACGATCATCATTGGCACCAAGGCAGAAGCGACTCTCATCGCTGAAGACGACACGTCTCCATTAGTCCCTCCATTCACGCCTGTCGCGTCACCACTGGAGGCGGGCTGCACGATGTTGGGGCGTGAGCGGAAGACGGCCTAACGGTGTGCGGGACCGTAGCCCAGCTTCATGGAGATGGTTGCGAATGGTCCTCGCCGATACCCCAGGAGCAACAGTGTCCCTAATTTGCTGGGAAGTGGCGGTGCGGTCCCCTACGGCTCTGCGTAGGATCCTACGGTCTTGGCGTGCATCCGTGCGTCGCTGCGGTCCGGTCCCAGGTCGACGGGCACGTGCACCTTCCGCCGACCACTGGCGACAACATCGATGTATTGTGGAGACCTCACACCCCACGTGTTGAGCAATTCGGCGGTACGTCCACCCGGCCTCCCGCATGCCCACTATACGCCCTCGCTCAAAGTCCGTCAACTGCACATACGGTTCACGTCCACGCTGTCGCGGCATGCTACCAGTGTTAAAGACTGCGATGGAGCTGCGTATGCCACGGCAAACTGGCTGACACTGACGGCGGCGGTGCACAATTGCTGCGCAGCTAGCGCCATTCGACGGCAACACCGCGGTTCCTGGTGTGTCCGCGGTGCCGTGCGTGTGGTCATTGCTTGTACAGCCCTCTCGCAGTGTCCGGAGCAAGTATGGTGGGTCTGACACACCGGTGTCAATGTGTTCTTTTTTCCATTTCCAGGAGTGTACATAAGGAATAGCAGAGGACCTATTACTCTTCCTTGGGGAATGCCAGATATCACTTTCGTTTTACTCGATGAATTTCCGTCAAATACCACATACCACTTTACTGACAGGAAATCGTGAATACAGTCTCCAACTGAGACGATACGCCATTGGCACATAATCTGATTAGAATCCGCTTGTGAGGAAAGGTGTCAAAAACCCTTTGGGAATCTAAACTATAGAATCAATTAGACATTCGCTGTCCTTAGCACTCATAACTTCGTGTGAAGCTGACTTTCACAGGAACGATATTTTCTGAATCCCTGCTACGTATCGTCGAGGTACTTCATATGTTCCAACACAGTATATATTCCAAAATCCTAATATGAATCGACGTCAGTGTCATGGGTCTGTAATACAACAACCCTGTTTGGTTTCTCGACTACAGATATGACCTGTGCAGCTTTCAAAGTTTTAGGCACGTGTCTTATTTTGTGTTCTAGAGCGGAATGGTTCTGGTACGTGGTGCTATAAAAACATTCATTCATTAACAACGTCCCTGTGTCTGTCTTGGTGAGGTCCGAGTGGCGTAAATATACACTGATTAGCCACAAAACTATGACCACCTACCTAATAGCCGATATGTTCACCTTTGGCAACGGATACCAGCGGCGACGTGTCATGGCACAAAAGTTTGGAAGGTAGTAGACGAGGTACTGGCGGAAGTACAGCTGTGAGGACGGGGCTTGAGTCGTGCTTGGGTAGCTCAGTCGGTAGAGCACTTTCCCGGGAAAGGCCAAGGTCCCGAGTTTGAGTCTCGGTCCGGCACACAGTTTTAATCTGCCAGGAAGTTACAAGTAACCTAATTCCCGTAAATTTCGGGGAGGGGGGCTACGACTTTTTACGCCACGTTGAATCACATCTCTGATGCGTTCGATAGGGTTTAGATCTGGCGAGCTGGAGGACAAACACCTCATTTGGAACTCTCCACTGTATTGCTCGAAGCTCTCCATCATACTGCTGGCCTTGTGACATGGTGCATTATCTTGTTGAAACATGCCACTGCAGTCGGGAAACATGATCGTCATGAAGGGGTGTACGTGGTCTGAAAACAGTGTACGATACTCCTTGGCCGTCATGGCGCTTTGCTCGAGCTCCACTGGACCCATGGATGCCCACGTAAATATTCCATAAGCGTAATGGAACCGCTGCTAGCTTGTATCCGCCCCGCAGTACAAGTGTCAAAGAGCTGTTCCCCTGGAACACGACGGATTCTCTCTCTCCCATTGGCATAATGAACAAGGTATCGGAATTCATCAAACTGTGCAACGCTCTGCCACTGCGGCAACTTCCAGTGACGATGGTCACGTCCCTATTTGAGTTGTAGTTGCCGATGTCGTGGTGTTAACATTGGCACATGCATGTGTCGTCAGCTGCGGAGGTCCACCGTTAGGAGTGTTCGGTGCACTGTGTGCTCAGACACTCTTGTACTCTGCCCAGCACTAAAGTCTGATGTCAGTTCCGCCACAGTTCGCCGCCTGTCCTGTTTTACCAGTCTGCCCAGCCTACGACATCTGACAACTGTAATAAGGGGTGGCCATCCAATCGCACGGAGTCTACGCGTGGTTTAGCCTTGGTTTCGCCACGTGTTGAAGACACTCACCACAGCACTCCCTGAACACCCGACAAGTCGTGCAGTTTCCGAAATGCTCCTGCCGAGCCTCTGGGCCATCACAGTCTGACCTCAGTCAGACTCAGGTAGATGGCGCGCCTTTTCCATTCTACACACGGACAGCGCGCTCGCTGACACTACATGCACCGTGCATGACTAGCAGTCATTCCTCGCCATGTTACGCTGATATCGCCTGGACGGGTTTATATCGACAGTAGTCAGTGGTCATAATGTTCTGGCTGATCAGTGTATTGAATCTGTTCACATCTTCAGTTTCCTAATACTACCAGAGTAATATCTGTTGAAGTAACCGTTTCTGAGTACGAAGTATCAGTGGCCTCTTTATAATAGTTTATTGATACTGATACTTTGAATGCAACTACTGAAATGGGATTTTTAGTCACGATTCCTCTTTGTGCACCAATGCTGCACATAGTAAGTAAAACAAATTAGCAGATCGCAGACGGCGAACAATGAAACACAACAAGGCTAACAATGAGTCTACTCATCATCATAATTTATCTGCTATATAGCAGGTCCTTTGCCTCTCCATTTTCTGCGATCCATTGCTTGCTTCTTAAGGCTGCTGTATGTTGTACCATCCATCATGTCATCCAGCATCTGGAATCTCTTCCTTCCTCGCTTCCTTTTCCCTTCTACATAACCTTCTAAGACTGTTTTTATCAGTCCGTCATTCTTTCTTAATATATGCCCAATCCAATTTCTTTTTCTTCTCTTTATTACATCTGGTAACTGTCTTATCTCCCACACTCTTCTCAGTACCTCTTCATTTTTTACTCTGTCCATCTAACTTATTCTTTCTATCCTCCGCCATGTCCAGATCTCAAAAGCCTCCAGCCTTTCTCTGTCTTTCTTCCCCATAATCCATGTTTCAGCGGCATATAGAAGAACGCTCCATACAAGACATTTTATGAGTCTCTTCCTTAGCTATCTCTCCAGACCGCTGCAGAAAATTCTCTTTTTCTTATAAAATGCCTCTTTTGCCATTGCTATCCTTGTTTTAATTTCTGTGGTGTACTTCCAGTCGGTGTCTATCCTGTTTCCAAGATACCTAAAATTTTGCACCTGTTCTAGTATTTCTCCATTCAGCATAATTTTTATTTCCTTATTTCCTCCTAGTGCCAATACTTTTGTTTTATTTGTGTTAATTTTCATTACATATTTTTCCCTTTAGTTTCAATGGTGTCCACCAAATCCTGTAATTCTTTTTCCATTGTGGCTAGAAGGACCATGTCGTCAGCAAACCTCAAACACCCTACTCTTCTTCCTCCAATTTCTACGCCTTTGTCATCTAATGAGCATTGGTCAATCATATTTTCCAAGTAAAGGTTTAAAAGAGTAGGTGATAGGCAACATCCTTGTCGTACTCTTTTTCCTAGTCTGATCCAGTTTGTGCTTTGTCCTCTCACTTTAATTGAAACTTTTTGATTAAGATATAATGAGTTTACAAGTCCTCTGATTTTCCAGTCCACTCTCTTTTCCCTCATTATAGTCGCCAGCTTGTCCCAAACCACATTGTCATATGCCTTTTCTAGATCGATGAAGCACATATATAGGTCTCCTCCTTTTTCAATAAACCTTTCTCCCAATCGTAGGAGCCCTATTGCATGTCTGGTGCCCATATTCCGTTTACTAGACGTCCAGTAATGGATAACTGTGGGGCGGAATGGAGTAAGGCGAAGGGCTGTTTCCGCGATTCCTGCCACACCCAGCGCAGGCGTTCTTGTGAGCTGCCTGCCGTATAAATGGTTCAAATGGCTCTGAGCTCTATGGGACTCAACATCTAAGGTCATCGGTCCCCGAGAACTTAGAACTACTTAAAGCTAACTAACCTAAGGACATCACACACATCCATTCCCGAGGCAGTCACGCGGTTCCGGGCTGATGCGACCAGTTTCACTCGGCCACATGCTGTAGAAATGTGACTGATTTTGCTGTTTCTAATGCAGTATACTGCGCTCATTTCAAATCCGAAAATCGTTTCCCCTCTATCATATGAGGTGATTTTATTTTCCATGGAATACCGCACACGAAGAATTTATGAGCGTTCTGTAACATTGCTAAACTGAAGTGTATTTCTTGCGTACACACCTGTTCACATTCAGTACGACGCCATACTTCTAAGCTTTATTGCGGTAGTAGGTAGCAACAAAACGTACCCTGAACTTAGTCGTACAATAATGAAAAATCCGGAATTAGTTCTGGCCACATACACATGCAATTAAAAGTTATCATATGTGAAGCACAACTGACTGTTTTCATTGAAGGATTTTCAGAATACACGCGAGTGTGTTTACGAGATTGTGGTACGTTATTCGATATTCGCGAGTCTACAAATGTAATTAACACTCTCAGCTGTGATCTGTTCCCTTGTGGACAGTGAAAGGTTGCAGCCTATGTACTGTCGAAGGGCGAGTGACTGATATAAACTGTTTCGCGCCTTGGCTGGACACACACACACACACACACACACACACACACACACACACACACACGTTTTGTTTCGTAATGCGCCATGTACAAGTACTGGCAATGCGGTCAAACATCGTAATAAAAGTAGTGGCAATGTGCTGAAGCAGTAAGAGAGGCGCTTAGCATTTTTTCATCGATTTTAGTCATTTTTCATGCAAAATCTTAAATCACCCCAACTAGAACTTCAATGAAACCAATCTTGAAAACGATTGTTGCATACAGCAAAGTAATTTCCAGTGAATTGCTATCAGCTGGACTCACAATTCCTGCCAGAGCAACTGTGCCCACCTGCTGCGAGTAAACCTGACACCTGACAGTGGTAAATTTTATAACAACCCACGTCTTCAGCATAGCCACAGTGAGTGGCACTCATTGATCCTGCGCGGCCGTTCAAGGTCTTATGTCACTACTCGATGTGGAACACAACGTTAAAGCGTGGTGTCTGTTCATTGATTTATGTAAGACACGTTTTAAAGTAGGACAATTACACAGTGGAAGCAGATAGTGCTGGTTGGTTATCGATCAGTAAGGTGGCAAGATTATTTTTTCCACCTTCGTTATGTCGATTATTCTCGTTAAGCCGATTCATTCGATATATCACAAGCCATACTGCGAACTCAGTTAGGTAATTTACGTAGTACGAAGTGTAATAACAACATATGTGGCTTACATGTACACAGTACTAACAATTCCTACCTCATTATCATGCAGATAAATATGTAATATTTGGGCAATGAAGTGAAAGAGGTTTGCCAATTGACGACATAGAAGTGCGACAGAGAAATAACTTAGCGAGCCATAACAAAGCGACTCCTCCACCCCCCCCCCCCCCTCCCCACAAACAACGAGCCCAATTAGTGGACAATCGACGCGATCCTTGGATTTGTGCAAGACGAAAGCACAAAATGCTACGCCACAGGCCTTCCGTAAACAATAAAATCACGTGATACTGCTGTGAACAGTGCGTGTGCTTCACATGTTGAGCACCTGGCATCGTGAAGCCTTTAACGCAAGGAGGGAATCTCGAACGTTGGTTGGTCAGGAAGATGCCAGCGTACGCAGGAGTATGTTTCGGAGATTCTTATCGGTCGAGTACGCTTCAATGGACAGTAACAAGCAAGCCAACTGGCCACATCCAGTCGTGGAAAGAAACGAAGCTGCAGTACGGTCGGGTAAGTTAGCGACAACGTGGTCAATGACATAGCGGTCATTTTAACTCTTTCTCTGGAGGTGTCGTTTGTAGTACAGAGCTCTTAACGCTCTATGGTGACGCCGAGAGAGATATTTTTCTGTGAGCACTTTGTTGATTCGCGAAACTCGGTGTCAGCCGAATGTGTGCTGGATTTCTCGTATATCTCCGTAGTGGGGAACATAAGAAGCGCTGTTATAGTTAACGTTCTTGCAATAACTTTTTACGGCAACATTGTGCGTGTCATCCAGTCTTCGCGGGTGTACAAAGCCATTTGTATTAGATAGGGACGCATACAGTTTTCCACTTCACGGAAACATAGGAAGTTTTTCAATGTTAAATTCAGTGAGAGACCAACATAGTTTTGTCAGGTCAACAGGTAAGAGAGGCGACGCATGCAACAACCGACCGCCACCAAGATTATCACTGCGTTCTGCGAAAGGTAAAGATGCATTGCTCAGGCGTTAAATGTTGAAGTCATCAGAGTGCCTTCACTTCAGGTTTGTGTTAGATTGGAGTATTTATTCGAATTCCCTCGCCCTTAAGCCAGCTACGTATTTCGCTTGTGATCTTCATGTTTCAATTTGATGACGTGACTTGCAGTAGTTTAGTTTAGTTCAAATGGCTCTGAGAACTATGGGACTTAACGTATGAGGTCATCAGTCCCCTAGAACTTAGAACTACTTAAACCCAACTAACCTAAGGATAGCACACACATCCATGACCGAGGCAGGATTCGAACCTGCGACCGTAGAAGTCGCGCGGTTCCAGATTGTAGCGCCGCTCGGCCACTCCGGCTGGCAGTAGTTTAGTTTACACTGTCACAGTACACAGTTTTGGTTTTTATAGCAGTGTCAACTGAAATACTTTTAGTAGATTTTCGAAATTAAAGTTCCTAACCATCTTAGTCAATATTTTCATTGTGTTTATTTTTCTATGGTCTCTTTCTAGTTTGTATAGGATTTTCCTAAAATTACCATTTACCCATCCTGAGTCGAAATATGTATGGTAATTCATGTGACAAATTATTTTCTATAGGGAATAGACTGTTGTTTGTCCTAAAGAAGAGTCGTCCCCCTTACTGACTGATATGTTTTAGGTACACTGGCAGTAGCTATTCTCCTGATGTCTAACAGTCAGCATTGCTGGGCTCTCCACACCTTGCAGAGCCTGGGTTCCCTGGCTTAAGATTTAATCTTCTTTTTTGGAGCATTCTTTTCACACTAAGTGGTGGAATAGATCACACCAAAGCAGCAACAGCCCGTTAAAAGTCCATTTGAAAGAAAGCACACTGCTATTTCTTGAAAATATATACTATCGTGAGTATAACTGGTGTATCTGTCGTGATCTGGAAATACTCTTTTCACTGGAATGCAAGTAGCGGGTACCAAATTTTGAAATTTATCTCCGAGGGGGACTGCCAAGGTATGAAGCGCCAAACAGCCAGAAAACAAAAACATCCTTCACATACCTTTCGTTGAACACATTATAATACCACTGCTTCATTTAAAGGGTAAATCATGAAGAATTTCGTAAAGTCACTTGGGCTGTAGGACAAACAAGTTATCATAGACAAAAATTCGTATGTTCGTAGGTACCAGGTACCAGCATAATAAATTTCTGGAGGTGATTTATGCGATAGTGGAAGAACAGTTTTATAGGTCCACATACAAAGATGATCGTTGCTTACAGCTACTGACAAGGCTTACTGGACGATGAAGAAGACATGAATGGGTGGCATTAAATACAGTTGTGGACAAGTATCCAAGCAATTATAAATGTGCTGACTTTGTGAATGATGTAGAGAATTGTATGTGATTGTACAGAGGACTCGGTTGCAACTTGTCCTTCAGAATTAATCTGTTCTGATCATACATTGACTTGTTCCCCAGGAACATATGATCAGTAAATGACGAACATAGTGAATTTTTTCATCAGGATGCCTCGATTATGGAGATGCACTATTAAGGTCGATATAGTGTAGCATTGTTGGATAACTACTGGTGGATGCCTCCACGGGATATGCGAAATTATCGTCAAAGAGGTAAGTCTACAGCCAGAAATTCAAGCCAAACGTACCTTAAGTTAAAAAACTATTTTCCATTCCTGTGTATGTTTCCATATATGTAATACCTAAAGCATAATTCATTAATATTTCATATAGTAATAAATGCTCTAGTGAAACTAATGAGATTCCTTAACTTGATAGTCAATTGCGCTTGTGCTACATATCTGTATAAAACAGAAAAAAACACATAAATGATACTTTTGACTGCGACGGCGATGTACTCCTGAGTATGTATTGTACAAGTGAATTCTTGATGGAGACTGTATGGGTAATCGCTGTCAAGGTTTAAGGATGAAGGATTCCAAAGGAACTCTGAGGAACAACTCGACCTCATGCATATTGGGCGACATTACAGCCATACTATACAGGAGTACCAGCGAGTAGCCGGCCGTTGTGGCCGAGCGGTTCTAGGCGCTTCAGTCTGGAACCGCGCGACCGCTACGGACGCAGGTTCGAATCCTGCTTCGGGTATGGATGTGTGTGATGTCTTTAGGTTAGTTAGGATTAAGTAGTTCTAAGTTTTAGGGGACTGATGACCTCAGATGTTAAGTCCCATAGTGCTCAGAGCCATTTGAACCATTTTTGAACCAGCAAGTACTTCGCAGGACATTCAGTCACATGTCAACATGCTGCCATCTCGTCGAGGCAATGGATGTTGGTATCCACTGAGGAAAATAGTCTCCAGGACTGCCTATTGCGTTAGTGCAAGTGGTTACAGAGATGTAGATTTGAAGATTTAGTGATTCGCAGAACTGAATGCTACAGAAGGACACTGATAAGAAAATGGCAACTACCTTTGATAATTTAGACATGTTAGTTCTGTAAGGAGATGATGACTTTATTAAACAAACAATGATATAATAATCACAGAACTGGAGTGCGACAGGATGAGGACTTTCACCATTACTCTTTAATATCATTCTTGAAAAAATTATCAGGACACGGGAAAAAGAAGTCAATGGAATCCAAATTGGCATTAGAAAAGATAATAGATTCATTGTGAAGTGTTTAGCTTTTGCAGATGACCTTGCAATCCTCACAAATAATAGAAAAGAAGGCACTAACGCCATAGAGAAGTTACACGAAATTGCACAAAGAACTGGCCTGAGAAAACCCAGTACATAGAAAGAGTGCCACAAGACAAATCGCCTATTGTGACAACCCATGGGAAAATCGTACAAGTACCACATTTTAAGTACCTGGGAGAAATTATCCAGCCATCAGGGATCAACCTAAAGGCCAATGAGGAAAGAATAAAAAACTACAGAAAGCATATAAACTCATGTGGAACTATTATAACAAAAAGTCCATATCCATTAACGCAAAATTGAGGCACTACAACACTGTCCACAGGATGAATGAAAACAGAATTTCAAAGCGAATTCTTAAAGTCATCAACTCAGGCAGGGGAAAAACAAAATGGATAAAAGAAGTTGAAAAGGACCTCAGACAAGCACACATAACAGTAAACGATGTAGAAAATAGAACTGAATTCAGGAACATCATCAAAAAACTTAAATTTGACACCACAACACGGAAGAGACCAGGATGCAAATGGACAACGGAGTGAAAGAAACAACACAGTGAACATATGAAGAAAATTTTGGCTCAGAAAAACATAAACAATCATCATAAAGAAATTCAAGTTCAAACGCTCTCTTTAAATGAGAATAATCGAAAATAATAATAATCACAGTACAGGTGGTGGTGGTGGTTGTTGGGATGTTTAATGGGGACTAAACAGCTAAGGTCATCAGTCCCCCAAATCACAGTACAGGCTTCTAGGGGTTATGGAATGGTTTAGTAGATAAAGTTTTGATGAGAAACCCATATTCAGAAATGTAAAATTCGGATATAAAATAAGTTTGAATATCGGATTACTTTCAAATTTCCGCTATATGGTGTGCATATTGTAAAGAGATCTATCGACAGTCCCTGTGGTAAAGATGATGTCACACACCATTTCTGTCAAACCATAACAATGGACACGAGAAAGTAGTATTTTTGCAACCAGAAGCTTTAACTGCGGTGCTTCAGAGACGCGCCTCAGTCTCATGTTGAAGAAAAGACGACGATGGCTACTCGAAACATTACTCATGCCGTGGGCTCCTGTAGGCCAGACAGGTCGCAGCTCATTGTCTGTTCTGCGTAAATTCTGTGAGGGAAGACTCTTAACTCATTTTACATCCAAATAGGACCTCTTTTATACATAGGTTCTACTATGTCACCTCTACAACCCTTGTACGCTTATAATGAAACTTTAAGTCAAGAAACTTTCAGAAGACAAGTCATAGACATAGCGTACCCAGCTGACAATTCTATTCAAATCACATTCCAAAACGAAGAAGAGACACAGGCTTATACCAGAAAGCAAGTATATGTCATTTTCAGGTTAATGCATGAGATGGCAGGTACCTGGGGCAAACAGGTAGAACTTTCAATGCTTGCTGAAAAGAATATTTGAGAGCCTGGAAGTAGGGGACAAACTAGTGGAGACGGGGGCTAGTGCCACGATGGCCAGTTGGCATTATTTCGTTAAACTTCCGTTAGTATGCGCCACCAACCAAGGAGCTTAGTAGCAGCAATGCCATCGACTTTCCACAAACGTTCTAGTGCAGTTAAATTGTCATGTGAGGTGGGACACACATTTTATGTTTTCTTATTGCTGAAAGTAAACTTTGCTTGCTCAGAGTATTTTGTTGTGTACTCCAGGGTAGTGCTCTCTCAAATTAAGGAAGTACAACGATTTAAGTTTATAGATTAAGGATTATTTTGCCATTGTATACAGTGATAAATGTTGAAAACATTTTCGTAAACGAACTAACATAATTCCAATATGACGATGGGGTACAATGGCTCACTTAAACAGGGGCGTGTCAGCCCACATGGCCAACTTGCCTAGTTATCTTTTTCTAACAGACTGCTATTATTTAATAGGTCCAATGTAGTCAAAGTCTACATCATATTCAATGCAATTTTTATGTAGGAAAATTGTATTCTGAACTAATTTTTAACTAGTGACATCATTCGATATTTGATTTCTTCTTCTTTTTCCCATACAAAACCAATAACTTGGTTCCATATATTCAACTAAGACGATTGTAATATAAGTTTGAAATTATTACTTATAGGACATTGCAGTACATATGTTTTGAAGTATCAAATCCACACGTATCTTCGAATGAAGTCATGTTTTTACTCATCGTCGTTCTGCCATTTTGTTTTTAGGATGGTTCGAAATTATAAAAAGAAAACTGAAAGAGGGAATGTTTCTGAAGCAACTATAAGATTAGCAGTCATAGAAGTAAAACGGAATGAAAGATCAGTTAGGGATGTGAGTAAAGAGTTTAACATACCTAGAAAAACTTTAGAGAGGTACCGCAACAGATTCAAAGATTTAGAACCTTCTGAAACGTCAGCAAAATTCTGCGATAGATTTGGTCTCATAAAAAGATTTCAGATAACACATTTCTCTGTTTTGTAGTCCTATACTTAGTATTTTAGCTATTTTAATAGTAACTACAAATAGAATGGAAGTAATATATAAAACTAAGTTCGCTAATAATTTTCTGAGAGCTTTATTTATCCAATGATTATTTAAATAGGGCCTACATAACTAAGACAAAGCCATGTTTCCAGGTATTTGAAGCTGAACGAGAGATCTTGCTTGAAGAGCAAGTGACATATACTTCAACCTTTCACCCAAGAAGTTCGAAGATTTACCTGCCCTAATGCAGTGCCTGTCAATGCAAAATACCTCAACCTTAGACTGGTATGATGGGACCCAACTGGTTTTCAGGATTCATGAAACGACATCCAAACACTCCATTCGAATATCCCGGGCATCTAGTTTGACACGATGTAGTAGCATCAACAAGCACAACACAGTCTCCTGTTTTTGACACCCTGAACAATGTTTTGGCAACATCGAAGCTGACGTCTCGTGACATCTGGAGTGAAGATGAAACAGAAATCACTGCAGTCTGAACGTCTGAGAGAGTAGTTGCTCGAAGGGGATAACATCTACTGAAAGAGGGACAATTGTCACTATGGATTTAGCCGTTGGTGTAACTGGGAATAGCGGCCCGCCATTTTTCATTCTCACTGGGGCTACTTTCAAGCCCCATTGTGTCAGAGACGGTCCTGTTGGGAGCCCATCTCTCAGAGAGGATGACAGAAACTAGCTTCTTAAAAGAAATAAATTTTCTATCACATGTTCCAAAGACCATCCTTACTTGGTACTAATTGACAATCATAGTTCCCATTTATCAGCTGAAGTGTTAGATTTTTACAAGGAATATGGTGAGACACTTTTGTCTTTCCCCGCTCACTGTAGTCACGAAACTACAGCCCTTGAAGTTAGTAAACTCAGCTTGCAATGCAAGGGTGAGAGCAAACAAATTACCAATGACAATATGCGACCTCCCAAGCATTGTGAAAATTGCGCTACAAAATGCAATTACGTCCAGAAACAAACTGGTTGGATTTAAAGTGACAGGCATCTACCCCTTAAATAGGGACATTTTCACAGGCAGTGTCTTTCTGTCTTCATACTTAAAAGATGGGCCTGACCCTAATGCTGTTAGTTGTGGTTTTATTGCTGACGCTGGCCCCTCAACTTCTCAAGAACACAATGGTAAGCCTATTTTGTGAGTAACAACGCGTGCTACGTTAAACGTCATATCGCGTGAACGATAGTACTTAACAACGCCTGAAGAAGTCAGGTCATTTGAGAAGTCGTAACTAAGAGAAAAGACAGCAAAGAAACGAAGAAGAACTTGAACAATACTGACAGACAGCTCTGTGAAAGACGCATTACAACGCGAAGAACAAGCCTTCAAAGTGAGAAAAGAAATACTTTAAAGAGAAATACTGACGTTCTGCGCAAAAGTGACTGTGATCATTTTAAATCTTCTTAGATAAAGCGCAGAAAGAAAGCAGGCATTTGTAAGAAGGTTTCTCAAGATGAAGAAGTTAAGGATGAGGATGAGCTGTGTCTTAGGTGTCTTAAACCATTTTCTCACAGCAGTACCAGTGATGAATGGATTTAATGTCAAGTTACAAGCAGCAGTGACATCTGTCATGTGTAAAAATGGCGTGAAAGGACTTTTTTATGAATGTCTGAACTGTAAAGATCCTTTTGGACAATCAGACCAAGGGCTTTATCAAAAAGTTGTGGAAATACTTTTCTGTGAAACTGTTATTGTAACAATGACAACAAAATTTATGGTCGTAGTTTTTGGCGTAAAACTGTAAGAGTGTATATTAAAATAAACTGTAAGTATTAAAGTCGATATGTTTTCAATTAAATAATCAGTGTTGTAGATAATTAAATGATAAAATCGTATGGGCCGGCTTGCCCTAACTATGGGGTCAACTTATCCCAAGTGAGGGTAGGTTGGACCAGATGGTATTATGGTACTAACTATTTTTTTATGAATACACAATCAGCCTGACGCTGTAAGTGCTTAGTTGTAAAGGCACTGAAACAATGTACCAATTCCTTCACTAAAAAAGGGCAGTGGAAATATTCAAAATACAGGGTGGAAAACATCAAGAAAACAAGTGGGCCAACCTGCCCCCCTGTCCCCTACAAATTTTCGACACATGTCAGACTACATAATCACAAGGCAACCTATAGAGAAGAAGAGATAAAAATAATCAAAATAGACAAAAACGAGACTGTCTAATCTTGCAAGGGAATAATCATATACAAAAAGTCAAAGAAGAAAAGAAAATCGTTTGGAATGACGAAGTTCACATGCCAAACAACACACTATTCGTAACACTAGATTATATGCAGTAATACCCAACACATCAGCATCAAAATAATGCCACAGAGCCCCTCTCCTCCTCACTCTATCGTGTCTCCAAATAAGAAAAGTGCAGCTATCAAAACACCTAGAACTATTTATACAATCTCTGAAGCTATTACATCCACATTTAAAATTCTGGAACCCCATCCCAGATTAGGCACAATCGCAACGTCCCCCCTAAAATGTCTTAACATAATGACAACATTGCTGAAGTAAAAAAAAAATGCATGCATAAACACACACACACACACACACACACGAAGTGGGAGAGAGAGAGAGGAAACATATGAACAGTTGTTAGGTTTCCATTATTTACTTCGTTAGAATGATGTCGTGTGACTAGGGCCTCCCGTTGGGTAGACCGTTCTCCGGGTGCAAGTACTTCGATTTGACGCCACGTCTGCGACTTGCGGGTCGATGGGGATGAAATGATGATGGTTAGAAGGATAACACTTACTTAAACAAATAAGATAAGGAACACCATGTGAACATACAATAACGACAAACATCACAGCGCTCGTAAGAAAAATCTGCAGTTAGCACAAGAACAATAGCGTTGTTTCACAGTAGTTAATTTACGGGGTGTTACAAAAAGGTACCGCCATACTTTCAGGAAACATTCCTCACACACAAAGAAAGAAAATATGTTATGTGGACATGTGTCCGGAAACGCTTTCTTTTCATGTTAGAGCTCATCTTATTACTTCTCTTCAAATCACGTTGATCATGGAATAGAAACACAGCAACAGAACGTACCAGCGTAACTTCAAACACTTTGTTACACGAAATGTTCAAAATGTCCTCCATTAGCGAGGATGTATGCATCTACCCTCCGTCGCATGGAATCCCTGATGCGCTGATGCAGCCCTGGAGAATGGCTTATTGTATCACAGCCGTCCACAATACGAGCACGAAGAGTCCCTACATTTGGTATCAGGGATGCGTAGACAAGAGCTTTCAAATGCCCCCATAAATGAAAGTCAAGAGGGTTGAGGTCAGGAGAGCGTGGAGGCCATGGAATTGGACCGCCTCTACCAATCCATCGGTCACCGAATCTGTTGTTGAGAAGCGTACTAACACTTAGACTGAAATGTGCAGGAGCTCCATCGTGCATGAACCACATGTTGTGTCGTACTTGTAAAGGCACATGTTCTAGCAGCACAGGTAGAGTATCCCGTATGAAATCATGATAACGTGCTCCATTGAGCGTAGATGGAAGAAACTAAAATGAGCTCTAACATGGAAATTAAGCGATTCCGGAAACATGTCCACATAACGCCTTTTCTTTATTTGTGTGTGAGGAATGTTTTCTGAAAGTTTGGCCGTACCTTTTTGTAACACGCTGTATACAAAAGTTCGTGTGGTGAAAATGTGTCGATGTTTTACAAGTGAAATAACACTGCGACTTCTAACCACATGAGACGAAATGCAGATTTCAGACAGGAAAACGAATAACTGTAATTTATAATTTATTAATGTTATAAAATTATGATGTGAACTGTTTCCAGATTTATAAACATTTATATTTATAAATAGTTATAAATATCGAACATAAAAACAAAACTGTAGTATTTAAGATTAAATCCAAGGCGAAACGCGTCTCTAATTTAAATATAGGGGTCTACAGATTGCAGCATGTTTTTGCATAATTGCATTGACTAACCTAACACACCTCCTTTCTCAACTGAAATGAAAATTTTCATTCGTCAGTTCAGTCTGCATATATACGAGGAGTAAGTAATGCACCGCATTTTTCTTTTTTCAGCAATTTCTTATTGAATGTAATGAGAATTACACATACGAAAGAATGGTGTCTTATCTACACACTCTATTTTTCCTCGTAATCTCTGTCCCCTTCTATGGCCTTCCTCCAGTGTGAAACAAGGGCGTGTACGCCCTGTCGGTGTGAATCCTTGTCCAGTGAATCACCTCCTCATCGCCCTCAAAATGTCTTCCACGAAGGGCGTCCCTTAATGGCACAAACAACTGGAAGTCCGAAGGGGCTAGGTCACGTATGTCAGGCGTGACAGACGTGGATAGTCTCCCCGACTGCTGCAAATTGTGTAGCTCAGCCGAACGGCCTTCTAATGACCTCACCCTCTGTGGCCACCGACTAATTCCACTTCTGTCGACAGCAGATGCTCCATAGACTTTGCACAAGCAGTTGTGAATATTCCCCACAGTTTCTTTCTCCGCAGTGAGAAATTCAATGGCGGCATGTCGCTTGTAATGTACACCACTTACAGACGCCATTTTGAAACTGTCCTGCAGCTACGCTGTCTGTCGGAAGTGATTTAAACATGGCGCGCTCACTCAGGAGACTTCAAATAATACATACGTAACGTTTAGTATCCGTAGCATTGTTTTCGGCTGAGGAAAAAAATGCGGTGCGTTACTTTCTGGGCACCCCCCGTACTTTATAGATGACTGACGCTTGAAAAAGCGTTTCTGGAACCATATAGCTTCGTTTGATTAAAGCAAATATGCCTGGGTTTCAGGCAGAATCCCCCTTTTTTTCGATGATGAGGTACTATTCCAATGCAGTTGGAGAACCTCTGCAATGCTCTTCAAGTTTAAGGGTAACAATGAGTGGACTGAGGGGTGATTGAGGAAGAATGCGTGCTAGGATAGTCTCTGCCGTTGTGCAAAGCCACTGTGCCAGGACGGCGTAGTGGTTAGCACATCTGCCTAGTGAGCAGGAGGGCTGGGTTCGAATCCTGACCTTGCTGCAATGTTTCATTCGTCGTTTCAGAGAGCATGTATACATTGTAAAACGAATATTATGATAAAACACTCGCATATCGCAAAGGAAAAATGAGTTTTGGCGAAGGAAGAAACACTTTCCTGTTTTTTTTTTAATCTTATGGGACTTAACTGCTAAGGTTATCAGTCCCTAAGCTTACACACTACTTAACCTAAATTATCCTAAGGACAAACACACACACCCATGCCCGAGGAAGGACTCGAACCTCCGCCAGGACCAGCCGCACAGTCCATGACTGCAGCACCCTAGACCGCTCGGCTAATCCCGCGTGGCTTTCCTGTTATTGGGGCTGTCCGGAGTGGCCGAGCGGTTCTAGGCGCTTCAGTTTGGAACTGCTACGGTCGCAGGTTCGAATCCTGCCTCGGGCATGGGTGTGTGTGATGTCCTTAGGTTAGTTGGGTTTAAGTAGTTCCAAGTTCTAGGGCACTGATGACCTCAGACGTTAAGTCCCATAGTGCTCAGAGCCATATGAACCTGTCATTAAACTCAACTATTTCTCTTCCATGTGGTAACACTTGTTCCCGTCAGATCACCGAAGTTAAGCGCTGTCGAGGTGGGCAGCCGGGGTTCACTCAGCCCTTGTGAGGCAAACTGAGGATCTACTTGATTGAGAAGTAGCTGCTCTGCTCTCATAAACTGACACACGGCCTGGAGAGCGGTCTGCTGACCACATACCCCTCCATATCCGCATCCAGTTATCCTTGTGGCTTGCGGATGACACGGCGGCCGGTCGGTATTGTTTTGCCTCCGTGGCCTGTCCCTGCGGAGATTTTTTTTTTTATCCCAGTCGCCATTGCTTTCCTTCCTTATCCAGATTGCTTCCATTTACTTGTTCAGTCGTTCCCTTAACGAGTTGTTGTACTTCGTAGAACTAGACGCGGTTCACGCGACAATAGATATCCATCGCTTGGTGTCGTCAGTGGACGTGCGCGGGGCGGGCGCCCGCACAGGCGAGCGCGTACGGCCTCTGAGCGCCCTGTGACCTTGTGGGCGGCGCGGTTGGCGTGTTCGGAGGCAGTTTGTGTCCGTACTCGCTTTTTTATCGCCGCCAGACGCACCGTAATGTACGGGCCGGCGGCGACCGGCGCATTATCACTAATGTACGTGCCAGCGCCTACGGTGGCGTATCGTCCGGCGCTCGTCTCACGTTTTTACATGCCGCACAGCGTAACAAGTGGCTTATAGCCAACTATCGATGCACGCGTGATCACGAGGGAGAATTTTTTTGTTCCAGTAATAAGCAAGCTAACAAATTTTCTAGCGATGTATTTACACTCTGCTAGAATAAGCTCACAAAAAAATTACTTAAAACAACACGCTGGTTGCTTTCGGGCGCTGTATGTAGTGTAAAACTGGAAACGGGCGATCACGTCACCTTATACAGCTTACTTGACTTACGGAGTAGAATGGGGTGTATTTCACCAGTCGGTTGCGTGGAATCAGCGTTGGAAGTTGGGTCCGCGTGGAAACGTGGCGAAATCACGTAAATGAGCGATCGTATTTAGAACTGCCCCTGGCCACACTCTGACAGAGGTTGTGATTTCTTGGGGTATCACTGTGAAGTGTGCAACCTGTCTACAAGGAACGGTGTCCAACTTTCAGCCACGCTATCTGATGAAAAGTGTCCGGCCGCTCTAATGTAATGCGGAATTGTGCACAAGGTGTCACGAGAGGCCAGTAGCAGGGGAGTATTGTCAAGTAGAGAAACAGTAACAGCAGAATGGATCAGTAAAGTGAGCTCAGTCACTTCGAACTAGGGATGGGAAAGGCCGACCAGTTAAAACCGACAACGGTATTTTGGTTCTCAATAACAGGTATTTTTCGGTATTTGTTTGCTCCTGGTTAAAGCAGGTACTTTTATTTTCATTAATAACCGGGTAAAAAGACCGAAATATTAGTCAGCTATAGCAGCAACGCCAAAATTTTTCGTTTTTAAATAAACCTTTTTTAAAGAACGAGTAATTTTTATTCTTAAAATTTGCAGCGCTGTGAAAGATCGCACATCAAAAAAAGTTTTGCATCACCTCGGTTCCGAGAGTTCTGAAACCTGTTCGGAAAATTGGAATAGTGATCAACATGAACATCATTTCCGCCCTTTTTATTGCTCATGTAAACCACACATTGCATGTTGTACCACCATACAGCGAGACCTTCAGAGGTGGTGGTCCTGACTGCTGTACACACCGGTACCTCTGATACCCAGTAGCACGTCCTCTTTCATTTATGCATGCCTGTTTTCGTCGTGGCCTACTATCCACAAGTTTATCAAGGCACTGTTGGTACAGATTCTCCCACTCCTCAACGGCGATTCGGCGTAGATCCCTCAGAGTGGTTGGTGGGTCACGTCGTCCATAAACAGCACTTTTCAATCTATCCCAGGCATGTTCGATAGGGTTCATGTCTGTAGAACATGCTGGCCACCTAGTCGAGCGATGTCGTTATCCTGAAGGTAGTCATTCACAAAATGTGCACGATGGCGGCGCGAAATGTCGCCCGTGAAGACGAATGCCTCGCCAGTATGCTGCCGATATGGTTGCATTCACGTATCGTACAGCCGTTACGACGCCTTCCATGACCACCATGTAATGCCACCCCAAAACAGCAAGAAATCTCCGAACCTCCATCTTGCTGCACTCGTTGTGTGTCCAAGGCGTTCAGCCTGACCGGGTTGCCTCTAAACACGTCTCCGACGATTGTCTGGTTAAATGCATATGTGACACTCATCTGTGAAGAGAACGTGATGCCAATCCTGAGCGGTCCATTCGGCATGATTTTGGGCCTATCTGTACCGCGCTGCATGGTGTCGTGGTTGCAAAAATGGACCTCGCCATGGACGTCGGGAGTGGTTGCGCATTATCTAGCCTACTGCACACAGTTTGAGTCGTAACATAACGTCCTGTGGCGGCCCCAAAAGCATTATTCAACATGGTGGCCTTGCTGTCAGGTTCCTCCGAGTCATAATCCGTAGGTAGTGGTCATCCCCTGCTGTAGTAGCCCTTGGACGGCCTGAGCGTGGCATGTCACCGACAGTCCCTGTCTCTCTGTATCTCCTCCATGTCCGGACAACATCGCTTTGGTTCACTCCGAGACGCCTGGACGCCTGGCACAAAGTAACAATGCGGATGCGTTCGAACCGTGGTATTGACTGTCTAGGCACGGTTGAATTACAGAAAACACAAGCCGCATACCTCCTTCGTGATGGAATGACTGGAACTGATCGGCTGTCGGACCCCTCCCTCTAATAAGCGCTGCTGATGCAAGGTTGTTTACATATTTTGGCGGTTTAGTGACATCTCTGAGGAGTCAAAGCGACAATATCCATATTCAACGCTTGTCTCCAGGAGTTATAGGAACCGGGGGGATGCAAAACTTTCTTGATGCGTGTAGAAAATGATAAAAGCAGTCTGTGCTGTTTTACTAACAATGGCGACAAAAACGAGCAACAAACACATGTCATAAGAACTGATGAGGCAAGATTGGTGAGACAATAATGTACTTATTATAGTGTGGCGTGGCCTGTCAGATGGTACACGTGTACAAACAGTGTGTAAGACTTGCCACATCTGGTTTCTCACTGCCGTCGTCGGACGTCAGTTGTCTTACAGAATGGCACTATCCCTATTCTGTAAGTATTTATGAAGGGCAGTATTAGTGAAGTACAATGTTCCGTTTGCTGTAAAAGATTAAACATGGCAGGAACTACAACTAACTTGCGGCATACTATAAGGAGAAAATTTTAAACTTAACAGTTCATTTATAACTTACAATAACAATAGAAATCTGTTGATCTGCTTCCTGTGACCACATAACATGCCTTTATCTGCCTGTAGGCCTTAAAAACGGACTAGTTAATGCGAAAAATTGAATTTTTCAACCTCATTTTCATCCTTTAGTAGTGACTATTTGTAATGTCCAAATAGTGGTGTGATACCCAATTACTACATGATTTTTTGATGCAAAAAATTAGTGCCAGTTGGAGAACACTGTTGATTTTTTATAGTAGTCACCATTTACCAGTTTTCGAGAAAAGTCGACAGACCAAGACTAAGTTCTCTTTTATTTGCATATTTAATTTAATACTTTGTTTCTCTGTATCTTGAAACTGATGGGATCAAAACTTTTCTGTATTTGTTCGATTTCTATGTTTCTTACACGAAATAATATGAATTCAAAACCTAACATCGTTTATTTCCGTGAAAGATAATTTTGAGCGGTTTCAAAAAACCGGTACAACTGAAACCAGTTTTTTGAATGATAGCCACCACGCTTCTTCGAATGTTCACTGATCACTAGATGTGACTTGAGTAATACTTACATCCATTTCATCGCTTCTAAAACTACCCAAATATACCGCTGATGATGTGACTGTGAAGTAGAAACATGAAGAACAATCACAGTTGAACCACGACCTGGCAGACCTCATGTGCTACGGACACGGAGTGTCTGGCATTGCGGACGGTGCTTGTAAGAAAAGGCATGAAATCTGCGGTAGGAATCACTCGTTAGTTCCAAATTACTTCTAGAAGTCCAGCTACCACAGTGACTGTGTGTAGGGGGAAGAAAGAATGGGGTGCAGTGGTCGAACAGCTCCACATGCGTCACACATTTCTACAGTCGGTGCTAAGCGACGCTAGAGGCGGTGTAAAGAGCGATGCCACTGGACACTGGATGACTGGAAACGAGTGATAAATCATGCCGTACCCTCTGACGATGCGATGGATGAGTTTAGGTTTGACGATTGTCTGGAGAATGTTACCTGCCGTCATGTGAAGTAGCCAGGAGGTGGTGTTTCGGTATGTGGGTTTTTGTAGTCGTGAGAATGTGGTCCCCTTGTTGTGCTTAAGATATGAACACATTTTGCAGCAACGTGTACTGCATCCAGTAGAACAACAGTTCAGAGACGATGATTGTATCACCATGACAATCTACTCTGTCATAAAAGTGCTGCTGTGAGGCAATGGTTTGTGGACAATAACATTCCTGAAAGGACTGGCCTGCATAGAGTCCAGATCTGCACCCAGTGGAATACCTTTGGGTTGAATTAGAACGTAGACTCCGCTCCAGACCGCAGCGTTCACCATTATTACCTTCTCTGGTTTCGGCTGTTGATGAAGTGTGGGTTGCCATTCCTCCACACGCATTCAGACATCTCATTGAACGCGTCTCCAGCAGAGGTCAAGTGGTCATAAAGGCGAAGGACGGGCACGCTCAGTATTAATGTCCACTAACAGGGTCTGGATACTTTTGATCAGATAGTGTTCCTGAAGGAATTTGTGGGTTCTCTTCAATTGTGGCTACTATCAGGACTAGAGGCGATGCTACACTGTATTAGCGTAACTATTTTTTGTGGGGACACTTATCTATATTAAGAAACCAATAATTATATCAATGGCCTCGGCGCAATGCTAACAGTAGTTTCCGTCAGATGACCAAAGTTAAGCACTGTCGGACTTGGCCAAAACATGGATGTGTGGCCGACAGTGTCTGCCCAGCACTTGTTGGCTCGTGGGGTGCACTCAGACCTTGTGAGGCCAATTGAGGTGCTACTTGATAGAGAAGTACCGGCTCCAGTCATGAAAGCTGGCAATGGACAGAAGAGTAGTGTGCGGATCATATGCCCCTTCATATCTGCATCCAGTTGGGCCATCCGAGGCCAGTTCAGACAAAGTTTAGTTTAGTTTTTAGTAACGATATCAAATTTTATTGTTGTTAAACAAAAAGTTATAGCACTGCAATTAGTACGAGGAGTGTTCAATAAGTAATGCAGAACATTTGTTTTCTGAAAGCCGGATGGTTGCATTCAGTATTTCAATATATAATATTATTCCCCACTCTTTTGCCTACAAAACTCTTTTTCACCATACTCTCTGTTCAAAGTGACGGCCTTACCCCATGGTACTACTCTACCGCGTGGTACTACTCTACTGGCGGACTCCTCAATAAACTCCAAACTATTCACGTACTGCGAGATCTAGAATGTAGGGTGGATGAGGAAGAGCAATCCAATGGAGTTTTGTGAGCCCCTCTTTGATGCGCAGACTTGTGTTGGCCTTGCATTGACTGGAGAAGGAGAAGTTCGTTTGCATTTTTGTGGCGACGAACACGCTTAAGTCGTTTCTTCAATTTCTTTAGGTCAGCACAGTACACTTCAGAGTGGATCGTTGCACCATGAGGGATACCACCAAACAGAATACCGCCGTAAGTGTTCCAGAACACCGTCGCCATGAGTTTTATGGCCGAGGGTGTGGCTTTGAACTTTTTCTACGGTGGAGAGGTAGCGCGGCGCCACTCCATGGATTGCCGTTTATCTCCGTTCCGAAGCAATGAATCCATGTTTCATCGGCTGTGATTATGTTCGACAAAAAATTGTCAAGTTCAATCTCGTAATGCGCAAGCAATTCTGTACACATAGTCCTTCGTTTCTGTTTTCCACTGAAGAGCCAAAGCAACTGATACACGTGCCTAATATCCTGTAGGGCCACCGCGAGCATGCAGAAGTGCCGCAACACGACATGGCATGGACTCGACTAACGTCTGAAGTAGTGCTAGAGCGGATCGATACCATTAATCCTACAGGGCTGTCATTAATCAGTAAGAGTATGAGGGGGTGGAGATTTCTTCTGAACAGCACGTTGCAAGGCATCCCAGATATACTCAATAACGTTCATGTCTGGGGAGATTGGTGGTGGCCAGAGGAAGTTTTTAAACTCAGATGAGTGTTTTTGCAGCCACTATGTAGCAATTTTCGACATGTGGGTGTCGCATCGTCCTGGCGGAATTTCCCAAGTCCGTTACGTACGCTTACGTACGTGGCATCTGTCACAGTCGTATCTAGACGTATCAGGGGTCCCATATCACTCCAATCGCACACTCCCCACACCATTACAGAGCTTCCACCAGCTGCTAACGGGCAGGGTTCATGGATTGAGGTTGTCTCCATAGCGTACACGCCCATCCCTCGATAGAATTTGAAATGAGACTCGTCCGACCAGGCAACATGTTTCCAGTCATCAACAGTCCAATGTCGGTGTTGACGTGCCCAGGCGAGACGTAAAGCCTTATGTCGTGCAGTCATCAAGGCTACACGAGTGGGCCTTCGGCTTCGAAAGCCCGTATAGATTATGTTCCGTTGAATGGTTCACACGCTGACACTTGCTGATGGCCCAGCATTGAAGTCTGCAACAATTTACCAAAGGTTTGCACATCTGTCACGTTGAATGATTCTCTTCAGTCGTCGTTGGTCCCGTTCTTACAGGATCTGTTTCTGGTCTCAGCGATGTCGGAGATTTGATGTTTGTCCTGACTCCTGATATTCACGGTACACTCGTGAAATGGTCGCACTGGAAAACCCTCACTTCATCGCTGCCTCAGAGATGCTGTGTCCCATCACTTATGCGCCGGCTATAGCACTGCGTACAAACTCACTTAAATCTCGATAACCTGCCACTGTAGCAGCAGTAACTGATGTAAATCTGTGCCAGATATTTGTTGTCTTATATAGGCGTTGCCGACCGTAGTGCTGTATTCTGACTGTTTACGTATTTCCGTATTAGAATATGAAATGTCTACACCAGTTTCTTTGCCGATTCAGTGTATTTTGCTTCTTTTTTCACAGTTCAGGACAGCTTCTTCCTGTTTTCGTGCTCGATGAGTGTTCAGTATTTGAATGGCTATCCACTGGCCCATTTTACCACCTGAGGGGCGGGGGGGGGGGGGGGGTGCGATGGGGGGTTTCCCTTGTTCCCTTGTTAGTGCAGTACGAAGTATACAGAATCCGTAGTGTGTTTCCGGATGCGGGCTTCCATTTTCTGCTTCGGCACTTTCTTGTTTTTCTTGGCGAATGTCGTAGATTAGTGAACGGCATAAAGAGATCTCAGAGCAAAACGTGGAGCTATTAGCTTGCTGGAAGGGGTGCTGGACGGACTTGGCTAGGGTTACTCCAAGCACATAAATTTCATTTGTTTCAGTGAAAGTTTGATAGTGACTTTTCTTGTGTGACTCTTTCCCTATTGACTTTGAGCAGTGCAAAAAGGTTCACATGGCTCTGAGCACTATGGGACTCAACATCTGAGGTCATCAGTCCCCTAGAACTTGGAACTACTTAAAATCAACTAACCTAATGATATCATACACATCCATGCCCGAGACAGGAATCGAACCTGCGACCGTAGCGGTCGCGCGGCTCCGGACTGAAGCGCCTAGAACCGCTCAACCACCGCGGCCGTCCTTTGTGCTGTATTCTTGTTATTGTTGGTGTGGGGATTATCGGCGAGAATTGTTATCAGCCAGTTTGAGGCGATGTATGTACTTATTAAGTTCTGAAGGTCGGGACTCATAGTCACGTAGAATTTCTAAAGGACATTACATTCCCCACTGACTGTAGAAATTATTTATTTCACAGTTGAAATTTCGTCCTTTATGTTTTTCAAGTGCTACTACAAAAGCTAAAAGAGTACAAAACTGAGGCACTGAGTGTATACACAGAGCTGCACCGACATGTCCTGTGGACAGTAGTAAATAAATGGTGAAAATGTCTGTAATTAGTAAAATCTGAATCAAGGTGCCCAATAACATGTACTTTTAAACCCTAATAATGATAGACGAAATTACTTAAATGACTAATCTGAAGCCGCTGCTGCCAGTGGAAGTGCATCAGCGACAAACTGCACCACCAAGATTTAGCGTGAGGCTGAAATACCACATTGGATAAAGCCTAGTGCGTGGTGGTATAAAGAGTTTGCATTACCTTGTAGCAAAAGAGCCGTTAAATGGGAAAAAAGTCAGTAATGGTCGAGAACAAGCAATGTCACGTAGTTTTGTACTTCTATAATGGGAATTTTTTATCTGATGAATGGATGACAGCTGATACTTTTCTAACGCCGATATGACATTCTAAGATTTGATTACAGAATAGGCAGTTCAATATGCGCTATAGGAAACCGTCTGAAATGTTGTGAAAAGGGCACCGAATTTCTAATCTTACTACACAAGCAAAAAAATAGCCCGACCAGAGTATCCTCCTTATTAAAAGTTGAAAAAGAGAGAGACTTTTTGTAACGAAGGCTGCAGGATGTGATAAACACATCAGGATTTTGTTATCCATATGGGTCCGTGTTGCTGACGTTCCAACAAAGGAATATCGTGTTCCAGTACATTTTAAATACGTACATGACAGAAGAATTACACTGCATAGAACATGAAAATAATACATCCTCCAAGAACCGTAATTGAATCACAGGTGAAAGAAGTGGCTCAAGCCGAGAGTGTGTAGCAATTTTACCCAAGTATGTGCAGCCTCGTACGAAAAACTGCAGCCCACAGTCCGAACTAAACAGAATCCGAGGACCAATTGTGGCTCAGGCGTTGGCCAGGTTCCTCATATTTAAAAGGTCTCTGATTGGTTGCCTCTAGGCAAAGTCTCTGAGGTCCAGACATACCAGGCGCGACTACTCACAGATAATGGTAGCAGCCAGCTATAGTCGAGACAGCGTAAGAAAAAGGCCACTGTCAGCTCGGAGTGCTGCTGCCACCTTTCAACCGCAAAGTGCTAAAGTCTGCAGGCATAAACAATAACTGCCTGTTGTAGAGTAGAGACAACACTGAGGCGTTATCATATAGATGTTTATAAAATTATGTTATTGGTTGAGGTGGGCGCGCGAAGTTCTTATGCTGACTCAGCTGTACGCATTGCCAAGAAATTTGGGCACTGCAGCCTGTCAAAAATACGATGCTTTGGGAAGAAACAGTTGACTGGCGACTGACATGCTTGCATGCCTATGGAGGAAGTCGGTGCAGATAGGTGATATGGTTAAACATTCATTTAGAAATGCGTAAGAAGCTCCTGAAAGAGGACGTGTACGGAAGTAAAACTTAGATGATTGGGAACCCGGAGAGGAAGAACTGAAAGAATTCGACAGAGAGGTTTGTGTCCCACTGCCGGCTGGGGTGTCTCCAGACAAGCCCTTGCTGGACATCGGGGCTCAGTTCGAAGATATTTCTGCTCCTGTCAACGAGAATCCACCCTGAAGGCGTGTCAGGAGATCCTTGGACAGCGCTGGGATTCCTGGCTGAGTGTCCGCCGCCATGCGAATTTACAGTGAGGAGTGATGGTGTGACATACAATTTCTTTTCATAGCAGAACCCTGTGGTTGTGACTCGCAGCACACTTACATCACAGTGACACGTCGGCGATATTCTACACCCCATTTTATTGCCCTCCATGGCAAGTCATCCTTGGCTTACATTTCAGCAAGGTAATGTCCGGCTGCACACGGCGAGAGTTTCTGTTGCATGTCTTAGTGCTTGCCAAACCCTACCTTGGTCAGCAAAATCGCCGTATCTTTCCCCAATAGAAGACGTTTCGAGCATGATGGACAGGACCCTCCAACCGAAGCCAGATTTGACGATCTAAAACGCCAGTGGGACAGAATTTGGCACGATATCCCTCAGGAGGACATCCAACAACTCTATCAACCAATTCCAAGCCGAATAACTGTTTGCATAATGGTTAGAGGTGGACGAGCGCGTTACTGGCTTGCTCAATTCGTGAAGTTCTCCCTCTTGAATAAATCATCCAATTTTTCTGAAATTGTAATCATTTGTTTCTATACAGATGAACATATCGATTTCGGTCCTATTCGGACAGTTCCTTCGTGGTGAGTCGTTTTATTTCATTTTTTTCTTAGACTGTATACGTGCATTCTGAGAAGAGTCTCGGATAGGTGACTAATGGTAGTTGTTCAGTTTGTTTTACGGGTCAGACTTATCACATGTCAATATATATGATCATCATACTTTACACGAAGCCATAAGCTTGAGATTGATTGTATGATGTATTAAAGTTATATTTTAAATAAATGTTACAAATGAGGAAACTTCATCGTTGCCCCAGCTCTGGGGTAAACATCCTCATGTTACGGGCCAAATTCCACACAAAAAGAAATTAATATAATTATAAGAGGCTGAAGGAGAATTACATTATGTCAGGTAGTGCAGTTATTAAATTGTATAACGTTTTACTATATCATAATCACCACCACCAAAACAATCATCATCATCATCATCATCATCACATCATTATCTCTATCATCTCGCTCGCGTTAAACATCAAAACATGTCACTAGCATATTATATTACTAATTTAAATACAAACCATTTTAAGACAAGGCAACACATTACAATACTATCATTTGGCGTTTTCTTGCTACACCTTTCTGCAGCTTTCCCGGTACGGTCTGTATCCCTGTTTTATCTTAATTACAGACACGGTGGGGTGGAAAACTGTATTTAGATTGCAACGTTTCCAAGTTGCTAAAAAAAATGTTTCATTTATGCTTTACTGAACACTATTACCTTCCCGATACGGATTTTCTCCGGTTGTCTCCAACTTAAATTACAATGAGAGATGAATGAGGGAGCCCGTTGTTGCTCTGGCATTTGGGTTTCTTTATTAAACGGTTAGTTCACGCCATTATGTTATCGGTAAACTGATATACAAAAGTCGTATATGTTTAAACGTAAAGCCATAGGACATAGGATAAAGCGGATACAGTGTTCCGCCAATTCAGTTTCCTCTCTCTCCAGAAAATTCTCTCTTGAAACGACTCAGTGATGCCATTCCATAGCCTGCTTAAAATCTTTTACGTAATGTATATTCATTACATCGATGCCTTTTAGCTGTATTTCTAATGGAAGATACGTTTCCTATTAGCTTCCCCAGGGAAGCGTCCTGGGACCTCTACTGTTACTGATCTATATAAATGACCTGGGTGACAATCTGAGCAGTTCTCTTAGACTGTTCGCAGATGATGCTGTAATTTACCGTCTAGTAAGGTCATCCGAAGACCAGTATCAGTTGCAAAGCGATTTAGAAAAGATTGCTGTATGGTGTGTCAGGTGGCAGTTGACGCTAAATAACGAAAAGTGTGAGATGATCCACATGAGTTCCAAAAGAAATCCGTTGGAATTCGATTACTCGATAAATAGCACAATTCTCAAGGCTGTCAATTCAACTAAGTACCTGGGTTTTAAAATTACGAACAACTTCAGTTGGAAGGACCACATAGATAATATTGTCGGGAAGGCGAGCCAAAGGTTGTGTTTCATTGGCAGGACACTTAGAAGATGCAACAATTCCACTAAAGAGACAGCTTACACTACACTCGTTCGTCCTCTGTTAGAATATTGCTGCGCGGTGTGGGATCCTTACCAGGTGGGATTGACGGAGGACATCGAAAGGGTGCAAAAAAGGGCAGCTCGTTTTGTATTATCACGTTATAGGGGAGAGAGTGTGGCAGATATGATACGCGAGTTGGGATGGAAGTCATTACAGCATAGACGTTTTTCGTCGCGGCGAGACCTTTTTACGAAATTTCAGTCACCAACTTTCTCTTCCGAATGCGAAAATATTTTGTTGAGCCCAACCTACATAGGTAGGAATGATCATCAAAATAAAATAAGAGAAATCAGAGCTCGAACAGAAAGGTTTAGGTGTTCGTTTTTCCCGCTCGCTGTTCGGGAGTGGAATAGTAGAGAGATAGTATGATTGTGGTTCGATGAACCCTCTGCCAAGCACTTAAATGTGAATTGCAGAGAAGTCATGTAGATGTAGATGTAGATCCTCCTCTAATGTTTTAGCAGACAACAGTGCGGAGGGCGTTTTCCTCTCGTAGATTCTGTTACATGAAGTTGAATTAGCCTTATCAATACTGCATCAGTCGATGTGAAATAGTGAACTATAAACTAGGGTGCATTAAATATTTATTTTGTAAATATTTATATGCTTGCTGCGGAGGATGGGCACACAAACAAACTTGTTAAGGTGCATTAAATATGTTAAATAAACCTACACGTTCAATATTGAAACCAAAGAACAAGACAAACATTCTATGGCAAAGGTAGGCATGTAGATATCTGCACCAGCTAGTTCATAGGATCTTTTTCCTGTCGCACTGATTTCTGAACTTCTGTTCCCAGTTGCCATCTGTGGCAACTTTTTGAACTAACAACTAAGCTTATGGCATGAGTTAGGTTACGTATTCACATACGAGGTAGTGGTAGTTCTTCGGGATTTTGTTATAACAGAGAGATAGCCATCAATACTTAGATCGAAAGTTCCAAAAAATTAACTCAGTGTCGAAAGCTTCAACGTGGAAACCACCAACACAACACACATGACTCTTCCACCATAACAGCTCTAGAATGAAGATGCAGGGCTGCCACCTTACACTCACAAGTAGGAGAAACACTAGATTCGGATCTTTGCAAGTGCGTACTTTTTGCCCCCGCCCACCCTATAGAGCCTACGGTATAGCCCATAGTATGATTTAGCTTACATTGTAACTTCCATTAATTAAAATCGCCTTTCTTGCGTTAGCTCCTTTTTTTTTAAAAAAACTAATTAAGTCTTGCCTTCTGGATTCCTTGGAGCAGCTAGACCTAAGCCTTGGCGACAGCCATCAGTTCTATAGGGTACGATATGTTTTCTGTATCTCCTATAAAATTCGTTCTCGTGACAAAAAACATATTTAATCTCACCATCTCAGTTACATAAAAAATAGCAATTTTATAGTCTTACATCACTGCGAAAATTTCTGGAGACGATTGTTTGGTCTGAGGCAATACTAACAGACGTTACGGAATACCCTTTGTGTCAGGACTCCCGATAATAATTTTTAGACGAGCAGATAACATACAAGTGCATAATTCTGAAAGCTATCTATCACTACATTTTCTGCCGAGTAATGGAAGTAGACTGTTGCTTTTGCAAAAGAAAGTATTGTTTTGTTTTAACCTCACGTAAAGAAGGAAGGAAGGAAGATGGGTTTGCGTGCCGTCGACATAGAGGTTCTAGAGACGGAGGACAAGCTTGGATTGTGGCTAGGATAGAGAACGAAGCTGGCCGTGCTCTTTCAATGGAACCATCCCATACCTCGGTTTTGCTGGAATCTCGGTATCACTAGTTAAAAATATGTCAGTACAATTTAACTGACAAAGTCTTGCCTGGAGCGATTTAGGGAAATCACGGAAAACCTAACGCTGGATGGCCGGACGCGGCTTTGAACCGTCGCCCTCCGGAATGCGAGTCCAGTGTGCTAAACACCGCGCGACCTCGCTCTGTCATATAAAGAAAATATTGACATTTTCTAAAAAAAGAGAAAATACAGGCAGACATGTTATTCATCAACCCAGTGCTTTACTACGTGCCTGTCATTGTACGTAGAAGGGAAATAAGTCTACATAAGTACTTTGGAATTACGTCGCGGGAGGAATGGCTCATTGTCCCAAAGCGGAGTCGTGGCACCCCTTATTGTTCCGCGGTGATGCATGTTGCTGGTCTTTCTGTTTCACAGGCCATTCGTTTCACTCCCGCTGCGTTTTCTGTGAATTATGTTTTACATTTACAACAACAATAAAGCTGGTTACTAACTTAATTTATTCTTTGTGACAGTTCTGTGCTGGAGACTGTCTGAAGCGATAACAGTGGTGTAACGCGGTTGAGGAGGTGTGTTGCCATGTTCCACGCACCCGAAGAAAGGAAGGCAAAAGGAATGCAGAGTACAACGAGGAAACGTATAACATGTACATATGCGTGTAATAAGAAAGACTGAATTCCACCGGGCCAAGGTTGGAAACACGGCAAATGACTTGTGAACACAGTAGCAATGCTTCTTACAGCTGCTGTATGCACCCATAAATTTTTTTTTTTTTTTTTACTTAACCGTGGACAAAGGAAATAAATAGGCTTCTCGTTCTTGGCAGAGGAAACGAGCCCAGCTGCTGAGTGAAACAGAAAGTCGCACAACCGACGCCACTACACATGACTCCATGAAATGTATACATGCACTAAATGAAAACAAAGACGATATATTGTGCGGAGTATTTGCACAGAAAGCGTGGATAGGAGTTGAGTAAATATAAAGGAGTGAGTGTATGTTGTGGAAACAGCTTCGCTGTTGGCTGGAAAGCGCAGGAAAATAGGCTGCAGGTTAGGTTTCTGTCAAGATACTGCATCTATACATGTCAGTTTCTGATGCACGATATAGTTTGCCCAGATCCATTGCAGACTGTCACAGTCTATTCTGTCACCTTACTTTTAAGGGAAGTACTCAGTTCCAACAGCTAAAAAGGGATAATAGTGGTTTTAAAATACAGAGACGTGTCTGTCCTACCACTCTTCAAAAGGTCATTTAGGGTGTTTGTAAAACTCTGCGATTGCGTACAATTCATGTACGAAGGTTAAAGTATCTAAAAATTACTCTGGCTCAACTTGCTGAAGAAACAACATCGCCTGACAGAAAATAACATACCTTTAGATACTATGCAAGCTCTATGCCAAACGTCCTGTTGGTTTTGTACAATTGAAAACTGACAAATCTGAAGTGACCTTAAAGGATCGATATGTGTCTTCACCCTGCTATCTAGGAATAACTTTTTCTACTGAGATACAGAGTTTATTATAAACTGACAGTCATTTGGTGGTATTTCATAATGTTCGCACAATGGCTTTTGACATTAGACTGCTACAGCGTTCACATACCGAAAGTGACACAGGAAGCACGCACACTGCACTTGCCAAGGGTACCTACTGCTCCATTTAACTGTGTTTTAATCAGCTCATTTGAATTCCACATTCCCATGTCGATTACAAGTCTGGCAAGCATTTACGACAATACATCAATTTATACTTTATGTTGCGTATCGACCGTGCTCGCTCAAAAAGTACGCCAGAGCGGAAGTGAGTTGCAAAAGCTCCAGTCGCAGACAGGGAAGAGTTATACATTGCGAAGTAAAAAATGGCTGACAGGTATTGCAAAGGAAACCGATCTGGGTACGGTATAGCAACAGCCGAAGCTGCAATATGCTAGCAGAAGAACGGAAGCCTTTCCTCACTTGCCTCCAAAGAGGTGTTTAGAGTTCGTGCCGTAAGCCGTAAAGGAACATAGTGTGTAGTGCATAGGTACTTAGCAATTCGTTTGATAAAATATTCTCATCTCAATATCACAGCCTACACCACAGCCCTCTGACACCTGAAGCCGCATCACAGAATGCAGTTCTGGGATCGCTGTTCCACCAGGGTACGGAGCAGCGTCCCTTGCTCACGAGAGCTGTCGCTTCGAGAGCGGAGAGCCCCATTTGCTCACTGGAGGGAGGTCATGGCCGCCTCCACGGTACTGTCGCCTCTGCTGCCACGCTGTCATCAGAGCCACAGATGGAGATGTTGCTGACAGCGGCAGTGGGGTGACACCGCGATCGGCCCCACTTTTTACGCTGTCAACAATGCCAGACGTCTGTTTTTTCGCTTGAGAGGTAATTGGACGCCTCCACCAAGCTGTTCCTGATGTACTATTGCGGACGGGGAGAATAAAGAAGTTAATTAAACAAATCTGTTGTCATCCTAAAGCATCATTTTAGTCTCCTTTGGTGATAATCCTTGGGTCAACTAATACTGGTGTCAGAATACTGACGTAGCTTTCATAATGGAACGTCGGAACCAGCAGATTACAGTACGGTGAGTCCAAAAAATTATGATTCGACTTTAGAAATGGAGAAAAGGTTTGACAGTCGCGCATTTTGGAAAATAGATTTTATTCAGAGTAGAGGACCAGTGGATTTGTCTAGTTTTAGAGGTAATGGAAGTCACGATTGATTAGTGCGTATTAGAAGAGTACAGTCTAACCTTGAGGGCCACTCGGCGCCATGTATGGAATCAGTTCCAGCAAAATGTTATACATGCAATCGGTAGGGGCAAATGGCTAGGAAATGCCGGGAGTCGAAAGGGCTTATGATTAGACGTAAGAAGCTAATGTATTATGTTTTCTTGTTTTGTTAATGTTAGACCTAAAGATTGTTGTCAAGGACAAAGCTTCTATAGTATCAGAGACGCAAGGTGTGTCAGAGTTGGAAACTGTATGGATATTGTTAGAAAAGGTTGCACAATTAACAGTGGATAATTCAGAACTGTGCAGGTTGGAATAATTGCAATCGTCACAGTGCGGTGTAGATTTGTCAGTCGCAAGTTTAACTGCTCCTTTTCCTGCTAAGGCAACTGAGGATGTACAGGACCTTGCGGGAGACTTTGGAAATCTGTCTGAAATGGAAGGTTGGTCTGATAAGGAATTATTGAGTGCTGCAAAACTGAGACTAACAGGGGAGCTAAAACTTATGTACGGTAGACAGATGCATTTAGAGAAGGAACAATTCAGAGATATACGAAACAAAATAGTGCCAGACACTATAGAGAACAATTAGGGGTAATAACTAATAACTAATAACTAAGATAAAAGCGTGAGTTAGGTTATGTATTCGCATACGAGGCAGTGGTAGTTCTTCGGGATTTTGTTATGGAAACTGTGGAACACTTTGCGGACAGGATCACGAAAATTAATGAATGTGCCTATGAATTAGACAGGATGCTGCATTCAATGAAATTGTTGTGCAAGAAGCGGAGCAGAGGGCGCTCGAGGCTTTTTTAATATGATTGCACACGGAAATGCCAGTACGTGTATGGGCAGGAGGTCCGACGAATTTGCCCACAGCAATGCGGTTAGCTATAGAGTGCGAGGACATCGATTTGTCGACTGTAATGCAAAGTAAACGGATAGTTCCATTAAGTTTCAGGTGTGCAGCCGCAGGAAATCTCCTTCTTCTTCTAATATTTCGGCTGTGTAACGTTCAGCCATCTTCAGATGATCTGAAGATGGCTGAACGTTACACAGCCGAAATATTAGAAGAAGAAGGAGATTTATTGCGGCTGTACACCTGAAACTTAATGGAACAGTCTTTGCGCCGCCAAAACCTGAAGATTCACATTAAACGGATAGTGTTTGCAGCTCACATAAATTTTTCATCTGCGGACGAATGGGGGACGTAAGGAGGCAGTGTCACCAGCCTCAAGGTGATGTCGATAAACTAAGAAGAAGCAATAGGTTTACCAATAGAGGACCGGGGAAGAATAAGGTGTTAAACGCAACGAGAACTCCTGGTCCACCTACGGTCATTCCCAGTAAGACTGCACGCTGCGAAATCGTATGCAGAAGTGGACTGTGCGATAAGAGGAATAGTAGCAAAAAAGGGTTGCCAGATATTATTGGACACAGGGCAGTATATGTTGGTCGCCAGTAGTGATCTGGTGAAATGTAACGAATGGGCCCACCATGGTACAGATTGCGTGGAAGTGGGGGATGCAACTCTCACAGCATTATGATCAGTGAATATAGACTTTTGCCTGAATATGGTCCAAATCAAACGATGCGTAGAGATTGTGCCACATGTGAGTGAGGACTATTATATGATTCTAGGAGTAGATTTATAACTATCAGCATTGCGCCAGAGTCGATCTTTGGCAACATAGGGTGGAATCGATGGAAAAATGTTTTAGTTAGGTGAAGCCATTGCCAGTGTAGCGATGTCACGAGGGGAGTCTGTCGTGAAAGACAAACAGAATAAACCACGAACAATCACACTAGGACTTGATTCGCACGATTGTGTGCCTAAGGGTAGTGGAAAATAACTTTGGGTCTGTGTTGAGTCTAGTTTGTCGTAGGAACTTTGTGTGTGGTGGAACCGTTAGAAGAGAATGAAATATTAGATCAGGTGGGTCGTTTAGTTAAAACAGGGTTTAACATGTATAAGGGTGAAAAGAAGGTACCTGCTTTTATGGATAATTTAAGCGCACAGGACATAGGATTAACATAGGGGCTGTTAATCGCTAATATGGATATCTTGGAGCAAGAATAATGGGACACGAGGGGTGTCAGCCATGGCCACTACAGAACAGTATTGAAATTGCGTTACGAAGACAAGTGAAGGATCTAGAGGCAAGCAATAGGGCCATTACCAGCTATGCATATTACACAGCACCAGATACCATAGGGAAATGACTCACCTGTCTACTGACAACTATACTGAATACCTAGGTACTTACAGCCAATTTTGGAGGAATTTATCGATCAACAGCTGAAAGATGAAATAACTGAAGAAAATAACAGCGCATGGGATGCAGGGATAACTGTCATGAGAAAAAAATCAATGGATGGAGCATTAAAAATGGGTTTTCTTGTGATTATAGACATCTAAATGCGAAAAACCATATCGGATGCCTACTCTCTGTCAAACAGCACGGAAACATTGGACTGTTTAGAGCACTGTAAATATGTTTTAACAATGGATTTGAATAGTAGTTATCACCAGATAGAAGTTGCACTGCAGGATCGGCACAAAGCAGCGTTTTCGGCACCGTGACGTCACCACAAATTCAGAAGAATGCCATTCGGATTAAGAAATGCACCTACCACGTTTCACAGAGTGTAGGACAGAGTACTCAAAGGTTAAAATCCACAGCAATGCTTATTGTATATGGATGACATTATCGTCTATAGGAGTGACGTGGAAAAGCGTATGCAGCGATTGATGGAAGTATTCCTGAACTTAAACGCAACGAAGTTAGCACAGAGTACAGAAAAATGTAATTTTGTGAGGGATGTTGTGGCTTGCTTAGGTCACATCTAAGTAAAGTTGGGTTACGACAGACCTAAGATTAATTAGAGCTGTACCCAAATTTCCTATAACAGTATCTCTAACAGAGTTGCAGTCATTCTTAAGAGTAACGAACTATTGCCTCTGGTTCATAAACAAATTTGCTGATATTGCCAGATCGTTGACACAGTTGTTAAAAAAGGGTACTAAATATATGTGGTCAAAAGAGTGCCAGAATGCTTTTGAGGAACTAAACGAAGCTTTAAAATTATGTGCGATAGTGGCATTAGCGCGTTTTAATACGGAAATGTTCCATCATGTGATACATCAAACCATGCACTTGGCTGTGTGTTGTCACAAGAGGTAGAAGGCGTAGAACATCCAGTAGCTTATGCATCAAGACAACTACATTGTGCAGAAAGAAATTATTCTGCAATGGAGAAAGGGTTGTTAAGTCTTATTTATGGAATCAAATATTTGAAATGCTGTCGATACGGTGAAAAGTTTAGAATAACAACAGATCATGTGGCATTAAAATGATTATTGGGGTTAAAGTGTCCTTCTAATAGTTGACGTAATGGGCAGTAAGAGAAAGTGAATTTGGTTTCGAAGTGATGCATAAACCTGGGAAGAAGCACCGATAAGGAGATGGCTTAAGTGGAAAAGCAGCAGTATTACATATTGGGTGTAATGAGCATAAGGAATGGCAAACTGCACTGAGAGTGGATGACGAATGTAATCAGCCTGTTAAGCAATCACAGTTCTGCATGCAGGCTGGGCTGCTTTGCAGAGATTCCAAGCTGGGAATGCGAGTAGTGATCCTAGCGAAGGAAAGGAATGGAACATGTTAGCGGGTCATTTAGGTTGCAGATATACCAACAGAAGAGTAAAAGAAAGGTGTTGGTGGACAGACGTAACCCAGTAAGTGCATAATTGCATACAGTGTGCACAGACAGCAAATTTGTGTCGAGCAATACTACCGTTGCAGAGGTTACCTTAAACATTAACACCATTCGAATTTCTGGGGATTGATGGTTGGTTGGTTTGAGATAGAAAGGAACCAAACTACGAGGTCCCTTTTCCCTGACGCAAACATGTCGAAAGGTGAGACAACACCCAAATTTAGTTTGAGAAACTAAAAGGGGTTAAAAGGAAAGGGGAACCACAACGAAAGAGGAAACGAAAGAAATGAACAAGGAAGGGGAAAACGTACACCACAAGGAAACATGTTGTTGTTGTTGTTGTTGTTGTTGTGGTCTTCAGTCCTGAGACTGGTTTGATGCAGCTCTCCATGCCACTCTCTTGGTCTCCCTCTACAATTTTTACCCTCTACGCTGCCCTCCAATACTAAACTGGTGATCCCTTGATGCCCCAGAACATGTCCTACCAACCGATCCCTTCTTCTAGTCAAGTTGTGCCACAAGCTCCTCTTCTCCCCAACTCTATTCAATACCTCCTCATTAGTTATGTGATCTACACATCTAATCTTCAACATTCTTCTGTAGCACTACACTTCGAAAGCTTCTATTATCTTCTTCTCCAAACTATTTATCGTCCATGTTTCACTTCCATACATGGCTACACTCCATACAAATGCTTTCAGAAACGACTTCCTGACACTTAAATCTATACTCGATGTTAACAAATTTCTCTTCTTCAGAAACGCTTTCCTTCCCATTGGTAATCTACATTTTATATCCTCCCTACTTCGACCATCATCAGTTATTTTGCTCCCCAAATAACAAAACTCCTATACTACTTTAAGTGTCTCATTTCCTAATCTAATTCCCTCAGCATCACCCGACTTAATTCGACTACATTCCATTATCCTCGTTTTGCTTTTGTTGATGTTCATCTCATATACTCCTATCAAGACACTATCCATTACGTTCAACTGCTCTTCCAAGTCCTTTGCTGTCTCTGACAGAATTACAATGTCATCGGCGAATCTCAAAGTTTTTAGTTCTTCTCCATGGATTTTAATACCTACTCCGAATTTTTCTTTTGTTTCCTTTACTGGTTGCTCAATATACAGATTGAATAACATCGAGGAGAGGCCACAACCCTGTCTCACTCCTTTCCCAACCACTGCTTTTCTTTCATGCCCCTCGACTCTTATGACTGCCATCTGGTTTCTATACAAATTGTAAATAGCCTTTCGCTCCCTGTATTTTACCCCTGCCACCTTCAGAATTCGAAAGAGAGTATTCCAGTCAACATTGTCAAAAGCTTTCTCTAAGTCTACAAATGCTAAAAACGTAGTTTTGCCTTTCCTTAATGTAGCTTCTAAGATACGTCGTAGGGTGAGTATTGCCTCTCGTGTTCCAATATTTCTACGGAATCCAAACTGATATTCCCCGAGGTCGGCTTCTACTAGTTTTTCCATTCGTCTGTAAAGAATTCGCGTTAGTATTTTGCAGCTGTGACTTATTAAACGGATAGTTCGGTAATTTTCACATCTGCTTTCTTTGGGATTGGAATTATTATATTCTTCTTGAGGTCTGAGGGTATTTCGCCTGTCTCATACATCTTGCTCACCAGATAGTGGAGTTTTGTCAGGATTGGCTCTCCCAAGGCCGTCAGTAGTTCCAATGGAATGTTGTCTACTCCGGGGGCCTAGTTTCGATTCAGGTCTTTCAGTGCTCTGTCAAACTCTTCACGCAGTATCGTATCTCCCATTTCATCTTCATTTACATCCTCTTCCATTTCGATAATATTGTTCTCAAGTACATCGCCCTTATAAAGGCCCTCTGTATACTCCTTCCACCTTTCTGCTTTCCCTTCTTTGCTTAGAACTCGGTTTCCATCTGAGCTCTTGATATTCATACAAGTGGTTCTCTTATCTCCAAAGGTCTCTTTAATTTTCCTGTAGGCAGTATCTATCTTACCCCTCGTGAGATAAGCCTCTACATCCTTACATTTGTCCTCTAGCTATCTCTGCTTAGCCGTTTTTCACTTCCTGTCGATCTCGTTTTTGAGACGTTTGTATTCCTTTTTGCCTGCTTCATTTACTGCATTTTTATATTTTCTCCTTTCAGCAATTGAATTCAATATTTATTCTGTTTCCCAAGGATTTCTACTAGCCCTCGTCTTTTTACCTACTCGATCCTCTGCTGCCTTCACTACTTCATCCCTCAAAGCTACCCGTTCTTCTTCTACTGTATTTCTTTCCCCCATTCCTGTCAATTGTTCCCTTATGCTCTCCCTGAAACTCTGTACAACCTCTGGTTCTTTCAGTTTATCCAGATCCCATCTACTTAAATTCCCACCTTTTTGCAGTTTCTTCAGTTTAATCTACAGTTCATAACCAATAGATTGTGGTCAGAGTCCACATCTGCCCCTGGAAATGTCTTACAATTTGAAACCTGGTTCCTAAAGCTCTGTCTTACCATTATATAATCTATCTGAAACAATTTAGTATCTCCAGGGTTCTTCCATGTATACAACCTTCTTTCATGATTCTTGAACCAAGTGTTAGCTATGATTAAGTTGTGCTCTGCGCAAAATTCTACCAGGCGGCTAGCTCTTTCATTTCTTAGCCCCAATCCATATTCACCTACTACGTTTCCTTCTCTCCCTTTCCCTACTACTGAATTCCAGTCACCCATGACTATTGAATTTTCTGCTCCCTTCACCATCTGAATAATTTCTTTTATTTCATCATACATTTCTTCAATTTCTTCTGCAGAGCTAGTTGGCATATAAACTTGTACTACTGTAGTAGGCGTGGGCTTCGTGTCTATCTTGGCCGCAATAATGCGTTCACTATGCTGTTGGTAGTAGCTTACCATCATTCCTATTTTTTATTCATTATTAAACCTCCTCCTGCATTACCCCTATTTGACTTTGTATTTATAACCGTGTATTCGCCCGACCAAAAGTCTTGTTCCTCCTGCCACCGAACTTCACTAATTCCCGCTATATCTAAATTTAACCTATCCATTTCCCTTTTTAAATTTTCTAACCTACCTGCCCGATTAAGGGATCTGACATTCCACGCTCCGATCCGTAGAACGCCAGTTTTCTTTCTCCTGATGACGACGTCCTCCTGAGTAGTCCCTGCGAGGAGATCCGAATGGGAGACTATTTTACCTCCGGAATATTTTACCCAAGAGGACGCCATCATCATTTAATCATACAGTAAAGCTGCATGCCCTCGGGAAAACTAACGGCTGTAGTTTCCCCTTGCTTTCAACCGTTCGCAGCACCAGCACAGCGAGGTTGTTTTGGTTAGTGTTACAAGGCCAGATCAGTCAATCATTCAGACTGTTGTCCCTGCAGCTACTGAAAAGACTGTTGCCCCTCTTCAGGAATCACACGTTTGTCTGGCCTCTCAACAGATACCCCTCCGTTGTGGTTGCACCGACGGTACGGCTATCTGTATCGCTGAGGCACGCAAGCGTCCCCACCAACGGCAAGGTCCATGGTTCATGGGGGGAAAGGAAACATAGAGGAAGGTATTAAAACCAGAGAGCAGATGGTCTGGGGTGGCTGATCACAAGGATAAAAGAGGATGAGCCAGCCACTCTGCAACACACTAAAATATCCAGTCCAACAAAACAAGGCCAGATGAACACACATAGAGAAAAGATGAACAGCAAGACAAACAAAGAGTGACACAGAGTTAAAATGGAGGGAGTGTGGATGATGATGTTTGGTTTGTGGGCCGCTCAGTTGCGTGGTTATCAGCGCTCGTAGAAATTCCCAACCTTTGCTCAGTCCAAACTCGCCGCTTTCATGAAGGATGATGAAATACGGACAACACAAACACACAGTCATCTCGAGACAAGCGAAAAGTCCCTGACCCCTCCGGGAATCGAGAACGCGACCGCAAGACCACGAGCTGCGGACGAGGGAGTGTGGAATCCTCGGAAACAAGATCAGACGGCCACCTTAGATGGTATGATAAAAACCCCCATCACGAATAAAACGTAAAAGCTAAATCTGCTTTTGAGGCATTGTCGCCCAACACCGTGATAGGGTACTGGGAAGGGTAATAAAAGTCAGTCGCAGAGCAGCTAAAAGGGGGCAGTCCTACAACATGTGGACAACAGTCATAGGGGAGCCACAGCGACACCAAGGTGGGTCCTCACGACGAAGGAGGTGACCATGTGTTAGCCACGTATGGTCAATGCGGAGCCGGCAAAGGACAACAGATTTCCTGCTAGTGGCTCTCATGGATGACCGCCAAACATTTGTTGCCTCCTTGATAACATGGAGTTTATTTGGTGTACTGACGATGCGCCATTCAGTGTCCCTGATCGCGAAAACTTTGCGGCGGAAGACCGATCGCAAATCGGTCTCTGGCAGGCCAATCTCCAGAGATGTTTACTGGCAGCTTGTTTGGCCAGCCGGTCAGCAAGATCTTTTCCCCGTATCCCGACATGTCCTGGGATCCAAATGAAGGTCACAGAATGTCCACTGTTGCAGAGGGCATAAAGAGACTCCTGGACAGTCATGACCAAAGGGTGTCTGGGGAAGCAGTGGTGGAGAGCTTGTAGGCTGCTTAAGGAGTCGCTACAGATGACGAAGGACTCACCGGAGCAGGAGCGCACATGTTCAAGAGCGCGATAGATGGTACCCAACTCTGCAGTGTAAACGCTGCAGCCATCCGGCAAGGAGTGCTGTTCAGTATGGCCAACATGAGCATAAGCAAAGCCAACAAGACGGTCGGTCATTGGTCCATTTGTGTAGATTATTTCTGAGCTCTCGAATTCGCCGAGAAGAGAGAAAAATTGCCGGCGGAGGGCCTCAGGTGGAACTGAGCCTTTGGGGCCTTGCAATAGGTCCAGCCGAAGCTGTGGTCGATGTACGGACCATGGAGTGCACGGAAGTGGACAGGCAGAAAACGTGGTAAGGGGAACGCGTCGAGTTCATTAAGAAGCCAACTGGATAGTGACAGCGAAAGATTCCCAGTTCTGGGCCTCCGTTGCGGGAGATGGATAGCCGTGTTAGGGAAAAGGAGCAGTAATTTGGATGGTGAGGTGAACTAGGAATATGGGCGGTATAATCTGCAAGCAATAGTTGCCGCCGGAGCCTCAATGGAGGAACGCCAGCTTCCACAAGTTGATGTTTTATGTCCATTCAATAAAACACCTGCAGGTAACAAGAACATTCTCAAAATCAAATATCATTTTTCAAGGTATGTAGAAATAGTCGTCATGCCAAACCAGCAGGCAGTAATAGTGGCGCAAGAACTTGTGAATAATTGGACTCCGAAGTTTGGAGTGCGTGAAGCTATGGTGACGGACCATGGAACGAACTTCATGTCACACCTGTTCAAGGAACTGTTAATGTTATTGAGTGTGAGGAAGTTAAGGACGAATCCTCTTCAATCACAAGCCAGTGGAAGAACTGAAAGAGTACATAGGACAATCGGGAAGATGTTTAGATACTACATTGACTTACATAACACCAAGTGGGATATCTATTTGAAGTACGTCGTCGCTACCTACAACTCAAAACAGCATACACATACAGGATTATCACCATATGTACAGTATATGATCGTAAAATGCCATGATCATTCGACGTATTGAAAACGAAGAAAAGGAAGACTGGACAGTTTTTTAAGGAATTTACCTGGGTGATTAGGGAAGTTTCGAATGGTTGGCAAACATACATGCACTGGAGCAAAAGGAGGAAGTAGTCGGAAGTACGGCAAGAATGCCACAGTATAAGGTTGGTCAGTGGGTGATGCTATCAGCTTCACGTACGCCAAAGGGAAAGAAAAAGAAGGTTTTTGCGAAGTATTATGGGCCATACCCAGTTGTACAGGCTACGTAGACGACGACGCCACTAAATGTCAAGATTATATTGATGAAGAGAACGACAATTGCGCATGTAGAGTGGTTGAAACCTTTTCATGACAATCCGGAAGTCATTCCAAGGACAGAAGATGGGGACCGGAAAGGGAGAGTGAGGAGAAAGGTGTCAGAAGATAAGAGGCTGTGAATGAAACAGTAACAAGGAACCCGTATGAATTAAAGTCAAGGAGATAGTCATTTAACATATTTTTTTGGTTAGGTATAGACTCACTGTAATTAGAATAAGGAGCTGTGGAGCAGCAGTGACTTTAAGGGGGAGGAAAGCAATAGGTATTTCTGCCCATAGAAGACGTGCAGGGAAAGCGAGATGATACAGTCCACAGCTGGAGCACTGATATTCGTCAGGGTGGATGTGTTACTGAACCAGCACCTGCAAGAGGGAGTGATTTTCGCCAAGCAGGAAGACATACTTATCACCAATCATGGCTGGGTGACACAGGTGGTATTCAACGCATGGGAGATGCGCAACGAGGTGAGAAGATTGGAAGTAGCATTCGACAAATTCACTCAGCGAACAAGAAGGAACAGGATACTCAAGGAAATGCCAGGGTATGTGAAAGAGTACATGGAACGTACGAGAAATTAAAGAGCGAGATGACCCAGGTATTGGCGGTTATTCCACCTATGCGAAGGAAGAGGGGTTGGATCGACGCTGGGGTTCGGTTTGTGAAAACAATATCTGGCTCTGCTGGTGAGGAAGACATTCGAAGGGTAAACAACACTTGAGAAGAGATTAGGCAATGGGAAAAAGGGAATAAAGCTGTGAGTGATTGGCACACTATGCAGATTGCAAGTTTAGAGAAGGGTGTATTGAGTAACACAGGAGTACTATGGTAACTGATTGGAGAAGTAATGCAGTATGCCTCAGCTACAGAAGATGCAGTTACTCAGAATATTGGGGAACTACAAACTGAAGTAGAAGTCTTAGATAGGGAAGTAGTAACTACAAAATCGTTAAAGCCCATGGAAGACAGTGGTTGGGAAGCATGAGGAAAAGTAACAGAACTACAGGAAGCTATGCAGCAGGCGAGGTCAGCTAGGTGTAAATTTGCCATCGCAATAGCAGTATTTAGGGTCTAAGGTAAGTACAGAAGGATCTACCGCCGGAGTTGGCGTTAGTTTTTGGAACTTCCCTTTTTATTTCAGGATAGCCACAGTTCGGTGAGAACTGATGGAGCGAAAGTTTGAATTTCCGTTTCTATACCAGTCGCAAGAAAACAAGCTCGTTACAAGTGTTACATAGCTTATGTGCATTCTGTCGAGTGGGGGACATTGAAGAAATTCCTTAGACAAAAATGCAGTGACTATTATTAATTTCAAAAGACAAAGGAATATATGTAGAATTGAAGAAAGGAAAGTTACAAAAAGGCTACCGAGGGGAAATAACAGTCTACTCAAATACACACTCCTGGAAATGGAAAAAAGAACACATTGACACCTGTGTGTCAGACCCACCATACTTGCTCCGGACACTACGCGAGGGCTGTACAAGCAATGATTACACGCACGGCACAGCGGACACACCAGGAACCGTGGTGTTGGCCGTCGAATGGAGCGAGCTGCGCAGCATTTGTGCACCGCCGCCGTCAGTGTCAGCCAGTTTGCCGTGGCATACGGAGCTCCATTGCAGTCTTTAACACTGGTAGCATGCTGCGACAGCGTGGACGTGAACCGTATGTGCAGTTGACGGACTTTGAGCGAATTGCTCAACACGTGGGGCGTGAGGTCTCCACAGTACATCGATGTTGTCGCCAGTGGTCGGCGGAAGGTGCACGTTCCCGTCGACCTGGGACCGAACCGCAGCGACACACGGATGCACGCCAAGACCGTAGGATCCTACGCAGTGCCGTAGGGGACCGCACCGCCACTTCCCAGCAAATTAGGGACACTGTTGCGCCTGGGGTATCGGCGAGGACCATTCGCAACCGTCTCCATGAAGCTGGGCTACGGTACCGCACACCGTTATGCCGTCTTCCGCTCACGCCCCTACATCGTGCAGCCCGCCTCCAGTGGTGTCGCGACAGGCGTGAATGGAGGGACGAACGGAGACGTGTCGTCTTCAGCGATGAGAGTCGCTTCTGCCTTGGTGCCAATGATGGTCGTATGCGTGTTTGGCACCGTGCTATGAGCGCCACAATCAGGACTGCATACGACCGAGGCACACAGGGCCAACACCCGGCATTATGGTGTGGGGAGCGATCTCCTACACTGGCCGTACACCTCTGGTGATCGTCGAGGGGACACTGAATAGTGCACGGTACATCCAAAGCGTCATCGAGACCAACGTTCTACCATTCCAAGGGAACTTGCTGTTCCAACAGGACAATGCACGTCCGCATGTATCCCGTGCCACCCAACGTGTTCTAGAAGGTGTAAGTCAACTACCCTGGCCAGCAAGATCTCCGGATCTGTCCCCCATTGAGCATGTTTGGGACTGAATGAAGCGTCGTCTCACGCGGTCTTCACGTCCAGCACGAACGCTGGTCCAACTGAGGCGCCAGGTGGAAATGGCATGGCAAGCCGTTCCACAGGACTACATCCAGCATCTCTACGATCGTCTCCATGGGAGAATAGCAGCCTGCATTGCTGCGAAAGGTGGATATACACTGTACTAGTGCCGACATTGTGCATGCTCTGTTGCCTGTGTCTATGTGCCTGTGGTTCTGTCAGTGTGATCATGTGATGTATCTGACCCCAGGAATGTGTCAATAAAGTTTCCCCTTCCTGGGACAATGAATTCACGGTGTTATTATTTCAATTTCCAGGAGTGTAGTAATAAAAGACGGGCAGGATTTATGCACGCTGAAATTGTTATGGGATGAAATGGGGTAAGAGAATGCAATAAAGAAGTGATCGAGTCGGAATTGTACTTTCAGCATGTCGAGGAGCATTGTTGTACTCTATCTTTGAGAAGATGATATTAGTGGCTAGTTGTTTCGTGCAAGGGAAGCATACGTCAGCAAAGAGGCTAGAATTAAACGGGAATGGTTTGTTATTAAATGTAACAGCTTGAGAGATAATGGGGCCTACTTTTTATCTACCTGCCGCACTTTCAGTAATAACTCAGCTGAATATTTCGCAGCCTCGTTTGTATTGGTCAGAGGAGCCCATGAAATTGCTACCTGCAAAAAATCTGACAAGCTTAAGTCAAACTCTAGGGCGGAAATGATTGCAACCATGCTTCTGAACCAGCAGGACTGGTAAGTCTTCCTGGAAACCTCAATGCAGCACATAAATTTTTATCAGGGAAATCAGTACCAGAAGGGGACATCATTGACTACTGTCATACCAACTGCCACAATGACGCTTGTTCTGTTGAAATGTGTTCAAATGGCTCTGAGCACTACGGGACTTAACATCTGAGGTCAACAGTCCCCTAGAACTTAGAACTACTTAAACCTGACTAACCTAAGGACATCACACACATCCATGCCCGAGGCAGGATTCGAACCTGCGACCGTAGCGTTCGCGTGGTTCCAGACTGCAGATAGAACCGCTCGGCCACCACGGACGGTTGTTCTGTTGAGCATAGTCCTTGTTTTAGTACACAGAAGACGGAGCACAAGACTGAGTTTAGATGCAGCCATCGTTAAGATTCCAGTGGATTGGATACGATGAACATAAAAGTAGTAGAAGAAAGACGAATACACTAGGGTGTAGTATTAAGGATAATTAGAGCTTGTAAGTTTGCAACAGAGAGTTAGAAGCTATTGTGCGAGGAGCCTAGTAATGAAACAAGTTCCATAGTGTTTCAGTTAAGGAACAGGACAAGAAGCCGTGTAGAAATGTGTAAGATTAAGTGGTAGGGTTAGGAAAACAGTTGTTAAAATAATTCCTAAGAGGCTAAACAAGGCCAGAAGGACCAATCACCAGGAACATTAGTGTAAGGGACAATCTAGTCAGGTTGACGCAAGGTGCCGGGCCTTGATAAAAGGAGGGCAATGTAGCTTATCAACCATATTGGGTCAAAAAGTATGCCAGAGTGAATTCAACAGAGCCAGCTGCAGGCAGGCTACAGCAGTATGCATTGAGAAGCAAAACATGGCAGAGAAGCATTGAAAAGCAGAGCCAGCTGAGCACAGTATAGCAACAGCAGATGCTGCAGTACTCTACCGGAAAAATGGAAGCTTTTCCTCACTTGCCACCAAGGAGATGTTTAGAGTATGTGTCTTAAGCCCTAAAAGAACATAGTTAGAACATATGTTCTCCGACACTTGTGAACTAAAAATATTCTCGTCTCAGTATCAGAGTCTGCACCACAAGCCCGTGGTACCGAGAGTGATATCCTGGAATGCAATATGGGGACTGCTGTTCGACAACAGGAAGGGGCAGTTTACCCTGAGTCTTGTGAGCAGCCGCTGGCAGAGCAAAAAGACGCTCGCTCGCTGGAGGGAGATCACCTCCGTGTCTGCGGTATCGTCAGCTGCACTGGCACACTGTCATCACAGTTTTCAGCAGGTGATATCGCTAACAGCGGCATTCGAGTGACGTCATACTTGGCTCCACACTCTGTGCTGTCAGCAATGCGGGATATCTATTGTTTCGCATGACAGTCACCTGGACACCTCCACCAAGCTGTTCCTGATGATCTATGGCTGAGTGCCAGAACAAAGAAATTAATGAAACAAATCTACTGCCATTCTGACCGCTCATTTCACTCACAATGGGTGACAATGCGTGGGTTATCTAACATATGAGTAATATAACTCTAAAAGCATAGTAAATGTTAACAAGCAAATGTTTAGCTTTTTGTTATATGATACTTCGTTTATAACTCTTGTGAGTCTGTTGGTCAGAATTGGCTATTACAAGCTATTGTTTGTTCAGTGACATGTGACTGTAGTCTACAGATAGTACAAAATTTCAAACTTTTGCAGATAAATTGCCTTGATGGGTGGTAGAAGAGACGCACATCTGTATTTTAAAATCATTTTCATTCAGTTTTAGTTGGGTGGGAGGAAGGGCCATCTATTCTTAGAATTATTCTCAACACAAATACCATATTTCACTGTCAACCTTCTGGGAAAAAAATAACGGATCGTATTGAGCGCTCATTGAAGCTTACTTGTATAGAGTGCAGCATGTACTAATCAAAATGTGCTATCATCCAGAACTCGCTGTACCACACCAAAGGCGGCAACATGTACGGATACCATAGATGTTAGCGATGTCTCGCTGCAGTCCTCAGCGACCTATGGGAGGCGCACCTAAAGACAACACCTCCCCTCTCACCACAGCAGCGCCCTCCCACTGATGTCAGTATAGTGCCGAACATGCAAGAACTCAACACAGCTTGTGACCTCATCTGAGGCAGTCGACATCATAGTGGTGGACCAACGAGTTTTACAGTTTCAGATAGAATTGTATTGTTGTAGATGTCGAACATTGTACCTACAGAGAACAGTTTGCTACTCTGTGTATCAAGAAATGCTTTCATAGTCAACGATAGTTGTAAGTTGCCGGCCGGAGTGGCCGAGCGGTACTAGGGGCTACAATCTGGAACCGCGCAGCCCCTACGATCGCAGGTTCGAATCCTGCATCGGGCATGGATGTGTGTGATGTCCTTAGGTTAGTTAGGTTTATGTAGTTCTAAGTTCTAGGTGACTGATGACCACAGAAGTTAAGTCCCATAGTGCTCAGAGCCATTTTAACCTTTTTCAACAGAACAAGCGTCACTGCGGCTGTTGGTATGACAGTAGTCAATGATGTCCCCTACTGGTACTGGTTTCTAAGGGACTGATGACGACTGCAGTTAAGTCCCATAGTCTCAGAGCCATTTGAGCCATTTTTTTGTAAATTATCCAGTATTCCTTCAGCAAATAAGTGTGTGAAACGTTGAGTAAATCATTTATTCATTGATGTAATAAAGTGAACAAATATTTCATGTGCTCCAATTTTATGAGCAATTACCACACAAGCGGCTCGTAGTAAAACTGCGTGCTTATGGAATATCGTCTCAGTTATGTGACTGGATTTGCGATTTCCTGTCAGAGAGAGCACAGTCCGCAGTAATTGACGGAAAGTCATCGAGTAAAACAGAAGTGATTTCAGGCGTCCCCCAAGATAGTGTTATAGGCCCTTGCTGAGCAGCAGTCTTCGGTTGTTTGCAGATGACGCTGTCATTTATCGACTAATAAGGTCATCAGAAGATCAAAACAAACTGCAAAACAATTTAGAAAAAATATCTGCGAGAAGTCGCAGTTGACCCTAAATAACGAAAAGTGTGAGGCCATCCACATGAGTGCTAAAAGAAACTCGTTAAACTTCGGTTACACGATAAATCAGTGTAATCTAAAAGCCGTAAATTCAACTAAATACCTAAGTACTACTATTACGAACAGCTTAAATTGGAAAGAACACATAGAAAATGTTGTGGGGAAGGCTAACCAAAGGCTCCGTTTTATTGGCAGGACACTTAGAAAATGTAACAGACCTACTAAGGAGACTGCCTACACTATGCTTGTCCGTCCTATTTTAGAATCCTTACCAGAAATTTCTGACGGAGTATATCGAAAAAGTTCAAAGGAAGGCAGCATGTTTTGTATTATCGCGAAATATGGGAGAGAGAGTCGCAGAAATGACACAGGATTTGGGCTGGAAATCATCTTCTTACGAAATTCCAATCACCAACTTTCTCCTCCGAATGCGAAAATATTTTGTCGACACCGATCTACATAGGGCGGAACGATCACCACGATAAAATAAGGGAAGTCAGAGCTCGTACGGAAAGATGTAAGCTGTATGAGATTGGAATAATAGAGAACTGTGAAGCTGGTTCAATGAACCCACTGCCAGGCACTTGAATGTGACTTGCAGAGTATCCATGTAGATGTAAAGAACTCCCAGATATGGCCAGATGAAATAAGTTTCGTTTGGGCGCAACACAAAACCCCAATATATCGCCAGTATTCATGGATTCAGATAGCCTATTAGGAAGCTGTAGACACGCGATTTGGTTTTAACAAAATGTTTCTAAAACTTTCTTCATGTGCTCAGCCACATTTCATGTGCATATAGATGCTGTAAAACGAGTACTACAATTCTTCAATAAAAGGGTGAGTGTAAATACAGTATTACAACAAAAATGCACACTTTTTGAGGTTAATATATTTTGTCCATTGTTTTTCCAGTTAATACATTTACTAGATGAAGAGTGATTCTGTCCTACGAGATACCCATCTAAACTTAGATTGGTCTGCAATTACTATAGATGTGGATATGCAGAATCATGGCGTATCAGATCTGACAAATAAAGTGATTCGTTCTCAAAAGTATCTAAGTTTAATATTACTAAAAACTAGTTGGCTCATTTACTCGTTAAACAGAGCTCAAGCTATCCAGCACGAAAGTTAACTGGTTCATTTGCTGCTGACTGGTAGAACAACGTCATCTTCATAAGTAAAAAGCACAAAAATGTGGATGTTGTACAGTATTAGTTCTTTAGTTAACCAGCTAACTAAATGAAGCTATACTGCAGAATCACAACATTTTTATGTTTTTCATTTATAAACATTTCTCTTAGTACATTTTGATATAAATTTATCGTAATGTTTCTACTGGTATACCCAAAGAGTGAGCTTTAATCCAACTGTGCTTCCTATCTAGGTTTTCAACTGTGGTTATACTTTCTGGTCGTCCTTCATGTGGGTCGTCTTTGAGGGCAGTACAGCTCGTTTGAATGGGGACATCCATACCTTAATAGTTACAAATAAAGGAGGAGATTCTTCACAAGCGTTCACTAACTGTGGATGACGCTCCTTACCTTAATAGTTACAAATGAAGGAGAAGATTCTTCACAAGCGTTCACTAACTGTGGATGACTCTCCTTTGTAGATAAAACATCCGAAACAATTTTTTTTTATAATGGTATGCTTCTTCAGTTTATCCATTTTTACCAGATCCACGTAATACTCCTGCTTTAACATGCCTTTCAAGCAAAGTTATTCTACCGACAAAGTTTGCACTTGAGTTCCGTTGTAGCGCAACATTTACCGACATAATAGAAAATTGATATTTTTAGTACCTGCAGATACACTGAAACACTGTGGACAACGAACGGCACACTAATGTGCAGTGAAGGTGTAACCAGGGGTGGCTGTAAGACCCTCAAAGAAAGTGTGAGACTACCACGATTGTCGTGATCTACAGTAAACAGTCATAACATCTCATAATGCAAATAAACTGTCTTATTAAATGCATCCGAATACCTTTTAGTGTTTATTGATATGAAGCATATACTTCTTCCGCATTTGTCTTGAACTCTGCTGAGAAGACTTTAAAGGGGGTTTCTGAATGTCTGTGGTGTAATGGCAGCCCATCCTTCATCAAGAGCCAAAACCAGTGAAGTCACTAATGTTAGATGTTGAGCCCTGGAGCGAAGTCGACGTTCCAACCTATCCTAAAGGCTTTTCGTTGAGTTCAGGTTGGCACTCTGGGTAGGACAGTCCATTTCAGGAATGTCATTGTTCACAAATTATTGACTCACAGATGCTGCTTAGTGACAGGGTGCATTTACATGCTGATACAGTCAGTCTTCGAGCTGTTCCTCTACTGCACGGAGCACAAAATGCAGTAAAACGTGTTAACGTCGTTTCACATTTATCGTTTTCTGAAGCTCAATAATGAGGCCACAACCGAACCGCGAAAACAACCACAATACTGTAACAGCGGCTTCTCTGCACCTCACTGATGACATTATGCATGGTAGCTGGTAACGTCCTTTAGGCGTTCACCAAACCCAAAATCTTACACCTCAGGGTACAGCGCGATCCGTCTCTCCAGATCACTCGTTTAAAGTCATCCAGTGCCCAATGGCGTCTCCCTTTACACCAACTCAGCCAGCTGCTGTGGCCGAGCGGTTCTAGGCGCTTCAGTCTGGAACCGCGCTGCTGCTACGGTCGCAGGTTCGAATCCTACCCCGGGCATGGATGAGTATGAAGTCCTTAGGTGAGTTAGGTTTAAGTAGTTCTAAGTCTAGGGGACTGATGACCTCAGATGTTGAGTCCCATAGCGGTTAGTGCCATTTGAACCAGTTATAACACCACTTAATGTGTCGTTTAACACTGATTACAGAAATGTGTTGCTTATAATGAGCTGCCTGACCGTTGTATCCCGTTCTCTTTAACTTTCTAAGCGTAGTCATTTTGCTAGCTGGACATCTTATAGCACTTTGGAGTTTGGAACTCACGAGGAATTCCTTGCGCTGACTTTAGGCGTTTTTTTTTTTTTTTTTTTTTTTTTTTTTTTTTTTTTTTTTTTTAATACATCGTCCCTCCACAATGCTCGATCGTCCGCGTCCTTCAGTACATGAGGTCTGCCGATCTTTGTTCAGCTGTGGTGGTTACTTCGCATTTCCACTTCGTAATTACATCACCGTCGACTTCGGCAACTTCAGGAGAATCAAAACATCGCTGATGGATCTTCAAAAAATCAAATGTGTGTGAAATCTTATGGGACTTAACTGTTAAGGTCATCAGTCCCTAAGCTTATTATTTAACCTAAATTATCCTAAGGACAAACACACACACCTATGCCCGAGGGAGGACTAAAACCTCCACCGGGACCAGCCGCACAGCCCATGACTGCAGCGCCCTAGACCGCTCGACTAATCCCGCCCGGCCTGATGGATCTGTTACCTAGGTTACATCCAGGGACCAGACCATGTTCGGAGACACTGAGCTCTCCTGACCGAGCCCTTCTGCTCTTGCTGGTTCTATACTGACACCACAGTACTCCCCGCCTTCTTTTATATTGGCGGGTCCGCGTATCGTGACATCTAGTGGTCAATTTACAAGTAGCATTATGTGGGGCTCTCAAGATACGTTTGATCTAACAGCGCGTTTCACTGCTGAACGTCACGTGCGTAGTGGATGTCACTGCTGTTGAAACTCGTGTCACTAATTTTTGGAAGTCCCCAGCAGAAGTACAGACTCATGCTGCCTATATAGCCGCCCATAATTGCAAAACTGTTGTCGGTACTGGATTTTATGCACTGAGTGACCTCTTTATTAAGACTCACAAACGTTCGATGGGATTCACGTCGGGTAATCTGGCTTGCCAGACCGTACGCTTGCAGTGTGCACAATGTTCTTCAAACTGTGAACCGGTGAGATGGTGCATTGTCATCCATAAAAATTCCATCGTTGTTTGGGAATGTGAAGTCCAAGATTGGTTCCAAATGACCTCCAAGCAGCCGAACATCCAGAGGGCCCAAGAGGCACAGCCCACACCATTACGCAGTGCGTTGTTGACAACTTGGCTGGGCTCAAAAAATGGCTCTGAGTAATATGGGACTTAACTTCTAAGGTCATCAGTCTCCTAGAACTTAGAACTACTTAAACCTAACTAATCTAAGGACATCACACACATCCATGCCCGAGGCAGGATTCGAGCCTGCGTCTATAGTGGTTGCGCGGTTCCAGACTGTAGCGCCTAGAACCGCTTGGCCACCCCGGCCCGCCAACTTGGCTGGGGTCTGAGCACACTAGAACCCTACTACCAGCTCTTATCAACTGAAATCGGGGCTCATCTGACCAGACCACGGTTTTCCAGTAGTCAAGAGTCCAACCGATATGGTCACGAGCCCAGGAGAGGTTCTGCAGGCCATGTCGTGCTGTTAGCAAAGGCACTAGCTTCGATCGTCCGCTGCCATAGTCCATTCAAGCCAAATTTTACTGTGTTGTCCCAACGGATACGTTCTTCGTACGTTTCTCATTGATTTCTACGGTTATTCCACGCAATGCTGCTTGTATGTTACCACTGACAACTCTACGCAAACGCCACTGCTTTCCGTCGTTTACTGAAGGCCGTCGGCCACTGCATTTTCCGTGGTGAGAGGTAATTACTGAAATGTGGTATTCTCGGCACACTCTTCACAGTGTGAAGCTCAGAATATTGAATTCCCTAACGATTTACGAAATGGGAGTCCCACACCACACGTCTAGTTCCAACTTCCATTCCGCGTTCAGAGTCTATTAATTCAAATCGTGCGACCATAATTACGTCGGGCACCTTGTTACATGAATCACCTGAGTAGAAATGACATCTCCGCCAATGTACTGCCCTTTTATACGTTGTGTAATCGATACTGCTGCCATCTGCGTATACGTGCATATTGCTATCACGTGACTTTTGTCGCCTCAGTGTATAAAGGGGACAAGTTTCATGGTCCTGAGAGAAGCGCTTGTATGCGGATGCGAGATTCGCTTGTTTCAGCAGCAAAGAAAGCTGCGTCTTGCGCGGCCATTGGAAGGAATGAAAGGCACGCGGCGGTGCGAATTCTCTTCGTCGTTTTCTGCCCGTCTCCTATCGCGCCTGCCTACACGCCGGCGCTGCAGCGGATTTAAGCGGCGCCGTTAGCGACAAACAAGGGCTGGGCGACGGGGCTGCATTTGCATGTGGGGCGGCGAGGGGCGCGCAGCGGGTATCGAACGAGCGAGGATTACCGGTGTCTGCCTCCGCGCGGGTCACTGGGCTACCGGGTCTGTGGCGGCGGCGGCGGGCCGCCCGCGTCCCGCTGGTGTCGTCAGTAACGGCGTCCCTGCAGCGCACCCGCTGCATCACCGGGAAGGTAGAAAATGACGGAAGTTGTACGTACTGCTCGTACACAGGAGAGTGCGAAGTAAACACGGTAATTTGTAGGTTTGGTGCTAAACGTAAATGTCGTGTGACTAGGGCCTCCCGTCGGCTAGACCATTCGCCGGGAGAAGGTCTTTCGATTTGACGCCACTTCGACGGGGATGAAATGATGATGATTTGGGCCACACAACACCCAGTCCCTAAGCGGAGAATCGAACCTGGGTCCTTAGAATTGACATTCTGTCGCACTGACCACTCAGCTACCGGGGACGGACTGTTTTGGTGGTATCAGGTGCACAGTTCTGACACCTCAGACAGCAACCGGCGTGGAATCGAGTCGAACTTGGCTCGGATGACGGAAACTGGTGCCTCGTTCCCTGCTACTTTGACTGTGTGCCAATCATAATGGCTGGCAGTTTGAGACGTGTCAGTGTCTCGGCATCCTGTGACCCGATGTGTTCAGTGAGTGAGAGATCTGTGGAACATCCTGGCCATGGCAACAGCTGAGCAGCGTACACAGGGTGATTCAGCCGCTCCTACTGATAGGTTTTATGCAACCCGCAACGCCTTCAGAAACCGCACGGATTTTCATATTCTCTCGCTCGCTATGCGCAAATTATTAGTCCTAACGAAAAAATTAACAGGACGTTTTTGTAAGAAATTTGACGTAGTTTGATTTCGTACTGGGATACATTTACGCTGGAGACCATCGTTGTCAAATTATTCAAGAAAAACACGTCTGAAGGACACTTTTGTACGTTTTTCTTGAGCAATTGGAAAACTATGGCCTCTAGAGAAAATGTAACGCAATAAACATTTAACTACATTAAATTTTTTTAAAAAAGGAATGGTCCTGTTCATTTTTTCTGTGGGACTACACATAGTGAATGAGAGAACATGAAAAGTCGCGCGGGATTTGCCAAGCGGTCTAGGATGCTGCAGTCATGGGCTGTGTGGCTGATCGCGGCGGAGATTCGAGTACTACCCTCGGGCATGTGTGTGTGTGTTTGTCCTTAGGATAATTTAGGTTAAGTAGTGTGTAAGCTTAGGGACTGATGACCTTGGCAGTTAAATACCATAAGATTACACACACATTTGGACATTTTTTGGAACATGAAAATCTTGCCTGTAGCATCTGCAGATATTGTGGATTGCATAAAACCCATGGGTATGGGGAGCTGAATGAACAGCTATATCGTGGCAGGTCAGGACGTTACAGGCAATATGCCTTAATTTCTTTAAAGCCAGTACCGCCATTAGACTTTTGTTTAATTACAATGTTATATTTACACTTACACAATCATTATTTCGGCTTCAAAGTGCCATTATCAAGTTTTTTCTGAAAGCAGGTTAGACAATAACAGTGCAATACCTAAAAAGTGACATAACCGCATAACAATCCATATTTTTAATTCTTGCTTACAAGTGTTATAATTTTCCTAAGATGGCATACTGTCGTATTAAACGTCAGTGCCTAGCTGGACTGCTATATTTATGGATGCAGTGAATATTATCGAGAGGCTTGGTACTGTTTATGTTTGTGAGCAGGCAACTTCATTGTTTGGCTGGCTCTGAGCTCTAAGGGACTTAACACCGATGGTCATCAGTCCCCTAGAACTTAGAACTACTTAAACCTAACTAACCTAAGGACATCACACAACACCCAGTCATCACACTTCATTGTTTACTAAGATAAACAAGTACTGCGAAGATGTAACAAGTACCAAAGAAAATAAATTGCTCCTAACGTTTCCTATCCTACCGGACGCAGTCCAAAGACTAAAAAAAAGTTCACCTGCTTTTAACAGGAATTTCTTTGACCAAGACAATTTGACACTTAGCCAACTGTCATTCAGTCAAGATGGTGTACTCAGTAATGAAACAAAGCAGTTGGTTCTGCCAGAAATATCGACTCTTAGGCAATGTGTCTAATATTGTATTTTAATATTACAGTATGCCATCTAGGGCAGTTTATAACACTTGTAAGTAAGCATTACAAATCTGGATTCTTAATACGGTTATATCACTTTTTATGTATTTCACTGTTATTGTCTAACCTGCTTTCAGAAAACACTTGATAATGGCACTTTGAAGACGAAATCATGACTGTGTAAGTGTAAATGTAACACGGTAAATAAACAATAGTTTAATGGCGGTACTGACTTCAAAGGATTATATTATGACTGTGGCCCCGCACTATGAAAAAATTATTACATGCGCCTTAACTTATTGAAGGATAATGTCGCACAAACTTCGATGGAACCGGGATTAATATGTTACACATGTTTCGATTGCTGTCAATATTACCAACTGCGGTGATCACGTGTATTCAGTGGCACCCCACAACATCACTCTAAGTGTTGCGCCCGTACGACGAAGACGAATGCAGTGTGACTACTGTCTTTTTCTTTGAAACCTCCATCACACATACACCCTCTCGATATTGCATTAAAAACTGGGACTCTTAACAACCGACCGACCAATGCAAGCATGAATACAGTTCGCAGTCTCAGCAGGTCACGATCCTGCAGCTACTGAATTCCATCAAGTGCTGATAGGCGTTTTCTTTCTGCGCGAGATGCAACACGATCTTCCTACAAACAAACAAGCTCAAAATTCAAATTTCGGATGAGAAATACGCTGCTCAATTTTTCCTTACGCACAGAATGTGACACTGGCCACAATTCTATATACACTCTGCAGTTGGGCTGCTTACCAGCAGTATAATACACCAAAGTTAGTAACGCCTGGACAAAATGACTCGACTCAGTCCAATGTGTGTCGACATCAACCATTCGAACTCCGTTGATGAATAAAGCCCCTCTCCAGGCTTTTCCATCGATTACGATCTTCGCCTAGACTCACAGCCTTCATGTTACTCCGTCATATTTTCTTGTGTCTTCTATGGATATTCCATTACGTCACCTTCTCGGTTTATTCTCATTACTTGGAATCCAACAAAGAATTTCTTCCGTCCGTTATCAACGACCTGTCAGCCGTTCCTACCTCAGACGCGCCAGTCGGGACCGATCGATCGCCGTATTATCCTCATCCAATGGCGTCATTTTGATGCGGTATGGAAGGCAGATCTTGAAGCCGCTACTTCACATTGACGTAGGTACTTCGCTGCACTCACGAGACTGGGTGAACCTTGGTCCAACCCAATCGCCAAGGAAAAATCCGTAGCAGTACTGAGGTTTCTCCTCATGGAAGTCGACCAAGCTGACCACTCACCTGTAGAGGGGGACACTGTGGACTCTTCATAAACTGTATGTCCAGTTCTATGTGTCTGAGCGGAGCGGGCCTAACATGTCCTCATACTTCGATACTTGGGTGGCAGCGTCAAGTCACTAGAAGGCAAAAGAGAGCTTTTTCACTTGCCGGCTCTTGCAGTCTTCGGAACTGTGTGGATGATATTTCTCCGAAAGTCAGATGGTATGTCCCCAGACTCATGCATTCTACACACCAAGGTGAATGGTCGTTTTGTTGCCACTTTAGAAATTCTCGTGGAATGTTATCTATCCCTTCTGCCTTATTTGATCTTACGTCCTCCAAAGCTCTCTTATATTCTCATACTGGATCCCCTATCTCTTTTAAATCGACTCCTATTTCTTCTATCACATCAGACAAATCTCCCCCTCATAGAGGCCTCTCTCTCTCTGCATTTAACAATGGAATTCCCGTTGCACACTTAATGTTGGCACCCTTGCTTTTAATGTCACCGAAGGTTATTTTGACCTTTCTATATGTTGAGTTGGTTCTTCCGACAGTAATTTATTCTTCGATTTCTTCGCATTTTTCATGTAGCCATTTCGTCATAGATTCCCTGCACTTCTGATTTATTTCATTTCTCAGCGACTTATATTTCTGTATACCTGAGTTTCCCTGAACATTCCTGTACTTCCTTCATTCATCGATCAACTAAAGTATTTCTTCTGTTACCCATGATTTCTTCGTAGTTACCATCTTTGTACCTATGTTTTTCTTTCCAACTTCTGTGATGGCCCTTTTTAGAGATGCCATTCCTCTTCAACTGTACTGCCTACGGTGCTATTCCTTATTGCTGTATTTATAGCCTTAGAGAACTTCAAGCGTGCCTCGTCATCCCTTAGTACTGCTGTATGCCACTTCCTGGATATTGATTCTTCCTGACTAATCTCTTGAACTTCAGCTTACTCTTCATCACTATTATATTGTGATCTGCGTCTATATGTGCCCCTGGGTATGCCTTATAATCCAATATCTCATCTCGGAATCTCTGCCTGATAATGATGTAATTTAAATAAAATCTCCTGTGTCTTTTCCAAGTATATCTCCTCCTCTTGTGATTCTTGAACAGAGTATTCCCTATTACTAACTGAAATTTATTACATAACTCAGTCTTTCCCTTCTTTCATTCCGTATCCGAAGCCCATATTCTCCTATAACCTTCTCTTCTACTCCTTTCCCTACAACTGCATTCCCGTCCCTCATGACTGTTAGATTTTCATCTCTCTTTATGTACTGTATTACCTTTTCAATATCCTCATATATTTTCTCTATCTCTTCATCTTCAGTTTACAACGTCGGCATGTATACCTGAACTATCGTGGTTGGTTTTGGTTTGCTGTCGATTCTGACAAGAACAATCACTGAGCTGTTCACAGTAACACACTATTTTCCCTACCTTCCTATTCATAATGAATCCTACTCCATTTATACCATTTTATACTGATATTGATATTGCTCTAAACTCATCTGACCAGAAATCCTTGTCTTCTTTCCATTTCACATCACTTATCCCTACTATATTTAGATTGAGCCTTTGCATTTTCCTTTACAGGTTTTCTAGCTTCCCTACCATATTCATGCTTCTGACATTCCTCGCCCCGACTCGTAGAACGTTGTCTTGTCGTTGACTATTCAGACTTTTTCTCATGGTCACTTCCCCATTGGCAGTCTCCTCCCGGAGATCCGAATGGGGGACTATACCGGAATCTTTTGCCACTGGAGATATCATCATGACACTTTTTCAATTACAGGTCACATGTCCTGTAGATACACGTTATGTGTCTTTAATGGAGTGGTTTACATTGCCTTCTGCATCCTCATGCCGTTCATCATTGCTACAGATGATAATGTCTAGGATGTAGGCAACATTAACTTATTCCGAAAGCGACTACACATACAAGATAAATGGTTAACACTCCTTAAAATTATTTGAAAATTAACAAATTGAGATATCAACGTCTGCAGCTCAATTACTAGGGTCTACTCATCTATAAAATTGTGCCTTGCCTGCGAGACAGACTGTGTTACAATTTCAATTTCATCAACTAAATTTGTTAGAGAGAATGGTCCGTACACTTGCTCGGACCACGCACACAATCACTCTGAGACGCCTTAATATGACAGGTCCCATTCACCATTAACACAGACGTGGCCTTATGATAACAAGTGTCAATAAAAAACAACACTTAACAACAATCAGGTGTGAAGGAGCTGTGACTTCCAGGATTCCAAGCAGAGGTGTTATTGCTCCCAGTCCATGCAGACGGTCTTCGAGATGCCGTAAAATTTAAGCTTGCAGATTTGGCCGGGGACTTGCCGATCAGGTTGCATATGGCGTCCACTGCCCCTCCCGCAACTCGTCGCTACCAATCCTTAATCGAGGCGGCAAGGCTTGCCTCCGACTGATTTAACCACTCGCGGTTTCTCGAAGCTCGTACCGGATAGCAGGAGTCCTCCAAAACCAACAACTTGCCAGCCACGTGTCCTCCAGCTGACTGCCGGCACCAGGGTTCGCCAAAAACCCACAACACATGCCTCGACCAGAGACCCTGGCTCCCGACATATGATCACGATCAATATCTACGGCCCAAGTAATTTGCGGCACCAGCGGAACGCCGTGCCCGCCAATTTTAAAGCTGCTACGGCTCAAAAGGAATATCTGCAAAACACTGACAAGAATAAGGGACAGGATGGTAGGACATACGTTAACACATCAGAGAGTGACTTATATGTCACTGGAAGCAGCTGTAGAGGGTAAAAACTGTAGAGGGAAACAGAGATTGGAATACATCCAGGAAGTAATTGAGAATGTAGGTTGCAAGTGCTACTCTGAGATGAAGAGGATGGCACTGGAGAAGAATTCGTGGCAGCATCAGACTAGGTCAGAAGACAAAAAACGTTCACAATACATCAAGATCCATAGCCGCAATGGCACTAGAGGAAAGCAAGATACAAGGTTAGTGTGTTGACAAAGAAACCAGTTTTGGGTATGATACGTTGTGCCGCACCTGTTCTAACACATCTACTCAGCAACCCAGGTACACAGCAGAGGATAAATATTAAGGTTTCTCACTTCCGTTCTTGTATGGATCGTGAGGAAAATGAACACTTAAATGCCTCTTTGACTTAATAATTAGTCTAATCTTGAGCTCGAAGTCTCTAAGAAAGAGATACGATGGTACTGCGGTGTATTCTCAGGTAATATAGGTCCTTGAAATTTTGCAAGCAGACTGTCGCGGGATAGCTGACGTCAGTCTTCAAGCGTCTGCCTGTTAGGGTTATTGATCACTTTCGCGGCGCTCCGGTGAGTCAAACAAATCTGCGACATTTGCTTTGGCCTTCTTCGTATCTTCGTATACGTTCCACATCCAGCGTTAGTGGTTTCTACATTACTGTCCATTAAAATTGCTACACCAAGAAGATGACGTGCCTCCGACGCAAAATTTAACCGACAGGAAGAAGATGCTGTGATACGCAAATGAGTAGCTTTTCAGAGCATTCACACAAGGTTGGCGCCGGTGGTGACACCTACAACGAGCTGACATGAGGAAAGTTTCCAACCGATATCTCATACACAAACAGCAGTTGACCGGCGATGCCTGGTGAAACGTTGTTGTGGTGCCTCGTGTAAGCAGGAGAAATTCTTACCATCACGCTTCCGACTTTGATAAACGTTGGATTGTAGCTTATCGCGATTGCGATTTATCGTATTGCTGCTCTCGTTGGTCGAGATCCAATGACTGTTAGCAGAATATGGAAAAGGTGGGTTCAGGAAGGTAATACGGAACGCCGTGCTGGATCCCAACGGCCTCGTGTCACTAGCAGTCGAGATGACAGGCATCTTATCCGCATGGCTCTAACGGATCGTGCAGCCACGTCTCCATCCCTGGGTCAACAGACCGGGACGTTTGCAAGACAACAACCATCTGCACGAACAGTTCGACGACGTTTGCAGCAGCATGGAATATAAGCTCGGAGACTATGGCTGCGGTTACCCTTGACGCTGCATCACAGACAGGAGCGCCTGCGATGGTGTAGTCAACGACGAACCTGGGTGCAGGAATGGCAAAACTTAATTTTTTCGGATGAATCCAGGTTCTGTTTACAGCATCATGATGGTCGCATCCGTATTTGGCGACATCGTGGTGAACGCTCATTGGAAGCGTGTACTCGTCATCACCATACTGGCGTATCACCCGGCGTGATGGTATGGGGTGCCACTGGTTACACGTCTCGGTCACCTCTTGTTCGCATGAACGGCACTTTGAACAGTGGACGTTACATTTCAGATGTGTTACGACCTGTGGCTCTACCCTTCATTCGATCCCTGCGAAACCCTGCATTTCAGCAGGATAATGCACGACCGCATGTTGCAGGTCCTGTACTGGCCTTTCTGGATATAGAAAATGTTCTACTGCTGCCCTGGCCAGCACATTCTCCAGACCTCTCACCAACCGAAAACGTCTGGTCAATGGTGCCCGTGCAAGTGGCTCCTCACAATACGCCAGACACTACTCTTGATGAAGTGTGGCATCGTGTTGAAGCTGCATGGGCAGCTGTACCTGAGCACGCCATGTTTGACTCAATGCCCAGGCGTATCAAGGCCGTTATTACGGCCAGCGATGGTTGTTCTGGGTACTGATTTCTCAGGATCTATGCACCCAAATTGCGTGAAAATGTAATCACTTGTCAGTTCTAGTATAATATATTTGTCCAATGAATACCCATTTATCACGTGCATTTCTTCTTGGTGTAACAATTTTAATGGCCAGTAGTGTAGTAAGGGTCACAAACACTCGAGTAATATTCTACGAGTTGCACGAGTGTTTCTAAAGTAATCTCCTTCATATATTGACCGCATTTTACATGTGCCTACCCTGCCAATGAACCCGATGCCTGCCGCCTCAACCTGCCCTGTCATTCAATTCAGCATCCCCACAAATTGTTACAACCGTTTGTTGTTGAACGATTCAAACTGTGGCTCATTGATATCGCAGCCATAACATGCTGCGTTTCATCTACATCTACATACATACTCCGCAAGCCACCTGACGGTGTGTGGCTGAGGGTACCTTGAGTACCTCTATCGGTTCTCTCTTCTATTCCAGTCTCGTATTCGTGGAAAGAAAGATTGTCGGTATGCTACTGTGTGGGCTCTAATCTCTCTAATTTTATCATCAGGGTCTCTTCGCGAGATATACGTAGGAGGCAGCAATATATTGCTTGACTCCTCACTAAAGGTATGTTCTCGAAACTTCAACAAAATCCTGTATCGAGCTACTGAGCGCCTCTCTTGCAGAGTCTTCTACTGGTGTTTATCTATCATCTCCGTAGCGCTTTCGCAATTACAAAATGATCCTGTAACGAAGCGCGCTGCTCTCCGTTGGATCTTCTCTATCTCTTCTATCAATCCAGTCTGGTACGGATCGCACATCGGTGAGCAGTATTCAAGCAGTGGGCGAAAAAGTGTACTGTAATCAACTTCCTTTGTTTTCGGGCTGCGTTTCCTTAGAATTCATCCAATGAATCTCAGTCTGGCATCTGTTTTACCGTCGATTAATTTTATTTGGTCATTCCATTTTAAATTACTCCTAATGACAACTCCCAGATAATTGATGAAATTAACTGCCTCCAGTTGCTGACCTGCTGTATTGTAGCTAAAAGATGAAGGATCTTTCTTTCTGTGTATTCGCAACACATTACACTTGTCTACATTGAGATACAATTGCGATTCCCTGCACCATGCGTCAATTCGCTGCAGATCCTCCTGCATTTCAGTACAATTTTCTATTGTTACAACTGATCGATATACCACAGCATCATCCGCAAAAGCCTCATTTAACTTCCGATGTTATCCACAAGGTCATTCATATACATTGGGAATAGCAACTGTCCTAAGACACTCCCATGTGGCACACCTGAAATCACTCTTACTTCGGAAGACTTCTCTCCATTGAGAATGACATGCTTCGTTCTGTTATCTAGGAACTCCTTAATCCAATCACACAATTGGTCTGATAGTCCACATGCTCTTATTTTGTTCATTAAACGACTGTGGGGAACTGTATCGAACGCCTTGCGGAAGTCAAGAAACACGGCATCTACCTGTGAACCCGTATCTATGCCCCTCTGAGTCTCGTGGACGAATAGCGCGAGCTGGGTTTCACACTATCGTCTTTTTCGAAATCCATGCTGAATCCTACAGAGTAGATTTCTAGTCTCCAGGAAAGTCATTATACTCGAACATAATACGTGTTCCAAAATTCTATCGACGTTAGAGATAGTACATAGGTCTATAGTTCTGTACGTCTGTTCGACGTCCCTTCTTGAAAATGGGGATGACCTGTGGCCTTTTCCAATCTTTTGGGACGCTACGCTCTTCTAGAGAGCTACGGTGCACCACTGCAGGAAGGGGGGCAAGTTCTTTCCAAATCCAGCGGCCTTTCCTCTCTTTAGTGATTTTGATTGTTTTTCTATCCCTCTGTCATCTAGTTCGATGTCTTCCATTTTGTCATCTGTGGGACAATCTAGAGAAGGAACTACAGTGCCGTCTTCTATTTGAAACAGCTTTGGAAAAAGACATTCAGTATTTCGGCCTTTAGTCTGTCATCCTCTGTTTCAGTACCATTTTGGTCACAGAGTGTCTGCACATTTTGTTTTGATCCACCTACCGCTTTGACATAAGGCCAAAATTTCTTAGAATTTTTTGCCAAGTCAGGACATAGAATTTTACTTTAGAATTCGTCGTATGCCTCTCGCATAGCCCTCCGCACACTATATTTCGCTTCGTGTAATTTTTGTTTGTCTGCAAGGCTTTGGCTATGTTTATGGTTACTGTGAAGTTCCCTTTGCCTTTGCAGCCGTTTTATAACTCGGTTGTTGTACCACGGTGGCCCTTTTCCATCTCTTACGATCTTGCTTGGCACATACTCATCTAATGCTTATTATACAATGGTTTTGAACTTTGTCCACTGATCCTCAACACTATCTGTACTTGAGATAAAACTCTTGTGTTGAGTCGTCAAGTACTCTGAAATCTGCTTTTTGTCACTTTTGCTAAACAGAAAAATTATCCTACCTTTTTTTAAATTTATATTTACGGCTAAAATCACCGATGCTGTAACCACTTTATGATCGCTGATTCCCTGTTCAGCGTTAACTTTTTCAAATATTTCGGGTCTGTTTGTCACCAGACTTCCAGAATGTATGACAGTACCACTTCAAATGTTACTGTTCTCTCTGTGAAAATTACAGTTCTGCAATTTTGAACTTTTAAAGAATACTGTCAATCTTGACACCACTCGGAAATCTTATTCAAGATATGACTCTTTTCTGAGGGTACTTCTGTAAGGATAGCTGCTACGTTTGCAAAAAGTCTGCATTACTGTTAGCATTGTCTGCTTCGGCATTAATATACAACATGAACATAAGAGGCATTTCTTGGCATACATCTGAAAAGTTATTTCTACATGTTTAGATCACTACTTACCAAGATATCTTGAATCACTCTCAAATTTCTTTTCATGCTTTACACGATCCTACTTTCTTTAGCAACAGTTGAAGTGGTTCTGTAATACCTTCTGCAAGTCAAGTAATACTGAATGAAGTGATTGCCTTGCTACCTGGCTTACAGGACAGAATGTGAAAAAAGAACGAATTAGGTTTCGTACGACCAATGCTTTCGGAGTTCATGGTGGTTGCTATAGAGAAAGTTATTCATTTCGAGATACTTCGCCGGCTGGAGTAGCCGAGAGATTTTAGGCGTTACAGTCTGGAACCGAGCGCTCGCTACGGTCACGGGTTCGAATCCTGCCTCGGCCATGGATGTGTGTGACGTCCTTAGGTTAGTTCTAGGGGACTAATGACCTCAGAAGTTAAGTGTCATTGTGCTCAGAGCCATATGAACCATTTGAGATACTTCTTTGAGTTTGAGCTCAGAATGTGGTCTAATATTTTATTGTGTTGGTAGGTAGTTTTGTGGATCGCTTATGCAACCAGATTTCTAGACAAGTGTGGCCTATGCATTCTTTCATGACACATGTGATATTATCCACAGATGTTCCCCCCGGTAGATGAGTGGCTCCCCACGCGGGTACTAGCTACGTGGTACCAGATTGTGAACGGGAAAGTTGTAACACGACAAAGCCTGCATGCTATTGGGATAACGGATTCCCCCCTTTGCCCACGTTAACACCTCGTGGATACTGACGAACACCGTCTAATATGTGGATCGGCGTTAGAAGTATGGGTGCTAGTGCAGAAGATCCTCGCCTGCTACCTACGTATTGCGCCTCCCAAAACTAAGCCACGGCTCCTACTTTGTCCAGAGGATTCTTATTTCCCGCCCGCGAAGACTCACGCTATCACATGGTTAAAGGCATGTCCATATACTACCTCTTTCGGGATGATGAGTAGATGGTACTTGGTTACTGGCAGTTTCTCCAGGACAGTTATAGCACACTTGAGGGTACACCGCATTACTGACAGCTGTTTGCGAACTGTTTCAGCTGTTTGCGAACTATTTGCGCAGTATCTTCGATTACCCACCTCACAGTTGGGGAGTACTGGGTAGAGGATGACCACTGTTATAGAGCTCCACACGGTGCGACATGTTTATCAACTTGGACTATGGAATCTGTACGCGTATGGGCCACGCACATGGAATGGTGTGCCAGATATGCTTCCATTTTTCTTTCTCTATTATCTACACTACTGACCATTAAAATTGCTACACAAAGAAGAAATGCAGATGATAAACGGGTATTCATTGGACAAATATATTATACTAGAACTGACATGTGATTACATTTTCACGCAATTTGGGTGCATAGACGCTGAGAAATCAGTACCCAGAACAACCATCTCTGGCCGTAATAACGGCCTTGATACGCCTGGGCATTGAGTCAAACATGGCGTGCTCAGGTACAGCTGCCCATGCAGCTTCAACACGATGCCACACTTCATCAAGAGTAGTGTCTGGCGTATTGTGAGGAGCCACTTGCACGGGCACCATTGACCAGACGTTTTCGGTTGGTGAGAGGTCTGGAGAATGTGCTGGCCAGGGCAGCAGTAGAACATTTTCTATATCCAGAAAGGCCAGTACAGGACCTGCAACATGCGGTCGTGCATTATCCTGCTGAAATGCAGGGTTTCGCAGGGATCGAATGAAGGGTAGAGCCACAGGTCGTAACACATCTGAAATGTAACGTCCACTGTTCAAAGTGCCGTCAATGCGAACAAGAGGTGACCGAGACGTGTAACCAATGGTACCCCATACCATCACGCCGGGTGATACGCCAGTATGGTGATGACGAGTACACGCTTCCAATGAGCGTTCACCACGATGTCGCCAAACACGGATGCGACCATCATGATGCTGTAAACAGAACCCGGATTCATCCGAAAAAATTAAGTTTTGCCATTCCTGCACCCAGGTTCGTCGTTGACTACACCATCGCAGGCGCTACTGTCTGTGATGCAGCGTCAAGGGTAACCGCAGCCATAGTCTCCGAGCTGATATTCCATGCTGCTGCAAACGTCGTCGAACTGTTCGTGCAGATGGTTGTTGTCTTGCAAACGTCCCCATCTGTTGACTCAGGGATCAAGACATGGCTGCACGATCCGTTAGAGCTATGCGGATAAGATGCCTGTCATCTCGACTGCTAGTGACACGAGGCTGTTGAGATCCAGCACGGCGTTCCGTATTACCCTCCTGAACCCACCGATTCCATATTCTGCTAACAGTCATTGGACCTCGACCAACGGGAGCAGTAATGTCGCGATACGATAAACCGCAATCGCGATAGGCTACAATCCGAACTTTATCACAGTCCGAAACGTGATGGTTCGCATTTCTCCTCATTACACGATGCATCACAACAACGTTTCACCAGGCTACTCCCGCCAACTGCTGTTTGTGTTTGAGAAATCGGCTGGAAACTTTCCTCACGTCAGCTCGTTGTAGGTGTCGCCACCGGCGTCAACCTTATGTGAAAGCTCCGAAAAGCTAATCATTTGCATATCGCAGCATCTTCTTCCTGTCGGTTAAATTTCGCGTCTGTAGCACATCATCGTTGTGGTGTAGCAATTTTAATGGCCAGTCGTGTATCATTATACTCTTGTTCTGTTACTGCTATAGATGTATACTCTAATTTTGCTTGTCGTAACTGAAAGACGCCTTTTTGCTAAAAAAAAAATAAAAATAAAATAAAATAAATATGTGGTCAGCGCGATAGAATGTCAAACCTAAGGGCCCGGGTTCGATTCCCGGCTAGGTCGGAGATTTTCTCCGCTCATGGACTGGCTGTTGTCCTAATAAGCATCATTTCATCCCCATCGACGCGCTAGTCGCGGAAGTGGCGTCACATCGAAAGACTTGTACGCGGCGAACCGTCTACCCGACGGGAGGCCCTCGTCACACGACATTTTCATTTTTTATCCATAGATCGGAGAGAGCCAATGGACAACCACTTGCATACAAAGAAGAGAAATTCAACGTTTCTGCAAAGTTTATACGAATGGAATACAGTTGATGTCTTAGTGAAAGAATACACGTAATTATTTGTACAGTATAATGAAAGGATAGACCTTCGGCTTTTCGGTACAGAACTGTAAATACAGAGTTTGGACAATGATGTGAAGACACTGCGAGAAACGCATGTTTCAACATAAGCGAAGGTGCTATCCATCCCTTCATGTTGCTTTGTTGAATTTGAACATGAACGGAACCTGTGGAATCTCCTGAATACGTTGCAACTGTCACTCGTGGTCAGAACAGTGGTCTGAGTAGTTGTGAATGCATGAAGTCGGAGCTAAATGAATTCCATCTTGGGCGAATTGTTGGTGCTCGTATGGTGGATGCTCCCATAACCAATGTGTTTCAAGGAGCACAGTATAAAAGAAATGGCTCTAAGCACTATGGTACTTAACATCTGAGGTCATCAGACTTAGAACTACTTAAACCTAAGGACATCACAAACATCCATGCCCGAGGCAGGATTCGAACCTCCGACCGTAGACATAGGGCGGTTACGGACTGAAGCGCCTAGAACCGCTCGGTCACAGCGGTCGGCAGCACATTATCGAAGATTTATACTGCATACAGGGACCGGCCGGGGTGGCAGAGCTGTACTAGGCGCTACAGTCTGAAACCGCGCGAGCGCTCCGTAGGTTCGAATATTGCCTCGGGTATGGATGTGTGTGATGTCCTTAGGTTAGTTAGGTTTAAGTAGTTCTAAGTTCTAGGGAACTGATGACCTCAGATGTTAAGTCTCATAGTGCTCAGAGCCATTTCAACCATTTTTGAGCATACAGGGAAAGAGGAAAAACATACGCTGTATCATTACGCAGACGAAACTAGGTTCAAATGGTTCAAATGGCTCTGAGCACTATGGAACTTAACATCGGAGGTCATCAATCACCTTGCACTTAGATCTACTTAAACCTAAATAATCTGAGGACAACAGACACATCCATGCCCAACGCAGAATTCTAAAATGGATATTGAGTGATCGTGGCGCACTTTTGTTGAACAGGATTGTGACGAAAAATAAGAGAACGACAGCTGCAAAGGCCACTGCAGAACTGCATGTCTCACCCACTACACTTGTGAGCACAAAGACAGCTCCACACTCAGGGAATTGCGAGGCCAGCTGGAATTCCAAAACTAGTCATCAGTGACGCGAATGTCTGCAACACGACAATGTGGTGCGAAAGTAATAAAACCTGGGCTATGGAGCAATGGAAGTAAGACATTTGGATGGATGATTCTTGTTTCACAGTGTTTCCAACTTCTGTCCCAGTTTATGTCCCAAGAGTGAAATATGGCGGGGGTTCGGTGGTGATTTGGGCAGTCATATCGTGGTATTCTGTGGGCCACATGGCAATCTGCAGGGTCCCGTTATGCCAAGGATTATGTGAGTATGGCCGGCGGTTGTGGCCGAGCGGCTCTAATCGCTTCAGTCTGGAACCGCGTTCTCTACGGTCACAGGTTCGAATTCTGCCTTGGGTATGGATGTGTGTGATGTCCTTAGGTTGGTTAGGTTTACGTAGTTCTAAGTTCTAAGTTCTAGGAGACTGAGGACACAGATGCACACCCATAGTGCTCAGAACCATTTGAACCATTTATGTGAGCATTTTGGCTGATCGGGTCCATCCAGTCATACAGTGTTTGTTCCTCTGTAGTGGCGTTTGGCTCCAAGATGACACGACCCCTGTTCACACGGCTCTCATCGTCCAAAACTTGTTTTGTGAGCATGAGGATGAATTACAGCAACTCTCCTGAGCACCACAGATGTTAGTGTTATTGAATCTTTGTGGTCTACTTGGGAGAGAATAGTGCAATATCGCTATCTATTACCATCATCGTTAACTGAACGTGTCATTATTTTGCAGGAAGATGGTATGTGAGTCCTTTGAAAATCACACAGGACATTTAAGAAAGGAAATAGGAGTAACCCACTGAGTTGCAGACCCGTATCATTGACCTCAATTTGTAGTAGGAGTTTGGAGCATATACTGTACTTGAACATTATGAATCACCTTGAAGAAAATGAGTTATTGATACATAACCCACACGGATTCAGAAAATATCGTTCTTGTGCAACACAGCTGGCTCTTTATTCCCATAAAGTAATGAGTCCTGTCGACAAGGGATCTCACATCAGATCCATTCCATATTTCTAGATATCCAGAAGGCTTTTGATATCGTTCCTCACAAGCGACTATTTATCAATTTGCGTGCATATGGAGTATCGTCTGAGTTGTGTGATTGGATTCGTGATTTCCTCAGAGAGGTCACAGTTCGTAGTGATAGACGGTAAATCATCGAGTAGAACAGAAGTGACGTCTGGCGTTCTGCAAGTTTGTGTCATAGGCCCTCTGCTTTTCTGAATTTACATAAATGATCTCGGTGATAATGGAGCAGCCTCCTTAGATTGTTTGCAGATGACGATGTAATTTACCGTCTAGTTAAATCATTAGACGATCAATTCCAATTAGAAAATGATCTAGAGGGAATTTCTGTATGGTGCGAAAAATAGCAATTGGCGCTAAACGAAGAAAAGTGCGAGGTCATCCACATGGATACTAAAAGAAATCCGATAAATTTTGGGTAAACGATAAGTCGCATGAATCTAAGGGTTGTCAATTCGACTAAATACCTAGGAATTACAATTATGTGCCATTCGAGAGTGGAATGCTAGAGAAGTAGTATGAAAATGGTTCGATGAAACCTCTGCCAGTAACTTAAATGTGAATTGCAGAGTAACCATGTAGATGTAGATGTAGACCTGTATTTATCCATTCCGAGACGACTGGAATCTGTTTTGGATGCCAACGGTTTTCCTACATCGTATTACGCATGGTAGCGTGTTGTGTTTGTGGCGTTTTGTCCCTCCTTTGTAGTTCTAATGTGGCTAAACATCAGTTTGTTGTAGATGTGCGAAGAAGCACGAATAAAACTGGCAGTTTCACGTAACTGTCACCTGTACTCATATCTGGACCAGGAAACTAAGCAGATTACTGAGAGACAGAAGACATGTATATTTAGAATTATTAGAATTTTGTTCATTAACGAAAAAGCAGAACACAGGATAGCGAATGTGTAATGCACGTTTGATGTTTCTGTAGATGTAGTACGAAGGTAATTTCCAAAAGAGGTAGCCCGTGCTATACGAATAAAAAACATTTTAAAGAAATCGAAATCAGCAATATATCCTCAACTTGCATAACTTCCGGGTAATAGTCTATCTTCCTCGGATTCGTGAACTTGAGACTGCATAGGTTTTGTTAATTTCGTATTAATAAAAGAATTTCCTAACAGGTAGTTCGTGCTATACAAATGTGAAACAATTGAAGGAAATCAACACTGGCGAATAATTGAACATCTATTAGCAGTCTTTGTTCAAAACTGCATAATTTAGGTGCAAATATTTAGTCTTTCTGACATTCATAACTCTGAAACCACGAAGGTTTTATAAATTATGTGTTCCGTTACGGTTGTCGATTGCAATGCGATGGAAGGGAAACATGAGCATGCAAAGTGCAGCACGTTATATACACTCGAAAACATCCGCTACCGTCGTTGTTTGCAACATATTAAAAACACGCTTAACAAGGGGAACCATTTACCCAGCAGCAACATGCATACAATGAAATATTGAAAGAAGAATTGTAAACAGCAGTAATTGGTTCCCCGGCAGAATAAATGAAAAGCGTTAGGTCTGTGGAATTCATAACGAGTAGGTACACTCCGTAACACACAGATACAGAGAAATATCGTATATTGTTTTTCCGAAGAGAAACAAACTTGAGCGCTTACCACGTAATGGATGACGTTGCAGAGGTAAAGTTGGCGCAAACGTCTGGGCGCCGGGTTTCACGGGCGGTGCAAATTTTTTGGCTTTATTAAAACAGAATCCTTAATAGCAATTGATATTTCAGTTAGATTTAATTGGTATATAGAAATTTATTATTATACTCCCAGAACTTAACGTACGGATTTCATACAATGTAGTATTCCATCTGAGTGACGTGAGTGTGAAAGTTCTTCTGTAAGCAATTTTTTTTTATTTTTTGTGGTACTTTTTGTTTTTCCATTATCTTCGTAGAATTGATACATTACCAGCTTCGGCATTTCCTTGGGTACGCTCATGTCAGATTCTAAAGAAGGCCTTTGGTTAGAAAGTGTTGGATTCGTTCATATTTGCCATGTCAATGGTACTGAGCCTCAGTGAGCATGTCACTTTTCGATATGAAGATTATGTCAGTCATATACCCACGTAAATTTTTATAGCTAAAATGGTTTCGACTGACTAGCCGTTATTAGTAGCCTAAAAAAACTTATTGATTTAAATTTTTCACTGAAATAAACCTTACTGTTAGTAGTGTGGAATTTTTCATAAGAGATGCTGGCTGTGGGGTCATTAATGAGTGACAAGTTGTGTACGGTGTTGTGATTAATTTCTGTAAACATTCTCTCCAAAGCAGATGTCTGTAAGATTTTACTGAATTTTCTCATTATGAGAATATTGAAGGAAGATCTGTTTTTATTGTTAAAAGCCATTCAAAAGGCAGGATCGCACAAAATATTTTTCGGTATTTAAGATAAGCGGTTTCAACAGTCTTAGCTGTCATCTTCAGGTCTTAAACACTTTTTTGTAGTTAACATGTTTGATTACGAAAAATGTTTAAGAATGAAGATGGCAGCTTAGACTGCTGAAACCAGTTGCCTTGAATAAAAACACAATATTTTGGGCGATCTTGGCTTTTGAATGATTTCTAAGTTTTGACATCAAGGGAGCCAATACTTTCTAATTTAACAAATGAATGACGGGTCTGTTTGAATCGATTGGCTGTGTAGTATCATAGACTCCACTCATTGTGATGGACTTCTCTGACTTGAAGTAGCTGAATATCAAGAGATTTGTCCTTTAATCTTATTCTAATGCTGTTCACCACTAAATTCTGATTCTGCAATGTTACTCAGACACATGTGCGGTATTGGTACGATATGAGTGCAGGCTCTAGGTTGTGTGGTAACCTAGGGGCGTAAAGGCTGTATGATGCACGTTACAAGCGCTCTACCTGGCGCTGCGAGGGAACGAATACCGAATGCCGCAGGAGGGGTTAGGAGTAGACTTAGATTGCTCCAATCACTTTGGCAGAATCTCACCACATTCCTTTAAAGAGGGGAGGGTCAATGGATATCTCACGTCAAACGTTTAATTCAGAGAAGATATATTATTTATAATGGATAACATTTTGTTTTAGGAAATTAGTTCCGAGCGTAGATCATATTAAAGAGCCAATCATTCTTTATGGCCCCTCTGAACAGGACGCTTTACACGTCAGCATGCCCGGGTTTCCCCGATTTGAAACAAATGTGGTGCAAGTGTCAGATTTCGTTGAACATGCCAGTCAAAATCACTGTGTGCCAGTCAGTGAGTCAATCCTAATGTTCTGCGAAGCATATAATGCTGATGTTGTTGTGTTCAACACGAATTTGTGTCAAAACTTTTACGATGTGTACGTTAAGCGGCATGGCAACAAGTCCAAACAAACGCACCAACAAGAATGTACTCGTTTGTGGAAGGAAGCCAAGCTGAAGTACACTGACAAGAATCATATGAATGAAGAGTTTGAAAAGCTACGTAACTATACGGTTTAAAAGAATGGCAGAAAAAATGTTTTCTTTAATGTGCATAGTGAGTAAAAGTTCAATGACACTTCATTATTTTCATCATGGTTCAAATGATTCAAATGGCTCTGAGCACTATGGGACTTAACATCTGTGGTCATCAGTCCCCTGGAACTTAGAACTACTTAAACCTAACTAACCTAAGGACATCACACACATCCATGCCCGAGGCAGGATTCGAACCTGCGACCGTAGCGGTCACGCGGTTCCAAACTATTTTCATCATTGCACCGACAACAGAAACCGTTACGAAATTGTCTCGTATGAAAAACAGCCCACAGTTGCTCTAAATTATGTTTATTTTAAACCTTGAGCGTGGTCTGTGCTATAATAAGATAGCCTTCTTTAGAAGTCATTTATTAGCGTGTATGACTTCTGAAGAAGGCTATGTTATTATAGCAGAAACCACGGTCAAGGTTTAAAATAAACATAATTTAGTGCAACTGTGAGCTGTTTTTCATTCGAGTCAATGATATTTAACGTACGTAATGTAACAAGAAAGGTCAATTTTTCAGGGATCCATCAAAATGGTTAATTCTATCTTCAAGAGCCTTTTTGTCTGTCTGTCTGTCAATCTGCACATTCAAATATTACTCAGAGATTTCATGTTTAAAATCAAGCGATTTTATTTACATGTTGAAAACACAATTTAATACACTATCTAAAAGTATTTACTATATATTTTTCTGTGAAATTAGAGGTGAAATATTAACTGCCTTCAAGGTGCAACATAACGAGTATAATTACGCTGTCTTGATTGTACGAAATAGCAGAAATGTTCAGAGAATATCGATTATTGTAACTGAAAACATTTTGTTTTATGAAACTAATGCCGAGCAGTAAGTAACTAACGGGCTTCTCCTTTGAAAACAGTTCACACTCCGCTGCAGAATGAAATTTCATTCTGAGAAGCAATAAAGTCCTGCCTCTCCTCTCGCTTGCACGTAAGGAGCCATGGTACAAAACTTTCTGTGCAGTCTAAAGCACCCACCAACGCAGTGCCGCGAAACAGCATCGGCAAGGCGCTGACACTCGCGCCAGTGAAAAGAACAGGCAGCGCCACACCCCAAGTAAGACAGAAACCAGCGCCCCTTGTCAGTGCCGATTTAACCAGCCACCCATCGCTAGTCGGTCCAACTCGGTCGCAGACTTCGAGAGCGTCAGTAATGAGTATTAGCAAGACGATACTTTCCTGTTTTCAGCGAGTAGTAATAGTGAGCAGTAATTCCTTGTAGGAGACACAAGCAGCAGCGCAAGTCAAATATATCCATTTTCTTTTTAGAAATAAAGACTTGATTTAATCAAGTGTTTTGTACAGATGATTTTTCGATTCCTGCTACCGGCCAGCGTCATGTCTCTCCTTCCTTGTTTGTGTCGGTGCTGAACCCCAAAGTAGCTGACACAACCCTTTCGCTTCCAAGATATGTCAATGATGTGTCATCGGTTCTGACCTATTGCAAATATCATATGTATGCTGATGACCTTCAGCTGTATCTAACCTGTAAGTGCGGAAACAAGCAATCTTAAGAAAGCTATTGAAAATTTCAATATTGATCTCGATGCACTATCAAAATGAGCACAGGACATAGGACTAAAACTAGACCCATGTAAAACCCAAGCGGTACTTGTTGGTCACTCTAAGCTCATTAGCCCAAAACATCGGAAATCCGTACCATCTCTTATCCTAAATGGGACAAATATTATCTTATCTCCCTCAGCAAAGAGTGTGGGAGTAATAATAGATGAAAATCTTAATTGGACAGAGAACGTAACTACAGTGTGCAAAAAAGCATCAGCATCCCTTCATGTCCAACAAAAATATAAAAAACTCTTCCCTTTCAATCTGAAAAAGAAATTAGTACAAACGCTTATACTCCTAATTATTGACTACAGCGATATTATCCTACAAGGCCTCTCTCAGGAAAATTCGCGACGTCTGTAACGTCACGAATGCCTGCGTCCGATATATCGGTGACGTTCGACTTTCTAATCACATTTCACCAGCATTTATCCTGGCTGCGTGCAGACAAACGCAGAGATTTCCATGCACTCTGTCTCATTTACTGCTTCATAAATGTACACTGTCTCTCATATCTCTCCTCGTCCTTAACGCTTATGTCGGAACAACATGACAGAAACACACGTTGTCATCATAATAAAATCCTCTCTGTTTCACTGCATCGCTCAGTCACCTTCTCCAATTCCTTTACAGTAGCGGGAACCCGACTCTGGAATAACCTCCCTCGTTATGTTAGATAACTTAAAAACATGTCCGGCTTCAAAGAAACAGTTAATGACGTATTTACTTAAACAACAGTAATTCCTTCCTCTGTACATGAATGTACTTCACCTCATTACTTCCTTCTTTCCCCCTCCTTAAATCTCCCTTCCCCAAAACTAGTAAACATCTACTTCACACACCAAGATATTAATGTACATCTGCACAAATCTTCATTACTATTGCCAATTTTTCTCATGTTTATCATTATTATTTGATTTTGTTTTTTACTGTTGTTATTATTGCTTTCACCATGATTTGTACGTATAGCACCTGTTGTAAAAATAATTCCAGCGTTTACTTTACTAGGTCTTAGTCATTACTCTTTATTCATATTGTCACTAGAGTAATCTAATTTTCTTATTTAAACTATTGTCATGATGTAACTCTGATGTGTGAAATGCTGCGTGTGTGGAACACTGGTCCGATGTAAGAGAGGGCCTGATGGCCCAATCTGATCAGGTTAAATAAATAAATTGTTGTGTACGTAGTTCCGCGTAGTCAGCGCATACACAACTTTTCCACTAGAGCGCGCCCCGCTAAGCACAATAGCGCAGGCGCAGCACTCGTCCGTCTCCGCACTACGAGATGGCGATGCCATAGAGACGGACCAAATTCTGCTTCCGCCGATCCGCGTATTAATATGTAACGCAGCCAATGAGACTGCTTCTTACGTAGATCCTTTTCTCCTCGCGGATGACACTCGCTCAGTGATACATGAATGCGCGAGGTATTATAACAAGTATACAGACCTCCGATTAGTCAGTCTGCATTTGTCTGCACCAGTCTGTACCAGTCTGCATTAGTCTGTACCAGTCTGTACGAGTTCTACATTTGCCTATACCAGTCTACAGTCAAGTTTCAGTCTGCGCCTAATAAGATTACCATATTTCTGTACATAGCCATGAAGATAAATGTATAGACACTTTTGTCAAGTATCAGAGATATATGTGAGAATAAGAATAACGTACGAATACCAAAGGAATTTCAGATTGTCAATTGTAAACAGCATACAGAACCACGTTAAGTAAATTTTTAGGCTTGTTATTATTTTAATAAATGTGTGTGAAAATTAATCAAGTTCTGTTTAAAGTTGGTCGCCGTCAATCTGCTACTCTAAGCGTGCAAGTGGCATTTCTACCGTCTGGCAGAAGATAAACACGCCACGATAAGACCACGAGACATATTGCTGACACTCTCCTACTTCGTTAGAGCGACAAGTCAAATAATCTAATGGTGTGTGTACCGAAGGTCTTACAATACGCACACCACATAAATACAGGGTGTTACAAAAAGGTACGGCCAAACTTTCAGGAAACATTCCTCACACACAAATAAAGAAAAGATGTTATGTGGACATATGTCCGGAAACGCTTAATTTCCATATTAGAGCTCATTTTAGTTTCGTCAGTATGTACTGTACTTCCTCGATTCACCGCCATGATTTCATACGGAATACTCTACCTGTGCTGCTAGAACATGTGCCTTTACAAGTACGACACAACGTGTGGTTCATGCAAGATGGAGCTCCTGCACATTTCAGTCGAACTGTTCTTACGCTTCTCAACAACAGATTCGGTGACCGATGGATTGGTAGAGCCGGACCAATTCCATGACCTCCACGCTCTCCTGACCTCAACCCTCTTGACTTTCATTTATGGGGGCATTTGAAAGCTCTTGTCTACGCAACCTCGGTACCAAATCTAGAGACTCTTCGTGCTTGTGTTGTGAACGGCTGTGATACAATACGCCATTCTCCAGGGCTGCATCAGCGCATCAGGGATTCCATGCGACGGAGGGTGGATGCATGTGTCCTCGCTAACGGAGGACATTTTGAACATTTCCTGTAACAAAGTGTTTGAAGGCACGCTGGTACGTTCTGTTGCTGTGTGTTTCCATTCCATGATTAATGTGGTTTGAAGAGAAGTAATAAAATGAGCTCTAACATGGAAAGCAAGCGTTTCCGGACACATATCCACATAACAGATTTTCTTTCTTTGTGTTTGAGGAATGTTTCCTGGAAGTTTCGCCGTACCTTTTTGTAACACAATGTATAGCCACAAATTGTAGAATTACCAAGAAAATAATCTGACGTTCCTTGCACTGTTGCTCTGAACCGCAAAACGAGCCTAATAAATTGTGCGAGCGGTGTCGGAGAGAAATGTAGCCTCCTACGGGCGTCCTCGACGACAACGTTAGATAGAAGTATTGGCCCAGTTCCCCATCGCCACGGCTCGCGTATCCCCCTGGCCGGACCGAAAGGTCTGCCCATCTCCCGGGAGGTCCTCTCGAGAAGCACGAGGCAGCGCTTTGCTGCTGCAAAAGGAAGCGGGGATACAGTGGCGGACGGGGCTGAGGTGGGGCCAGACAAAATATTTTGCCGGCGGAATCCGGCGGGTAAACAGGAAAGCAGCTCCTTGCGGCGCGCCGGCTCAAAGGGACGCCTGTCCAGCGGCCGGCCCGCCCGCTCTGCCGACCGGAATAGGCGCTGCCTGCCTGCCGCCCCCTCACTGCACTCAGCGGCCAGTAATCACCCCGCCGTCGCCTAGTTACACCTTGCCCTGCGTAACTGAATGAAATGACAGATAAAGTACGGGAGAACTGCAATAAGCAATGCAACACATTTTTCTTTCGGTCAGTTTCGGTTCAAAATAGAGGAATTTGTTCAGGTACGTCGTGGAATACTCCCGCAACAACCTCAATACTTTCATTAACTTCCATAGGTGGTGGCCGTATACGTAGCCTTGAAAATGGGGTCTGTAATAGAGGTCGAAACCAGGCCCCGGAAGTAGACAACATTCCATTAGAACTACTGACAGCCTTGGGAGCGCCAGTCCAGACAAAACTCTACCATCTGGTGAGCAAGATGTATGAGACAGGCGAAATTCCCTCAGACTTCAAGAAGAATATAATAATTCCAATCCCAAAGAGAGCAGGTGGCGACAGATGCGAAAATTACCGAAGTATCAGTTTAATAAGTCACAGCTGTAAAATACTAACTCGAATTCTTTACAGACGAATGGAAAAACTGGTAGAGGCCGACCTCGGGGAAGATCAGTTTGGATTCCGTAGAAATATTGGAACACGTGAGGCAATACCTGTTAGTGAACAAAAGCATAGTGAGTCGTCGGGCGAGGCGCTTGTCGTCATCACAATATGGTCACACAAACCTTCCCGAATTCCGGCATGCCGGTCGGCACTAACACAGCAATGTTGAATCGTGCGGACACTCTCATTCAATCTGATCGGTGGATCACATTGAAACAAGTCTCTGTTCAACTGGTTGTCGCTGTTGGCAGTGCTGACACAGCCATCCACCAGTTGGGGGTACTCGAAGGTGAGTGCCAGCTGGGTTCCTTGCCGACTAGCACAAGACCAGAAAGAGCGAGGAAGGACCATCTGCGCTGAATTGCTTGCTCGCTACGAGGCTCTTCGTGAAAATTTTTTCTCAAACATTGTCACAGGCTTTGAAATATGGATGCTTCACTGCGAATCGGAAACAGATTCATGAGGTGGTGCCATACCACTTCCGCTCCGAAGATTTAAAATGGTTCAAATGGCTCTGAGCATTATCGGACTTAACATCTGAGGTCATCAGTCCCCTAGAATTTAGAATTACTTAAACCTAAGTAACCTAAGCACATCACACACATCCATGCACGAAGCAGGATTCGAACCTGCGACAGTAGCGGTCGCGCGGTTCCAGACTGAAGCGCCTAGAATCGCTCAGCCACTGCGGCTGGCGTAGTCCTTAGAAGAAAACGTTCAAAGCCGCAACCTGAGTCGTTAGAGTCATGGCGACGGTCTTCTGGGACTCTGATGTCATTCCTCATGGTACAACGATCAACTCTGAAGTTTATCGGGCTACCCTCAGGAAACTGAAGAAACGACTTCCGTGTTCTTCGCCCCAAAAATGCAAACGAACTTTTCCTTTTCCATGACAACGCAAGGCCTCACACAAGTCCGAGAAGAGATCACAAAACTTCATTGGTCTGTTCTCCTTCATCCACAATAGAAGGCCGAAATTCTAAACCTAGCTTTCAGAAACTCGTTTACGGTAGAGGTCTGCAGCACCATTCCCCCTTTCATGTATCGAACAAACGCAAGGATGGCTGACATAGTGTTTAGTGTATCTGGCATTGTAGAACAGTTAAGATCCTTAGACGCCAGGAAGGCATCTGGTACAGATAGCATCCCCGTAAGATTTTATGTTGATTATGCTAGCAATATAGCACCACTCTTTTCCATCATCTATCAGAGATCACTGGAACAGTGCGAAGTTCCACGGGACTGGAAGAAGGCTCAGGTCATAGCAATCTATAAAAAGGGTAGAAAATCGGATGCACATAATTACCGGCCAATTTCACTGACATCGAGTTGTAGTAGAATCATGGAATATACTTTGTGTTCAGACATAATGATCTTTCTAGACTCTGAGAGGCTCACCTGCAGAAACCAGCACGGTTTTAGGAAACAGCTCTCATGGGAGACACAGCTGACCCTCTTTGTGCGTGATATACAACAGGTTCTAGATACCGGCTCGCAGGCTGATGCCATATTTCTCGACGTGCGAAAGGCGTTCGACTCAGTTCCGCACTGTCGCTTGCTCCAAAAAGTGCGCGCTTACGGTCTATCCGATGACATATGCGGTTGAATGGAAAGTTTTCTAACAGACAGAGTGCAGTGTGTCGTCTTGAATGCGGTGACTTCAACAAATACAATCGTAACATCAGGTGTGCCCCAGGGCAGCGTAATAGGCCCGCTGCTTTTTACGATTTACATAAACGATCTCTTTGACGGTATTGACTGCGGCATTAGACTGTTTGCCGATGATGCTGTTGTTTGCAGGAAAGTAGTATCACACGAAAGTTGTGAACAAATCAATGAGGATTCGCAGAAAATAAATGCGTGGTGTAATGACTGGCAGTTATATCACAATATTGGTAAGCGTAACCTACTGCGTATAAGAAGGCGAAAATCCCGATTAATGGACGAGTACAAAATAAATGCCCAGTCTTTGGAAGCGGTAACGTCCGTCAAGTATCTGGCGTGACTATTCGAAATGATCTCAAATGGAATGATCAGATTACACAAGTAACGGGAAAGGCGAACTCTAGATTGCGGTTTATTGGTAGAATACTGAAGCGATGCAGTCCTTACAATACGTTAGTTAGTCCAATCTTAGAGTACTGTTCGTCTGTATGGGACCCTTACCAGTTGGGTCTCATTCAAGAGATTGAAAAGGTCCAAAGAAGAGCGGCAGGATTAGTGACTGGTACATTTAGCCATAGCGAGAGCGTTACAAATGTCATAGAAAGTTTGAAGTGGGATACACTTGCGGATAGGCGACGCCCAAAATGGAAGAGGCTGCTCTCTAAATTCCGAAATTCGATCTTCGCCGAGGATGTAGAGCATATATTATTGCCACCAACTTTCAAATCGCGCAATGGTCACTATTCACTGAGGCGTTCAGACAGTAGATTTCTTTCGTGCGATCCGCGAGCATGGGGGGGGGGGGGGGTGGAGGGGCGGGGGGGGGGGGGGGTGGAATATGACTGACGCGAATTGATCCCTCCGCCATACAGCGCTCCTTGACAAGCGGAGTATATATGTAGATGTAGATCCACCCTACAGCCCATCGGATCTCGGGCCTTGCGACTGCACATGCAGCAGTATGTGGGTGATGAGGAGGTTATTGATGCAGGCAGACGTTGGCTCCGATGTCGACCAGTACAGAGTAAAGGCTCTCCCAGTAAGGTGGCATAAGGCGTCGCTTTGAACGGAGATTGTGCTCGAAAATAGGGTATTGTAGTGTAAAAAGTGGGGAATAATTTGGTGTATTGCAATCCCGAATAAAACCAACATGCTTTCAGAAAGAAACTTGTTGCATTGCTTACTAAGAGGCCCTGGTAACACAACGTATTAACGACTCGGCGGAAATGAATGAAATTCCGGGAGCATGTTGCTAGAGACCTCCTAGTCGTACACAGAAAGCTGGACATCATATGGCGCGAGGTCAGCGTGACTGTAGCGCCAAATGGGCCTGGGCTCGCAACACGAACCATTTGAAGACACACTGTGTTGTCAATGAGTGAGCTGTTTGGTGGAATGCTGTGATGTTCTTCGTTACAACAGGGCCCGGAGTCAACGTCTGTATGACCTCACAAGGGGAAGAATGACTACTACATTGTACAACAGGCAAAAAGGGACCCACGTCAATCAACGGGTGGAATAACAACCATATTGAACAGGACTGCACGATATGAATCTCACGACTCACAGTGGCACGATGACTGCAAGGGGGAGGTCTTTCTGCCCGACGACAGATACACTGTATCCGTTGACATCCATAGACCGCCGGTACCGTTTGTGACAGTGCGAAGTGTATAGGAACTGCAACCACGAGGGGGGAGTGTCATGCCCTTGTCGGATGGGAGTTACTCTCAGTAGCGATAATGGCGTTCTCTTATATGGCGATAGCTGAGAAGATGTAACGCTACTGTGACACTATAGTTCTTCTCTACGTGCTTCTTTCATGTATGAATTTGGGATGAGAATGCAAGACTGCATCGAACATTGCATGTGATGGACCTCTTGGAATGAGAGGATATTTGACGAATGGACATGCACGCCCGTTCCCCCAACTTAAATCCCATGAGCACGTGTGGGGTGCCTTGGGGAGAGGTACTGAAGTACATCCACACGCGCCACCAGCAACTGTCAACCGCGCTTGTGGAAGAATGGAACGCACTACCTCAAGAAATCTTTACCACCCTTGTAGCTAGCAGGGAGACACGCTGCAGTACATTCATTGCTGTTCATGGTGATCACACACCATATTAAGAACACTGTCCCACCATTTGTAATGTTCAGGTGACCATTATAAATCGCGGTAACTTCAGTGTACACTACCGGCCATTAAAATTGCTACACCAAGAAGAAATGTAGATGATAAACTGGTATTCGTTGAACAAATATATTATACTAAAACAGACATGTGATTACATTTTCACGCAGTTTGGGTGCATAGATCCCGAGAAATCAGTACCCTGAACAACCACCTCTGGCCGTAATAACGTCCTTGATACGCCTGGGCATTGAGTCACAGCTTCAATGGCGCGTACAGGGACAGCTGCCCATGCAGCGTCAACACGATGCCACAGTTCACCAAGAGTAAGTCACTGGCGTATTGTGACGAGCCAGTTGCTCGGCCACCATTGACCAGACGTTTCCAATTGGAGAGATATCTGGGAATGTGCTGGCCAGAGTAGCAGTCGAACATTTACTGTATCCAGAAAGGCCCTTACAGGACCTGTAACATGAGGTCGTACATTATCCTGTTGAAATGTAGGGTTTCTCAGGGATCGAATGAAGGATAGAACCACGGGTCGTAACACATTTGAAATGTAACGTCCACTGTTCAAAGTGCCGTCAATGCGAGCAAGAGGTGACCGACACATGTAACCAACGGCACCCCATACCATCACGCTGGGTGATACACCAATATGGTGATGACGAATACACGCTTCCAATGTGCGTTCACCGCGATGTCACCAAACACGGATGCGACCATCACGATGCTGTAAACAGAACCTGGATTCATCCGAAAAAATGACGTTTTACTATTCGTGCACCCAGGTTCGTCGTTGAGTACACCATCGCAGGCGCTCCTGTCTGTGATGCAACGTCAAGGGTAACCGCAGCCATGGTCTCCGAGCTGAGAGTCCATGCTGCTGCAAACGTCGTCGAACTGTTCGTGCAGATGGTTGTTGTCTTGTAAACGTCCCCATCTGTTGACTCAGGGATCGAGACATGGCTGCACGATCCTTTACAGCCATGCGGATAAGATGCCTGTCATTTCGACTGATAGTGATACGAGGCCGTTGGGATCCAGCACAGCGTTCCGTATTACCCTCATGAACCCACCGATTCCATATTCTGGTAACAGTCATTGGATCTCGGGCAACACGAGCAGCAATGTCGTGATACGATAAACCGCAATCGAGATAGGCTACAATCCTACCTTTATCAAAGTCGGAAACGTGACGGTACGCATTTCTCCTCCCTACACGAGGCATCACAACAACGTTTCACCAGGCAACGAGTGTCAACTGCTGTTTTTGTATGAGAAATCGGTTGGATTGTTTCCTCACATTAGCACGTTGCAGGTGTCGCCACCGGCGTCAACCTTGTGTGAATTCTCTGAGAAACTAATCATTTACATATCACAGCATCTTCTTCTTGTTGGTTAAATTTCGCGTGTTTAATACGTCATCTTCATGGTTTAGCAATTTTAATGGCCAGTAGTGTAGTTTTTTCCTTTGAATAAAAGTACCATTTCTTTTGGTCTCATTCCGAATTTATCCCAACAACTTTCTGCTCTGTACTACAATGTAGCAGTTCTTTCTACCGGTGGTTCAAGTTTCATGGTGCTATGTTAGTTGGCACCGACACATCATACGAAAGTTGTTTTCGTCCTCAAGATTCGTACACCTGTGTATTAACCCCTAAACTGTAGGAAAAAGGCTAACAAGAAACTACAGCATAGGGTAAGTCGGAAATATTGTAGTGGTGGGGGTGAAAATCTGTCAGCAGCGGGTAGCTGCAGTAGTTACAGATCTAGTGTGATTGGCCGAGTCTCTACCATGCTTCCCTCGTGAGTCTAACCCCCCTCCCCCTCCACCCACAACTTTCTTCGTAGCAGTCAATTCTACAGTAATTCTGAACTGACTTCAGTCACAGCTCCAACAATGAGAACGCACGTATGTTCACAGCATGAGGGCCTCTGTTTGCCTGTTCAGTTCATCTGTACTTTCACAAGTTACTACGTAACGTATTCAACAGCCTGAAGTTGTATTTAAAAGTTAGATTGGTTTTATAATTTGTTTCCGAGAGTTTTGCTATTACATTTACCTTTGTTTTTAAGCAGATCATCTGATGGTTGACTCACTTGCTAAGCTTTCGATAGCGGCCATGGTATGATTTGTGCCAACAAAAATACTGTAAAAGAGTTTCATTTGAATTATTTTTATTTATGTGTTGTTTTAATTTCTCCTGTAATACAAACATGTTCAAATCTATGCCTGGAAATAAAATTTATTCTTCCAGGAGATTAGCCCATTAAGACCGGACATATCGTTACGCTCATGAGAATATTTAAAAAGAGCAAGTATTCTTATGTACCACTTTGACGAATATATGACGATAGATGGAATTAAATTTGTAGACGAGTTCTCGACGCGATAGGATGCGTGAGTGTACAACTAGACATGTAGAATATGGTCGAGACAGTGCTAAAACAAGAATTTTTATCCGCTGTAATATGATTTTCTTCCGTGGTAATCCCAAGAATTTATTGAACGTTCTAACTATTCGAGACATTTTCGTGCTACAGAAAGGTTGCCGAGCCTAGCGTCCCATTTGGTGCATGTTTTGTTAACTCCCGCAGACAGACCATAAGTATTGCAATTTATTATCAAGGAAACCTGAAGAGCTGTGCGTTATCTGCGTTCGCTGAGTGGAGTCTGTAGCAAGAAAAGGGTCGCGGCTTCGAGTCCCACAGTGTCCTTCGGTATGCATTTTAATGTGTAAGTCTTTTGCGTGTGCGGCGTCCTGTCTTGTTTTCTAGCGGGAGCTATGTACATTATCGTAGAGGTTTTACTTTGCGTTAGTGCCTGACGTGATCAATATGGTATGCTGGTACCTAGCAAGTCTCTACATGTGAGCGTGAAAATTTCACATGTGCTTATGTAAGGCAGGGACAATTATGTTTAGAGATCATATTTATTCAATACATCTTCTTTTCAGTTCTGTGATCTGTTTTAACTGCCCTAGAGATTTGTACAATTAGACTTATTTCCGTTACATCCTCGTGCATCAACGAGACTTTTTAGCATACAAGCTCTCACTCACGCGCTTCAGCACAGCGATCCAGGGACTCGGGGAAATGTGCCGGCAGTCGATCAGATCCGTCGGGCGGGTTAATGACGATAGGCGGTGTGCTGGAAAGTCTAGATGTGGTTTTTAGGCGGTTTCACACATCCGCCTAAGTGAATACCGGGCTGATATTCACGTCCCGTGTCAATGACATGATCTGTCGACATTTAGAAAACTTGTCACACTCTTACATGGATAACACGAGACGCAAACAAATGGGTGCACAGTTTCCTTCCCAGAGAGGAAGGAAGGCCCCCATGAAGATATGCGATAAGGTCGAGAAAAAGGGAATGAAGATAGCATATAAGCACTCGAAGGGTGATTTGGCTCTTATTCTCCCATTTCTAAAGTGTACCGAATCGTTGCTACCCAGAAAAACTCATTTACTGAAGGAATGATCATCTGTAGGATGCCAAAGCGTCCTTATACGACAAAACACTAACTCTACTACCAGTTCTGTAGATACACAGACTGAACTATTGACTTTCTTTAGTATTTATGGAATGAAAAAAAACTGAACCTCAGTGCACCCACGCAAGTATTTCGCCGTGGATCGATTACTGCTTATGGGCTACCTCCAAATGCTGATCGTATTGCAAAATTCCAATAGATGTAACCGCGCGATGTGTTATTGCAGAACGTCTGCTTCTCAAGGAAGGCGTTAATGCATGGTGCTGATTTCATGACCTTACAAAGCTGTATTTCTCCTCCTTGCTCTATAGCAACGATCTTGGAAATGAACAATCAAGCTTTTCTATTCATTTCGGGACATGCAGGGAATATTTCATTAATATATTTTTGTTTTCCGTGGGGTCATTTGAGCCAAAATTGTCTGATCATGGAGCAAGTCAACGTACATGTAATACGAAAATATCTAATCTTAAAACCCATAAAACATCAAATCTGTGATACTATAAATACATAAGTAACGTAAAACAACGAAATTCTCTGCACTACTGTGCTATACTCTTGTAAGAAGTGTTTCGCAAGGAAGCCTCTCAACTTTGGTTTCGTCTGAAAATGGAACCTCTACATTAATGGACATCTTTGTACAGTGGCTGAGAAAGCGTAGCCGAAATGTAATCTATTTCCTTGCATAACGTTCATTGCGTAAAAGGTGCAGTTCATTTTGAATGATTCCATATTATTATTTAACACAGAAACGACAGAACTCGGAGACGCTTTGAACAAGGTGGAGGTTCGCAAACTCACGGTACAGATCGTTGTGCTACTCTTTTCAGGCTCTGTTTGAATAGACTGAAAATCCCAAATTATAACATGAAAGACAGAAAGTGAGAAAACAGTTTTTACTCTTTTCTTTGCAGTCGATCGTGTTCATTCTCATAGCGAAGATAGCAAAACTGAGTTTCATAAAAAATCTTGAGCGCGATGTTTTTAGTCGAAATTGCTATGTATTTTCACTCTTATAAATACTCGATGTTCGACATGACTGCCAGTTCGCCCATTATATAATAACTACACTACTGGCCATTAATATTGCTACACCAAGACGAAATACTGATGGTAAACTGGTTTTCATTGGACAAATATATTATACTAGAACCGTCATGTGATTACATTTTCACGCAATTTAGGTGCTTAGGTCCTGAGAAATCTGTACCAGAACAACCACCTCTGGCCGTAATAACGGCCTTGATACGCCTGGGCATTGAGTCAAACAGAGCTTGGATGGCGTGTACAGGTACAGCTGCCCGTGCAGCTTCAACACGATACCACATTTCATCAAAAGTAGTGACTGGCGTATTGCGACGAGACAGTTGCTCGACCACCATTGACCAGGCGTTTTCAATTGGTGAGAGATCTGGAAAATGTGCTGTCCAGGGTAGCAGTCAAACATTTTCTGTATCCAGAAAGGCCCGTAAAGTCCTGCAACATGCAGTCGTGCATTATCCTACTGAAATGTAGAGTTTAACAGGGATCGACTGAAGGGTAGAGCCATTGGTCGTAACACATCTGAAATCTAACGTCCACTGTTCAAAGTGCCGTCAATGCGAACAAGAGGTGACAGAGACGTGTAACCAATGGAACCACATACTATCACGTCGGATGACACGCCAATATGGCGATAACGAATACATGCTTCCAATGTGCGTTCACCGCGAGGTCGCCGAACACGGATGCGATCATCATGATGCTGTAAACAGAACCTGGATTCATCCGAAAAAATAACGTTTTGCCATTCGTGCACCCAAATTCGTCGTTAAGTACTCCATCGCAGGCGCTCCTGTTCGTGATGCAGCGTCAAGGGTAACTGTATTACCCTCCTGAACCCATCGATTCCATGTTCTGCTAACAGTCTTTGGATCTCGAGCAACGCGAGCACCAGTGTCGCGATACGATAAACCACAATCGCGATAGGCTACAATCCGACCTTTATCAAAGTCGGAAACGTGATGGTACGCATTTCTCCTCATTACACGAGGCATCACAACAACATTTCACCAGGCAACGCCGGTCAACTGCTGTTTGTGTATGAGGAATCGGTAGGAAACGTTCCTCATGTCAGCACGTTGTAGGTGTCGCCACCGGCGCCAACCTTGTGTGAATGCTCTGAAAAGCTAATCATTTGCATATCACAGCATCTTTTTTCTGTCGGTTAAAATTCGCGTCTGTAGCTCGTGGTGTAGCACTTTTAATGGCCAGTAGTGTATGATACGATTAGGTATAAGATGACGATTTGTCACTTATTCTTGACTCATATTTGTAATTTTCTATTTTCTGCATACTTCTAGTATATCTGCGAAATTTTAATTGTAACTGAAAAGTATCGGAACCGAAACATCGCAGGGTCATTGTCTACCTTTTGAGGATCGTGTCACCTGCGGAACTAATGCTACAGAGAAAGGAGTGATACTCTCATGCTAAAATGCATTCTCTGAGGAAGCCGACACAGCTAATTAACATAACCTTGGAAGCTGTCGAATTTGTTTGCAAGTGCGCGTCTTTCGACCCGCTTTGTCGCGACAAAAAATCTGCTTGCATAACACGTTGACATTAACTTCTCGCCTATCGAAGCTGAGGACAGAAATCGCTAATGGCGGGACCATGTTTTCCAGGACAATGGTCTCGTACAACATGCTCAAGTGAACAAGTACAGCGTAGCTATAAAACAGTGTTACAAGCACGGTCGGTATTTTAGCAGTAGTGGCTGTGTCATCGGAGGATATCTCGCAAAAAACCCTCTCATCAACTCATCACAGATGTGGGATATAAATGACTTATCAATGATTGGCTTTAACGATGTATTGTGGACAGTTTTTGTCAAACAAAAAATGTGGCTCCAGATATACGAACAAAATTTAAAAAAATTCCAACGGTAAACACGGCATGCCATTATACATTTGCACTAACGATCCTTCATCAGTATCATCAGAAATAGTTACAACTGGTATTCTTGTTTAAGATTTTATGGTCTGGAATTACCTCACAAAGATGCCAAGATATCGAAGCTGTGGAGCCAAAATACACACACCCAAAAAAGTTTTTCATCACCCCAGTTACAAGAACTCCTGAAGATAGACGTTGACTGTGGGTATTGTATCATAGACACAGTCCCTTTGACTGTCCAGAGATGTCACTAAACCCGCTCAAAGATGTAAACAACCATGAATTAGTAGCGCCTATTAGGTGGAGGGAATCGGACAGCTGATCAGTTCCTCTCATTCCACTAGTAAGGAGGTAGACGGCTCGTGCTGTCTGTAGGTCAATCATGCCTAGACGGTCAATACCGCGTCCGCATTGTTACTTTGTACCAGGAAGGGGTCTCAACAAGGGAAGAGTGAACCAAAGCGATGGAGGAGATACAGAGAGACATGCCTCATTCAGGCCGCCTAAGGGCTACTACCTACGGATTATGGTTCGAAGGAGCCATGACAGCAACGCCAGCATCTTGAGTAATGCTTTTGGTGCAGCCACAGGACGTCGTATTACGACTCAAACAGTGCGCAATAGGCTGCATGATGCGCAACTTGACTCCCGGCGTCCATCGCAAGGTCCATCTTTACAACCGCGATACCATGCAGCGCGGTACAGATAGGCCCAAAAACATGTCGAATGGATCGCTCAGGATTGGCATCACGTTCTCTTCACCGATGAGTGTCGCATAAGTCTTCGACCAGACAATCGTCGGAGACGTGTTTGGAGGCAGCCCGGTCAGGCTGAACGCATTAGACAAACTGTCCAGCGAGTGCAGCAAGGTGGAGGTTCGGAGATTCCTTGCTGTTTTGGGGTTCAGTTCAACGAATGCAGAAGGAATCGAAGTGGAATATATATGTCAGTGCACGCAGGAAAATACCTTCTTCCAATGTCAAAGAAGTCTTACTAGCTATGAAAGATAAAACAATTTTTGTACTACCTTATTACCGGGAGAGGTGAAATTTATTATCACTGAAAAGAAGCCATGGTCCACTATTGGCTCTAGAGAAAAATGGAATTCGGCAGCATTCGGAGTAGGAATTAAAATTTATCTAGAAGAAATAAAAACTTTGAGGTTCGTTGATGACATTGTAATTGTCAGAGACAGCAAAGGACCTAAAAGAGCAGCTGAACAGAATGGACAGTGTCTTGAAAGGAGGATACAAGATGAACATCAACAAAAGCAAAACCATGATAATGGAATGTAGTCGAATTAAATCGGGTGATGCTGAGGGAACTGGATTAGGAAATGAGACGCATAAGTAATAAATAAGTTATGCTATTTGGGGAACAAATTAACTGATGATGGTCGAAGTAGAGAGGATATAAAATGTAGACTGGAAATGGAAAGCGTTTCTGAAGAACATGATAGTGGGCCAGGTGTAATGATGTGGGCAGGACCAATATTGCAGGGGTGCACTGACTTCAAAAACATTGAATGCAGTATATTCGCCAGTCAACGTTATTTTGGCATAGTACTCCGTTCCCATATCCGCCTTTTCTGGGGTGGATTCGTCCTTGACTTCATTTTTATCGACGACAGTGTGGGACCCCATCGATCAGTGCAAGTGGAGGAGCTCCCTGAACGAGAGACCATTAGGCGAATGGACTGGGATTTTCTTTCCTCCGACTTAAATCCTATCGAGGAGGTGTGGTATGCATTGGCGAGGTGTACTGCAGCACGTCGAAGTGCATCATCGATCATCCGGCAGCTGTTAACCATTCTGGTGAAGAAATGGAACTACCTGCCAGAAGAATTCCTTAGCAACCTTGTGGCCAGGATGGGAGCACGTCAAAGAGTGTGCATTGACGTCCATGGTGATCATCATTAATCTCTGTGAGATCAGTTTAATTATTGTCTTTGAATAGAAGTGTCACTTCTGTTCTTATTTGTTTCAGGTACCTTCTGTAATTGTACTGTACTGTACTATACTGTAGTAATTCCACGTAGGCCGGCCGGAGTGGCCGAGCGGTTCTAGGCGCTACAGTTTGGGACCGCGCGACCGCTATGGTTGCAGGTTCGAATCCTGCCTCGGGAATGGATGTGAGTGATGTCCTTAGGTTGGTTAGGTTTAATTAGTTCTAAGTTCTAGGGGACTAATGACCTCAGAAGTTAGAAACTGGTATAGGCATGCGTATTCAAGTACAGAGGTATGTAAATAGGTAGAATACGGCGCTGCGGTCGCAAAGCCCGTATAAGACAACAAGTGTCAAATCTCCGACATCGCTGTGGCCGGAAAAACGTCCTGCCAGAACGGGACCAACGACGACTGAAGAGAATCGTTCAACGCGATAGTAGTGCAACCCTTTCTAACAGTGCTGCAAATTTCAGTGCTGGGCCATCAAAAAGTGTCAGGTTGCGAACCATTCAACGAAATGTCATCGATATTTACACCTGGACCTGTCAATACCGAAATTGGACTATTGATGGCTGGAGACATGTTGCCTGGTCGGAAGAGTCTCGTTTCAAATTCCATCGAGCAAACGGACGTGTACGGGAATGGAGACAGCGGACCCTGCATGTCAGCAGGGGACTGTTCATGCTGGTGGAGGCTCTCTGACGGTGTGGGGCGTGTGCAGTTGGAGTGATACGGGACCCATGATACGTCTAGATACAACTCTGACACGTGACACGTACGTAAGCATCCTGAATCTTCACCTGCATCCATTCCTGTCCATTCCTGTCCATTCCGACGGACTTGGGCAATTGCAGTAGGACAATGGGACACCCCACTCGTCCAGAATTGGTAGAGAGTGGTTCCAGGAACACTCTTCAGATTTTAAACACTTCCATTGGCTACCAAGGTCCCCAGACATGAACATTATTCACCAACTGCGACATAGTCACGTATACAGTGATCCAATACAGTCAAATGTGTTCTATTCCAGTCTTTGATCACAGTATCAATTATTTAGACGATGACCGGTTTCAGTCCGTAATGACCATCCTCAGATCTACAATATACAAATATATACACCTAATGAACAGTGTGTCTTTCAACATAATACAGCAATACGTATCACAATATATTATCATACAACCAGGGAGGTGTACAGATAAAATACGGCAAAACGTACCTTTTCTACACCATATCATAAAGTGATAAGGCCATAACGACATCGGCAAAACATATAAATATAATCAGCCCAGCATCGTCATGTAGATTCAAAATAAGGTGTTCAATTATTGACCGTTAATATGTTGTTTAAACGTTTCCTGTGGGGGACATATCACGATGTATGTAAAGCCCTCTAGTGCTTAAGTCTTAAGACCGGTGAGCGTCTGTATAACATCCTGGCAGCCGACCCAACAGAGGGCGCTGATCATTTATCTGACTTTTTTCAGCTGTCATATAGACATTTTGTCTTTCATAGGCAATGTATAGGTTTCTATAGGCAATGTATTACGTATATTAATTGTTGACCGTAAATTCGCCATAAAAAGGGTCAGACCTATTCTCTTCATACATTTTCTTTTAATAATTTTATATGGGTAACTGTATTCGTTTTTTAATGTATCACATTTGGTTTCTATGATATTTATCAATTCTAAAAGTCTGCTACATGTATTTTACCTAATGTGTTTTTGTCAGACTATTTTTTTGCGTAAATTATGACTACATCTATGTCCACAGTAGCGACATCTAGTGAGGATGCGGGCAAACAGATTTCTGGTAGCTACTGTACTTCAGTAGCCAGTTGCAATAATGACTGTGTGGACGATGTGGCCTATTATGCACCTTAATTTAGATCTATGTGACGATGCTGTACTGATTACATTTATATGTTTTGACGATGCCATTATGGCCTAATCACTTTAGGACATGGTGTAAAAAAGGTACGTTTTATCATATTTTATCTGTACATTTCCCTGGTTGTATGATAGAATATTGTGACACGTATTGTTGTATTGTGTTGAAAGACACACAGCTCGCTAGGTGTATATATTTGTATATTGTAGATCTGAGGATGATAATTACGGACTGAAACCGGTCATCGTCTAAAGAATTGATATTGTAATGAAACACTGGAATAAAAAACAAATGAACATTTTTGAGCATATTTGGGATGCCTTCCATCGTGCTGTTCAGAAGAGATCTCCACCCCTTCGTACTCTTATGGATTTATGGACAGCTTTGCAATATTCATGGTGTGTTCCTTCCGGAACTACTTCAGACGTTAGTCGAGTCCATGCCTGTTGCGGCATTTCTGCGTGCTCGCTGGGACCTACACGATATTTGGTTCTTCAGTGTATGATCCATGTTTCATCGACGTACGTTACTTTTGTCCTTACGTGTGCAGTGAATCTTCCACTGCAAACTGAAAGGTGTCGCTGCGCCATTTCGTATTATGTCATCATGTCCTTTCCTTCAGGAGTGCTAGTCCAGTAAGAGCCCAGTGCAACGTTGTGTGAAACTTGGAGGGTAGCAGAGACTTAGTGTACCGTCGGAACTGAACCTGCAGGGTGGGGTGTGACTAATGCCTGGATAGCTCAGAGGGTAAGAACATTGCCCTTGAAATGCAAGATTCTGCGTTCGAGGTTCGGTCTAGAACACAGGTTTACTCTCTCGTGAAACTTTATTCTTGAGTGCATCTTTATCATTCTCATTTGTATAGAATTAAAAGTAGTTGTAAGCGCAGCAGAGTGGTAAGCGGACTGAGATAAGCGATACGACCAAAGTGAACGCTAATGTGAAGTGTCCCTAGGAGGATAGAACACGGTGAAGCAGTAACGGGATCCAGGGAGAGATGTGTCCTTTGCCTGCGCCGTGGCCAGCAGACGCAGTTCCCACGAGAGCGGGTTGCGTGCCGCTCCAGTTCCCAGGCTGGAGGCTGGACGGGCAGACACTGGCCGAGATGGAGCCAGCCGCGCGAAGGCGACCCGCCTGGCCGCCGCCACCTCTGGAGTCTGGAGCAGGCTCGGCTCCAGTTTTCGCAGCGTCTGCATGGGTTACAATTCAGTTCGTTACCTTCCTCCCTCTCCCCCCTCCTTAAAATGTACTACAGGTGTGTAACATTTCAGTAGCAATATTGAAATTTATGACATGTTTTGATGCAATAATCATAAAATACCTGTTTGACTGGTAAGTACATTCCTTTAGAATAACACCTAAAAGAGGAAAAGGGGAGACTCCCCATGTACACCAGTTCCCCTGCGAGACGATGGTTTCTCTGCTTCTGAACAAGCACGCACACTATCCTACAGCACTCACCATACACTCATGGGCGTAAATCTACGCAATGAAACGAACAGCTATGTAATTCTTATAAAATTAGTGAAGGTGAGTGTAGGTGAGACGCTGAAGCTGCGGGGAAAGCAGTCCGTCTAGAGGAAGGAAACCTCAGAGTCCGGATACGTCATGAGGCCTCACCGCAGTAGGACGATCACAGGAGGTATCTCTGCTAAAGGTTGTTAAGCTATACACAGTTACTCGTAGGCCTCACATACAGAGAGATCTGAACGGATTTAAAAGAAGTCGTACTAGGCAAGAAAAGGACAAGAGACTTCGATTTTCACGAAAAATAATGTAGTGTAAAGGGACATCCTCGTCTAGCATTACTTTTCCTCAACAGTAGCAGTCGATGCCAGAAATATTTTGGACAGGTCAGTCAGTATTATCTAACCTACTTTTCTGAAAAGTTTCATATAGTTTTATGCACAATATGTTATATTTCAAACTAAAATTTATGAAAACGCATTACTTTATTTTCTTTGTTACAATCGACATGTACTAGCTCTGAACGTACAGTTAAAATTTGTTTTAGAAACATTTGAAAATTACGAATTATTTGATACACTTAAAACTCCCAGTATTAGTTACGCAATATAGTGCTGTTTATTATGTTGATTTTTGGATTCAGTTATAAAATAATAATTTGACCTAACAGAAATTCATTTGTCAAGAGAAATTGTAAACACTTTGGAATATTGCTATTACGGCAGAGAGAAGTATGCCACTGATGCGATCGGACGTATTTTTGTATTTTGGACGAACAATGTAATTTCGGCTTTGTTAATGTGAAATTTCAAAAGACAGTGTGATATAGTAAAATGTGACACAATAAATTAACGCAAAAACAAAACTTATGCAACGACATTCTTCAAAATTATTTAGATCAATTGAACCGCAAGAACCTAAAATGTGAAAATTGCAGCTTCTAGAGTCAGACCCTTAGACGTGAACTGGAGCCAACTGTGCGAGAAAAGATAAGTAAAAAGTTTATTGAAAATCTTACTCCTCTCGGATCTTCTGAAAAGACTGTACCACAGCGGACAGTAGCAATAAGAAAGATGGAGGGGATAGATTAAAACAGGTACATGGAACTGCCGCAGTGGATATACCGGTTCCCGTGAGATCACCGAAGTTAAACGCTGTGGGGCGTGGTCGGCACATGGATGGGTGACCATCCAAGCCTAGCGACTTGCCATTTTTCGGGGTGCACTCAGCCTCGTGATGCCAATTGAGGAGCTACTGGACCGAATAGTAGCGGCTTCGGTCAAGAATACCATCATAACGTCCGGGAGAGCGGTGTTCTGACCACATGCTCCTCCTATCCGCGTCTTCCACTGCATATGACGCGGCGGTCGGATGGTCCCGATGGGCTACTTGTGGCCTGCAGACAGAGTGGTACATGGAAAGTAAGAGGGCTAAACAACAAAGAAGATGAGCTGTGCAGATTAAATGCCGTCTTTAGCAACTGTGAAGAAAGTCTTATTACAAACTTTGCAGTTTCGGAAATGCTTCCACTCGGACCGTAAGCCAATAAATACGCCCTTTTTGGCGTCAGATAAATCGCTCCGTTTCCGCATTACGATAATGACTGCATTGTTTTTCGCGTCTGCCCGACACGGTTTATATAACCTCCACAGCCAGTGCTGCCAACTACCGTCTGTGAGTAACTGTTGAACGCTGACATCGAACATCGCTGGTAGTCATACTAACATGACTGCGCCGTGTATCAAGTCTATCTAATATTTATTCTTGATGTAAATCAGCTTCTTTCATGTTGTCTTCTTGATTTTTCAGCCTCTTTTTTCCGCAATTGTATACGTTAATTTCCGTCTTTAGCAACTGTGATACCAGTCTTATTACGCCCCGGATTTGTAGCCAATCGAGAATCTGCGGGACCATCTTGATCAAGCTGTTTGCGCCATGTATCCTCAACCGAAAAATCTAGAGCAGCTGGCCACGGCGGTGGAGCAGGCATGGCTCCACATCCCCGTCGCTACTTCCCAGAACCTCACTGGCACTCTTCCTGCACGTTTTGTAGCGTTACGCGCTGCTGAAGGTGGTTATTCAGACTTTTACCAGTTGGTAACGTTCTGGATACTGTATGTTCAAGATAACTGAAACAAACAAAAAGTTAAGAGCTAGAAAAGAACTTGATAATTATGTAATGACATATAGGGTGTTCCAGGAGTAATGGTCAGTATTTATGGATTTGACGGGAACGATCATGTGCTAAAATGCTTACCTTAAGAGGTATGAGCACTTCTTCATCTTCACTACTGTCGAACACATATCTTCTACAGAACGAGTACTCATAGCTCTTTAGAGCCCACCTTTCACGAGACAGTATTTTCCTATTCTGGTTCATATTACCCTATCCCAAAGTATGGAAAACAAAGAGCTTCCAGTAAAGAGACTTTTTGTTTCACGCTACCGAAGATGAAGAGGTGTTCATAGCCCTTAATGCATGCGTTTTAGGGCCCATGTTTACTAGCCATTTTTGTTTAGAATGATCGTTCCTATCGTAACCCTGAATACTGACCATTCCTCCTGGGACACTCTGCGTAATAGATTTCCCTAAACATAAGAGCTGCTGCTGTGGTTGGAATAGTGATATATAATCCATGGAAATGATAAATTCGTCAAATAATTGTAAGATAAAAAATTAATATCAGCCATATGACTATTAATCAGGGTTTATTCCCCAGAAAAAGTAAAACTAGACCAAAGCACAATATTCGTTGATACACTCAAGAAAGTATTGAAAAAAATATTAAAAACAGATAACGTCTGCACTTCGAGAGGCATCAAGTGAAAAAAATCTCTATTGCTAAATAGGTAAACATATTTGAGGAATTTCTTTTAAATTCAAATGGACAAGAACCTCGTCAGTTTGCAACATTTAATCAACTGACAACAACCAATATCTATTTTTTGGGAAGAGAGATATTCACAAATATGCCGTGACAGTCACAGGACAAGTGTCACTTATTAACTGTATCATTCTTACCAATAAAATGAGTGCCTTGTTAAATATGCTGTAGTACTCAGCGTTTCTGAACTATTTGGCCACATGAGAAATTAGACTGCTAAGGGGATGAAGAAAAAAACTGAATTGTAATAACAGTCAAGAGGTATATAAAGTATACCTTATGCAAGAAGAGAGTATACAACTTTTATACCTAATAAGATTACAAAACTATCTAGCTACTACAATTACAAAAGAAGATACCAACTAAGAATGGGAAAGAATAACATTTGAAAAAAAAGCGCACCTTAGGTTTTGCGAAAAAGAACGTAATTAAAACGGAAGGGCTTGAGAATATGGAATGCAGAAATTGAGAAAAGAATCAAAGTTAAAAAGCAACCTATAATAAATACTTACAATTACCAACACCAGAAAATTATGAAGAATACGTTATGAAGAGAAATCAGACAAAAGTTTTTGCCAGAATAGTTCGTCTACAAGCTTGAGAAAGATAAGTGAGAGCATCGAACACGATATTCATGGCCGATAATTAATAGATTAAATAGTCTTTCAGACTATTGCCCAACTTTAATCAAGGATTACAATAGGAGACATCATACAGTAAAAATCTCAGTTGATGGGGAAACTAATTATGTCTGATAATCCACAACACATCATAAAAACCATAACACGACAATGTTTCATCCTCTACTTTTGGAGGGAACCGATAACGACAAGAGACTCTGCTCAAATAATCTCATAAATAGTAATCGGCACAACTACAAATGAAATACTATCATCATTCACTTCCAAGTACTGATGCAAACAATCTTAAACATGACCACATTCTGAAGAAACCATTACAAAATCTACACTACATTAGTATTTATTTTTATTTTTTTTTATTTATTTATTTATTTAACCTGGCAAGATTAGGGCCATCAGGCCCTCTCTTACATCTAACCAGGCATTCTACTTATTTTACAGTCATATGTTTCAGTAGGCATGTTAAACTACATCTAATACAAAAAGTGAGATAAACAATTAGAAAGGTACACCTCGAAAAATACATTATTGAAGAGAAAGATTTAAGATAGGAGTGCTGGCAGCAGGGAGTATGAGGGAGACTCATGGTGAAGCGAGGAGAAGAATAGAGAGACATGATGAAACATAATTAAGGAAAATATAAAGGAAAAGGAGACTGCGTGTCTAATAGAGATAGATGAAGAGGAAGGCATCTCAGGAGCAAGATAGGAGACACTAGCTTTGCTATTTGACAGATGAGAGGATTTGCCTTGCACATTAATTTTGTGGAGAATTTTATGCGGATGATAGTAGGAAATGCTTCAACTTCTTCTTAAAAGCAACAGGAGATTGAATTTTCCTCAAGGTAAGGGGCAGTTTGTTCCAGAGGCGGACAGCGGCAACTGAGAAGGAGTTTGCAAAAGTTTTTGTTTTGTGAGTGGGCACAGTTAGGATACCAGATAAGAGTGACCTCGTGTTTCGATTATGATGGTATGACAGGATTTTAATCTCTGAAGCTAGGTACTGGGGTGCTTGCGCGATGAGGAGTCGGTGAAGTAGACATAGAGTGTGGTAGTCACGCAGTTTGTCCGGCTGCAGCCACCCTAGCTCGGAGTATGAAGCACTAACAATTGTGTAGGTAAGTAGAGAATTTGGGTCTGACAGGAGACGTGCTAGGGTAGTCTTGCAGTTGCGATGATCACTGTGTCCGGATGACTTGTTGATCAGAGCCTCTGGCTAGAAAGTAATTTTCCCTATTGATTTCATCAACGCCCACTCGCAGCCAATGTATGTAATTGCTTTGTGTCTTTAGCCCATGAATGACTGCAAATGGTGTCCCAGTAGCCGACCATAACCATTTCCAGTCAATGATTGGTTCATTTAGACCACAGGACCCTGTCCATTCCATGTAAACACAGCCCACACCATTACAGAACGACCACTGGCAAGCATAGCGCTCTGTTGACAACTTGGGTCCATGGCTTCGTAGGGCCTGTGTCACACTCGAACCCTACCATCAGCTCTTACCGACTTAAACTGAGACTCATCTGATAAGGCCACGGTTTTCCAAACGTCTAGGGTCCAACCGATAAGGTAATGGACCCCGGAAAGCCGCTGCAGGTGATGTCGTGCTGTTAGTAAAGGTACTCGCGTCGGCCATGTGCTGCCATAGCGCATTAACGCTGTAAGTAGGGTGTTTAGGTTGTTTTATTGGTAACGCCACTTAGCGCTCTGTATGAAATATCACTGGCTATGCTGTGTGCAGTCAGTGGCTGGTTGGCATTGTTGTAATACTCGCCATTGTAGTGTTGGGCAGCTGGATGTTAACAGCGCGTAGCGTTGCTCAGTTGGAGGTGAGCCGCCACCAGTGGTGGATGTGGGGAGAGAGATGGCGGAGTTTTGAAATCTGTAAGACTGGATGTCATGAACTGCTATATACATTATGACTTTTGATCACTATTGAGGTAAATACATTGTTTGTTCTCTATCAAAATCTTTCATTTGCTAACTATGCCAATCAGTAGTTGGTGCCTTCCGTAGTTTGAATCTTTTAGTTAGTTGGCAGTAGTGACGCTCGCTGTATTGCAGTAGTTCGAGTAACGAAGATTTTTGTGAGGTAAGTGATTTGTGAAACGTATAGGTTAATGTTAGTCAGGGCCATTCTCTTGTAGGGATTACTGAAAGTCAGATTGCGTTACGCTAAAAATATTGTGTGTCAGTTTAAGCACAGTCTTGTATAATTTTTCTAAGGGGACTTTTCTTAACGCCAAATCTCACCGAGCTGTCCTAACGCATACGTTCGTCGCACGCTTCCCATTGACTTCTGCGGTTGTTTCAAACACTGTTGCTTGTCTGTCAGGACTGACAACCTTACACAAACGTAGTTAAGAAAATGCCGTCGGTCGCTGCGTTGTCTGTGAAGAGAGGTAATGCCTAAAATTTGGTACCCTCGTGGCACTCTTGACACTGCGGATCTCGGAATATTGAATTCCATAACGACTTCGGAAATGGAACGTCCCAGGCGTCTAGCTCTAACTGCCAGTCAGCGTTCAAAGTCAAAGTCTGTTAATTCCCCTAGTGCATCCGTGATCCCTTCGGAAACTCTTAGACATTAACCACCTGAGTACAAATGATATCTAAGCCAACGCATCGCACTATATTTTGTGTACGCGATACTGCCGCCATCTTTATACAGGGTGTTACAAAAAGGTACGGCCAAACTTTCAGGAAACATTCCACACACACAAAGAAAGAAAATATGTTATGTGGACATGTGTCGGGAAACGCTTACTTTCCATGTTAGAGCTCATTTTATTACTTCTCTTCATATCACATTAATCATGGAATGGAAACACACAGCAACAGAATGTACCAGCGTGACTTCAAACACTTTGTTACAGGAAATGTTCAAAATGTCCTCCGTTAGCGAGGATACATGCACCCACCCTCCGTCGCATGGAATCCCTGATGCACTGATGCAGCCCTTGGGAATAGCGTATTGTATCACAGCCGTCCACAATAAGAGCACGAAGAGTCTCTACATTTGGTACTGGGGTTGCCTAGACAAGAGCTTTCAAATGCCGCCATAAATGGAAGTCAAGAGGATTGAGGTCAGGAGAGCGTTGAGGCGATGGAATTGGTCCGGCTCTACCAATCCATCGGTCACCGAATCTGTTGTTGAGAAGCGTACGAACACTTCGACTGAAATGTGCAGGAGCTCCATCATGCATGAACCACATGTTGTGTCGTACTTGTAAAGGCACATGTTCCAGCAGCACAGGTAGAGTATTCCGTATGAAATCATGGCGGTGAATCGAGGAAGTACAGTACATACTGACGAAACTAAAATGAGCTCTAAACATGGAAATTAAACGTTTCCGGACACATGTCCACATAACATATTTTCCTTATTTGTGTGTGAGGAATGTTTCCTGAAAGTTTGACCGTACCTTTTTGTAATACCCTGTATATTTATTGGTATCCCACGACTTTTGTCACCTCATTGTCTACGTACATACCTGTAATTACGCTATTTACCACTAGCTACACTTTGAGAAAATTTTGTCCCACAACCAGATTTATATTGGGAATAATTTTAACTCATTAAAGGGCGAATCATTTTTTGTTAATTTTTTACAGTTATTATTTTAACCTTGTTTTTTTTACATTGAAAAAGAAATATTTAATGTGAGAAAGGAATTTTCTCTGCTAGTTTTTAAAATATTTGATATGCTATCCGTATATGTAACGCTAAACACTATTGAAAGCAAAACATACATTTATGTGAAAAGGCTACACGTTTTGTGGAGAATTAAATAAATTAAACATGAGTACAGATTAGAAATCAAAAATATAGCCGCAAATTACTTGATATTATAAAAAAAAACTTTGTGTTCTGAAATACAGCAGGTTCTGTGACGGGGGAAGCCTCGTCAGAGAGGTCCACCGCATGAGCGTTTAGGTAAGTGATTCTAGTGGTGGTTTCCCGTTGCCTTTCACTAATGATGATGAAATGATAATGAGGACAACACAACACCCAGTCCGTGAGTGGAGAAAATCTCCGACCCAGACGGGAATCGAACCCAAGCCCCTTGACATACCGCTACGCTGACCATTCAGCTATCGGGGCGGACTGATATTATAAGCAGCGACACATTTAACTTGCAGTCCCATATTACATTTCTTTCTTACATTGGGTGCGTGCCGATGCATTACACTGTATTTCATCGTATCGTCTTAGTATTGATTTTCTGTATTTTCACAATTGGGCGCTTCATTCCTTTAAACTGGAGAACACCTGCTACATTAGTGACGTGCAGACTTCCTTAGGCCCCTTGGGTGGCGGATAAAGCTCCGCAAGTACAGCTGTGAAATTTCTATTCGAAAATTTACATGAGTGATTTTATTTCCATATTTGTGTTTTCTGTACGGTGACATGCCTTCAGTAACCAACCGCAAAGGGCCCAGAAAAATTCCCTGTTGTGGATATTTGTCATGATCCATATTCTGATCCATTCCGACTGTTCCACCCGTGTTCTTGTTACACTCCTGGAAATTGAAATAAGAACACCGTGAATTCATTGTCCCAGGAAGGGGAAACTTTATTGACACATTCCGGAGGTCAGATACATCACATGTTCACACTGACAGAACCACAGCCACATAGACACAGGCAACAGAGCATGCACAATGTCGGCACTAGTACAGTGTATATCCACCTTTCGCAGCAATGCAGGCTGCTATTCTCCCATGGAGACGATCGTAGAGATGCTGGATGTAGTCCTGTGGAACGGCTTGCCATGCCATTTCCACCTGGCGCCTCAGTTGGACCAGCGTTCGTGCTGGACGTGCAGACCGCGTGAGACGACGCTTCATCCAGTCCCAAACAGGCTCAATGGGGGACAGATCCGGAGATCTTGCTGGCCAGGGTAGTTGACTTACACCTTCTAGAGCACGTTGGGTGGCACGGGATACATGCGGACGTGCATTGTCCTGTTGGAACAGCAAGTTCCCTTGCCGGTCTAGGAATGGTAGAACTATGGGTTCGATGACGGTTTGGATGTACCGTGCACTATTCAGTGTCCCCTCGACGATCACCAGAGGTGTACGGCCAGTGTAGGAGATCGCTCCCCACACCATGATGCCGGGTGTTGGACCTGTGTGTCTCGGTCGTATGCAGTCCTGATTGTGGCGCTCACCTGCACGGCGCCAAACACGCATACGACCATCATTGGCACAAAGGCAGAAGCGACTCTCATTGCTGAAGACGACACGTCTCCATTCGTCCCTCCATTCACGCCTGTCGCGACACCACTGGAGGCGGGCTGCACGATGTTGGGGCGTGAGCGGAAGACGGCCTAACGGTGTGCGGGACCGTAGCCCAGCTTCATGGAGACGGTTGCGAATGGTCCTCGCCGATACCCCAGGGGCAGCAGTGTCCCTAATTTGCTGGGAAGTGGCGGTGCGGTCTCCCACGGCACTGCGTAGAATCCTACGGTCTTGGCGTGCATCCGTGCGTCGCTGCGGTCCGGTCGCAGGTCGACGGGCACGTGCACCTTCCGCCGACCACTGGCGACAAGATCGATGCACTGTGGAGACCTCACGCCCCACGTGTTGAGCAATTCGGCGGTACGTCCACCCGGCCTCCCGCATGCCCACTATACGCCCTCGCCCAAAGTCCGTCAACTGCACATACGGTTCACGTCCACGCTGTCGCGGCATGCTACCAGTGTTAAAGACTGCTATGGAGCTCCGTATCCCACGGCAAACTGGCTGACACTGACGGCGGCGGTGCACAAATGCTGCGCAGCTAGCGCCATTCGACGGCCAACACCGCGGTTCTTGGTGTGTCCGCTGTGCCGTGCGTGTGATCATTGCTTGTACAGCCCTCTCGCAGTGTCCGGAGCAAGTATGGTGAGTCTGACACACCGGTGTCAATGTGTTCTTTTTTCCATTTCCAGGAGTGTATATTCAAGGAACTTCGATGTGTTTTCTTCACCGGTGAGAATGCGTTTTAGAGTTAGCTGTTAGGTTCACACGAGTTGTATTTCATGTTACAGAAACAGCGCAGTAGTTGTGCCATTTACACAAAAACAGGCCGTTATTGTTTTTTATAGCAGGATGTTTAGTACATTTGAGATCTTTGTCTGTTTCCTTCTTCTTTGGAAGGAGCAGCAATTTTTGGGGACACGATTTTCTCTAATAGTTCCAGTACTCTGAAAACCTCGTTCTCCAAGCAATATTAACAAATTAAAACTTGTTGTCTAAATAGACATAAAATTATTAAAATGTTGTTATAATTGTTTAACATTACCTTTACGTAAAGCCGAAAATGTAGCACTTGTCCCTGGGATGCAAATCATGCTGCATCACTTTCAATAGGTATGTAAATGTTGGCCTGTTAAGGAATGTTTATAGCTTTTTAACCTGAAAGCTAAAATATATTAGTTATTATTCTTACTCTAAATTCATGGCGTGATGAGATTCTGGCAGTATCAAAATGTTTTAGTTTTGTTGCCGAATGTTCCCAGCAGCAGACCGCTTCTGAAGACTACTAACACAAGACTGAAATAACACATGTTGAACAATCCTTAAATAAGCATAAGAAGATTATTCAAGTTCACTGTTGTCCAAAATATCAATAACCCCACGTGTACTACTACTGTGCATTATTAGTTTAATCTTATATTCACAATTAAGAATTACTAAATTTCGCTATTACATTGTCGACTGTAGCCTGCACTTCTAACAATCAGAGCCCATGTATGTTTACGATATCAGACCGTCATCGGACCTCTCCAGTTGACGATTTATTATTTATAGTGAAGTACGTATAGCTGCACCTACGAAGGGGGTTTAGTAAGCAAAATCAATAAAACCCCAGGCCTGTACGTGTGTCATTACTATAAGGCTGTGCGTTAATAGTTTAATCTTATATTCATGATTAAGAATTACCAACTTTTCGCTATTACATAGTCGACTGTAGCCTTCAGTTCTAACAATCAGAGCCCATGTATGTTTACGATATCAGACCGTCATCGGACCTCTCCAGTTGACGATTTATTATTTATAGTGAAGTACGTATAGCTGTATCTACGAAGGGGGTTTAGTAAGCAAAATCAATAAAACCCCAGGCCTGTACGTGTACCATTACTATTAGGCTATGCGTTAATAGTTTAATCTTATATTCATGATTAGGAATTACCAACTTTTCGCTATTACATAGTCGACTGTAGCCTTCAGTTCTAACAATCAGACCCTCATCAGACCTCTCCTGTTGACGAGCTATTATGTATAGTCAAGTACGTATAGCTGTGTCAGATGGCTCTGAGCAATATGGGTCTTAACATCAGTGGTCATCAACCCCCTAGAACTTAGAACTACTTAAACTTAACTAACCTAAGGACATCACACACACACCCATGCTCGAGGCAGGATTCGAACCTGCGACCGAAGCAGTCGCGCGGTTCCGGACTGAGCGCCTAGATAGCTGTGTCTACGAAAGGGGTTCAGTAAGCAATGCAACACGTTTTCTTCTGAAAGCAGGTTGGCATTAGTCAGGATTACAATACACCATATTATTTCCCGCTGTTCTCGCTAAAAAAAACACTATTTTTCAACGTAATCTCCTTTCAAGCTCTGCTGGTCGACGTCGGATCTAAAGTCTTGCTGCACCAATAACTTCCCCAACATCTATGTACTGCTTCCTGCAGAGTGCATCCTTTACCTTCGGCCAAACAGATGGAAGTCGGGAGGTGCGAGATCTGGATTGTGGGGTGAATGAGGGAGAACAGTCCAATGAAGTTGTTTGATGTCCTCTCGGGTGCACAGACTTATGTGAGGTGGTGCTGTCATGAGAACGGAGCAGTTCGTTTGCATTTTTGTGATGACGGACTCCCTGAAGTTCTTTCTTAGAATGAGATTTTCACTCTGCAGCTGAGTGTGGGCCGATATGAATCTTCCTGGCAGATTAAAAATGTGTGCCGGACACAAGACTCGAACTCGGGACCTCTGCCTTTCGCGGGCAAGTGCTCTAACAACCATGGTACAGCACTTGCCCGCGACAGGCAAAGGTCCCGAGTTCGAGTCCCGGTCCGGCACACAGTTTTAATCTGCCAGGAAGTTTCTTGCTTCAGTTTTCCGAGGATAGCAAAATACACCTCAGAGATGATCACTGTGGTGTGACCGCCAGACACCACACTTGCTAGGTGGTAGCCTTTAAATCGGCCGCGGTCCGTTAGTATACGTCGCACCCGCGTGTCGCCACTATCAGTGATTGCAGACCGAGGGCCGCCACACGGCAGGTCTAGAGAGACTTCCTAGCACTCGCCCCAGTTGTACAGCCGACTTTGCTAGCGATGGTTCACTGACTTCTACACTCTCATTTGCCGAGACGATAGTTAGCATAGCCTTCAGCTACGTTATTTGCTACGACCTAGCAAGGCGCCATGATCAGTTTCTATTAATACTGTAAATCATGTACCATCAAGAGCGACGTTCGTCATTAATGGATTAAAGTTAAGTATTCCACCAGCTACGTCCGTTTTTCTCAATTCTAATTCCCTTGCCATGTTCCAGACCTCATGCCAGCCTGCGTGGGCTAAAACGAGTGCATTTCGGCCTCCTGTAGTACCAAGGTGTTCGCTCTCCTGCCAACCACAACAATCATTGCACCATGAGGCAAGTACATCAAACAGAATAGCCCCTTGAGAGTCCCAGAAGACAGTCGCCAAGACTTTACTGGCTGATGGTACGGCTTTGAAGTTTTTCTTCGAAGGAGAGGTGATGTGGCTCTACTTCATGGACTGCTCATTTGTTTCCGGTTCGAAACTTATAACCCTATGTTTGATCGCCTGTGACGATGTTTGACAGCAAAAATGTCACGACCATCCTCCTAACTCACAAGCAATTCTGCACAGGTGGTCCTTCATTGTTGTTTATGGCCTTCTATCAGGTGATGAGGAACCTAGTGGGCACACAGTTTTGAGTACCACATATGATGGACGAGTGTCGACAGTACGAACAGAGACGTCCAATTCAGTAGCGAGGTGTTTAATTGTGATCCGTCGATCACCTTAAATGAGTGTGTCCGCACGTTCCAACAGTGCAGGTGTCACAGTTGCCACGCGGTGTACGGGACAGGTTTGTGCGATCTTGCGATGGTGACAGATGTCTCGCCCAAAGACTTACCGAGCTTTTCTTCACTGCTAAATATTTTTCAAGTGCTTATTAATATCTGCTCAGCCCTGGTTTGCCGCCAAAACAAGTCTACGTGTACCGGCGCCACCTATCGGAAATTCGTAAAACTATAGGGGCTGAAGCGGGAATTTTTGACTACGTCCCACAGCAAATTCAGCATTTTTACAGTGGAGGGTGGCCAAAAAAATGTGTAGCATTACTTATTGAACGTCCCTCGTAGAAGTTAGTTTGATCAGCTATCTAATTACCACCCCATTTCCTTTTTAGAATTGACCGTCTCACAATGATTTTGTAATAAGTCGGAATGGGTATGATTAGTGTGATCTTAGGCTTAGATATACGATGTGCGACAATAAAGGAATGAGACTGATTTTCTTTGCAAGGTGTTGGAACCCTGCAGGCTTGCTTAGGCACAATATCTTTGACCTTGGTTTATAAGCTGCTTCTAGTCCAAGCGGCACTTCGATTCAGCTGCTCAGTCGTGAGTTGTGCTGTAATTAGTTAACACATGTTTGTGTCTCTCATCACAGAAATGGAACCGCATAATGTTGGGCAACTGTATGCTATTTCTTTTTGTGTTAAATTAGGTGAAAACGCGACAACTTACAGTAAGCTTCAGGAGGCTTTTGGAGATGAGGTTAGGTCAAGAGTTCAAGTTTTTCGTTGGCATAAAATGTTTAGTGAAGGCAGAACGAATGTTGAAGATGAAAACCCCAATGGACGACCATCAACCTCATGGACGGGTGTCAACTTGGCCAGGGCGCGTGAACTCGTACGATCTGATCGAAAATTATCCGTCAAAATTATTGCAAAACAACTGAACATCAATCGAGAAACGGTTCGTCTAATAATGACTGAAGATCTTGGTATGAGAAAGATTTGTGCAAAAATGGTCCCCAAAAATATCACACCACAACAGCAAGAAACACGGAAAAATGTGGCAACTGATCTGTTACAACAAACGGGAATCAATCCAGTGTTGTTGAGCCGTGTTATCACTGGTTATGAAAGTTGGTATTTTTGGTAAGATCCGGAGAAAAAACGCCAAAGTCCGCAATGGTGCTCAAAGGGATAATCCAGACCAAAAACTGATCGCATGTCAAAGTCAAATTGAAATGCATGCTTGTGTGCTTCTTTGACTCCAAAGGAATTGTTCATGAAGGGTGGGTGCCTCCTGGACAAAGAGTTAACCAACAGAGAAATTTTAGAAAGACTTAGTAAAAGAGTTCTTGGTGTCCGTGCCAACATTGTTGATAATTGGATTGTGCATCACGATAATGCACCATCCCATACTGCTCTGTCAGTACAGCAATTTTCAACCTCAAAACAAATTCCACTACTACCACAGCCACGTTATTCACCAGATATCACTCCGTGCCACTTTTTTCTATTTCCAAGAGTCAAAACGGCGGTCAAGGGACACCATTTTCAAACAACACAAGATGTCCTAAACGCTGTGACGAGGATCTTGGAGGATATTACAGAAGATTTCCAAAAACGATATCATCAATGGCAGAAGCGCTGGAAAAAGTGAGTGCAATCAGAAGGGAAGTACTTTGAAGGAGACAACACTAAATTTGACTAAAAGGGTAAGCAACTTTTTTTTTCACAAGAGTTACTGTCGCACCTCGTACAACAAAGAAACACAAGCTATTCATTTCTTACAACAACAACAGCAAAAGCGTGTCTCCGGGAAATACACCCTCACTCGAAGCCCGTCTGCTATAATTGAAGTACCGTTAGCGCGGCAGACAATCAACTGAGGGCGGATGGAGGCGCGTTTTGTGTGGAAATACTGAGGTCGTCGCATGCCGGCGGACAAAGGGGCCGCAGCAGCTGGTGCGTTTTCCCGCGCGAGGGAGTCCAACCCGAGACCGCGGCCTGTGAGCACGGCCAGGTGCGCGGCAGCTGTGGCCCGAGCGGACGCCGTCGTCTGTCTGCCTCATTAGGGCCCACAAAGCACGTCAGACAAAGACCGGCTAGCGAGCTTCCGGGTTGGGTTCTACTGACACTGTCACGAACAGATAAATTTATCGAAGGACTTCGTCTTTCTGCCATTGACATTAGTATCAGCGATGGAAAGATTACGTGCTCCAGACAAATTCATTTTGGCTGTGGACCCCCAAGAACGTGAATTTTTAAAAAAAGTAGTGGAGTCCCTGCACTCCCACCCTTGCACAGCGACCATCACAAAAGGATCTTCTGTAAGCTCAGTGAAATGGGCGTTCAGTGAGTAACGCAACACATTTGTTTTCTCGGCCAGTTTGGTAGAAAAACATGCCGAATTTGTTGTGGGGCATTGTGGAATATCCCCGCTTCAACCACTGTAGTATCATGGTAGTCTCGTTAGGTGGCAGCGCTATACTCGTCCTAATAAAATGGCTTCTGTAAAACAGGTGAGATCCAAACAAAGAGCTGTCATTGAGTTAGCAGTGGATAATAGGACGGCGAGTCGTTCGGCGACTCCTCTGTCATCATCGCAACAAGGTCGCGCGAACCTGCTTGATCTGCAGCGTGCTGGACGGTCTTAGACAGCTGTGAACCATGCAGTGTAGAAACGTGCGGACACTCTCATTCGAGGTGATGATGCTCAACTGGATGTCTCTCTTGGTAGCGCTGACACACTCGACTATCAGAAGACCATAAAGAGCAATGGAAGACTACTTGTGCAGAACTGCTTGCGCCTTACGAGGCTCAACGTGACAATTTGTTGCCGAATATCGTCACAGGCGATGAAACGTGGGTCGTCACTTCGAACCGGAAACAAAACAGCAATCCATGAGTGGCACCTCTCCACTTGTCCTACGGACAAAAAATTCACAGCCGCACCCTCAGCTGGTAAGTCACGGCGACAATCTTCTAGTACTCTGAAGGAATTAATCATACAATGTAGGCTTTCACGGCCGGTGTTGTCTTCAGTTGATACTACCGGGCTGAGAGGCCGTGGTCGATATGTAAAATTTCCACCTAACGTTTCGTCTCCATCTGAGGGAGACATCTAGTGAGGTCGTCCGGCTACTGCCACTGAGGCTCTAGGTACTCTTGCATTTATAGAGCGCATGGAGGGCACCACCATTCGTCACGTGACGCCGACGGTATGCCTGTCTTTGCCTTTCTCGATTAAGAATAATCAATTGTCATTCTGCCGGCACAACGTCGACATCTTTACTTTGTCCAACTTTAAAACTTCTTTTCTATTAAAATTATTGTGGTGTTTGTGAATCTCTATTGCATCTCTATACATGCGCGCATGATAATAGGATGTTCGTGCTAGAACGCTTGTCTCATTAAATTTAATTTCGTGGTTCCCATCTCGTAAAACATGCTCAGTTACGGCCGATTTTTTGATGTGTCCTAAGCGGGTTCGGCTAAACGGGTGTTTACACTTCTCTTCGTTGTTGCAATATATACTTGCCCACAACAGCATGGAATTTTGTATACCCCAGGTATTGCTAAGGGGTGTCGGGCGTCTTTTGCAGTTCTTAAATATTCCTTAATCTTCTTGGTGGGTCTGAAGGTTCTTTCGATCCCATACCTGGCCAGAACTTTCCCGATACGGTCCGTGACTTTATTAATGAACGGTAGTAAAACTTTTCGAGTAGGTGGCCGTTGTTGCTCTTGACTTCTGGCTTCTTTTCTTCTGAAGGGATTAGTCTGTTTGATATTCTCCCTTACGGCGCAACGATTGACTCTGAAGTATATAGTGCTACCCTCAAGAAATTCAAGAACGGACGATGCAGCAAGGTGTTGGTTTCGACGTCAGACAGTAGAGTGTTACCGTCCACTTACTACGAACCTAATTCTCCAGACCAGGATTTAGAATCCGCCTGAATTTTGCCCATAGTTCCTCTACGTACATCTAATGGAATTAAGTGGGGTCAGTTCACTGTGTAAGTCAGATGCTAACAACTGTTTGTCTGCTTTTCTAGCAGAAACACTCTCCTGGGCTTCTTAATCGATTAACTTTCGTAACCAAAGTTGCTATAATGACATCACGATCGCAAACCCCATTTCTGTACTGACATTGTCGATAGGGTCCGGCCTATTTGTAGCTATAAGATCTAAGCTATTTCCATTGCATGTGGGCTGCCGAAATACCTTCACAAGACAGTTTACAGAAAACTTGTTCAAAAGTACTTCGAACGACTGTCTGTACCTCATGCAATTAATCCATAGACATCCCAGTAAATACACGCGAGGTTAAAGTCGCCTCCAACCAGTATTCCATGATCTGGGAATTTATGCGCTACTTACCGTTGACTTTCCTTCAATGACTCTAGAACTGTCACAGCAAAATCGGATGGCCGGTAAAAACATCCAGAAATTAACTTGGTTTCACTTGGACCTGTTATACGCGACCAGATAGCGTCACTGTCACACTCAACTTCGACCTCAATAGAGACAATATTTTTGTCGTCTTCAGTGAACACTCCCACTCCTATGGCCTCTAATCTGTCTTTCCGATATACCATACGTTGCATGATTCGCTAAATATCTCATTGCTTTCCACTTTGGGTTCCAGTCAGCTGTTGGTCCCGAGAATAATTTCAGCTCGTGAAGTTTCCTGTAGGGCAGTAAATTTGGGAACTTTGTTATGAATACGTTGACTATTTACTGATAAAAGTTTGACAATCGAGGTGCCTTTACTCTGAACGTGGTGTGACTTTCCGTGCTGCGTATCGATTGCGTTTCTTAAATTTTATTTAATTTTATTATTTTTGTAGAAAGTTACATTTTCAAGGCTATGTGATAAAGCTGTAGGTTTTTTTTCTTTACCACAACATCCCTTTGTTTCATATTATAAATCAACAATTTTCGAATGAAACTAGATTTACACATTTGACAGTTCCGATTTTGCTATACATGCTGTTTGTTTTTAGGTAACATACAGGAGCATAAATACGTAGAACAAAAATGTTCTATAGGTTTTACCTCACTTTATATATCCTTACTCACATTCCAGATGGTTCACCGCTTCCGGTTTGTAGGCGAATCTAGTAAGACATTGATCCATTCACAAACACATTGATCGAAATATGATAACGCCTGTTAGGTATGCAACACGCCTAACGCACAGGTAACGCCGTTACGAACTTTGTTGACCAAAGCTACTTGGTAAACCACTACACTCTATTCATCCTTATGGTAGTTACAATAGCATATAGTAGTTTTACAAATACATACAGAATTCTAGATAACTAAATAAAACCCAACCGTTGACGTCATACCCGCCGGTCTATTGACACACAGTCAACATGGGTTTAGAAAACATCGTTCCTGTGAAACACAACTAGCTCTTTATTCACATGAAGTGCTGAGTGCTATTGACAAGGGATTTCAGATCGACTCCGTATTCCTGGAATTCCGGAAGGCTTTTGACACTGTACCACACAAGCTCCTCGTAGTGAAATTGCGTGCTTATGGAATATCGTCTCAGTTATGTGACTGGATTTGCGATTTCTTGTCGGAGAGGACACAGTTCGTAGTAACTGTCTGAAAGTCATCGAATAAAACAGAAGTGATTTCAGGCGTTCTCCGAGGTAGTGTTGTAGGCCCTTTGCTGTGCCTTATCTATATAAACGATTTGGGAGACAATCTGAGCAGCCGTCTTCGGTTGCTTGCAGATGACACTGTCGTTTATCGGCTAATAAAGTCATCAGAAGATCAAAACAAACTGCAAAACGATTTAGAAAAAATATCTGAATGGTAAGAAAGGTGACAGTTGACCCTAAATAACGAAAAGTGTGAGATCATCCAAATGAGTATTAAAAGGAACTCAAACTTCAGTTACACGATAAATCAGTCTAATCTAAAAGCCGTAAATACAACTAAATAGCTAGGTATTACAATTACGAACAACTTAAATTGAAAAGAACCCATAGAAAATGTTGTAGGGAAGGCTAACCAAAGGCTCCGTTTTATTGGCGGGACACTTAGGAAGTGTAACAGACCTACTAAGGAGACTGTGTACACTACGCTTATCCGTCCTCTTTTAGAATACTGCTGCGCGGTGTGGGATCCTTACCAGGTAGGACTGACGGAGAACATCGAAAAAGTTCAAAGAAAGGCAGCACGTTTTGTATTTTCGCGAAATATGGGACAGAGTGTGTAAGTAGGCTGTTTAAGTTTTTATGTTGGTAACGCCACGTAGCGCTCTGTATGAAAATCACTGACTGTGCTGTGTGAAGGCTGTGGTTGGATTGCATTGTTGGAGTATATGCTATTGTAGTGTTGGGCAGCTGGATGTTAACAGCGCGTAGCGTTGCGCAGTTGGAGGTGAGCCGCCAGCAGTGGTGGATGTGAGGAGTGAGATGCCGGAATTTTGAGAGCGGATGATCTGGACAGAGACAGTAAATTTGTAAGGCTGGTTGTCATGAACTGCTATATATATGTTATGACTTTTGAACACTATTAAGGTAAATACATTGTTTGTTCTCTATCAAAATCTTTCATTTGCTAACTATGCCTATCAGTAGTTAGTGCCTTCAGTAGTTAGAATATTTTATTTAGCTGGCAGTATTGGCGCTGGCTGTATTGCAGTAGTTCGAGTAACGAAGATTTTTGTGAGGTAAGAATTCATGAAAGGTATAGGTTTTCGCTAGTCAGGGCCATTCTTATGTAGGGATTACTGAAAGTCGATTGCATTGCGCTAAGAATATTGTGTGTCACTTTAGTGAATGTCTGAGTACGTTCAGTTTTGCTCAGCTGTTTGAAAATCAAATAACGTAGGGGTTTATCAGGACAGTAAGTCATTAATTTTTCAAAAGGGGACGTTTCAAGTGTCACAGAAATGATACAAGATCTGGGCTGGAAATCATTATAGAAAGGCGTTTCTCATTGAGACGGAATCTTCTCATGAAATTCCAATCATCATCGTTCTCCTCCGAATCCAAAAATATTTTGTTGACACCGACTTATATAGGGTGGAACGATCACCACGATAAAATAAGGAAAATCAGAGCTCGTACGGAAAGATATAGGTATTCGTTCTTTCTGCGCGCTATATGAGATTGGAATAACAGAGAGTTTGAGAGGTGGCAGAAGCACCCACTCATATTTCTATCTTACTCTGAGTAATTCGATTTTCCTCTCTAAATGCATGCGGTGAAATGTTGCTATTCCTTCCCATGCAGACTTCTCACGCATTGTCTCTTGTCACCAGGGCGGTCCGGTGACAGGCGAGCTCTGCTGATCTTGAAAGGGTCAAGCCGCCGGTTGTGAGGGAGTCGAGTGAATGCTTTCCAGACGCCGACTTTGTCATAAGAGCGGCGGAGACTCGCCCACAGGGGCCTGACGGAGCGGCTGGCCTAGAGATTCCGTTACTTGGCAGAAACTTAGCGAAAACACTTTCTGGCTTGCTACCAGCGAGGCGTGGGAATGACTTGTGTTCCCAAGCAGTCTTGGCGGGCAAATTCCCGCGTTTTCTGCAAAATCGTAACTGTGATTGGCTTGCTCTGGGCATTGCTCTGTGACGTAGCAAAATCAGCGCCGAAATTGGCGCCAAGAACTTCATTGGTGGAATGGTAGTGCTTCGGCAATAGAGTGGAATTTTCCGCCGGTTTTCGAGTTTCTGATTGGAACGCTTAACCACGGCCACTGTCGTGGGGGCGGGAATGTTCTGAGTTCGGTTTGTACGGGTGCTCTTGTGGTAGTCGGCTCTCGCCTTTCGGTGGGAGTAGGTTACAAGACTGAGCTGTCGCTGCTCTGGACAGCCTGCCTTCCGTTGGCTGTCTAACATACTTTTATTTAATTGTAACTGTTTGACGAATTTGCTGAAGTTTCGACTTCAACGTAACTTTCCGAGTACAGTTGGCAATTGAGCGTTCTGCTTACAAGCGGCCTATGTTGTCTGTCTTGAGCAGTTTTTGCTAAAGTTGACTGTATCGGAGTTACTGTGTGACTTCGCTTGTTAAAATCCATCACTGTACCGTCAGTGATTGTGTGGCGGGCCTTCTTCGTTTCCCTCAGAGGCGCATTTGTATTGCTAGGAAGTCTTTAGTCTGGAACAACCAGACCAGGATAATTTGTTTCGGGCTATACTAGCGACATTATCATCACCACGACGGGACGTCGAAGCAACCAGCCATCACCTCTGGAACGCTAGATCGTGTTCTTGCAGTTAAGAAGACAGTTTGGTGATGTATGTCCGCAGCACCGGCAGATAGGGATTTTCCTAGGTGATAATCAGAGCTCAGCAGAGCGCGCCTGTTCGTCATTTTCTAACTTTGTTCTGTCTTGGGTGTTCATTGTCTGAGTTCTCACTACTGTAGCAGCAATTAATGTTGGGTTGGCTGTGCTTTTCTCTAAGGATCTGAGTTGCAAGGAATTGGCCCCACACACCACTTCGTCATAAATGTCTATTTTAGAGACAACTTCACCTCCACAACATTTATTTGAGTATCCAATTTGAGCCAATTTGATGTATTGTAAATGTTTCATGTATTTTGATTTTAGTCATAATAAATCATGTTGTTATTTTGGACAGAACTTTCATTCAGTTAATCGGTAGAGCAACCCTTTCATTTCTCACTACGTTAATGAAACTTTCCTTTATTTAACTTATTTATCAAATTAAATTATTACAGTTGCCAAACTCTTTTCTACTCCACTTGCAGGGTCGATTACAGTCAGTTCGCGTTTCTTTTTAATCCACGTGCAACAGCAAAAGTCGGAGTTAGAATAGGAGGGCTTGGAGCCTCATTTATATATGAAGATTCTAGAAGAATTTAGTGTTAAATACACTGCTAGCCCCGGCACCTCGCAAGTTATGAAGGTGGTTCGGTGAACCCTCTGCCAGGCACTAAAATGTGATTTGCAGAGTACCCATGTAGATGTAGATGTAGAATAGAGGAAATTGTCACGGGTAGAGGCGGAGCCACACGATACTGGCGCAATGTCTCCAGGGGGTGGCAAGTTTTTGGTGCGGTGCGCTTGTTTAATGTAGAGGGCACAGGCGTCAGGCAGCAGACACGTCGTCGCCTGTAGCGGCCGGGACGGGTGGATGGTGGAAGACGTGCAGGTCGTAAAGTGGCCGAGCGCCACACGGTGCGGCCTGCCGCGCCCTCAGCCCCGGCCGCCTTTCATATTCGGCGCCGGGCGCCGCCTCCACCGCCGCCACCGTCCGGGGGCGGCTGCAATATCGGACCGCACCTCGCCTCATCACGGCCGCCGGCTAAATGGATCGCCGCACAATGGACACCGCCCGCCGTCATTACGCCAGCCGTCTCGCCGACTCTCCGACTTTTTCATCAGCGCCGCACCTCACCTCGTCTCGCCATTCCGTCTGCCCGTTACGGATTTCTTCTCCTCCCCGACGTCTTATTGCGAGAGATAGCTTTACTTCCAATAATCACTTCTCGATAGCGGCGGGAGCTCGAATCTAGAGCGCAATTTCCTTTTCATCATCTGAAGGCGAATTAATCCGGCAGTAGATTGCCAAATGACTTCGAAGATTTAGTGGAGTTCATCCTCCGTGCGTGTCAAGTTAGATTCCACCACAACTGGAGTCGCCGAAGGTGGTGTGATAGAAAGAAGTTGATCTACATATTCCTTACAGCTGCATCCGAATCTAGGGGGTGAACCGGAACTCCACCGACAAACCTCCAGCCTTACCTTCTGGAACTTTAATACAGGCAGCTATTTATTTACAACTCTTACAAAATAGATACGTGTTTCAAAGATTTACTGATCTTCAAAATAGTCACCAGCATTGTGTACAACCCCTTGCCAGCGCTATGGAAGTCGTAGGATACTCTTAGCAGTGCCAGTTGTGTTGACAATACGAGCGGTGCGGTCTATTGCCCGACGAATTTGTAGCAGTTCTGAGGTGAATGCCGTGAAGTTTTTCCTTCAGTTTAGAGATCGAACTGAACTCACGATGGTTTAAGTCAGTAGAGTGCAGTAGGTACTACAACACGTAGCAGCCCCATCAGTCAAACAAATCAGTAACAGCTTGTCCTGCAAATTGATGGTCAGGTCCTGCAGAAAGTGTCATCACATCTGTCTCTAAGCTGCTCATAGGTTGTGTTCCAAAGTGCAAAGGGACAGTTAAACAGTGAAGGTGACTCCCGTATATTCACTACTGGCCATTCAAATTGCTACTCCATGAAAATGACGTGCTACACACGCGAAATTTAACCGACAGGAAGAAGTTGTGTGATATGCAAATGATTAGCTCTTCAGAGCACTCACACAAGGTTGGCGCTGGTGGCGACACCTACAACGCGCTGACATAATGAAAGTCTCCAACCGATTTCTCATACACATACAGCAGTTGACCGGCGTTGCCTGCTAAAACGTTGTTGTGATGCCTCGTCTAAGGAGGAGAAATACACTCCTGGAAATTGAAATAAGAACACCGTGAATTCATTGTCCCAGGAAGGGGAAACTTTATTGACACATTCCTGGGGTCAGATACATCACATGATCACACTGACAGAACCACAGCCACATAGACACAGGCAACAGAGCATGCACAATGTCGGCACTAGTACAGTTTATATCCACCTTTCGCAGCAATGCAGGCTGCTATTCTCCCATGGAGACGATCGTAGAGATGCTGGATGTAGTCCTGTGGAACGGCTTGCCATGCCATTTCCACCTGGCGCCTCAGTTGGACCAGCGTTCGTGCTGGACGTGCAGACCGCGTGAGACGACGCTTCATCCAAACATGCTCAATGGGGGACAGATCCGGAGATCTTGCTGGCCAGGGTAGTTGACTTACACCTTCTAGAGCACGTTGGGTGGCACGGGATACATGCGGACGTGCATTGTCCTGTTGGAACAGCAAGTTCCCTTGCCGGTCTAGGAATGGTAGAACGATGGGTTCCATGACGGTTTGGATGTACCGTGCACTATTCAGTGTCCCCTCGACGATGACCAGAGGTGTACAGCCAGTGTAGGAGATCGCTCCCCACACCATGATGCCGGGTGTTGGCCCTGTGTGCCTCGGTCGTATGCAGTCCTGATTGTGGCGCTCACCTGCACGGCGCCAAACACGCATACGACCATCATTGGCACCAAGGCAGAAGCGACTCTCATCGCTGAAGACGACACGTCTCCATTCGTCCCTCCATTCACGCCTGTCGCGACATCACTGGAGGCGGGCTGCGCGATGTTGGGGCGTGAGCGGAAGACGGCCTAACGGTGTGCGGGACCGTAGCCCAGCTTCATGGAGACGGTTGCGAATGGTCCTCGCCGATACCCCAGGAGCAACAGTGTCCCTAATTTGCTGGGAAGTGGCGGTGCGGTCCCCTACGGCACTGCGTAGGATCCTACGGTCTTGGCGTGCATCCGTGCGTCGCTACGGTCCGGTCCCAGGTCGACGAGCACGTGCACCTTCTGCCGACCACTGGCGACAACATCGATGTACTATGGAGGCCTCACGCCCCACGTGTTGAGCAATTCGGCGGTACGTCCACCCGGCCTCCCGCATGCCCACTATACGCCCTCGCTCAAAGTCCGTCAACTGCACATACGGTTCACGTCCACGCTGTCGCGGCATGCTACCAGTGTTAAAGACTGCGATGGAGCTCCGTATGCCACGGCAAACTGGCTGATACTGACGGCGGCGGTGCACAAATGCTGCGCAGCTAGCGCCATTCAACGGCCAACACCGCGGTTCCTGGTGTGTCCGCTGTGCCGTGCGTGTGATCATTGCTTGTACAGCCCTCTCGCAGTGTCCGGAGCAAGTATGGTGGGTCTGACACACCGGTGTCAATGTGTTCTTTTTTTCCATTTCCAGGAGTGTACGTACTATCACGTTTCCGACTTTCATAAAGGTCGGATTGTAGCTTATCGCGACACTGCTGCTCGCGTTGGCCGAGATACAATGACTGTTAGCAGAATATGGAATCAGTGGGTAAAGGAGGGTAATACGGAACGCCGTGCAGGATCTCAACGGCCTCGTATCACTAGCAGTCGAGATGACAGGCATCTTATCAGCATGGCTGCAACGGATCGTGCAGCCACGTCTCTTGCAAACGTCGACGTTTGCAAGACAACAACCATCTGCACGAACAGTTCGACGACGTTTGCAGCAGCATGGAATATCAGCTCGGAGACTGTGGCTGCGGTTACCCTTATCGCTGCATCGCAGACAGGAGCGCCAGCTCGTGTACTCAACGACGAACCTGGATGCACGAATGGCAAAACGTCATTTTTTTGGATGAATCCAGGTTCTGTTTACAGCATCATGATGGTCGCATAGGTGTTTGGCGACATCGCGGTGAACGCACCTTGGAAGCGTGTATTCGTCATCGCCATACTGGCGTATCACCTCTTGTTCGCATTGACGACACTTTGCACAGTGGACGTTACATTTCAGATGTGTTACGACCCGTGGCTCTACCCTTCATTCGAGCCCTGCGAAACCCTACATTTGAGCAGGATAATGCACGACCGCATGTTGCAGGTCAGTACTCTTGATTAACTGTGGTACCGTGTTGAAGCTGCATGGCAGCTGTACCTGTACAAGCCATCCAAGCTCTGTTTGATTCAATGCCCAGTCGTATCAAAGCCGTTATTACAGCCAGAGGTAGCTGTTCTGGGTACTTATTTCTCAGGATCTATGCACCCAAATTGCTTGGAAATGTAATCACATGTCATTTCTAGTATAATATATTTGTCCAATGAATACCCGTTTATCATCTGCATTTCTTCTTGGTGTAGCAATTTTAATGGCCAGTAGTGTGAGAAAAGCAAAAGAACGGATCTGTTAAATTTCAGGCCAATATCCATAACGCCGATTTGCCCCAGAATCCTTTTGCATATTACAATTTCAGCTATAATAAATTTCTTAGAGAGACAAAAGCTTCTTTCCCCAAATCAAAAGGGATATAAAAAGCATCGCCCCTATGAAACGGTAGATCATGGGCGCTGACAGATCAAAGACGGAGGGGGATAGGACAATTCTACTTGATTAAGGATCGAATACTAATTCAGCTGAATAGGTACATTTCGATAGTGACTTTCAAGTACATTAATAATGATACTCAGACGATTGAATAAGGTAAAAAGGCACTGAAATAGATGGAATATGTGCCAAGGTGCCTTAACGAGAGACAACTATTATTTCGGTCAGCAAGAAACTCCAAATCTATAAGTAATCAGAGGATGCTTAGAAAAATAAAACACATGACTGAAGGTGAGCGAACGAGATACAGCCAAAACGCAGCAGTAAAACTCTGCATATGACTTTAGTGGCAGCGTGGATGCACAATGGTCCGAACGCAATCGTAGTTACGAGTTTTCATTGCAATCCTGGATGATCTACCGCAACAATATCGCTGACAGTTTCTCAGACTAACTGGCACTAATTAGCAATTTTTAGCGACCTTCTGGTGCCTGTAGCACTTAGTTAAACTGTCTCAATATGGTGTCTGAACTGTAGGACCAAGTGGACTGGAGAATGACTGTACCAGCCGCATAAACGTCCAACAGAGAGGTAGACATCTTGCTGTGGGTGTAAAACCTCGCGCATAGAGGAAAACCATCGACTGCGCACAGGGCTCTGCTCTCCTTGGCCAGCTTAACTGTGCCCATCTGCGCAGTTTTGGGAGGATGCGTAGTTAGGTTAGGTTGTCAGACGCTGATTTCTTCTGAAGAACAGAGTCGCTTCTCTGGCGCCTCTCTGGTGCACACTTTCGCGAAAGTCCTTTTGAACTTAGCACAAAAGGTTCCCTTATAAAAAAGACGTCATCTTGGTGAAAATTACTAACTTCTGGACTAACTGCCAATACGAACTGCAGTCTGAGGATAGGCCCCTCGTTCCAGTGGTGTCACACGTGCTGTCTCAGGTTCCTCTGCAGTTATCAAGATACCTTTGGATGTGGGCGTGCATCCTCTTCTCCGTTTCTCGGTTGGCTCAGGGTGTACACCAGGGTGTGGGCGGGAGCTCGGCATGAGCCTCAGTTTTGGCTCCTGAACCCTAATTTTCACCTGCATTCAGCCCTTGCTGTTCACTCATCTACAATACCCGTCCATGATGACTAGGTTTGGAGGGCAGGGATGTAGGATCACCACAGTGTGCCAACATTGGCAATAGAATTACAAGTTTCTGGCCAATGCCAATAGCTGTCATGCCGGATTTGGCGGACCCAATGGAGCACACCCACTGAGCCACAGCTGTGTACAATGAGCCCCCTCTGCTGCCACGATACAGGACGGCCAACAGCAGACACACAGCACACTCACGCTTGGAGTCACTGCTCTATGGGATGCTATGCAGAAGCCGCCTCTTCGTTGCACCAACACCATTGTTGTTACTGTGTGGCAGCTGGATACTATTTCTTGTTGCATCATTTGTAACACGTCTTCATACGTGTAGCGAAACAAAAGCTAAGTAAATCTTTTGCTTGCTAAGTTACCTTGTTCACTAACCATTTCTGCTCCTGCACAACGGGTTCACCACATGGGGAATTTTGTCAGGCAAACGGTGGTCTTTCCCTTGTACATATCCACCACGTATTGAAAACAGCAATAAAGGAAATCTCTCATTAGACTCCTTGTTCTGACATCCACACTTGACTTCTTTTTGCAATCACAGGCAGTTTTCGTAGATCCCTTTATGATGCCACACTTCCAGGAGTGACTATCAGTTGTCGCCACACCAGAATTAGGTTAATTAGAAACAGGTAAACCTTCAACACTAGCGATGATATTACTACATGAATAAATTTCGATTATAATTTATGTCTGTTGCGAGGGAGGACAAAATAAACTGAATAGGCAGTAATGGTATCCTATATTACTTACTTTCTTTACTACTTCTTATCTAAAAATTCATCTATTGAGCGGAAGGACTTGTCACACAGAAATTCTTTTAATATGATTTTAAATGTTGGTTGCCTATCTATCAGAGCTGTAATGCTATTTGGTGAATGAGCAAAGATTTTTGTGACAACATAATTCACCCCTGTCTGTACCAAAGTCAGATTTAACCCGGAATGGTGAAGATCATCCTTTTTTCTAGTGTTTTAGCTATGCATTTTGCTATTATTTTAGTGAATATATGTTTTTCGAACGTACTGTGAATATCCTGAGTTCCTTAAACAAATGTCTGCAAGGTGGTATTGGCTGGGTTCCAGCTATTATTCTGCTTACACGCTTTTGTGCAATGAGTACTTTTTTCCTTAATGATGAATTACGGCAAACTATGGTGCCTTATGAAAGCAGTCAACGAAAATAGGCGTAGTTGGGTATTTTACTGATATGTTTATCACCAAAATTTGCAATAACCTTAATAGCGTAAGTGGCTGAACCTAAATGTTTCATGGTCAGATCAATACCGTGTTTCTTCCAATTCAATTTTTCGTCAGTGCACACACAGAAATACACAATTCATCAATGGTGTTATGCCATTTACTGTACAGAACTGTATGTACTCTCTTTTCTCAAAATTGATTGGGAGTCCATTTTCAGAGAACCACTCAATAATTTTCTGAAGGACATTATCTACAGTTCCCTCAGCTAATTCTAATTTGCTGGGTGCGGTTACTATACTTGAATATTCAGCAAAAGCAAGTCATTAATATCTATATTGAGAACAATAAGGGACCCATGCCGAAAGCTGTAGGGTAGCATTCATGAGACCTCCGCAGTCAGCAGACTTTGCTGATTTTTGCACACTATCTGTAATGTTAATTTCAGCCTTCAGAGTTGTTTCAGTTAAATAAGAATTAAACTTTGTGCATTGTCTCACTCATACCACAATACTTGGACTTATCTAGAAGAATTGCATGATTCACTCAGTCAAAAGTCTTTGAGACATCGAAACAGTGGCGTACTGCATTAAATTTGCTAAAGTTACGTTTAAATTTGAATAATTTTCTGTGTTACACCCATTTTAAATTGTATCATGTAATTAACCCCGTTTGATGAATGACAGCCAATATCTAAACGTTCGTATGAGTTTCTTGCCACGAGGAGTCACTCGTATTCATTTAATATCGTTGCGCGAATGAGCTCGCGTAATTCAGAAGTGCACTCGAACCCTTTGTGACATGACTACGAGTCTCACTCCATGACCATATTCTTATGAAATCATGAGGTTATGACTTCAACCAGCGCCATTAAACAGATCATTTAATATGAAGCAGAACGAAATCCATTTGGAGGAGGTTTTCTTGGTAACTTTAATGAATACGGAATTTAAAACCTTTTGCAGAAAACCTCTGATTCTGGCCTGGCGACTTCTCCCCCTCACCCAAGCAGCTTCATTGATGATGGTATATGTTCTTACATGCACATTTGGACTTGCATTTGGGTTAAGTAAATAATTTGATGCAGGATTATCTTCCTTTTTACATAACTATCTATTTTTTCCTATAACATAATCTGGCATCTTCCTTGTAATTTGATTTTGCCACGTACAGACATTATGAGTAAGGGACTACAATTTAATTTATTTTCTGATTTGCTTTGTGTATTGTCCCACAGTAAATGGTTAATATCATAGAAATCTGTCTCACTACTGTTTCCACAGTGAGGTTAATTACATGGTTCATGATACAGGTTAATTACATGATACAGTTTAAAATGGGTGTAACACAGAAAATTATTCAAATCTAAATGTAACTTTAGAGAATTTAATGCAGTACACCACTGTTTCGATGTCTCAAAGATTTTTGACTGAGAGAGTCATGAAATTCTTCTAGATAAGCCTAAGTATTTTGGTATGAGTGAGACAGTGTACAAACGTTTAATTTATATTTAAATGGAAGAACGCACAAGATTGAAATTAACAGTACAGATAGTCTGCAAAAAACAGCAGAGTCTGCTGACTGGGGAAGTATCAAGAATGGTACCCCACAAGGTTCAGTCTGGGTCCCTTATTGCTCTCAGTATAGATTTTATCTAGCCACCTGAAATCGTTCCCACCAAAAGACTAACCAGAAGGAGCTTCTAAGAGAAAACGGTTTATGCTCATTTAATGCATGCCATGTTCATTTGGAGTTCGTCTGGGTCATAGGGAGTGTGTGCAACATCTTATAATTCAATCCTGATCGGTCGGTCTTGCACACGTGTGACGCTTGCCCACTAAGAAAGTTACGAAATCCGCTAGTTCTGATAATTAGTGGTATTAACTCGGAAGCAAATACAGGAAGTAAGCGAGCTGCACCTCCAGCTGACTACCAGGTGTTCCTACGAAACAATAACAGAATTTAAAACCAGTAGAGGAAAGGTCACAAAGAAACACGACACTGAGATTTCTGCGCAAACGAATATCATTGAGAGGCATTAGTTAAGGGGAGGTTTACTATCTTTTGCTGGTGCTGATTTTGCATTTAACATTTGACGATGCCACTATGGCTGCAGTACAGTAGGACTTTGTTTTTATAAAACAGATCTGATGATGATCATTATAGACTGAAACCGGTAATCTGTTAACAAAAAGTTTGTGCCCATAGACGTAAATTAAAGGAAACTTATAGAAATTTGTGTTTTGCGGAAAATGGCCGTTAAAGTTTCTGTTTGTATTTGGGATTCTTTTAGAACTACCCAGTACCCTAACCAGGTCCTTTTTCGTTTTATAAATTGGTTTTCTTCCTTTTCACATTCTCTTGATTTTATCATCTCCAAAAATGATATATCTGCTTTCACTACACGCTCTCTGTGTATCGCATACAAAGCTTCGATGCAGTTCACTCCGGGCTTAGTTCCTATTTCCTCTAACATATATTCCCTCCTTTGCACACCATCATTAAAACATAAAACTGCATCATAAACACGAATAGCAAGCGGATTTCTTCCTACAAAAATGGTTTTTGCAATCTTTCCTATACACATTGGTTAAAAGTTTCATTTGAGTTTTGGATACTGCCATGAAGACATTTCTTCAATAATTTCTCATTTGCAGGGTCCCTGAATTTAGGTTTGATGGCTTCCATAACAGCAGTTGGTAGAGAGTTCCTGTGATGATATTCTTCAGAGAGCGAAATATACTTGCGTATAACACAGGAATACTGTGCCAATGGGTGTGGCGTTGGTACCAAATAACGTGCCTTATAATCTCTCAGATATGTATGTTGGGAAAGGAGTGAGACAGGGTTGTAGCCTCTCCCCGATGTTATTCAATCTGTATATTGAGCAAGCAGTAAAGGAAACAAAAGAAAAATCTGGAGGAGGTATTAAAATTCATGGAGAAGAAGTAAAAACTTTGAGGTTCGCCGATGACATTGTAATTCTGTCAGAGACGGCAAAGGATTTGGAAGAGCAGTTGAACGGAATGGACAGTGTCTTCAAAGGAGGATATAAGATGAACATCAACAAAAGCAAAACGAGGATAATGGAATGTAGTCAAATTAAATCGGGTGATGCTGAGGGAATTAGATTAGGAAATGAGACACTTAAAGTAGTAAAGGAGTTTTGCTATTTAGGAAGTAAAATAACTGATGATGGTCGAAGTAGAGAGGATATAAAATGTAGACTGGCAATGGCAAGGAAAGCGTTTCTGAAGAAGAGAAATTTGTTAACATCGAATATAGATTTAAGTGTCAGGAAGTCATTTCTGAAAATATTTGTTTGGAGTGTAGCCATGTATGGAAGTGAAACATGGACGATAACTAGTTTGGACAAGAAGAGAATAGAAGCTTTCGAAATGTGGTGCTACAGAAGAATACTGAAGATAAGGTAGATAGATCACGTAACTAATGAGGAGGTATTGAATAGGATTGGGGAGAAGAGAAGTTTGTGGCACAACTTGACTAGAAGAAGGGATCGGTTGGTAGAACATGTTTTGAGGCATCAAGGGATCACAAATTTAGCATTGGAGGGCAGTGTGGAGGGTAAAAATCGTAGAGGGAGACCGAGAGATGAGTACACTAAGCAGATTCAGAAGGATGTAGGTTGTAGTAGGTACTGGGAGATGAAGCAGCTTGCACAGGATAGAGTAGCATGGAGAGCTGCATCAAACCAGTCTCAGGACTGAAGACAACAACAACAACAACAACAACATGTATGTTTTATACATCAAACTATTAGGAATATGTGCGCTACAAAATATGCACACTTTAAAAAAATCGATTTTTTTAAAATTTTTGACTTGCTATCCCATTTAACAAAGTATTACTCGTTGAATGTCTGAATCTGAACTGTCGTTTACCGTATTGCGCATATGGAAGGGTTGAAGCAGATATATTGAAATGCGATTCAGTCAAAATCGGTATCTATTACGCCCGGCGGAGCGAATGGCAGCTCGGTGGAGTGACGTTCATCGGAGGACGTCGGAATGTCGTGAGCCACTCATCGCTGAAGCTCACAAAATGCTGAGTGACGTGACTTAGTTACGCCAGGTCGGATGTCGAGCGCCTCTATTGATATGCGGACGGCGTTCGCCTGAGAATGGCCAGCGACCCGCGATGCGTCTCTAGGGAGATCTCAGGAGAGCTTCCGCCCTGACATCGCAAGATTCGACGAATCGCGAACGACTTTTTCGGCTATAGCATTTTACCATAGCTCCTCGAGAGCAGCTATTAGTATTCAGACTGAGCAGTTTATTGCTCTGTCGGATATGCAGCAATTCCACAGAATACCCCAACCCGCCTGAATAACTACGCGCTTTAGCACACCGATTTCAGGATTCAAAGACGAGCGCTGATCCAGGATCAAATCCATCCAGTGGATTAACAATGAGGGTCGGTGTCCGAGCAAGCCTGGATGTGGTTTTCAGGCGGTTTCCCACATCCATCTAGGTAAATACCGGGCTGGTCTCCACATACTGTCTCAGTTTCACAATATTTTCTAATATTTCGATTACTTCCTCACACTTTCACGTGGCTAACAATATACGCAGATAGGTGACGAGGGGGGTGGAGGGTGGGGCGACATCCCGTCACTCTACATGAGTAATTTGCAGAATCCGGAGAAACATGTAGACCGTATGCAGTTACGGCATAAAGATCAAAGGAGAAGAGGACTACAGTATATCACTCCAGAAAATAAGTCTTTCGGTATTGTAAGATTGCTCCTGACTCGATAAAATCACTTCTTTTCACCATACTGTTGTACTCTTCATTCATGTGCACATCACTCATGAACATCAGAACAATGTACGATAACTCTCCTGAACAGTGCATTTGAAGGAGAACATTTTCATACCCTTCGTCGGTTTTGTATTTTATTTTAACTTGCATTTAATTTATTCTTAGCAGCAGCAAGGAAAACCTATCAAGACTGGAAATATTGTTTTGTAATTTTACAGGCAGCTCAGCTGAAAAAAAGAAACGGAATACTGTGTTATTTAATAAGTGCCAAAACTACAAATTCAATTAACGAAAGGTCGTCGATATTAATTGGTTGAAGAAGTAAAAGTCTGTTAGGGATGCCTATAATAATTAATGGAAGATTAAACGAATATAGTTCGTCAGTTCGTGCCTAATTAAAAGACAAATTCGTTACCTGTATAAAAACAGCGTTTCTCACTTGTCGGTAGAGTTAATTTAGAAGCACAGCTTCCCCTGAGGAACCTTCAATGCGATGTCACCGCGTAGGAAATGCATCTATATATGAGAGACAAGCTGATGCGTTAATATACCGTAAGGTAGGAAGCAAAGAAATGAATAATCGTCGAACCACAATACATGTTTACAGAAGGCATTATTGAGAACTATTCCGTGGATAGCGATTCAGTTTTTCCATTTCAGCATTTCCGTTCTTTAGTTTTTAAGGTCAGCACTCACTTTCGAAACGGTGAGCTCATTACACCTAAGATACGACCATGTGCCTTCGTTTCTCACTTTGTAAATGTAATTTTTCTTCCATTTTTCCACGAGCGCTGTTGCTGTCAGAAGACTAGAGGCATCTCTCTCAGATCTTAAACTGTCGTGACGAAATCACCAACGGAGCAGTTAACGAAACTTAGCGATCTAATGTTAACTAAGGCTTCCTGTGTGCCTTGTTCCTTTCCAGTCCCCTCGTATACTTGGGGGTCACTAATACGGAAAAAAAGACCACTCGTTAATAACGCCACCCTGTTCTTCTTTTCCTCGCCGGACAAGAACCTGGGGCGACCTTCACTCAGCAGTGGGCAGGACTGGCTAGCTGGTACCTTGGAACACTTCTGGTGCGAGACATGATTCCACTCTCTTAATTTGTTACGTGCCATAAATTTACACAGAAATAACACATTTTCCTTGTAATAGATTTTCCGTCATGTGACTGTATGTCAGAGTACGTATTCCACCCTCTACGTACACTGGAAGAAAATTAGGGAGATGACGCCAATACCATGTAAGATAGCCTGCAGCTTTGATAATAGCCTCAATTCAACGAGGAAGAGTCCACAAGTTTCTTCAGATACCTCATATCCAACTGAACCCACTCACTGATGATCAAATCCCGTAGGGTTACAAAACTGGAGGCATGTTGACTGTAGCATTTCCTTCGCAGTTACAATTACTCCCAGACAATTTCTTGGGATTAAGATAGGGTGCTTTAGAGCTTCGATCGCGATAGGGATACTTGAATATTAGTCATCGTGGAAGACGGACGTGACCACTGCATACTCATCATGAAGATGAGTATGCACCAAGAAAAGTTGAAATAAATATTCAGGTTCGTGTTGTAAATATGCAGACTGAAATGACGAATGAAAACATTTACCAAGGTTGCGATTCTAGCACAGGTCTCTTGTTAACTATTCCAACCACTGCGCCACCCTGGCACACTGGCTTTGCACTACTGCATTGACTACTCTAGCATACCTCCCTCCTCAATTCAAATTCCCATCGATGCCTCAACCCACTTGGAATTCTCATGAAAATTTTTACCTAGGCTGGGATTCAAACCCAGGTCTCCTGCTCACTAGGCTAGTGCTCTCACTGCTCCTGGCAGGGTGGATTTTCGCAACTGCACGGACTATCCTAATGTGCCTACCCGTAAACTCAAACAGCGTTGCAGAGACACTCCAACTGTGATGAAATAGCACCTCAGCATCGAAAGAAAGTGAGATAATGCCTAAAAACTAGGCATAGTTGGTAAACTCGAATGAAACTGTATGGTTCAAGAGACCTCTTTAAGTCTCAAACATCTGTGATGTATATACACAGACGGAAACGATGAATGAAAATTTGTATCAAGGCCGGGATTTAAGTCCACTACATCACTCTGGCGCAGTGGCTTTGTACAGCTGGACAGGCGACACCATCACGCCTCCCTCCACAATCTAACTTCCCTTTCACGGCTGGCCCACTTCGAATTCCTCCTAAGCTCGAAAATCACTGCAGGGGGCTCTCCAACTACACTACTGGCGATTAATATTGCTACACCACGAAGATGACGTGCTATAGACTCGAAATTTAACAGACAGGAAGAAGATGCTGTGATATGCAAATGATTAGCTTTTCAGGGCATCCACACAAGGTTGGCGCCGGTGGTGACACCTACAACGTGCTGACATGAGGAAAGTTTCCAACCGATTTCTCATACAGAAACAGCAGTTGACCGGCGTTGCATCGTGAAATGTTGTTGTGATGCCTCGTGTAAGGAGGAGAAATGCGTGCCATCACGTTTCCAACTTTGATAAAGGTCGGATTGTAGCCTATCGCGATTTGCGGTTTATCGTATCGCGACATTTCTGCTCGCGTTGGTCGAGATCCAATGACTGCTAGCAGAATATGGAATCAGTGGGTTCAGGAGGGTAATACTGAACGCCGTGCTGGATCCCAACGGCCTCGTATCACTAACATTCGAGATGATAGGCATCTTATCCGCATGGCTGTTACAGATCGCGCAGGCACGTCTCGATCCCTGAGTCAACAGATGGGGATGTTTGCAAGACAACAACAATATGCACGATCAGTTCGACGACGTTTGCAGCAGCATGAACTATCAGCTCGGAGACCGTGGCTGTGGTTACCCTTGACGCTGCATCACAGACAGGTGCGCCTGCGATGGTGTACTCAACGGCGAACCTGGGTGCACGAATGGCAAACATAATTTTTTCGGATGAATCCAGGTTCTGTTTACAGCATCATGATGGTCGCCTCCATGTTTGGTGACATTGCGGTTAACGCACATTGGAAACGTTTATTTGTCATCGCCATACTGGTGTATCACCCGACATGATGGTATGGGGTGCCATTGGTTACACGTCTCGATCACCTCTTGTTCGCATTGACGGAACTTTGAACAGTGGACGCTACATTTCAGATGTGTTACGACCCGTGGCTCTACCCTTCATTCGATCCCTGCGAAACCCTACATTTGAGCAGGATAATGCACGACCGCATGTTGCATGTCCTGTACGGGCCTTTCTGGATACAGAATCTGCTGCCCTGGCCAGCAGATTCTCCAGATCTCTCACCAATTGAAAACGTCTGGTCAATGGTGGCCGAGCAACTGGCTCGTCACAATATGCCAGTCTCTACTCTTGATTAACTGTTGTATCCTGTTGAAGCTGCATGGGCAGCTGTACCTGTACACACCATCCAAGCTCTGTTTGACTCAATGCCCTGGCGTATCAAGGCCGTTATTACGGCCAGAGGTTGTTGTTCTGGATACTGGTTTCTCAGGATCTATGCACCCAAATTGCGTGAAAATGTAATCACATGCAGTTCTAGCATAATATATTTGTCCAATGAATACCCGTTTATCATCTGCATTTCTTCTTGGTGTAGCAATTTTAATGGCCAGTAGTGTATATCGGACTAGGATCTCAGCACCGAACGAGCCAAGTGGACTGGGACGCGCAAGCGAATTTCGATTGAGGAGATAGGCATGGTAAGGTAGTCCCTGCACTTGTGCAAAGCCACTGTGCCAGGGTGACGTAGTGATTAGCGCGTCCGCCTGGTGAGCAGGACACCTGGGTTCGAATCCTGGCCACAGCGCAAAGTTTCATTCATCGCTTCAGTCTTCACGTATACATTTTTGTGTGCTGCGTGATGTGGATATATCTATGGTTTCTTGGAAAATCTTACGTTTACTATTAAAGAATTATTTTAAAAAACTTGTAAAGATTTATGTGTCGCAGAGAGCAATAGCGTTTTGCGAAGTATAACAGTAAAAATGCTCATTGCACGAAGTTCTCTTCGCATTATTAGCTCGAAATTGGCCGAGATACAGCTGAATTCACTAACGGGCTGCAGTCTCCGGTCTCTGTGTATTTGGAGGTGTTCTTCTGGTTCGTTAGATGACTGCAGTGGTACATCATACCCTGTGCCTTTGCACCGACAACTTTGGCAACCTCATTCACTATGTAGTTAGCGTCACATCTCCATGACGATCCACCTTCCTGCACTGAGTGTTAGATGTACACATACATAGCACTTAAGCGCTCCAACTTGCGTCAACGGTGGAGGACCACACAACGGCCCGGTAACTGTTATACACTGTCTACAGAGCGTCAAAAGGACCAGCTTTTAAGATAGTGATTAATAGATTGTCCGGTAAACATGTTTAAGTTGAAGATCTGCTTTTCCTCTGCTTCATTCTATAGCTTTCTCGTTAGGAGCCAGTAAATATTTCTTGGCTCTTTTACGAAGTATCTTTCCGTTGACCTTCAATGAGCCATATGTAGTTATAATGAAAACAGGAGGAAAAAAATTCAAACAGCCACAATCTCTTTAGCACAGCATTTATTTAGATTACTGATTTCGGCAAATTATGTTGCTAATTTCGGATCTGTAAAGCATAGACCGAGTTGTTTAGCGCAGTTTTCATATACAAGACAGGTGTAACATATCTACACATTCTGGTATCTACACAACATTTTTATGAGATCTGAATGTATAACGTACTTTATGCACTACGCTTCAAGGAATCTCGTCCATGTGCACGATATATCGTGTCACATCATATAAAGACATTCCAAGAACACGCAAGGCGTAGTATATCTGCATCTCATAGGTAAAGCTACCATTATATGAAATCACGTGCATAGTCCCATGCATACTCCGCTGCTGAATAAAGACTAAGCTTTGGGAGAAAAAAGTACAGATATTATAATCACCCACTAGGTGGCAGTGTAATAGTAATGGGGAGGAATATCTCGTGATATTCTAACTATGAAGTATAAGTTCAAATATCAATCCATAAAACTTTTTACAGTGCAGTTATACAATTTCACTACACAAGAAGTTACATAAGAAAAAATTATAAATTTTTTCTTAAGTTTGCCAAAAATATTTTGTCGGTAGTTCTTTATAATTTAAACAAGATAATTTTTTATGCTCATATTTATCACTTAATTAATTTATTGTGTTTGTAGCAAAGCCAAAGAAATGGCATGTTTAAACTAATACACCGACAAACAAGTCACGAAAGCCCATTCAAGGTTAAAAGATGAGGAATTAATTCAGTATAGATAGCTCTTTAATTTCTTTTTATTGGAAAGACGACATAAAAATAATTGACTGATGTATTCGTAACACTCATGTGTATGTAACATTACATGCTACCGTAAGTGAAGTATGAATCGAGGTACAACGTAAGTAAACTTACCTAGACGTTGAACAATAAATTACGTTGTACCTCGGCTCATACTAATGCACTTTCGGGTGCATGTAATTTTACTTACATGTGGTTGTTAGTAACATTTATTTTTATGTTGCCTTTCAATAAGAAAAATAATTTTAAGGAGCTGTCTATACCGTATCTATTCGTTATCTTTTCACAAGAGGGGCGGAGTTTCTGAAGTTCCTAAAACGGCGGAAAGGCGACATTTTGACCCCATACAAAATATTTTCATGTTTGATGTAAAGAGGTACTTTGTTTTACTGTTAATCCATACCTTTTTTCTAGTAATCACGATGATTCTTTAACACGATAATTAATAATTACTTATTTATATTACTTATATTAATAATTACTTATTTATTTCAACAACAAAATGCCACACAATTTTGTTGTTGCTAATTAAAACAAGTTTCCTAGATTGTAGATTTTCATTTATTAACTACTCGTACAACTTTCTAGACGCTTTATTATATTTGGTCAATATTACTGTCGTATGTGTTCGACACGCAGTTTTTCTCTCAATTCAATGGAATCTGGTATACGCACTTAGCACGGGTGATTTCCGTTTTAGGCGCACATTTTCCGCACTCAGCTTTGTGGCACTTCACACAGTTTTCGCTGGTCTTGTTGCCTTTTCAGAGGCTGATTTCGCACTTCCTCTGCTTTCTGGGTGCTTTTAGTCGCGTACCCTCTTCGTGTGCGTGATGTTCTTGTTATTTCGTACCGACAGCGAAAGTATGAACTTCCTCCATTCCGTATTCTTGTTCGTAACTATGTTGACGATGCCCCATGCATTTATTGGCCCCAGGACGTAGATGTTCTAGAAGACATGCATTCGCTATCTCCTTCAGCCAATCTTTGTTGTACACTCCTGGAAATTGAAATAAGAACACCGTGAATTCATTGTCCCAGGAAGGGGAAACTTTATTGGCACATTCCTGGGGTCAGATACATCACATGATCACACTGACAGAACCACAGGCACATAGACACAGGCAACAGAGCATGCACAATGTCGGCACTAGTGCAGTGTATATCCACCTTTCGCAGCAATGCAGGCTGTTATTCTCCCATGGAGACGATCGTAGAGATGCTGGATGTAGTCCTGTGGAACGGCTTGCCATGCCATTTCCACCTGGCGCCTCAGTTGGACCAGCGTTCGTTGTGGGACGTGCAGACCGCGTGAGACGACGCTTCATCCAGTCCCAAACATGCTCAATGGGGGACACATCCGGAGATCTTGCTGTCCAGGGTAGTTGACTTACACCTTCTAGAGCACCCTGGGTGGAACGGGATACATGCGGACGTGCATTGTCCTGTTGGAACAGCAAGTTCCCTTGCCGGTCTAGGAATGGTAGAACGATGGGTTCGATGACGGTTTGGATGTACCGTGCACTATTCAGTGTCCCCTCGACGATCACCAGAGGTGTACGGCCAGTGTAGGAGATCGCTCCCCACACCATGACGCCGGGTGTTGGCCCTGTGTGCCTCAGTCGTATGCAGTCCTGACTGTGGCGCTCACCTGCACGGCGCCAAACACGCATACGACCATCATTGGCACCAAGGCAGAAACGACTCTCATCACTGGAGGCGGGCTGCACGATGTTGGGACGTGAGCGGAAGACGGCCTAACGGTGTGCGGGACCGTAGCCCAGCTTCATGGAGACGGTTGCGAATGGTCCTCGCCGATACCCCAGGAGCAACAGTGTCCCTAATTTGCTGGCAAGTGGCGGTGCGGTCCCCTACGGCACTGCGTAGGATCCTACGGTCTTGGCCTGCATCTGTGGGTCACTGCGGTCCGGTCCCAGGTCGACGGGCACGTGCACCTTCAGCCGACCACTGGCGACAACATCGATGTACTGTGGAGACCTCACGCCCCACGTGTTGAGCAATTCGGCGGTACGTCCACCCGGCCTCCCGCATGCCCACTATACGCCCTCGCTCAAAGTCCGTCAACTGCACATACGGTTCACGTCCACGCTGTCGCGGCATGCTACCAGTGTTAAAGACTGCGATGGAGCTCCGTATGCCACGGCAAACTGGCTGACACTGACGGCGGCGGTGCACAAATGCTGCGCAGCTAGCGCCATTCGACGGCCAACACCGCGGTTCCTGGTGTGTCCGCTGTGCCGTGCGTGTGATCATTGCTTGTACAGCCCTCTTGCAGTGTCCGGAGCAAGTATGGTGGGTCTGACACACCGGTGTCAATGTGTTCTTTTTTCCATTTCCAGGAGTGTATATTTACGTGTCATTTGATCAAACATGCCGGCCGCTGTGACCGAGCGCTTCTAGGAGCTTCAGTCCGGAACCGCGCTGCTGATACGGTCGCAGCTTCGAATCCTGTCTCGGGCATGGATGTGTGTGGAGTCTTTAGGTTAGTTGGGTTTAAATAGTTCTAAGTCTAGGGGACTGATGACCACAGATATTAAGTCCCATAGTGCTTAGAGCCATTTGAAGCATTTTGTTTTGACCAAAACGTCCACTCCATATTTTATTGCGTAGTAGAAAGTTATGGTTTCATGTTTCTGCAGTCCTTCCTTGCTTATTGCTACTTCAGCATGCAGTGTAATCAGAAGAATGACATTTTTCTTCTTCTTTTTTTGATATTCAGTAATGGTGCCGTCTGTATTGCCACTATAGTGCAGGATAGTGGTGGAGTGATTTCAGCTTTCTTATTTCATATGCAATTTCACCACGGATCTTGTTCATTGTACCAGCTAATGAAGGTTTCTTTTCTTTGAGTTTCTCAGCAAGGTGAAAAGACGCAAAGAAGTTGTTAGTAGTTACATTTCTTCCTTGATTTACGGATGGATCCATGAAACACAGAACGACGTTGTATCTTTATTAGTTGCTTCTCTGTATACTTGTTCTTTTCGCGGAAATATGGGAAAGCATTACATATATACTTTGTCGTTACATTGAAAGCCAATCAGAATTTGAGACAATATTTTTGGTTTGTTGGACATGAAATGATTGAATATGCATCTTGTTTTGATTGGTAATAGTTGCTAGTCAATAACTATGTTTTCTCCAGGGTGGCAAGAACTAATACTGTTTTCAATGAACTTTCGACAGGTTACAGACACAAGAGCGAATTTGTTGCCTGCCAGGCGTTCATCTCGTGTTGATTTTTCATAGAATTGGGGAAATCTGAGAAAAAATCGTCAAATCTGTCTCTTGAGATAATGTCCTTGACAAAAGTAGGACCCCAAGAGTGGGACCAGAGATCTTCCATATACAGGGTTGGAGAAATCTGAGAAACTCCTCAAATCTGTCTCTTGAGATAATGTCTTTGACAAAAGTAGGACCCCAAGAGTGGGACCAGAGATCTTTCATATACAGGGTGAGTCACCTAACGCTACCGCTGGATTTATTTCGTAAACCACATCAAATACTGACGAACCGATTCCACAGACCGAACATGAGGAGAGAGGCTAGTGCAATTGTTTAATGCAAACCATACAAAAGCGCACGGAAGTACGTTTTTTTAACAAAAACCTACGTTTTTTTAAATGGAACCACGTTAGTTTTGTTAGCACATCTGAACATATACACAAATACGTAATCAGTGCCGTTTGCCTTGCATTGTAAAATATTAATTACATCCGGACATATTGTAACCTAAAATTGACGTTTGAGTACCACTCCTCCGCTGTTCGATCGTGTGTATCGGGGAGCACTGCAACATACATCGCGTTTCTACAGAATGATCTGCCAACCTTGCTCGAAAATGTCCCACTGGAAACACGTCGACATATGTGGTATCAGCATGATGGTGCACCTGCACATTCCGCAATTAACACTAGGCTGACCCTTGACAGGATGTTCGACGGGCGTTTCATAAGACGTGGAGGACGCATAAATTGGCCAGCCCGTTCTCCTGATCTTACACCTCTGGACTTCTGTCTGTGGGGTACGTTAAAGGAGAATGTGTACCGTGATGTGCCTACAACCCCAGAGGATATGAAACAACGTATTGTGGCAGCCTGCGGCGACATTACACCAGATGTACTACGGCGTGTACGACATTCATTACGCCAGAGAGTGCAATTGTGTGCAGCAAATGATGGCCACCACATTGAACATCTATTGGCCTGACATGTCGGGACACACTCTATTCCAGTCCGTAATTGAAACCAGAAACCACGTGTGTACGTGTACCTCACCCCTCATGGTAATGTACATGTGCGTTAGTGAAGAAGACCAATAAAAAGGTGTTAGCATGTGGACGCAATGTGTTGTTGCAGTCTCTTCTGTACCTAGGATCCATCACCGTTCCCTTTGGATCCCTACATAATTCGGTGCTCCCCGATACACATGATCGAACAGCGGAGGAGTGGTACTCAAGCGTCAACTTTAGGTTACAATATCTCCGGATGTAATTAACATTTTACAATGCAACAAACGGCACTGATGATGTATTTGTTTATATGTTCAGATGTGCTAACAAAACTAACGTGGTTCCATTTCTTAAATAAACGTGGGTTTGTGTTAAAAAAAATCATACTTCCGTGCATTTTTTATGGTTTGTATTAACCAATTACACTAGCCCCTCTCCTCACGATCGGTCTGTGGAATCGATTCGTCAGTATTTGACGTGGTTTACGAAATATATCCAGCGGTAACGTTAGGTGACTCACCCTATATATACCTTTTGTACAAGTGACACCCCGAGCATACACGGTGGCTATCAGCTTATTCCGTTCCTGACGTGGCACTTTCCAGTCATTTTTTTATAGTTTTCGAACATTTGATTCTCTGTATTTCTTTATGAGCCGCAGCATTGCTTCGTCGAAAATAAGACGGAAGTTACTGGTGAGAGAATCATCTACTCGTTGGCAAGCGTAAGCAGTGGGACCTCTTCTCTCCTTCAGAATGTTCACAGCCAACCATATAGAAGATGAGTAACTGGCAATCTCTCATACAGTTCCGTCCCTGGCAACCCTCTTTGCAGTCGCTTCCAACTGTCCCTGTTGTAATGAAAGAGGACATAATTGACGTAGATCAGGATTTGCATCCTCTTCCACTAATCGCTCCTCGCTCACTTTGTCACCTTCACTAGTCTCATGTAGATAATCATCATCTTCATCAGCAAAATCAGTTTTCGATTCAACTGCGGAATTCTCTAAGAGATGCAACACTTCTTCATCAGACAGTCAACAGTGACGATAAATGTTCGAAAATATGCTTCATGGACAAAGAATATTATCTGAATCACACGATATAAACTGTGGGAGATTAGAATTTACACGTGCTAAGTTGCAACAATGAGCAGCAACTCCTGTGTGTGACTGGTGACTGTTACCACTTCATTTTTGAATTAGTTACATATATTCAGAAGAGAAATTACTGTGAGGTCAAATTGACTCCTTCCATCGTTTTAGGTATGTCAGAAATGATTCAAATGGCTCTGAGCACTATGGGACTTAACATCTATGGTCATCAGTCCCCTAGAACTTAGAACTACTTAAACCTAAGTAACCTAAGGACATCACACAACACCCAGTCATCACGAGGCAAAGAAAATCCCTGACTCCGCCGGGAATCGAACCCGGGAACCCGGGCGCGGGAAGCGAGAACGCTACCGCACGACCACGAGCTGCGGACTTAGGTATGTCAAATGAAATTTCAGAAAAAATACAAATACTTCCTGGCAGATTAAAACTGTGTGCCGGACCGAGACTCGAACGGAACCTTTGCCTTTCGCGGGCAAATAATATCTCATTTTGTTCGCCATGTGTGTTTGTATTAGTTCAGTGCGGCAGCCCTATGACGCTTATTCAGGTTTATCGTTGTTCCAGTAACTCAGTTCTTTTATTACAGAGGGCAGCTAACCCTCTGACCGCACACGCTGAGGTACCATGCATTATCTGAGCTACCCAAGCACAAAATCCTTTCTTCCAGGAGTGCTAGTTGTGCAAGATCCGCAGGAGAGCTTCTGTGAAGTTTGGAATGTAGGAGACGAGGTGCTGGCGGAAGTAGAGGGCCGGGGCGTCGTGCTTGGGTAGCTTAGATGGGGCCTGCGCGCTAGCTCAGTGTGTTCGGTCAGAGAGTTAGCTGCACTCTTCAATTTAAAAAAAAAAAAAAAAAAAAGGCAAAGGACCCGAGTTCGAGTCTCTGTCCGGCACACAGTTTTAATCTGCCACGAAGTTTCATATCAGCGATCATTCCGCTGTAGAGTGAAAGTCTCATTCCGGAAAATAAAAATAGATAAATATTTTGTAAATTCTAATACGCCATCGTGAAAAGGAGAGAGCGTTAAGAAAAGTCTTATGATTTCATTAACAAAGTAAATAAATTTGATATGATAATGACAGAAAAAGTATGACAGGAGTCATTTTGACCACTTCAGCCGTTCTAGTATTAACCTTTAGTGGGCTTTTACGACTTGTTTGTCGATGTATTTAATTTGAACATGCCATTTGATTGGCTGAATCACAAATTCATTAAATGATATATATGAATACACAATTTGTTTATAGGTTATGTAAGGTCCCCTTAGAAAAATTAACGAATTACTGTGCTGGTAAGCCCCTACGTTATTTGATTTTCAAACAGCTGAGCAAAACTGAACGTACTCAGACATTACGCATTTCGCTCCTTACCTATTCTGATCATCACTAAAATGACACACAATATTTTTAGCGCAATGCAGTCTGACATTCAATAATCCCTACAAAAGAATGGCCCTGACTAACATTAAACTATACCTTTCACAAATCACTTACCTCACAAAAATCTTCGTTACTCGAACTACTGCAATACAGCGAGCGCCACTACTGCCAGCTAAATAAAAGATTCAAACTACTGAAGGCACTAACTACTGATAGGCACAGTTAGCAAATGAAAGATTTTGATAGAGAAAAAAACCGTAATAGTGTTCAAAAGTCATAATATATATATACAGCAGTTCATGACATTCATTCTTACAAATGTACTGTTTCTGATGGACACACGTCCACATCATCCGCTCTCAAAATTCCGCCATTTCTCTCCTCACATCCACCACTGCTGGCGGCTAACCTCCAACTGCGCAACGCTACGCGCTGTTAACATCCAGCTGCCCAACAATACAATAGCGAATATTAAAACAATGCCACCCAGCCACAGACTGCACACAGCACAGCCAGTGATTTTCATACAGAGCGCTACGTGGCGTTACGAATATAAAAACCTAAACAGCCTACTTACAAGATTACAAAGAATCACTAAAATTTAAATTTTTTTTCAAAAAAACTTTACAAAAATTTTATAAACTACTTCTTGTGTATACTGATGTATCTGACTCCTAGCATACCAAAAATCATACAATTGCATTGTAAACAAGTTTATGGATCTATATTTCTACTTATGCTCAATACGATGCGGTGTATTCTTGTTCGTTACTACTTCAGTGCCACCTGGTGGTTCATTATAATTACTGTAATGTTCTCTCCGGAATATCAGTCTTTATTCAGCGGTCCACTATGCACAGTATTCTGTATAACGCCTTGCATGCTCTTAAAATGTCCTTTTACAATGTGACACGATATATTGTCCAAATGAGTGATATTCGTTGAAGTGTAGTGTATGAGGTCCTCTCTCTATGCACATCTTGTAAAAAAGTTATGTAGACATGTCATAACTGATTTGTACAACGACATTGTACTTACAGCTCTATCTATCCTTTCCAGATACGAAGATGGGTAATCTAAATAAATGCTATGCGCCAGCGATCGTTGGTATTGAAGATTTTTTCTTCTGTTTTCATCTGGACCATTCCGAAACTGGAATAATGTCATATACATACAACATGTGTAGTGAGTTTCGAGAACGTTTCCGATGCTAACAGACTACAGGAATTTCGGGCGTAAAATAACGATCTCATTGCTTTCAGTCTCGTTACTTGAAACATTTTTTGCTGGTAGAGTGGAAATTATGAAATGAAAGTCTTGTCAGGAAGCAGCACAAAACGCAGAATGTAATGGGGAAGTTCGTTACCACCGACAAAAACCATTCAATACACAACCATAATGCTGATCCGTAGAAATGTGAAACTATATTAAATTAGTCAGAACTTGAGGAGTCTTACACAGCGCTTTCAGAGCTGAGGAGAAAAAGTGACAGATTCTGCGTAGTATGGTCCATATGAGTAGCTTGATTTAAGAAAAGCAGGAGAAATTTCGCGCTTAGCAAAAGTGGTACAAAACAAAATTCCACAGTACCTTACAATCAACATAAAGTATTTAACTCAGCGGATGAAGGTAAAGGGCACAAATGGACTAAATTCAAATGCGCTGTACAGTCTACTCGTATATTACTAAAACGCTAACCTGGAACCCGGAGTCCGGTACTAGGTGCAGCGTAGGGGAACAAAAATTCGAATTCCAGTGTTTCGCGTAAGTCTTTATAACACAAATATAATGAAACAATAGCGAAGTGAAAATAAACAGTGGAAACTGGTGTGCACTGCAGATTATTAAGTCTTTTTATCACCTGAACGGTGGTCTTCTAGACCCTGATTGTCTACTAGATGCTGCCGGAAACTTATATGCAGAAGACTTCCGCTTCCACACATTACAGCAGTCGGCGCAGAATAACACCGTTTTGTTTACAAGAGGATAAAACGGGTGCCATGAAATTAAAGCCCCTAACACTGTTCTGCATTTGCGTCCCGTGTCTTCACTGATTATCTGGAGGTGTTTTAGATCACCTGACGTCTTATACAGATGTCTCGCAGATGTCGCATGTAGATACTGATGTTGCCATTGGATTCTTCTTCTCACTAGGTCGCGATTCAGTGACTCCGATGTTGTATGGTGCAAGGACAATCGGTGGTACAAAACAAAGGAACAGACACTGGTTTAGGATGCCACAAACGCCTCCTCAAACTTATTGATACTTCGCCGTGAACAGCCTACAGACACGGATAGCCAGCGAATGTCAATTTTGAAACTTGAAAGATTTCCTGAAAACCATGAATAACAATCTCATTGTACGCAATATGCTTTAACATTTAGTTTATATACCGGGTGATCAAAAAGTCAGGATAAATTTGAAAACTTAATAAACCACGCAATAATGTAGACAGAGAGGTAAAAATTTACACACATGCTTGGAATGACATGGAGTTTTATTACAACAACAACAACAAAAAAACTATTGCTAGATGCGTGAAAGATCTCTTGCGCGCGTCGTTCGGTGATGATCGTGTGCTCAGCCGCCACTTTCGTCATGCTTGGCCTCCCAGGTCCCCAGACCTCAGTCCGTGCGATTATTGGCTTTGGGGTTACCTGAAGTCGCAAGTGTATCGTGATTGACCGACATCTCTAGGGATGCTGAAATAAAGCATCCGACGCCAGTGCCTCACCGTAACTCCGGACATGCTTTACAGTGCTGTTGACAACATTATTCCTCGACTACAGCTATTGTTGAGGAATGGTGGTGGACATATTGAGAATTTCCTGTAAAGAACATCATATTTGCTTTGTCTTACTTTGTTATGCTGATTACTGCTATTCTGATCAGATGAAGCGCCATCTGTAGGACATTTTTTGAACGTTTGTATTTTTTTGGTTCTGAGAAAACCCCATGTCATTCCAAGCATGAGTGTCAATTTGTACCTCTCCAGCTACATTATTCCGTGATTTATTCAGTTTTCAAATTTATACTGACTTTTTTGATCACCTGGTATCTTCCGGTAACATTATACGAAATATTTCAATGTCCTATCACTTAAAACACATGTCTTTACTCCTTTCTGTCTCGATCGTGACGCCTGCCACCGCTAAGCCATCATTTCGCGCCCGTCTCCTCCAGCTCGCTTCTGAGTGGTCCATCTCAAAAGCTAATAAAAATGCACCTTATTAAGACATCTAATATTTCTCTAAAAAATTATTAAAGTTGTTGAAATATTATATAATGGTTCTCAGTGCAAGCAAGACCACCGGTATGGTTGGAAGTTAAAATTTAACAGTAATCTGAAAAAGCAAACTCTGACCGAAATGCGGCTTGGTGCCCCATCCGAGCGGTTACTCCCCACTGCTGCAGCATAGGAAGCCTGTCGAAAGTTCCGTGTTCCCACCCTACGTGACCATCTGGCGTCGCGTGTTCTGAGGCCACCTATCGACTATCGACTACCGGCTACTCATGTAGCTTTGCTCTATATACTGCAGCCTACATTGTAATGTAGGAATAAAAACGGAGCGCAATGTGCCATAAACGCCCCATCTTGATCGATTTTTAAATGCTGTCGTAACCTGCTTGTTAAAAGGTATAGTCTCATGTTTTGGCTGCAGCCAAGTGTTCGAAGGAAGCACTTGAGCTACGAATTCACGACATCCAGAAACATATGGCCCAAGTATGCCAATATGTCAATATCGATTATTTTTGAGAGTTTCAAATCCAGATGGTTCAAATGGCTCTGAGCACTAATGGAATTAACATCTTAGGTCATCAGTCTCCTAGAACTTACAACTACTTAAACCTAACTAACCTAAGGACGACACACACATCCATGCCCGAAGCAGGATTCGAACCTGCTACCGTAGCGGTCGCACGGTTTCCGACATCTACATCTACATCTACATCCATGCTCAGCAAGCCACATGACGGTGTGTGGCAGAGGGTACCCTGAGTACCTCTATCGGTTCTCCCTTCTATTCCAGTCTCGTATTGTTCGTGGAAAGAAAGATTGTCGGTATGCTTATGTGTGGGCTCTAATCTCTCTGATTTTATCCTCATGGTCTCTTCGCGAGATATACGTAGGAGGGAGCAATATACTGCTTGACTCTTCGGTGAAGGTATGTTCTCGAAACTTTAACAAAAGCCCGTACTGAGCTACTGAGCGTCTCTCCTGCAGAGTCTTCCACTGGAGTTTATCTATCATCTCCGTAACGCTTTCGCGATTACTAAATGATCCTGTAACGAAGCGCGCTGCTCTCCGTTGGATCTTCTCTATCTCTTCTATCAAACCTATCTGGTACGGATCCCACACTGCTGAGCAGTATTCAAGCAGTGGGCGAACAAGGGTACTGTAACCTACCTCCTCTGTTTTCGGATTGCATTTCCTTAGGATTCTTCCAATGAATCTCAGTCTGGCATGTGCTTTCCCGACGATCAACGTCATATGATCATTCCATTTTAAATCACTCCTAATGCGTACTCCCAGATAATTGATGAAATTAATTGCCTCCAGTTGCTGACCTGCTATATTGTAACTAAAAGATAAAGGATCTTTCTTTCTATGTATTCGCAACACATTACAGTTGTCTACATTGAGATTCAATTGCCATTCCCTGCACCATGCGTCAATTCACTGCAATCCTCCTATATTTCAGTACAATTTTCCATTGTTACAACCTCTCGATACACCACAGCATCATCTGCAAAAAGCCTCAGTGAATTTCCGACGTCATCCACCATGTCATTTACGTATATTGTGAATAGCAAGGGTCCTATAACACTCCCCTGCGGCACACCTGAAATCACTCTTACTTTGGAAGACTTCTCTCCATTGAGAATGACATGCTGCGTTCAGTTATCTAGGAACTCCTCAATCCAATCACACAATTGGTCTGATAGTCCACATGCTCTTACTTTGTTCATTAAACGACTATGGGGAACGGTATCGAACGCCTTGCGGAAGTCAAGAAACACATCTACCTGTGAACCCGTGTCTATGCCCCTCAGTCTCGTGGACGAATAGCGCGAGCTTGGTTTTACACGATCGTCTTTTTCGAAACCCATGGTGATTCCTACAGAGTAGGTTTCTAGTGTCCAGAAAAGTCATTATATTCGAACATAATACGTGTTCCAAAATTCTACAACTGATCGACGTTAGAGATACAGGTCTATAGTTCTGCACATCTGGTCGACGTCCCTTCTTGAAAATGGGGATGACCTGTGCCCTTTTCCAATTCTTTGGAACGCTACGCTCTTCTAGAGACCTACGGTACACCGCTGCATGAAGGGGGGCAAGTTCCTTCGCGTAATCTGTGTAAAATCGAACTGGTATCCCATCAGGTCCAGCGGCCTTTCCTCTTTTGAGTGATTTTAATTGTTTCTCTATCCCTCTGTCGTCTATTTCGATATCTACCATTTTGTCATCTGTACGACAATCTAGAGAAGGAACTACAGTGCAGTCTTCCTCTGTGAAACAGCTTTGGGAAAAGACATTTAGTATTTCGGCCTTTAGTCTGTCATCCTCTGTTTCAGTACCATTTTGGTCACAGAGTGTCTGGACATTTTGTTTTGCTCCTCCTACCGGTTTGACATAAGACCAAAATTTCTTAGGATTTTCTGCCAAGTCATTACATAGAACTTTACTTTCGAATTTATTGAACGCCTCTCGCATAGCCCTCCTCACATTACATTTCGCTTCGCGTAATTTTTGTTTGTCTGCAAGGCTTTGGCTATGTTTATGTTTGCTGTGAAGTTTCCTTTGCTTCCGCAGCAGTTTTATAACTCGGTTGTTGTACCACGGTGGCTCTTTTCCATCTCTTACAATCTTGCTTGGCACATACTCATCTAACGCATATTGTACGATGGTTTTGAACTTTGTCCACTGATCCTCAACACTATCTGTACTTGAGGCAAAACTTTTGTGTTGAGCCGTCGGGTACTCTGTAATCTGCTTTTGTCACTTTTGCTAAACAGAAAAATCTTCCTACCTTTTTTAATATTTCTATTTACGGCTGAAATCATCGATGCAGTAACCGCTTTATGATCTCTGATTCCCTGTTCTGCACTAACTGTTTCAAATAGTTCGGGTCTGTTTGTCACCAGAAGGTCTAATATGTTATCGCCACGAGTCGGTTCTCTGTTTAACTGCTCAAGGCAGTTTTCAGGTAAAGCACTTAAAAAATTTCACTGGATTCTTTGTCCCTGCCACCCGTTATGGACGTTTGAGTCACCCAGTCCATATCCGGCAAATAAAAATCTCCACCCAGAACTATAACATGGTGGGGAAATCTACTCGAAGTATTTTCCAAATTATCCTTCATGTGCTCAGCCACAATAGCTGCTGAGCCCGGGTGCCTATAGAGACATCCAATTACCATGTTTGAGCCTGCTTTAAGCGTGACCTTCGCCCAAATCATTTCACATTTCGGATCTCTGTCAATTTCCTTCGATACTATTGCACTTCTTATCGCTATAAACACGCCTCCCCCTTCACTATCCAGTCTGTCTCTGCGGTATACATTCCAATCTGAGTTTAGGATTTCATTCCTATTTACGTCTGGTTTCAGCCAACTTTCTGTCCTTAGAATTATATGGACGTTGTGACCGTTTATTAATGAGAGCAGTTCCGGGACCTTTCTATAGACGCTCCTGCAGTTTACTATTAGCACCTTAATATTGTTATTCCCTGTTGCATTTTGTCTACTCCTACCTTGCCGCGTCTCAGGAGGCGTCTTGTCGGGCCTAGGGAGGGAATTCTCTAACCTAAAACAACCCCATGTGCACTCCACACGTACTCCGCTACCCCTGTAGCCGCTTCCGGCGTGTAGTGCACGCCTGACCTATTCAAGGGGACCCTGCATTACTCCACCCGATAGCGGAGGTCAAGAAACCGCCTAGAACCGCTCGGCCACACCGGCCGGCTTGAGAGGTTCATATGGGGCCTGAAGATGGCATAATGAATTGCCGAAACAGATAGCGAAAATAAAATAAAGATTTCAATTGCGCGGTTGTTTGGCGACTTTCATTGACAAATATTTGCCGACCCGCTGTCCCATGTCCGCAATGGATCAACAGAGACCAAAAAAAGAAAAGTGAGTTTCATCACAGATTTATGTGAAGTCTGGCAAAAGCTGAACGAAGTCAAAGTGAGCATAATAGGAAAAGTGTTCACTGAATTCGAAAGAAAAAATTTGCTAACAAATCTGGCCAGAATCCCGAAAATTTTTGGCCGTATAATTTATAGGCCAGTAAGCGGTTCACAGCCATTAATTCAGGCGGAACGAAAGGTAGGCAGAAATACCAAATTCGGTATTCCGAAATAATTTCGCTGCAAAAGATCGTAGAAGGGTTCCTCCTTTCAACATTCGCACGAGCGCCGAAACGGCAGTTAATGAAATAAATGACCACTTAATTGAAAATTAACTAAATCCGCACAACAGTGGACGGCATCCCGGGTGATATATCTATGAGACTGCGTTGATTATGAGGTGAACAGCAATTTAACGTATTTCTCTGAAGCAACGTTGGCTGGTTCAAATGGCTCTGAGCACTATGGGACTTAACATCTGAGGTCATCGGTCCCCTAGAACTTAAGAACTACTTAAACCTAACTAACCTAAGGACATCACACACATCCCCGCCCGAGGCAGGATTCGAACCCGCGACCGTAGCAGTCGCGTGGTTCCAGACTGAAGCGCTTAGAACCGCTCGGCCACTCCGGCCGGCGAAGCGACGTTGGGTTCAAAGTTACTGAGAAAAAGCCCAGGTTATTCCGTCGGCTAGTAGGACTGTCCAAATCTTTTGCATGGTTATGTAACATGGATTATTCTCACTCACTTTCACCATTTTGGACAACGGAAAATCTCCTTTATACCGCGTAGTTAAAGTGCAGCTAGTCACAGATATCTAGTGTGGGCTGTAATTGTCATGTGGTAACGATACTTATTAGATACGTTAATGCGTTAATGGAAAAAATTAGTTCCAATTTTAATCACCAGGTGTATATGTGGCACTGTGGATGCAAGAAAGACGTATATAACTCTTTTCATATGTAATGGTTTAGGAACTGGGATTGGGAAGTAAAGGTAAAAAAAAGTGAGAAAGGCCTTATGTTGTTTTTATTATTAACACTGCTCGCACAATATGTTCAATATGAGCACCGGAGACGTTGACCAGACGCTACATCCGTAAAACAGCGTGATCAACACTTTCTCCCTGCAGTTCAGGTGGAACCTGAAGAAACGTTTTCCTTTGTACTGGCCTTCACATCAGGTAAAGACCAAACATATCTTTGGTATATGTGTTCTTTTTTATATCTACAGAGCCAAAAGTCACATCGATTGGTACCAGTTGATCTTGCTGGTCACAAATCTGCACAACCTCTGGAAACTACACATTCGTGGAAGGTTTCATTAAGCAGATCTTTACTGTGCGACCAGCATGACGTGATGCCCTATCTTGCATGGAAGCAGCCGTTTCCACAAGGTTGCGCTCTTCCAAAGCAGGCATCACATGCTCCAAAAGTTCTCCATGACGCGCAGTTATTACAGCACACTTGACTGACCTTCTAGGTGTATACTCTTCATATAAGAATAGATCGAGATAGAGGCACTTCTGAATCCACACCACGGAAACATATACAGTGAGTGCAGTCGTTCTTCGTACTCAACACGTGGTTTGGCAGTATCTTAAACTCTTCAGTTTTGTGTATCCACTGCACGCTCTAGTGTAAAATGTGTTTCGTCACTCGATACAATATTACCCAGCCACATGTTATCAACTTCGACCCCTGCCAGAAAACCAAGAGCAAATTGCTGCGGATCATGAGATCTCAGCTGCTGCACCATCTGGAACTTGTTCGGGTAGCAGTAAAGCCTAGTTGACACGACGACATTGGGTTGCGCCACTCGTTGCGTGGAATAAGTTACATGCAAATGCTTTCATATTTGACTGTAGACACGGCGAAACCAGTACTTAAGTTTGTGGGTTCCTGAGTCCTGTCTGAAATGTAAGTTTTGGCAGCAGCACGTCGCACGAGTTGTGATGGAGTTAAAGACTGTTGTGTGGAATCGCTGCATAAGAAAAAAAAAAGAAACGTGTTTCGAACCGTGACTGGATGAAGAAAAGACGTCAGCTCGGTTTCTCTCCATCCTTGCTGAAATAATTTGTAATTGAAGACCCAAGAAGTTCTTTTACTTATCTTAGAATATCAAAAGAACGGTTGACGTTTCTTCTAGATAGAGTTAATTATGCGATAAGGAATAAAGATATTGTAATTCATGAAGCACTGTCGCCTGAGCTGAAATTACATATCACATTGCATGCATTGCAATCGAGAACACTTGGCATGCTATAAGATGCGGTTTTAGTTGGTGATGACGCTGTTTTATTAACACCAATAATTATTAAGAGTAATAATTATTAACATTAACAGCAGTAATTATTCGAAGCAGGCCGCATTAAGAAGAGAATGGTTTGCAGTCTACTCTCTTGAAGATAGATCTGTACAGTGGCAATATTTCAAAATTAAAACATATGTGAATGGGGAGTACTGTGCGATGTTTTAAATAGATGAATATTGAGTTGTGTAGCCTTCCATCCTGTCAACAATATTCCTTTAAAAAAAAGAATCGGCCAACTCGAACAATGGGAAATGGCTCTGAGCACTATGTGACTTAACTTGAAATATGGGATTTTAGTTTTGTAGAAAAGAGCATTTGTACAGCTAGAATTAAATTTGCTTGTATTTTTCTTAATTCAGTTGTATGTATGCTCCTAATTTAATAAATTTTGCCCTGCATCTCAGATACTGTCACACTATCTATGTTCTGGTCGCACGTGACGGTCTCAGGAACAGCAATATTTTTGTAATCTGCGTCACTGAAATCTCACAAACACCTATGCATGGCATAGATATCCAAAAAGTGACGATTATTCTCCTTTCCCCTCTTCATATTTCACTTTGTCTACACTCTTCGAACACACATAACCTCAAAACTCATGCAAGCCTTCCTCTTCCAGATGCCACACGAAGCTGACGCGTGTGCCTGAATTTTATAATCATCTTCTTTAAATCGTTTAGTGGCATCGGGAATCTCCTCAGACCTTTCAGTTGGCGACACTCTCCCAGTGCACGGTTGTAATTGCTGCCGTTCACAAAAATCAGTTTTACAAACAGCGCGCAGTTTCTCTTCCCGATGAACGTATTGTTCACTCAAGTTATGGCTTGTCAAATGACAGCGTCGATATCATACCATCATACAAACGGTGTACAGCATTAGAATTACACACGGTGGTCAAAATTGGAACTAATCTTTATCCAGTGTATATCGGCCCCGCATTAACGCATTAGCATATCTAACAAATTTCGCTGACAAGATTATTACAGCTCGCACTGGACCACCGTGAGTAATTGCACTTTAGTTATAGCTACCGGGTATAAACCAGCTCGCTTTGTTTTTAACGGGACGGAACTAACAGGTGTAAAGGTAAATTCGGTATGAGAGTGTTACAGAGCCATAACTGTTTTCAATACGTATATGAATTAGAGGACATTGTACTGAAAACGCCTGTGTGTTCATGGATGATGCTGTTATCTCAAAGAGTAACAGACTGCAACACCAGAGGACTGACTGAGTTGCAGGGACACCTGTAGATGACTCACGACTGGTGCAGCGACTGACACTTCAATCTGAACTTCAATAAATATGAATTACAGTGCATAAATAAGCGAAGGTTGGTTACTGCTTGATAAGACTACTGGGGATAAATCACTGAACACAGAAACAACGGTAAAAATCGATCAAATGTAGAATAACTAGTTATAATAAAACAAACTTAAAGAAAGGTAATTCTCATACACGAAATAAGTGTCTGATACAACACTAGTTCGGCCGATTCGGCAGCAATCCTCGTCAGCTTGGAATTCTTACCATGTTGGGTTAATAGAAGAGATAGAGGAGCTCCAAGTGAGAGCGAATTCGTTCTGTAATCTGCAATGTTTAGTAATATTTAAGGGAATAGTGAAGGCAGCAGAGGATAAAATAGATAAGAAAACAAGTCCCTGTAGAAATCCTTGGTCATCACACGAGGTACTGAATTTAATTGATGAGATCAGAAAACATAAAAATAAAGCGAATAAACGAGAAGAACGTCAAAGAGACTGACAGGGAGTGTAAATGGCTAAGCAGGAATGTCTAGAGGAAAAATGTGGCATATATATATATATATATATATATATATATATATATATATATATATATATATATATATAAGAAAATCGCAACACAAAAAATAATTAATATAGAATAATAAAATTCAGGTATACAGGTAACGTAATTAAATGACTAACATTGCAAAATCAAAGGGTAATGTAAGCACGATATAAGTCACTGCAAATGTGAAATGTTGATACATTAATTATCAGTGTAACTGCAAGAATGTTGAACACAAGAATGCAAACGTGCATGCATTGTGTTGTACATGTGCCGGACGTCAGTTTGTGGGAGGAAGTTCCATGCCTGTTGCACTTGGTCGGTCCGTTCAAGGACGGTTAATGTTGTTTGTGGATGGCGCACAGCGGTATATGGGCCAGTGTTATCCTGTTGGAAAACACTACGCAGCAGCGCTGTTAATGGATAACACCACAACAGGTCGATTCACCAGGTTGACGTACAGATTTGCAGTTAGGGTGCGTGGGATAGTCACGAGAGTGCTTCTGCTTTCACACGATTTCGCACCCCAGATCACAATTCCAGGTACAGGTTGGGTGCGTCTAACACGTAGACAGGTTGGTTGCGGGCACTCAGTTGGTCTCCTTCCGTCGCTGCACTGAGGCAGAACTGTCTTTCATCAGGAAATACATCAGATACCCAACGTGTCCTCCAATGAGCTCTCATCGGACACCACTGAAGTCGGAAATGGCGGTGGAATGCCCGCTACAGGGCGTCTGGCTCGGAGGTGTCCTTCAAGTAACTGATTTGTAACAGTCAAGTCAATGTGGTGCGAGCTGTTGCCCGAATTACTGCTGCTGATGCAGTACGATGCGCCAGAGCCATACGCTGAAAACGTTAGTCTTCTCTGTCGGTGGCCGTCCGGAATCAGGTCTTCTTGCGCCCGTATATTCTCGTGACCACCGCTGCCAGTAATCATGTATAGTGGCTACATTCCTGCCAAGTCTTTGTGCAATATTGCATAACGAACAGCCAGCTTTTCGTAGCCCTATTACAAGACCCCGTCCAACCTCAGTGACTCCTTCTTGAATGAAGTGATATGTACGAAAATGATAGAGAAAAGAATGTATGCTGGTGCTAAAACGTCAAAGACTCTTTTCTTGGATTATTTGGTAAGTTTACACTGTTCATCTATTCCACTATTTCGCACATATTTTCCGCGTTTGAAATTCTTAAACTCAATTCGTAAACTAACATCAGACCTGAATGAAGTTTTCACTTTGCAGCGGAGTGTGCGCTGATATGAAACTTCCTGGCAGATTAAAACTGTGTGCCGCACCGAGACTCGAACTCGGGACCTTTGCCTTTCGCGGGCAAGTGCTCTACCATCTGAGCTACCCAAGCACGACTCACGGCCGGTCCTCACAGCTTTACTTCTGCCAGTACCTCGTCTCCTACTTTCAAAACTTCTTAGAAGCTCTCCTGCGAGCCTTGGAAAACTAGCACCCCTGAAACAAAGGATATTGCGGAGACATGGCTTAGTCACAGCCTGGTGGATGGTTCCAGAATGAAGTTTTCACTATGTAGCGGAGTTTTAACATCAAACCTTTTGGTTACAGGAATATGCATTTCAACTCATTCAAGAGAAAAAATAAATCATGTATTAAGACAAATTACCCCTGATGATGGACCGACAGGGTCCGAAATGCATCGTGTACTTAATAAAACACGGAAAGTTATGTCTGAAGGGGTATTTTAATTCATATCTCCAGTGTATTGTATTGAATACAGTCACGTTCGAAATTGCGAAACATGGATAAAATTAAAAAGAAGAAATAAAAACGTTCAGGTATTTGGCGACATAGTGTAATTTTGTCACACTGCAGAAGACTTGGAAGTGCAGTCCAGTGGAATGCACATTGTCTTGAAAGGAGGATCTAAGATGAACGTTAACAAAAGCGAAACAAGTGTAATGGGATGTAGTCGAATTAAGGCAGGAGATCTGATCGAATTAGGTTAGGAAATGAGACACTAAATTCAGTAAATGAGTTTTGCTATTTCGGCAGTGAAATACCTGATGATGGCCGAAATATATAGGATATACGAGTAAAATGTAGACTGGCAAGGGCAAGAAAATCGCTTCTGACGAAGGTAAATTACTTTACATTTAATACAAATTTTGTCAGTGTTGTAGTCTTGTGTGGAAGTGAAATATGGACGCTAAGCAAGTCAAAGAACAAGAACAGAAGCTTTTGAAATGCAGCGATGCAGAAGCATTTGAAGAGCATGGTGTACGAGAGAGGGGCTACAGACTGGTGCAGCAGTTTTCATCGAAGGAAAGCTGTGCAGGAGAAGAAATGATTAGCGACAAGTTAACACAGTAGACAGAAGATTTACTTAACTTGTATGCCTCCATGTGTACGATTGCCCATTACAAATAATGCAGCAACAAACGGAGTCACGCTATCACTATGTCAACAAGAATGAGGCTGAGCTAAAGCCTGAATGATAGTATAACAGCATGTTCTTAGCATCAGGTAGCGAAGAGGCACACAGTGGGGGTGAGCTGTGTGGCTGCCGCCGGCCGCCCGATATCGCAACGGCAGAGGGCTCTAGTGGTACGACACAGCTGGAGACGTGGCTCAGCGGGTGTGCTCCGTTGAGTCCACCGGATCCCACATGACCCTTATTGGCATGTGGCGGAAACTTGCAGTTCTGTTGCCATCTTTGAGATGTTGGTAGGGTGGCTCTGATACATGATACTACAAAGATTCGAGGGTAGATCATATGACTAATGAGGAGGTACTGAATAGAACTGGCGAGAAAAGGGATTTGTGGCATAATTTGGCTAAAAGGAGGGATTGGTTTATAGGACACATCCGACCTTTCATTTTTACTCTCTCCCCACTTTTTTCCCCCTCGTCTGTCCATGTCCCCCCCCCCCCCTCCAATCAGTCCTTGGCTGTGGTGTGTCATCTTCGTTCCGACTCTTTCGTGCAGTGTTTCCAGTGATTGATAAGTGCTGTGCGTCTTTTTCGAAGTGTTGCGAACGGACATCGTACTGTCGCTAGGTGTGATTTTTATATCTTTTGCGAACAGAAACCAGACTGTCGCCGGGTTTTTTTAATTGTCTGTCTACTATTTTCCCTGTCTGCTTCCTGTGTGTTTTATTATCACCGCCCACCATTTGTTTTATGCTATTAACTTTCCAATTATCCGACGTTTTACAATTTATGTCACCATTTTATCGCCTGATTTTATTGTTTCTTATTGTCTTATGTTTTAAAAATTCTATAGGCTGAAGAGCGGCGTACTAAGCTTTTGCCAGCCCGCCCTGTTAGGGGGGGGGGGATCGAAATTCAATAAAGGAAACAAAAAAGAAAAGGACACATCCTGAGACATAAGGAATCGTTAATTTGGTACTGTAGGAAGTGTGAGGGGACAAAAACCGAAAAGGGAGACCAAGAGACGAACACAGTAAGCAGTTTCAATGGATGTAGGTTGCGGTAGTTATTCGGTGATCAAGACGGTACCACAATATAGAGTAGCGTCAAGACCTGCATCAAAACATTTTCTCTAATGAAGACCTCAAGAACAATAAAAATTGGTACCTTCTAAGATGGGTAATATTTCATCATTTAAAAAAATGTAGATATTCTGATCTCGTTTTTTGTGTAGTATGATGAACGATACATTTTTTATATCTAGGGATCAGAAGATGGTGAACTGTACCACCGAAACAGGTCTTAAATGAATGAAAACTAATATATACTGAGATGTCGTACCGAGATCACGTTACCATGCCAAAGTCGGCAACACAAATCGATACCACACGCAGTAGCGAGGATTCGTTGCAATCTGCAATGGGTGGTGGGGGGTGGGGGGGGGGGGGCAATCCACAGGACTATACCTTCCTTTCAGTGATAGCAGTGCCCCCGTGCTATAGTATTGAGCATGTAAGGTCGAGCCGAGATCGAGACCTCAATTGCTGCAGTCAGCATCGAATAGGACAGTGATAATGGAGTTTCAGATGGACATATACTTTTGTCAAGTTTTATGGTACTTCAAATAGTTCAAATCGCTCTAAGCACTATGGGATTTAACATCTGAGGTCATCAGCCCCTAGAATTTAGAACTACTTAAATCTAACTAACCTAACGACATCACACACATCCATGCGCGAGGCAGGATTCGAACCTGCGGCCGTAGCAGCTGTGCGCTTCCGGACTGAAGCGCCTAGAACCGCTCCGCTGTAGCGGCCAGGCTGATGGTACTTCAAGAGAACAGTTAGTAATTAGTGCATTAAGTGATGCTTTCCTAGTCCATGCCTGTCGCAAATTATTCGGTACTCCTATGGCAAAGAAGTGGGGCAAAATTACGAAAATCGTTCACTCGTTTATGTAATAAAATGAACTAAAAATGATCTAAAAATGAAAGACCTCCCAGAGTACTGAAAGAGCTCAACGTTGTGGCCCGATGTTTGTAGTTTCGTCTGGTCACAACACATACAGCTTAATTTGTCATTAATGGGCATGTTCTGCTACCCCGCCAAGACCTACAACCGCGGGAAAAGTGTCCCTTTGGAAAGTGAATATTCGCAAAGACGTAATCCCCTGTCCAAGTCTCACGTTCCTAGCGTGGCTCTTGCGAGCTGGAAACTCAAACTCGGTGGTGATACCACGCACACCATGTTCCTCGGAGCACCTCGTTTGCGCCTTGGACATGTACTCAGAGGACTGACCCCAGAGCGGTCACGTGCACGTGTTCGGTATGCAGCCAGAGCGCAGTGATTAATTACCCTCAGCGTCGGAGCTGGCAGCCGCTCGGTAGCGGAGTTCGCGCGCGCTCCATCAGCGCAGCGCTGGAGCGATTGCGACATTATGCGCCCTGGCCGCCGCGATTTCTCACCGGCCGTGCGCTCGGATTAAATTACCAGTGGTGATGTCATGCGCGCCACCCGGTAGCAGCTTCTCAAGTAGCCGCGACTTGTCTACAAAGACGTCAGGATGAATGTCTGGGTTTAGTCGCTAGGGGAGCAGAATCTGTATAAGGAAGGCAGATCAGCGCGCAATTTTTATCATTTATTTCAGTCTCAGGTCACACGGCTGATACAATTAGTAATTTAGATCTATTACGAAGTCATCATCAGCTGATTGGTTAAAAAATGGTGGAGAGGAAAACACTAGGATACCAAATTATTAATAAAATAATACAGGGTGTCTGAAAAGTCTTTCCCTGAATACATAAATTGATAACTCAGGCTAAAAGTAAGATACAAATATGAAATTGGTGTCTAATTGTTTACAAACTGTCAAAGTTTTTTCTGTTTTAGGTTCGCAGTATGTAAGTAGTGCATGAGGTGCAGTGCCCAAGAAGCCATGTTAACCAATAAGGAGAAGGCACAGTGTGTCCTGTGGTACCATGAGACACGATCACCAACCACAGTGCAGAGACACTTCCAGACAACACTTGCAAGGAATCCACCTGATGTCAAGAGCATTAAAGTCTGGTATCAGAGGTTCAAGAACACAGGATCGGTTGATGACCTTCAGAGGTCTGGTCGACCAAGAACCTCAGCAGACAGGGTGGAAGCTGTAAGGCAGTCTTTTTTGCGAAGGACGAAGAAACCGGTGCGCAGGGCCGCACGTGAATTTCAGATGCCAAAAAGCTCACTCCATGACATTTTACACTAACGTTTATTGTTTCGTGCATACAGAGTGCAAATCGTTCAGCCCTTGTTGCCCAATGACAGTACACGTCGATATGACCTTGCGGTCGAAATGTTATCACGTATTGAAGACGATGATGGTTATCTCAGACGAATTGCCTTTTCCGACGAAGCGACCTTTATTGTCAGAGGAGTAGTGAATCACCATAATGTGCGCATTTGGGGTTTACAACACACTGGCGAGGTCACGGAGTGCACCAGAGGCAGTCCAAAGGTGAATGTTTGGTGTGCGCTATTGCACGATCTAATTATCGGGCCTTTCTTCTTCGCTGAGGCTACCATCACATCTGCAGTGTATCTGGACATGTTGCAACTGTATGCTGTTCCTCAGCTGCTTCAGTATCACCTCGATGTCTTGTTTCAGCAAGACGGTGCACCGCCGCATTGGCGTTTGGACGTCCGTGCCTATCTCGATATGACCTTTACTGGGCGATGGATTGGTCGTGATGGGCCAACGATTTGGCCTCCCGGCTCTCCTGACATAACCCCATTAGACTTCTTTTTATGGGGTTACTTCAAGGACGAGGTCTACCGAACACGTGTACCAGATCTTGAAACCCTGCGGCAACGGATAACCACAGTCGGTGAATCGATCCCTCGAGTGATGTAGGATAATGTGTGGACGGAAATTGAATATCGCATAGATGTGCTACGTGCTGCCAAGAGTGCTCATGTGGAAGTTTATTAATGTGTGAAAGAAACTTTGATAGTTTGTGGGCAATTAGACACCAGTTTTATATTTGTATCTTACTTCTAGCCTGAGTTATCAATTTATGTAATCAGGGAAGGACTTTTCGGACACCCTGTATACACAACACACGTGGGTGGCTCTATATTCAAGAAAGAGAGTAGGAAGGATTGTGGGAACTACAGGAGAGTCATACTGATGCCACACTGTGCCAAGATAAACGAAAAGACCCTGGAAAGCAGAATTCTAACGAGGGTCAAACTAAGAAACGAGCAGCGTAGCAGCATGAGCTGAAACTTAGGAGGTCAACTGTTGACCTCATATTTGCCGTGCGGCATCTCCACGATCACCACTATGGATTTGGGGAAGCGCATGTTGACTGGAATACTCTCTTTCAAATTCTGAAGGGGCAGGGGTAGTATACAGGGAGCGAAAGGTCATTCACAATTTGTACAGAAATCAGATGGCAGTTAAAAGAGTCGAGGGGCATGAAAGGGAAGCACTGGTTGGGAAGGGAGTGAGACGGGGTTGTAGCCTCTACACGATGATATTCAAGCTGTATATTGAGCAAGTAGTAAAGGAAACAAAAGAAAAATTGGGAGTAGAACTTTGAGGTTCGTAGACGACATTGTAATTCTGTCAGAGACATCAAAGGATCTGGAAGAGCTGCTGAACGAAATGGACAGTGTCTTGAAAGGAGGATATAAGATGAACATCAACAAAAGCAAAAGGAGGATAATGACATGTAGGCGAATTAAATCGGGTGATTCTGAGGGTATTAGATTAGGAAATGAGACGCTTCAAGTAGTAAATGAGTTCTGATATTTGGGGAGCAAAATAACTAATGATGGTCGAAGTAGAGAGGATATAAAATGTAGACTGGCAATGGCAAAAAAAGCGTTCCTAAAAAAGAGAAATTTGTTAACACTGAGTATAGATTTAAGAGTCAGGAAGTCTTTTCTGAAAGTATTTGTATGGAGAGTAGTCATGTATGGAAGTGAAACGTGGACGATAAATAGTGTAGACAAAAAGAGAATACAAGCTTGCGAAATGTGGTGCTAGAGAAGAATGCTGAAAATTAGATGGGTAGATCACATAACTAATGAGGAGGTACTGAACAGAATTGGGGAGAAGAGAAATTTGTGGCACAACTTGGCCAGAAGAAGGGATCGGTTGGTAGGACATCTGACGCATCAAGGGATCACCAATTTAGTATTGGAGGGCAGCGTAGAGGGTAAAAATCGTAGAGGGAGACCAAGAGATGAATACGCTAAGCAGACTCAGACGGATTTAGATTGCAGTAGGTACTGGGAGATGAAGAAGCTTGCACAGAATAGAGTGGCATGGAGAGCTGCAGCAAACCAGTCTCAGGACTGAAGATCACAACACCATTGTGAGGGCTTTTCTCGATATAGAAGGGGCATTTGGCAGCATCTATAGAGCAAAGGTAGGGAATGGAAAGAAAGACAACAAACAGTGTGGAGGGAATGTACTGTGGAAGTTTGAGTTGTGTGAAAGTGGAAAATAGAAGGACGGATTGGCTTCAGCCAACAAGTGGTGTGAAACAGGGAAGTGCATTGTCACCTCTCCTCTTCATTGAGTTCTTGGATGAAATAATAACTAGAGTGGACGAAAAAACTGGCAAGGCAAGAAGGCAAGATGTTCGCAGATGACTTGATGACTGAGGAAACAGGAAGGAGGAGATTCTGGAACATCTGGATGCATGGTAAGAAAGTGTGAGACAGTGTGGAATGAAATTTAATCCAAACAAATTTAAGCTCCTGGTTACAGCTAGAAAGAAAGACAGACCATCTAGCGGAATATGGTTTGGTGGTGAACAACTGAAGAAGGTGCAAAGTGTCAGGCTCTTGGAAAGTGTGACACAGAAAAATGTAAGACATGAGAATGCGATCAGTGAACGTGGTAGACAGGCGGGAGTACTTCAGCGGTGTGGTAGGACCGTAGTCTGGAGCAAAGACTTCCACAAAAAAGCCAGAAGTAAAGTATAGTAGATATTGCATCCCAATACTGACCTTTGCATGTGAAACATGGATCACGAAGAGATGTAAATAATTTATAGGCTTGTGAAATGAAGTTCCTCAGAAGTAGGATAGGAGTAACAAGGAGGGACAGGATGAAGAATGAAGGGTTAGGGGAAACAGTGGAAGAGGAACCCCTGCAGAGCTGGATAGAAACATCAAGGTTAAGATGGTATGGACACTTAAAGAGAATGGAACACAAAAAGATTCCAACGAAGGTACGTGAAACGGAGATGCGGAGAAGAAAACCAAGAGGAAGACCAAGGGATGGATGCCTGAAATGTGCGGTGGAGTTTGTTGAAAAAAGAGATGAGAACTGGACGGTAATGAAGAGAGAAATATGTTGGGAAAAAGCACTAGATGTCGAGGGATATTTTCCAAAAAGATCTAGTCCGGGGCTGGGAACTGTTCAAGATGATGCTGATGGCACAACGTGTTTAAATACGTTACGTAGTGACTTGGCAACAGGAGAGACCCTCACAGGCAATCACACTCTGAAAATATATCCTCTGGTCAGACTGTAGGACAAAGGACTCCTTCTGGAGCGGCACTGTTTAACATGCACAGGGGGTGGACAGAGGCATGGAAACACCACGGACACAACACACTGCCAGGCCTAATATGTGTATAAAAACCAGCTTCCAGTCGTGTCAGAAGGGATAGTTTTCAAGAGAATGTTGTAACACTATTCCTGTAAAACAATTGCGAGTTCAGGTAGCGACGATGGAGATGGATAGCGATACGCACCCTTCTCTCCTAAGCAGACCTCAAAGGCTCAATAATATTGAGATCTGGTGACTATCGTGATCAGGGTAGATGCGACAGTTCATTTTCATGCTCACAAAACCAGTCCAGGACGGTGCGAGATGTGTGAACAGCGGCTCTGTCTTCTTGAAACACAGCAGAACCATTGGAAAAAAAAACACTATACCATGGGCTCAACCTGATAAGCGGTGATGGTCACATAATTCTTGTCAATAATGCAATCTTGCCCGTGGAATACCACGGTGTGGCTGCCCAAATCTCCACATACATTGAAACTCTGCAAAGCCCTACAGTGTGTGGTGGAGAATACTTTTGGTCCCACTAATTGGTTTCCCATTCCTGGTTCCATTCGCGAACGGCGCGAAGGAAGAATGCTTGTCTGTAAGCCTCTGTATTAACTCTAACGTCTGGAATTTTATCGGTATGGTTATTTCGCGAGATGTATGTTGTCCGAATCTTTTCAGAAAGCATTCCTCCCGAAATTTCAATTATAAACCTGTCCGTGATGCACAACGCCTGTCTTGTAGCGTCTACCACTGGGGTTTGTTGAGCAGTTCTCTAACGCTTTTGCGCCGGTCAAATGATCCAATGACGAAACACTTCACTCTTCGTCGGATCTTCCCCTTCTTTACTGTCAGTCGTATATGGTAAGATTCCCAGACTGATGAACGATACTCAGGTATCGGTCGCACATTGTAAGCCACTTCCCTCGTGGATGAGTTACGTTTCCTTAAGATTCTTCCTATGAATATCAGTCTGGCACCTGCTTTTCCTACTATTTATTTTATGTGGTCACTCTACTTAACGTTGTTGCGGATAGTTAGTGCTGGCTATTTACTATAGATAATATTTCGAGCAATTTGTCACCAATATGGTAGTTGTACAGCTGTGGATTCCTTTTCCTATGTATGCACAATATACTACATTTATTGAGGTTCAGTGTCAACCACCAGTGGTTGCACCATTCATCAGTCCTCTATATCTCATTCTGCAAATCGATACTGTCTTCTGGTATTCCTGATCTGTTATAGGCAATCACATCATCTGCGCACCGTTCCGACGCTCTCTACTAAATGATTTATACAAACTACTGGCCATTAAAATTGCTACACCACGCAGATGACATGCTACAGACGCGATGCTGTGATATGCAAATCATTAGCTTTTCAGAGCATTCACTCCAGGTTGGCGCCGGTGGCGACACCTACAACGTGCTGACATGAGGAAAGTTTCCAACCGATTCCTCATACACAAACAGCAGTTGCCCAGCGTTGCCTGGGGTAACGTTGTTGTGATGCCTCATGTAAAGAGGAGAAATGCGTACCATCACGTTTCCGCCTTTGATAAAAGTCAGATTGTAGCCTATTGCGATTGCGGTTTATCGTGTCGCGACATTGCTGCTCGCGTTGGTCGAGATCCAATGACTGTTAGCAGAATATGGAATCGGTGGCTTCAGGAGGGTAATATGGAACATGTGCTGGATCCCAAAGGCCTCGAATCACTAGCAGTCGCAATGAGAGGCATCTTATCCGCATGGCTGTAACGGATCGTGCAGCCACGTCTCGATCCCTGAGTCAACGGATGGGGACGTTTGCAAGACAACAACCATCTGCACGACGTTTGCAGCAGCATGGACTATCAGCTCGGAGACCATGGCTGCGGTTACCCTTGACACTGCACCACAGACAGCAGCGCCTGCGATGGTGTATTCAACGACGAACCTGGGTGCAGGGATGGCAAAACGCCATTTCTTCGGATGAATCCAGGTTCTGTTTACAGCATCATGATGGTCGCTTCCGTGTTTGGTGACATCGCGGTGAACGCACATTGAAGCGTGTATTCGTCATTGCCATACTGGCGTATCACCCAGCGTGATGGTATGGGGTGCCATTTGTTACACATCTCGGTCACCTCTTGTTCTGATTGACGGCGCTTTGAACAGTGTACGTTACATTTGAGATGTGTTACGACGCGGAGCTCTACCCCTCATTCGATCCCTGCGAAAGCCTATATTTCAGGAGGATAACGCACGACCGCAAATTGCAGGTCCTGTACGGGCCTTTCTGGATATAGAAAATGTTCTACTGCTGCCCTGGCCAGCATATTCTCCAGATGTCTCACCAATTGAAAACGTCTGGTCAATGGTGGCCGAGCAACTGGCTCGTCACAATACGCCAGTCACAACTCTTGATGAACTGTGGTATAGTGTTGAAGCTGCATGGACAGCTCTACATGTACACGCCATCCCAGGCTTATCAAGGCCGTTATTACGGCCAGAGGTGGTTGTTCTGGGTACTGATTTCTCAGGATCTATGCACCCAAATTGCGTGAAAATGTAATCACATGCCAGTTCTAGTATAATATATTTGTCCAATGAATACCCCCTCCCCCCCCCCTCCCATGAACAATGGACCTTAGCGCTGGTGGGGAGGCTTGTGTGCCTCAGCGATACAGATGGCCGTACGGTAGGTGCAACCACAACGAAGGGGTATCTGTTGAGAGGCCAGACAAACATGTGGTTCCTGAAGAGAGGCAGCAGCCTTTTCAGTAGTTGCACGGGCAACAGTCTGGATGATTGACTGATCTGGCCTTGCAACATTAACCAAAACGGCCTTGCTGTGCTGAAAGCAAGGGGAAACTACAGCCGTAATTTTTCCCGAGGACATGCAGCTTTACTGTATGATTAAATGATGATGGCGTCCTCTTGGGTAAAATATTCCGGAGGTAAAATAGTCCCCCATTCGGATCTCCGGGTGGGGACTACTCAGGAGGATGTCGTTATCAGCAGAAAGAAAACTGGCGTTCTTCGGATCGGAGCGTGGAATGTCAGATCCCTTAATCGAGCAGGTAGGTTAGAAAATTTAAAAAGGGAAATGGATAGGTTAAAGTTAGATATAGTGGGAATTAGTGAAGTTCGGTGGCAGGAGGAACAAGACTTTTGGTCAGGTGAATACAGGGTTATAAATACAAAATCAAATAGGGGTAATGCAGGAGTAGGTTTAATAATGCATAAAAAATAGGAGTGCGGGTAAGCTACTACAAACAGCATAGTGAACGCATTATTGTGGCCAAGATAGACACAAAGCCCACACATACTACAGCAGTACAAGTTTATATGCCGACTAGCTCTGCAGATGATGAAGAAATTGATGAAATGTATGATGAGATAAAAGAAATTATTCAGGTAGTGAAGGGAGACGAAAATTTAGTAGTCATGGGTGTCTGGAATTCGTCAGTAGGAAAAGGGAGAGAAGGAAACATACTAGGTGATTATGGATTGGGGCTAAGAAATGAAAGAGGAAGCCGTCTGGTAGAATTTTGCACAGAGCATAACTTAATCATAGCTAACACTTGGTTCAAGAATCATAAAAGAAGGTTGTGTACATGGAAGAATCCTGGAGATACTAAAAGGTATCAAATAGATTATATAATGGTAAGGCAGAGATTTAGGAATCAGGTTTTAAACTGTAGGACATTTCCAGGGGCAGATGTGGACTCTGACCACAATCTATTGGTTATGACCTTTAGGTTAAAACTGAAGAAACTGCAAAAAGGTGGGAATTTAAGGACATGGGATCTGGATAAGCTGAAAGAATCAGAGGTTGTACAGAATTTCAAGGAGAGCATAAGGGAACAATTGACAGGAATGGGGGAAAGAAACACAGTAGAAGAAGAATGGGTAGCTCTGAGGGATGAAGTCGTGAATGCAGCAGAGGATAAAGTAGGAAAAAAGACGAGGGCTGCTAGAAATCCTTGGGCAACAGAAGAAATATTGAATTTAATTGATGAAAGGAGAAAATATAAAAATGCAGTAAATGAAGCAGGAAAAAAGGAATACAAACGTCTCAAAAATGAGATCGACAGGAAGTGCAAAATGGCTAAGCAGGGATGGCTAGAGGACAAATGTAAGAATGTAGAAGCTTATCTCACTAGGGGTAAGATAGATACTGCCTACAGGAAAATTAAAGAGACCTTTGGAGAGAAGAGAACCAAATGTATGAATATCAAGAGCTCAGATGGCAAACCAGTTCTAAGCAAAGAAGGGAAGGCAGAAAGCTGGAAAGAGTATATAGACGGTTTATACAAGAGCGATGTACTTGAGGACAATATTATGGAAATGGAGGAGGATGTAGATGAAGACGAAATGGCAGATAAGATACTGCGTGAAGAGTTTGACAGAGCACTGAAAGGCCTGAGTCGAAACAAGCCCCCCGGAGTAGACAACATTCCATTAGAACTACTGACTACCTTGGGAGAGCCAGTCATGACAAAACTCTACCAGCTGGTGAGCAAGATGTATGAGACAGGCGAAATACCCTCAGACTTCAAGAAGAATATAATAATTCCAATCCCAAAGAAAGCAGGTGCTGACAGATGTGAAAATTACCGAACTATCAGTTTAATAAGTCACAGCTGCAAAATACTAACGCGAATTCTTTACAGACGAATAGAATGGAAAAACTGGTAGATGCGGACCTCGGGGAGGATCAGTTTGGATTCCGTAGAAATGTTGAAACACATGAGGCAATACTGACCTTACGACTTATCTTAGAAGAAAGATTAAGAAAAGGCAAACCTACTTTTCTAGCATTTGTAGACTTAGAGAAAGCTTTTGACAATGTTGACTGGAATACTCTCTTTCAAATTCTGAAGGTGGCAGAGGTAAAATACAGGGAGCGAAAGGCTATTTACAATTTGTACAGAAACCAGATGGCAGTCATAAGAGTCGAGGGGCATGAAAGGGAAGCAGTGGTTGGGAAAGGAGTGAGACAGGGTTGTAGTTTCTCCCTGATGTTATTCAATCTGTATATTGAGCAACCAGTAAAGGAAACAAAAGAAAAATTTGGAGTAGGTATTAAAATTCATGGAGAAGAAGTAAAAACTTTGAGGTTCGCCGATGACATTGTAATTCTGTCAGAGACGGCAAAGGACTTGGAAGAGCTGTTGAACGGAATGGACAGTGTCTTGAAAGGAGGATATAAGATGAACATCAACAAAAGCAAAACGAGGATATTGGAATGCAGTCAAATTAAATCGGTTGATGCTGAGGGAATTAGATTAGGTAATGAGACACTTAAAGTAGTAAAGGAGTTTTACTATTTAGGAAGTAAAATAACTGATGATTTCGAAGTAGAGAGGATATAAAATGTAGACTGGCAATGGCAAGGAAAGCGTTTCTGAAGAAGAGAAAGTTGTTAACATCGAATATAGATTTATGTATCAGGAAGTCGTATCTGAAAGTATTTGTTTGGAGTGTAGCCATGTATGGAAGTGAAACATAGACGATAAGTAGTTTGGATAAGAAGAGAATAGAAGCTTTCGAAATGTGGTGCTACAGAAGAATGCTGAAGATAAGGTAGATAGATCACGTAACTAATGAGGAGGTATTGAATAGGATTGGGGAGAAGAGAAGTTTGTGGCACAACTTGACTAGAAGAAGGGATCAGTTGGTAGGACATGTTTTGAGGCATCAAGGTATCACAAATTTAGCATTGGAGGGCAGCGTGGAGGGTAAAAATCGTAAAGGGAGACCAAGAGATGAATACACTGAGCAGATTCAGAAGGATGTAGGTTGCAGTAGGTTCTGGGAGATGAAGAAGCTTGCACAGGATAGAGTAGCATGGAGAGCTGCATCAAACCAGTCTCAGGACTGAAGACAACAACAACAACAACAACAACAATGAATACCCGTTTATCATCTGCATTTCTTCTTAGTGTAGCAATTGTAATGGCCAGTAGTGTACATTGTGAAAGTAACGATCCTATCACACTCCCTTGAGGTACTCCGGAGATTACCTTAACATTTGTCGAAATTCCGCCGGCCGCGGTGGTCTCGCGGTTCTAGGCGCGCAGTCCGGAACCGTGCGACTGCTACGGTCGCAGGTTCGAATCCTGCCTCGGGCATGGATATGTGTGATGTCCTTAGGTTAGTTAGGTTTAAGTAGTTGTAAGTTCTAGGGGACTAATGACCACAGCAGTTGAGTCCCATAGTGCTCAGAGCCATTTGATTTCAACCACATAGGCCCATTAATTATATCCATTTGTCCTACGATCCTCCTTGAAAACGTGATTGACGTGCGCTTTTTTCCAGTCCCTCGGTAGTCTTCGTCGTTCCACTGAACTACGATAAACTGTTAATAGAAGGGGATAAAGCTTTTTCTCATAATCTTAGTAGAATCTTTTAGGTATTGCATCTGGTCCCGATGCCTTCCAACTACTAAGCGATTGTAGCTGTTCTCTATTCCGTGATGGGTAATCTCAATATCTGTCATTTAGACGTTCGTACAATGACTGAAAGGAGGGACCGTATTATGGTCTTCCGTAGTGAAACAGTTTCGGAAGACCGAATTCATTATTTCGGCCTTCTCTCTGTTATGTTTCGTTTCGGTGTCAGTACTGTCATTGACTGACTGAGGAGCTGATTTCGAGTCGCTTACTGCTTTTGCGTAAGAGCAAAACCTCTTAGGGTTTTTAGTCAGATCGGTTGACAAAATTTTACTTTCAAGGCCTATGAACGCTTCCCTCACCGCTCTCCTTACTCTCATTTTCGCTTCGTTCAGCTTTTGTCTGTCAGTTGGGTTTTGATTCTACTAAAATACTCTGTAATTTGGATCCTGTCACTCTTGCTAAGCAAAAAGATGTTCCTACATTTCTTGATATTCCTCGAAAAACCTATACCCACCGATGCTATGTTAGCCTTATGATCACTGATACCCTCCTCTACCTTAACTGATTCCAGAAATTCATGTCCGTTCGTTGCTAGGAGGTCTAAGATGTTATCTTCACGAGTTAGTCCTCTTATTATCTGCTCCAAGCAATTTTCGGACAAGATAGTCACAACGATTTCAAACGAATCCCTGACGCTGGCAGCACTTTTCATGATATAACTATCCTAATCCATATATGGCAAGCTGAAATCACCCCCTATTACAACGACATGATCAGAAAAGATATTAACAATGTTCAGAAAATTCGCTCTGAAGCGGTCTACCACTACAGCTCCTGGCCCACAGGTTCTGTAAAAGCATCCGGTTTCCATTTTTGACCAACTTTTGAAACTTAACTTCACCAAGATTAATTCCCATTCGGAAACCGAGGTAACCTTGCTAGAAATTATCGAATACTTCACTGCAATAAATACGCTGCGACCATTGGTGACTAAGTAATCCTTACGAAAAATCTGAACGTAGGATTTCGTTGCTATTAACTTTCCATTTCAACCAAATTTTTGTTCCTGTTATTATTAATAAGCTATACCAACTATGTGCAAATGGTTCAAATGGCTCTGAGCACTATGGGACTGCTGTGGTCATCAGTCCCCTAGAACTTAGAACTACTTAAACCTAACTAACCTAAGGACATCACACACATCCATGCCCCTAGGCAGGATTCGAACCTGCGACCCTAGCAGTCGCACGGTTCCGGACTGCGCGCCTAGAACCGCGAGACCACCGCGGCCGGCACCAATTATGTGACCTTTCCTTGGACGCCCCTGTGATTTACTAGTGTCATATTAATCCTTTGTATATACGATCTGGGAGGACGACAACTCTCTGAGAAAACTGTGGCTGACGTATCTTCGATTTCCACAGGAAATTCGTCTCTGATCCCAAGGGGACAGGGGGAGGGGAGGCAATTACCCTAACCTAAAAATCTCCGATGTGCACGTTACTCGCGCTCCGTTACCCTTGTAACCATTTTCTGCGTGTAGTGGACGTCTGACCTATTAAGGCGAACCCTACAATTCTCAACCCGATAATGGAGGTCGAGAAATTTGCATCTGATACTGTCGCAGAATCGCCTGAGCCTCTGGTTTAGATCTTCCACTCTGCTCCAAACCAGAGGACTGCGATAGACCCTGTGTCGAACCCAACCTTGTTCCTCTCTACGTACGTAAACTAGTCCAGAAGGGTGAAACAAGACTCGTCCAGCCAAGCGACATTCTTCCATCACTACATAGCTTATGGAGGTCCCGTCGTGTTGTTTTAGCACTGGTGGTTTCGAGAGTGCGACGTTCTGCACTCACTTTTGTAGCTATCGTCGTCCTCTTATTTTTCCTAACAATCCCCTTCACTGACCGGCAGTCACGATCACTCAACTGGAGGACGACAATGGGATACCAAGAAGGGCAACAAATCGGGGCGTGGAACATCGTCGGGTGTATGTCCCAACACAGCCCAGGGCGCCTCTAGACACGTCTTCGCCGGCCATCGGGGCTCATTTCGAAGCCAATCAATGAGATTCCAGGCCGAAAACGCATCTGGAGATGCCCTGGACAGCGGTGGTGTACCAACCTGACTGTTAACAGCCATATGGCCTGACATCCAGGAGTGAAGGTGTGGGGTGCCGTTTCTTTTCAAGTTAGGACCCCTTTGGTTGTCATACGCGGCGTCCTTAAAGCACAGCGATATACTGCGCCGTTATGTCGTCCTTTATGGCAAGCCATCCTGTGATTACGTTTCAGCAGGATAACGCTCGTCCGCATATGGCGAGAATTTCTGCTGCTTGTCTTCGTTCTTGCCAATCCCTACCTTGTCCAGCAAGGTGGCCGGATCTCTCCCCAACAGAGAACGTTCGAAGCATTTTTTGACAATGCCTTCCAACCATCTCGGGACTTTGACGCTCTAACGCGCCGGTTTGACAGAATTAGGTACGATACTTCCCAGGAGGACATCCAACAACTCTGTGCCAAGCCGAATAACTATTTGCATAAGGACCAGAGGTGGACCAACGTGTTATTGATTTGCTCAGTTTGTGAAGCTCTTCCTCTTGTGTAAATGATCCAATTTTTCTGAAATTGTGATTATTTGTTTCTCTGTACGCGTGCTATTTTTTTTTTCATGGAGTGTACGTTCATCACAGTTTCGATGTAAAGATTCTTTTGCTATAAGCATACCCCACTCACAATTGCCTTAAGGGATCCCAAGTAAGATCCTGTTCTAATCATTCAAGACGCGTAAATCAACTACTATGCTAATCATTTAAAACAACGAAGCCATTCAGTGACAGTTAAATGGCACTCACTTATCCTATATTAAAGGCTTTCTATAAACTCCGTGGCATGAACTGGCTGAAAGGAGGGTCGTAGATAATTTTCTATTCTGGGAGGGTGAAAGATGCAGTTCTGTTCAAGTACATGATGTTCATTCATACCAGTGTACGATACTACAAAATATCAGCAATTGAAATTTCATATACCGTTTCATCGTCTATAATTAGTCCTCAGGTTGTAACTACTGAAAATTATGACACTATAGTGGTAGTTAGGAGTGGTGGTGCTGAGTTGAGACATGTGCTAAACCATTCAGGAAACATTTTTACTATTTACATAAAATCGTAACTGACAAAACAAAATCAAGAGACATTTCGTGGTCCCGCTGGTAGACGTCACCGTGCAGAGTGAAAGCGATCTACATGTAGGGGGGGATATGACTGAGGCAGGGAAACAAGGGGGAAACAAATGGTAGCACAAAAATTTTCCTTCAACAGGGTGGCTTTATTGGAGTGAACAGTTATACTAATTCTCAATGTTTCAAAATTAGCTTTAGTTTACCATTGTTAAACTTTTTTTAAAAAAATAACTTTCAACAGATATTCCTTAATGCCTTTAGTAAAACAATAAGTGATAGGCCTAACGACAAAGTGCAATCCACCCCAACATTTCCACAGGTCATAGACAGAAGTTGCACAATTTAACCCCAAGGATTTGCCAAGATAAAATTTCCCCAAAACGTAAAATATAAATCATTACACTAAAATGCTGCATCAGTTATCAACATAAAAATTCACAAGGAGCCCAAGGCTAGATTTTAACATTTCTGACATCGCAGCAGTAGGCAAGATAAAATTAGCTCAGTTAAGAAATACAATTACACTAAAACTCAAATACAAGTTAAAATTTAACACACACGGCGACAACCGCCAGCTTACAATAGTTCAAAACATTATTCAGTTTCATAAGTGCACAGATGTCACTCCCAAGGGGAGTGTGCGAACCAACTTGAAGCAACTATAACATGGCATAGACCAAGTCGGCAAAACAAGTCAGGAAATGATCACCGTCGCCCACGTACACACTCGCGCACGGGCCCAGAGGAGACCTTAAGGGAAAAAAAATCTTCACGGGGCCCACCGAACCACCGGGAACTAGCAAAATTCACTCACCTTAAACTTTACGTACGATGCCGGGCGAGGAAAGAGAAATTCGTACGGGCTCAGGCCAGCAAAACACCAGACAGACACACAGAATCCCATAAATTACTAAACATAGTTTAATCAATTATCCCCCAAAACCCCGGAACCTGCCACAAGCGAAATTACAGGCCACAGGATCCAAAGGCACTCTGCAAAAGAGTAAGGAGGGAAAAGGTTAAACAAAGTTCTGCAACGGCACAATAGAACGCCAAGAAAAACACACTAAGTAAGGTACATCACCCCAAAAAATGCCTAGAAACACGAACACTGGGGTTTGCCCACGTTTCCAACATAATCATAACAACGAAGATAATCTTCTTAGCCATAGCACGCTGTAGACTATATCCGGGAGCAGCACAGACACAAGTTCCTGCCAAGGCGCGGTCCAGGGAAATCGCCGCGAGAACGATGATCCAGCACGAGAATCGACACCCAGGCCTCAGCAAGCGAAGCCAGACAGGGCAGGAAAGCTGGTAATCAGGCGACGACTCCAGCCACCGACCCAGGGAGCAGCAAATAACACCAGCCCCGGCCAGCGACAGCCCGGAGGGACCCCCGCACGAGGCAAAAGGCAACGCTCGCGCCCAAACTTGACTGCCCGCGCACACGCCACCCGCCGCCAGGAGGCGCCCCGCAACGGAGAAAGAAACACCACTCGGAGGCCCAGCGATCGAGAATCGATCGGGAATACCGCCGCCACGGCACAATGATCTCCAAGGGTAGACTGATAACTGTTTTGATCCATTGTGAATTATGAGCTCACCCAAGGAACGCCAAAAAAACATTACCCAGAGAATAACGCTCCCTTCTCCTTCCTGGACCGTTCTGACAATTATTGCAGAGTGTTTGCTTTCTGTTCGATGAAACACCAACGTGATTAATCTGAAAATGCCACATGTCGCCACTTAGTGGATGTCCAGTTGGGGTACTGGCGTGCAGATTCCAGCCTTCGTTGCCGATGAACTGCAGTCAGTGTGGATGTATTATCCAGGCGCCTGCTGTGGAGGCCCATGCATAGCAACATTCGCTGAACGGTCATTGAGGAGAAATTTTTGGTAGTCCCTTGGTGCATCTGAGCAGCAGATGCTCAGCGGTTGCACGTCTATTTGCCCGTACACATATCCACAGCCGCTGTTGACCCTTGTGTCCCGTGGTGCACCGCTGTTACTTCAGCGCTGATTATGGATAGCACCGTTTTGCCACGCACGATGTACTTTAACCACGATGGCAGACAAACAGTCTACAAACTTCCAGAATGAGATTTTCACTCTGCAGCGGAGTGTGCGCTGGTATGAAACTTCCTGGAAGATTAAAACTGTGTGCCTGACAGAGACTCGAACTCGGGACCTTTGCCTTTCGCGGGCAAGTGCTTTACCATCTGAGCTACCGAAGCACGACTCACGCCCGGTACTCACAGCTTTACTTCTGCCAGTACCTCGTCTCCTACCTTCCAAACTTTACAGAAGCTCTCCTGCGAGCCTTGCAGAACTAGCACTCCCAAGATTCGCAGGAGAGCTTCTGTAAAGTTTGGAAGGTAGGAGACGAGGTACTGGGAGAAGTAAAGCTGTGAGTACCGGGCGTGAGTCGTCCTTCGGTAGCTCAGATGGTAGAGCACTTGCCCGCGAAAGGCAAAGGTCCCGAGTTCGAGTCTCGGTCGTGCACACAGTTTTAATCTGCCAGGAAGTTTCAGTTTACAAACTTAGTAGTTTCGGATATTCTTCCACCTTTGGTCCGAAGGACAACGATCTCACAATTTTGAGCGTCAGATAAATCGCTCCGTTTCGGCATTACTACAATAGCTGCACTGTTTCCCCAGAACCCCCCCCCCCCCCACCATCTCTCCCCCACCCCTGCCGACACGCTTTATGCACACTTCCCTGCTAGTGTTGCCACCTGCTTTCTGTGAGTGGTTATTATACATTTACATCGAACACAGGCGTTGCTGCCATCAATGTGAGTGGACCGTGAATAATGTTCTACAGATGAATAAATAAATAATTATGGTTTACAATGACTGATAGTTAAGCAAAGGTACGACGAAATAATATGCATCTTCCCTATACTGACATATCTTGTTATGTCTCTTAGCGAGGTTGTCTCTCACCTCCAATGGTGTAATGCTCCCTGACCGATTGATGGACAGAAAGGCTAATCCATTTAGTATTCTCGAAACGATAATAACACAATTACCGACTTAAGGGGGATAGGACGTCAAAGGGGCCGACTTGGAGCTGGAGAGTCACCATAGGACATTTTAACTTACATTGTCTATACTCTGACAAAAAAAAAAATCATAAAACTTCCTCAGAAAGGCTAGGAAGGATTCACAATTCACACTCATAGCAGTGGAATTTGAAAAACATAACAAAATAATTCTTTTTACATGTGAAATTTCACCATTTTTTTCCATTTACTACTGCCTGCATTTGTTGGTATAGGTGCACTTTTCTGCGTAAGTAAGAGAGAGTCTTCGATGAATTTTGCGCAGCACACAAACCATTCTTACAGGTAAATGAAACTATAGAATTTATTTAATTTGTGAAAAAATGAATGAGCTGTTACATTCTAAACTTTATGTTTAGAAGAAACTCAAATTTCAGTTTTTACCACAGTTTTTAATAGATTTGCAAAATTCTAGAGTTTCATTCCTCTGTAAGTATGTTTTGTATGCTGTGCAAAATGAATAAAAGTGTACCTATAGCAACAAATGCAGCCAATAGTAACTGAAAAGACAATGAAATTTCGCATGCAAAAAAATTATTTTGTTGTCTTTTTGAACTTCCACTGCTATGCGTACCAATCCTCAATCCTTCCAGGTCATGCCGACAAAGTTTTGTGAATTTATTTGTAAAAGCATAGACAGTGGAAATTAAAATTTCCTGTGGTGCCTCTCCATCTCCAAGTCGGTCCGTTTGACGTCCTACCCCCTTAATTCAACTGATACAGCAACATACATAGTTTATTTCTAGAACTTGGAAATATAAATAAATAATGATCTAATATCTGATATATGGCCTAATGTGAGACCACAAACTTTTAAACTTGCCTGTCTCGTAGAATTTCGTAGGTATGTTTTTATTGTCCTTAAAGTGGAAATGACCTCACTACTGTGGCTGTAGCTACAGGAAGGGTTGTCATTGTCTTCAGAAGATTACTTGTATTTGAATACACGTCTTTGTTGCATTACAGCAGAGTTTCCATGTCAGATGAAGCTCTGGAAGCTTTCTGTTGTTTATTACTTTGTACACAACGGTAAGGAGAGGTGGGCAACAAAGTGGTGCAGCAGCTGTCGTCATAGGAAAGCTGGACAGGAGCAGAAATGACAAGCGAACAAGTAAATACAAGAAACAGAAGTACTTTCTCCAAGTGTAGGAAGACTTTTTACTAATGAGCAGGCAGCAACAAAGGCTAGGTAATACAGGGTGTCCTGTCCCTGGTTACATAAATTGATAACTCAGGCTAGAAGTAAGATACAAATATGAAACTAGTGTCTAATTGTTTACAAACTATAAAAGTTTTTTTCACACATCAGTAAACTTTCACATGAGCACCCTTGGTAGCACGTAGCATATCTAGGCGATATTCAATTTCTGTCCACACATTAGCCAACATTGATTCAACAACTGTGGTTGTCTGTTGCCGCAGGGTTTCAAGACCTGGTACACGTGTTCGGTAGACCTCGTCCTTGACCTGACCCCCCCCCCCCCCCCAAAAAGAAAGTCTAATGGGGTTACGTCAGGAGAGCGTGGAGGCCAAACCGTTGGCCCATCACGACCAATCCATCGCCCAGGAAAGGTCATATCGCCGGCCGCGGTGGTCTCGCGGTTCTAGGCGCGCAGTCCTGAACCGTGCGACTGCTACGGTCGCAGGTTCGAATCCTGCCTCGGGCATGGATGTGTGTGATGTCCTTAGGTTAGTTAGGTTTAAGTAGTTCTAAGTTCTAGAGCCATTTGAACCAAAGGTCATATCGAGATAGGCACTGAAGTCCAAACTCCAATAAGGCGGTGCACCGTCTTGCTGAAACAAGACATCGGAGTGATACTGAAGCAGCTGAGGAACAGCATACAGTTGCAACATGTCCAGATACACTGCAGATGTGATGGTAGCCTCAGCGAAGAAGAAAGGCCCGATAATTCGATCGTGCAATAGCGTACACCAAACATTCACCTTTGGACTGCCTCTGGTGCACTCGATGACCTCGCCAGGGTGTTTTAAACCTCAAATGCACACATTATGGCGATTCACTACTCCACTGACAAGAAAGGTCGCTTCGTCGGAAAAGGCAATTCGTCTGAGATAACCATCATCGTCTTCAATACGTGATAGCATTTCGACCGCAAAGTCATATCGACGTGTACTGTCATTGGGCAACAAGGGCTGAACGATTTGCACTCTGTGTGCACGAAACAATAAACGTTTGTGTAAAATGTTATGGAGAGAGCTTTTTGGCATCTGAAATTCACGTGAGGCCCTGCGCACCGGTTTCTTCGGCCTTCGCAGAAAAGACTGCCTTACAGCTTCCACCCCGTCTGCTGAGGTTCTTGGTCGACCAGACCTCTGAAGGTCATCAACCGATCCTGTGTTCTTGAATATCTGATACCAGGCTTTAATGCTCTTGACATCAGGTGGATTCCTTCCAAATGTTGTCTGGAAGTGTCTCTGCACTGTGGTTGGTGATCGTGTCTCATGGTACCACAGGACACACTGTGCCTTCTCCTTATTGGTTAACATGGCTTCTTGGGCACTGCACCTCACCCACTACGTACTGCGAACCTGAAACAGAAAAAAACTTTAATAGTTGTAAACAATTTGACACAAGTTCCATATTTGTATCTTACTTCTAGCCTGCTTAATCAATTTATGTAATCAGGGAAAGACTTTTCGGACACCCTGTGCAATGGCAACAAGAGCATCGTAGGGTGAGGCTCTCTTAACTAATGTACGAGCTATAGGGACAGGGGTGCGACTGGCCTCTGTCTCGGTGGCGACCCCACTGCGATTGCGGCTGGGCCGCACCTCATTGCGAATGGGCCGTGTGGCTGCCACCAACCATCCTATATTGTGGCGGCAGTTCGTGATCGTCGTACGCAGCCGCTGCAGGAGTGGCTCAGCGGGGGTGCTCCACTGGTTTCGTCGGATACTGCATGACCACTGTCGGCGTCTGACACAAACTTGTGTTGCCGTTACCAACTGTAGGACGCCTGTGGGGTGGTATCGATCTATGAGACCATACTTTCACAGATTTCCTTCTCCATAAATGCAAATAAGAAAGAACATCTTCAACTTTTCTATCTGTTTAAGAGTACTCCACTGGTTGAAATAGGGAACAATGAAGAAAATGCAGACAGCACTTTGTGTGTTTTGTAAACTATGACTTTGTTACAAGACAGTCTAAAATTGAATGAAGATTTCCTCTCAGAGAGGTCACAGTTCGTAGTGGTAGAAGGTAAATCATCGAGTAGAACAGAAGAGATTTCTGACGTTCCGCAAGCTAGTGTCATAGGCCCTCTGCAGTTCCTGATTTACATAAATGATCTAGTTGATAATCTGAGCAGCCCCCTTATGTTGTTTGCAGATGACGCTGTAATTTACTGTGTAGTAAAATCATCAGACGATCGATTCCAATTACAAAATGTTGTATAGAGAACTTCTGTATGGTGCGAAAAGCGGCAATTGGCACTAAACAAAGAAAAGTGCGAGGTCATCCACATGGGTACTAAAAGAAATCCAATAGATTTTGGGTATACGATAAATCGCACAAATCTAAGGGCTGTCAGTTCGACTAAATACCTAGGAATTACAATTACGAGCAACTCAAATTGGAAAGACATCATAGGTAATATTGTGGGGGAGGCGAAACAAAGAACACTTAGAAGATGCGACAAACCCACTAAAGAGACAGCCAACATTACACTTGTCCGTCCTTTGCTGGAATATTGCTGCGCGGTGTGGGATTCTTACCAGGTAGGATTGACGGAGGACATCGAAAAAGTGCAAAGAAGGGCAGCTAGTTTCGTGTTATCGCGCAATAGGGGTGAGTGTGTCACTCACTGAAACAAAGGTGGGTTTCTTTGCGGCGAGATCTATTTACGAAATTTCAATCACCAACTTTCTCTTCCGAATGCAAAAACATTTTGTTGACACCCACCTGCGTAGGGAGAAATGATCATCATAATAAAATAAGAGGAACCAGATGTCTAACGTAAAGATTTAGGTGTTCCTTTTTCCCACGCGCCATTCGAGAGTGGAATGGTAGAGAAGTAGTATCAAAATGGTTCGATGAACCCTCTGCCAGGGACTTAAGTGTGAATTGCAGAGTAACCATGTAAATGTAGATGTAGATGTAGATCCTCGGTAGTACTCTTCAGGCTCACATATCAAGTAGTTTCGTCTTTTTAGATCTTAACAAGACTGAGACGGCCAGCTGTTGATAGATCTCAATTGTTCTCTCAAAAAGTGTCCCAAAAGTTTTTGTGACATCAGACCTCAGGATTTCCAGTTCATTTGCAGAGTCTTCATCTACTTCCATGACTTTAGTAAAGCGTTTTTTTCCTCAGTGCATCTGTCATTTGGAGCATAAGCCCTTATTTTTAATGCATTTAAAAGGACACTAGAAACAGACTAATTGATTTCCAGTGTGGCGTTTATGGTCTGTTTAAATGGCAATCCTACGAAATAGTGAATGAATGATACAAAAGCTACACTTATTGTCACGTAAGATTAGTACGATTAAATTAGCACATTTACTTAATAACATTTCAGTCTTACAAAATGTTAATAAAGAAACTTACCCTGAAATATAACTTCAGGTAAATGGACAAACAGCACAGCAGAAATAACGCTAAGTATTGCATTTGCCTCCTTTTTATGTGGTGACGAAACGTTTAAAACTTCCACAGAATCTATTAATCGTTTAACCGTCATGTAAACAAACATGGTTGGTCAGTGACCTAGGACACAGTCACCGGATGTTGTTATGCATTTGGAAATGGGTCCAACGTTTTAGATATATCGTTGTTACGTCACTACTAATGAAACTCAGAGACACTGTGAAGTCTGAAGCACTAAACGCCTTCACGTTTTTGATAATCACTACGATGTTTAAGCCATGTTTCTTTTATTTCAGGTTTTAGTGATTTCAGACACAATAGTTCCGTTTCATATATATGGAAAGCATCAGTGCTTAGTTAAGCTACGACATCAGTGGAGTGTGAAGTGCGGAGAACGCAGGAAGGAGAACTTTGTCGCTACGTTCGGGCGGGACGTAAGTGGGAGAATGTTGTCTGTCTGCTTTAAAGCGGTGCAATTATAGGCACGCGAGCGTGCGGTTAATCAGCAGCTAAGGTACGAGGGAGGGAAGTTAAATAGTGGCAAGTATTTATTCACAACAGATACAAAAGAGTTACATGTTTTGACCTGTTACTGTCCTTCAAATTAGTCACCAGCGTTGTGTGGAAGGCGTAGTATACCGTTAGCAGAGCCTGTTCTGTTGATGGTGCGAATGGAGCGGTCTACTACCTGTCGAATCTCTGCAACAATTCTGAAGTGTATGTCACGAAGTGGTTCCTTCATCTTCGGAATCAATCAAAGTCACAAGGACTTACTTCAGGGGCGTGTGGTGGATGGTTCAGTTCTTCCCAGTCCCATCGACCGAACAGAGCAGCCACAGCTTATGCTGTATGCGCCCGCGCATTGTCGTGCAAAATGATGGATGGGTTGCGCAGAAAGTGTCGCCGCTTCTTTCGCAAAGCTGGTCGCAGGTGATGCTCCGAAAACGAACAGTAAAACTGTGCATTGACGGTCTGCCTTGGAGGAACGTAGTGCGTTAGGATAACACCATCACAGTCGTAAACGAGATCACCACAACTTTCACCATACTGGGGCTCTGACTCACTTCCGACTTTCGCGGCAACCCGTAATGACGACATTCCATGGATTTATGTATCAGTTTTGGCTCGTACGGTGTGGCCCATGTCTCGTCCAGTGTTAGGATACGACGCAAGAAAGCCACTACTTCGTGCTCATAGCGCTCCACGTGCGTCTGAGCAGCGTCGTAATGCATCCATTTCCGCATTTCCGTCAAGTCAAGAGCCCGTCGTGATGCAATTTTTCGCATGCCCGGGCGTTCCTTCAGGATGCGGAGCACATTCATGGGCGGTAATCTGGCTGGTTTCGTGGGCGAGCTCACGACTCGTATGGCTCGATCACTGTCCACTAACGCGGCAACAGCATGCAGGTTTTCTTTAGAGACTCTAGGACGACCTGCCCGATGCATTTCTGCCTCAGTTTGCCGCCCTCGTTGAAGGCTTTTACCCAATGTGCCGCAGTTCTGTAAGGCAATGCCGATTCCCCGCACGCCTCTTCAAGACCTTGATGACCCTGTCGTGCTGTACGACCTCTGACACATTCAGTCTTGATCCAACACCGTTTTTCCTGTTTCGAAAACGTAGTGACACCGTTACGTTAGACCGCTCGCTCAAGAGTGACGTAGTTTCCCTTGATTGTGCGCATCCCGGTGACGTGGGACGGGCGAGTCCATTTGCTCGGAGGTAAGGTAGGTATGTCAACAACGTGTGCTATCAGCGACCATTGCAAAGTGTCTCCACAGCAGTGTTGCCACTATTTAAGTTCCAACCTACGTATAAATCACACGCGGAAGTAACAAGCTTCTGTAAAGGCATGTTCACACATATTCGTTACACTGTTTATTTTTCAGTTCAAACATAAGACGAGTTTGCCGTACTGCTATGGTGCTACTTCTATTAGATCGTTGAAGTTGGTAGCGGTCGTAAAGTCGTCAAGAAGTGTACCGATACGTACCGATGACAAGTAGGGAGGCGAAGCTCAACTTACAAGAGGAGGCCACGACGTTTGGAACGCGGATTTACTGCAAACTTCGTACACTCGTAGTACTCCATGAGGACAACAAAATGTGTCAGCAATAGAATCGCAGGATAATTTCGATCGTCGAATTAGCGGCTCCGGCCGATTGGTGCCGGCACGGTAGCTCAGCGTGTTCGGTCAGAGGGTTAACAGCCCTCTGTAATGAAAAATCTGATTTTAAAAAAAAGTGTTCGGTCAGAGCGTTAGCTACCCTTTATAACTACAAAAAACCGGGCAAACGGATGAACGAACAAACTGCGTGGATGTCATCGGACGTCCGCCCTCAACAAATTCAACGAAAAATATTGAACAAGTTTTTTTAAGTGTTTGACGTTCAAGGCGCTGGATCGCTAGATCGAGTTCCCGTTCCTCGGTTTTTTTTTTTTTTTTGAAATTTTCAACAGAGTCATTTTGTTTATTATTTATATTACAATTGATATAATGGGGAAAATACGTGTAATCAGATGCACTTTTATTAAATTTACAATGTTATTGGGCAGTACACTAATTTTTGTTATCACAAATAATGTAATATTCATAACTATCGACTAGTAAACGATCCAACGCATGAAGTGATACTGAAAATGTATGCTTGTTAATCATTTGAGAAATGCGTTATACCTGGAAGGAGCCCGAGACAACTTGTTACTTCCAAGTTTTGACCGGCACGGACGGCTTTCGAAAGACGTACAATTAATCGTCGCTTTCGACATTACAAGTTACAGGATGGTATTTTTCGTAAAAACATGGAAAACATAAAGTTAAACGGCACCAGCCGCATTGAATAAAAGCTATGTTTCCGCATACGCAAGGTCTTTTGACGTTTTCCGTGCTTCGTTAACATTTTCAAAAACCTCTCTTGCACACCATAGTTTGGAAGCAAACCGTGCATAGCTCAATATTTCCTTAAAAATCGGCGCTGATAATTGGTTATGCAGTATCGAGTGTATTTTAATAGCGTCTTCCGAGAAGCAATTTCTCATTCTGTTTCATTTAATACGGTTTTGAAGACACGGACAAGCATACATTTTCAGTACCACTTGATGCGTTTGGTCGTTTACTAGTCGATAGTTATGAATATTACATTATTTGTGATAGTAAAAATTAGTAGACTGACAAATAACATTGTAAATTTAACAAAAGTTCATCCGATTACACGTATTTTTCCCATTATATCAATTTTAATATAAATAGTAAAGAAAATGACTGTGTTGAAAATAAAAAAAAAGAACGGAACTCGATCCAGTGATCCAGCGGCTTGAGCGCCAATTTTTTTTTTTTTTTTTTTTTTTTTTGTACCGTTCGCCGAATTTTCTGAGAGCGGACGTCCGATGACACCCGTGTAGTTTGTCCCTTCATCTGTTTTCCTAGTTTTTTTATTATAAAGGGAAGCTAACGCTCTGACCGAACAGCTGAGCTACCGTGCCGGCACCACTCGGCCGGAGCCGCTTCATGGTTAACGTGAGCACGCACAGATATATATTCGACGACGGAAATTATCTTGCGATTCCCGGGTTCCCGAGTTCGATTCCTGGCGGGGTTAGGGACTGTCTCTGCCTCGTGATGACTGGGTGTTGTCTGATGTCCTTAAGTTAGTTAGGTTTAAGTAGTTCTAAGTTCTAGGGGACTGATGACCATAGATGTTAAGTCCCATAGCGCTCAGAGCCATTCGAATCATTTTTATCTTGCGAGTATCTCAATAACGCTTGAGAAGTACCCGCTACTGCTTACACATTTTGTTGTCCTCATGGAGTGCTGCGAGTGTACGAAGTCTGCAGTAAATCCGCGTTCCAAACGTCGTGGCCTTCCCTTGTTAGCCGGCCGGAGTGGCCGAGCGGTTCTAGGTGCTACATCTGGAACCGAGCGACCGCCACGGTCGCAGGTCCGAATCCTGCCTCGGGCAGTTGTAAGTTCTAGGGGACTGATGACCTCAGAAGTTAAGTCCCATAGTGCTCAGAGCCATTTGAACAATCTGAACTGTTTGAAATAAATCTAATACAATTGTGTAGGTTTCCGCGGCCAGAGACAGTCGACATAAAAGTTATCTAGGTATGGCACCGCGTCATAATGTTTAAAACTACTGCTGCTGGACAAAATCCAACGTCTGTAGACCCAGAAGAAGGCCGCTGCAACCGTGGCCGAAACGTTGGTTTTTGTCCAGCAGCAGTAGGTTTACACATTATGACGCGGTACCGTACCCAGAAAGCTTTTATGTGGAATCTAATACATTTGTTTGTAATAAAGACAACATGCAAAATTCAAGTGCCGGCTTGTGATTTGTTCATTTTGTGTACAGGCAGTTATCAGAATATTTTTGGCGGTAAGGAAGAGCACTCCGTGGCCGGTGCTACGGCGATGTCATCGGGGACCAGGCTCCGTTTTCACGTAAGCATTTCGGCCTATTGTGTCTCATTCAGGCACACATTCGCTCGTCCACTTAAACTGACGTGGCGATTTCCTCACGCACGGCCGCTAAAAATGGTTCAAATGGCTCTGAGCACAATGGGAGTTAACATCTGTGGTGTTCAGTCCCCTAGAACTTAGAACTACTTAAACCTAACTAACCTAAGGACATCACACAACACCCATTCATCACGAGGCAGAGAAAATCCCTGACTCCGCCGGGAATCGAACCCGGGAACCCGGGCGCGGGAACCGAGAGCGCTACCGCACGACCACGAGATGCGGACGCACTGCCGCTACTGGTTGTCTAAATGCTTCATCATATTGCAGCAATTATTTTAAATTAATTTTGTGTGTGTTTAAATTACCCTCCCTACCCCCAGCACCACATCTTGGAACAACATTAAAAGCACCTTTAACTGTAGTTCTACTCCTGGTTGAGCTTTTGAATAAAGTACAGGAGAAAAGCTCTTTACAATTTACAGATTATGGAGCAGGATTGACATGTGACGTAACGCTTGAATGTAAGCTACTGAACCAGCTAAAAACGAACTAAAAACGAACATTCTGAAAGGCAAAAGCCCCAAATTATTGGAGATTTACTCAAAAATCTGACAGAAATATAAAGCCATTGTAAATGAATGTTTCTGTGAGCAAACAATCCTGTTGGGAGAGCATCTGCAACTGACCATCGTATTAGACAGGTAAATCACCACTTCAGTTGTAAGACTTTTATAATTTTAAATGACGACCAGCTATCCAACGCCAGTCATCAGGTGGAACTGCAATATTTTACTCTCCAGCCCAAGGGCCATGCTTCAAATATTGAAGAGGAAACTGAAATTATCTGCAGCATTAATCGTAATCCGTTGTACACTTTGAATGAACAAACCCTCAGTGCTACTGAATAATTTTACTTTCTTGAAGCAGGTTACTTCCTCTTTCAAGTTTCTGATAATTATGCTTTGCATGTGTATGCTTTTAACAGACGTATCAATTCCTGGTTGTGGCACGTTACTCAACTTTGCTAAAGCGACTATATGGCATTTGCTTATTACTTACACCAAGAACTTTGTGGCTCAGTTAGTTTTTCTTCTGCACAGTGGTAAGAATCCTGCTTCCAATAGAATTCTGAACACTATTAATGGTTTTATTAACTTCTGATTATGACAAACCACTGGTACATTACTAATTGTATTGCCACTAAATAGTACTTGTCTATCGTTTACAGCAACTCTTTTTTATTTATTGTATTTCGATACCCCCTTCCGGAGGAGGGGCGGGCTAGCACCAGCTCAATACGCCGCTCTGCAGTCTACAGATAAAGTTGAAAAACATAATGAGTAGATATAACAACAAAACAGGTGATAAAACGGTGACTGCTTAGATCGAACATGGTGAAAAGTCGCGAAGAAAGTGTAAAAAACAAAGGGTGGGCGGTACCAATTAAAACACATGGTAGTTAGACAGCCACAATTAAAAACCTGGCGACAGTCTGGTTTCTGTTCCCAACACTTAGAAAATGGGCCGTACAACACTGAACACTCACGGAAAACGCTGCACTATTGAGTACAATTGTTTATTGTGGGGGAGGGGAGGGGTGGAGGTCCCGGACAGATGAGGGCGAAAAAAAGGGCGAGGAGAGGAAAAGCAAAACGGGGGGGGGGGGGGGTGCGATGGAGAGAGAGGACAAAGATAAGGGGAGACAGGGTGGATGTGAGAAGGTGGGGGAATACCATGGAGGGGAAACTGAAAGGACTTGGGGGGAGAGAAAGGACTCAAAGAGAGGATAGGTGGGGAAAAGGATTGAAACAGGGAGGAGTGTGGACGAGAGGGAGGGGAAGATGAGGAGCACAGTTGATAGGAGGGATAAATGGAGGGAGAGAGGGCATCATCTGGGAGGGGGAGTTGACAGAAGCCACTGTGGGAGAGGAGATGGAGTTGAGGTGGAGGGTAGGGGGGACACAACAATGAAGGCACCTCAGTGCATAGGGGTTGCAGAGGAGAGGAGCAACTAGGGGATGGGGGGGGGTGATTGAGTCGGTGGGAGTTGTAGAGTACTCGGATATGTTCAAGGAAAAGGAGCAGATGGGGGAAAGGAACCAGGTCATAGAGGATCCACATGGGGGACGGGAGGCGTATACGGAAGGTGAGGTAGAGTCATAGAGTTCGAGGATCTGGAGGGTCTTATAAAATTTGGGGGGGGGGGTTATCGAGGCGGGACTGGCATAACCGAGGATTGGACGGATTAAGGATTTGTAGGTGTGGAGGATGGGAGAGGGTTTCATCCCCCATGTCCGGGCAGAGAGGACTTTAAGGAGATGGAGGCAGTTGCAAGCTTCGGGTTGGATACAGTGGAGATGAGGGATCCAGGTAAGGTGACGGCCAATGGTGAGTCCAAGGTAGGTGTGGGTGGGGGAGAGGCGGAGGGGACTGTCACAGATTCACAGATGGTAAGGGAAAATTTACAGCAAAAAATTCATTGTACATTTAGGTTCTATTCTGCATGTGTCTCTTTAAGCTAGTAGCTTTTCAGTCAGTGGTTTTTCTTACCTATTTGTATTTTAATGAGTTCATTAATCCTTTAAAATTTGTCTTTTTATACTTTTATATGCACCTTCACGTCGTTTATATCACTTTATAATATTTTTCACCAGTTCCCCCTTTAATATTGTCAATTTAAATGTGAACGACCCGGCTAGTCGGTGTCATACCATTTACTTCGATTTGTCCCGACAGATGGCTGTAGTATCGGCACACCGAAGCTTACCATACAGCGCCCTCCTTCGTGAGCACCACTTCGTGCTCTGCACTCGCTTGCGGTGCTCGCCTCCACCCGACACAGTCTCACGGCACCCAGGGTCGCAGCAGGCGACGTTACGTGTCCTCGTACTTATGTTATACAATGCCTCATCACCTAAGCGGTTTCATTGTTTTATTATTAGTTGTCGTGACGTTATTGCGACTTCTTCCTCTCTCACTTTTCTAGCCCGACAGCAGACTTCATTAATTTTAGCTGTTTAATGCATGCAAGCATACGAAAAGATTAATTTCAAGCACACTTCTCTTGTTTGTTTTCTGTAAATGCAGCTGATGATGGGCATTTGTCAGCCAAAATCGGTCGTCATTTTAAAAAGAAATGCAGCCCTTTGACTGAAGCGATGATTTCCAGGGCTTATTAGGTGTGTAATTTCACAAAGTATTCGCAATTGCGAATATGGACTACCATCAGCTATATAACGGAATCACGACAATGAAAATTTGTGCCGGACCCGGTTGACGACAATATGGAAGTTTGGATCTGGCTGTGAGTCTTGCTGTGATATCCAAATGGTAAGGTGATCGCTAGCAGTAACCGGGAAATCCGGGTTCGGGTCCCGATCCGGCATAAATTTTCAAAAATGCTTCAAATGGCTCTGAACACTATGGGACTTAACATCTGAGGTCATCAGTCCCCTAGACTTAGAACTACTTAAACCTAACTAACCTAAGGACATCACACACATCCATGCCCGAGGCAGTATTCGAACCTGCGACCGAACCGCCTAGAACCGCTCGGGCACAGCTGCCGGCGCACAAATTTTCATTGTCATCATTCCATTCTACTGCTGATGGTAATCCACATTCGCAGTTGCGAATACATTTCATGCGGACTAAGGCGCTGCAGTCATGGACTGTGCTGCTGGTCCCAGCGGATGTTCGAGTCCTGCCTCGGGCATGGGTGTGTGTGTCTGTCCTTAGGATAATTGAGGTTAATTAGTGTGTAAGCTTAGGGACTAATGACCTTGGCAGTTAAGTCCCATAAGATTTCACACACACACATTTCATGTCATCTATGTTAGGTTTACGTATTTTATTTTTAACGTATATTTGGTAGCACGGTTGTCGGGACTGGTAGTCTAGTGCTATAGTGCGTGTTGGATGCCTAGAGGTCGCGGGATCAAATTCTGGACGGCCCACTGAAATTTTTGGTCTGCTTTTATTTCATCCAACCTCACATTTCAGTGATGTGAGGAGTCGTCAGGAAGGGTACGTGGTTTGGATCCCATGTTAAACTGTAGGCCCCCTTCTTCGGTTGGATAATTGTGGTAGATTAATGAGAAACGCCGTAATGGCGTCCAACCGTCCACTGAGTCACACGCAATAGCACAGCTTCATCTGCAGGGCTCTGACCTATCGTTGAGGCCGAACTCCCGTCGTTTTGACATTGAAGTGGAGGTCTCTGTGGCATCGATAGTTACGATGCCACAACGTAGGTGCACGCTCTCGTAAGTTGGCACTACGAGTGAAGACTAACTACGCCTACCACAACGCAAACTGGCCGACGCTGTGGAGCTCAGGGAGTGCCTTCTTGATTTCGTCCATTTCATCAAGAGCAGACAGCTTGGGAGTATCGCTTCTTCTACCGAGTGGGCTAGCTTGCTATTGAGACTTTGTATTAGTTACATTCAGTTAAAGTCTGGACAGCAACGAGTATTTGTTAGTTTTGAGATTATACAGAACAGTCATCCTAACCTCACAGGATTAGACATGGACTACGGCTTCACACCTACGTGCTCATGCTAACCAGTGTTATGCATTTGATATTTACTTGTGTTTTTGACTGTATTAAAAGTCTAAAGTTACATGCAGTACCGAAGTGCTTCACCTCTCCTGCTCCTACTCGCTTCCTTCACTGTCGGCCTATATTACAGAAGCAGTTCACAGTTGCAGACCCACGCACCGCCTATCCAGGCGCATTACCAACAATGAACGCAACAACTTCAGGAAGTATACGAAAGAAATAACATTTTAGTCTACAGTTTTCAGTGCCACGTGTTGGACACACCTACATGGGAAGCGACAGTGACGATTACATGCCAGGGGATGGGCTGAAGATGGTACTTTGTACCGAAACCGGCAGCCAGTAGGCAAAATTAAAAAAAAGCTACAACTATAGACTAAAACATAGAGTCTATTTTTTAAGTGCACTGTTCGCTGTTGCAACTGACAGTATGTCGAGAGACACGCAACATACAAAAGTAAGTATTCATTAGGGTGAACATTGTGGAAGGGAGCAATGAAAACTTAGTCTACTTTCCTGAACGAAATGAAACCCAATCACCGCTCTTATTAAATAGTTACCTGGTATCGTATTGTCCATGGTGTAAGGTCGCACTGCATTATAGCTCCGCAGAAGGAAAAACTACTAGATCTGTTTTGTTGCTAATTAAGTCTGCCAAGCCCGCAATATTGGTATTAGAGAGTCTGGGTTTCATCGTCTAGAATGACTTAAAGCGTACCGCATTTAGTATCTGAGGTAATTTTCGTTGTAATGGATGACGTAAGACCATTCGGCTCGTAAACAGCTGCCAAATCCATTTCCATTACAGATATTGGTATCGTTTTAAAACAGTCTCCACGAAGATGCAGAGCTGCTGATCGTATACGGTCGTGATGTGGGAGTGTAGTAATTCAACATGTAGCCATATCCTTCTTACTCCTACTTAACTGTTTGTGCAGACGTAACAGGGAGGTCGGCCGGTCAGTCAGAGCAAGACAAACCTTTGAGGAAGTTAATTCTCTTATGTGCCAAAGACTGGAGTTACTTCATATGTCTTTGCCGTGTCAATTGAATTTATAATCATGTGTGCAGAAATTCAACATTAGTGTACGCTAAAATAATATGGTTCTTACCTAAGAAGGATATTGCTTCTGTGTATAGTAAAGACAGCCAGATGGAATTCCTCAGGCGGTACATCCATTCACATCTCGATTAACCCAGTTAGTACAATGCTGACATCTCGCTGCTGGTGGCTCAGAGTACGTTTCTTGTCCTAGTGCTTGGCATATATAACAAAGTCGTTCGCTTATTGTAGAAAGGCGACAGGATAATATAACCGCTTACCAGACGATTATAAATTAGCGGACTTAAGAGATCTTCTTGTGGTAAACCTTTTTAGCCGGTTCTGGAAATCAGTTGCCTATGCGTCGTGCTTAACCCTGAGATCTTGTGTCGTAGTAAATGCGACCACCCGTTGACTTTTTCGGTGATAATACACATTACATACGGTGTGTTGTAACGAAAAACTTCCGACATTTGAAAATAAGTATAACAGACAGAAATGGTACTGCAAACCAATTATAAACTAAATACTGTGTTACGAGTTGAATTACTCTGTACTAATGTTGATAATGACACGGCTGATATTGTGAATAAAACGCCATACTATCCAATAAAAGCCTGCTGCAAGAAAGGCAGTTGCAACCTGATACGCGGCTGGTTTTTGGCAGTTCACAGAGGCAACATCTTTGCTCCGCGGTTTTTCGAAAAGGAGGGGTATCAGGTACGTCCCACGGTTACATTGCCATGGTTGAGAACTTCTTACGGATTCAGCTCCAGAATTCAGGCTTGGCTAACTGTGACGCGGCGTTCCTGCGAGTTGGCGCTACATTAACAACACTGGGATATCAGTGAAAATGTTCAGAGATGTGTTTCCTGGAAAAGAGATCTCTTTACGCAAATATGTTGCTTGGCCAGACCTCTCCCCAAACGACTATTTCTTTGAAGTTTGCCAGACTTTAGAGAGTAATTCAAGCGAAGGTAGCAGCTATTCCACAAGACACAGCACGTCAGCTGATGACAGATATCAAATATCGTCTTGAAACACGTCTTGTTTGCAATGGACACGTAGCAAGAGCAGTTTTCAAAAGATAGTATTACACGTTGTTGTCATACACACCGCATATTTTGAGAAAAACAAGTTTCTCTCTGTGTTTTATTATTCTTTCAAACGTGGGAGGTTTTTTTATGATCACCTATTTAGAAAAACTGCAGAAGTGCTGAAGATCTAGTCTCAGAGACGGTAGTTCTACATCCAGGTCGTATAGAGATAACTCGACATAACCGCCTTCTTCGCCATTGCATATCATGTGACATGCATCGTAAGTTACTCGTTGTGTAGAAGTAGTTCATGATATATTGACACGACGGTGTAGTGACATAATGAGAATATTTCGAAACGTGTAACAGGTGTCTTTTTTATCTGTACAACCACTTTGACTAAATCAGCGATTCGACCTGGCTCATAATCGAAGCTCTGACTTTTATTATCCCTCCGCGTCTCGGTCGGAAATGAACTTAATTTGTGTGGCGCTCCACTTTGTACTGTGGCACAACCGATAAACGTGAATTAGCAAAGCTGCTCCGCGAACTCTCTTAATGTCGAGGCATAATTTAGCGCTCTTTCCCGGCGGTAGACACGCCGCACCGTAAAGTTCCGCGCGCGCACGGCACTGAGTCTCTGTGCAGGTAGTAAAAGACGAAGACGAATAAACTAGGCGTATAGAAGTTTGCCGCGGCAAATCTTATCTCTTGCTCCGTCCTGTCGCAGAGCAGCGAACGAACAAATGGCTGTTTTAACAAGTACAGCAATCCAGGGTGAGTCACTTAACATTACTGCTGGATATATTTCGTAAACCATATCAAATACTGACGAATCGATTCCACAGACCGAACGTGAGGAGAGGGGCTAGTGTAAATGGTTAATACAAACCATAAAAAAAATGTACGGAAATATGTTTTTTAACACAAACCTACGTTTTTTTAAATGGGACCCCGTTAGTTTTGTTACCACATCTGAACATATAAACAAATACGTAATCAGTGCCGTTTGTTGCATTGTAAAATGTTAATTACATACGGAGATATTGTAACCTAAAGTTGACGCTTGAGTACCACTCCTCCGCTGTTCGATCGTGTGTATCGGAGAGCACCGAATTACATAGGGATCCAAAGGGAACGGTGATGGACCTTAGGTACAGAAGAGACTGGAACACCACATTACGTCCACATGCTAACACCATTTTATTGGTCTTTTTCACTGACGCACATGTACATTACCATGAGGGGTGAGGTACACGTACACACGTGGTTTCCGTTTTCAATTACGGAGTGGAATAGAGTGTGTCCCGACATGTCAGGCCAATAGATGTTCAATGTGGTGGCCATCATTTGCTGCACACAATTGCAATCTCTGGCGTAATGAATGTCGTACACGCCGCAATACATTTGGTGTAATGTCGCTGCAGGCTGCCACAATACGTTGTTTCATATCCTCTGGGGTTGTAGGCACATCACGATACACATTCTCTTGTAACGTACCCCACAGAAAGACGTCCAGAGGTGTAAGATCAGGAGAACGGGCTGGCCAATTTATGCGTCCTCCACGTCCTATGAAACGCCCGTCGAACATCCTGTCAAGGGTCAGCCTAGTGTTAATTGCGGAATGTGCAGGTACACCATCATGCTGATACCACATACGTCGACGCGTTTCCAGTGGGACATTCTTGAGCAACGTTGGCAGATCATTCTGTAGAAACGCGATGTATGTTGCAGCTGTGTGGGCCCCTGCAATGAAGTGAGGACCAATGAGGTGGTCGCCAATGATTCCGTACCATACATTTACAGTCCACGCTCGCTGTCGCTCTACCTGTCTGAGCCACCGATGATTGTCCACGGATCCGTAATGCATGTTCCGTAGATTCACTGCCCCGTGGTTTGAGAAACCCGCTTCATCGGTAAACAGGTGGAACTGCAACGCATTCTCTGTTAATGCCCATTGACAGAATTGCACTCGATGATTAAAGTCATCACAATGTAATTGCTGATGTAGCGACACATGGAACGGGTGAAAGCGGTGACGATGTCGTATGCGCATGACACTACTTTGACTCAGTCCACCGGCTCTCGCAATGTCCCGTGTACTGATGTGTGGGTTCATGGCAACAGCAGCTAACACACCAACTGCACCCGCTTCTCCTGTGACGGGCCTGTTACGGACCCGTTTGCGTGCTACGACCATACCTGTTGCATACAGTTGGCGGTAGACGTTTTTGCAATGTGCGGCACGTTGGATGCTCTCTGTCCGGGTACCGTTCTGCATACATCCTGCAGGCTTCAGCTGCATTTCGTCGGCACTCGCCATAAATGAGTATCATCTCCGCCTTTTCAGAGGTCGAATACACCATGGTCACAGTTCCTACAACACTACACTATCACAGACGTCTGGTAACACAGTGTACTACAGTTGGCCTGCGTGCGGAGACGAATGCAGAATAACAATAGCAGCAAGCGCCACATGCGGACACTGCGACAGCTAGACCAAACCACAACAGTGCACTATAGCCACACTCGTAAACACGGTCGTCATCGTAAACATGTCCCTGCAGATGCTGCTCCCCGACCGTGGCCCGTGTTTGTTACAACACGCAACTGAAGGTCGGAGGTTTCAAGCGTCAAGGTTACAATATTTCCGGATGTTGTTAACATTTTACAATGCAACAAACGGGACTACCTGGAATATCTGGCAGCGCAATGTTAATATGAGGACACAGAGGACGTGTGGTATCAATCAAACAATATCTCTTCAAAAATTCTTTGTAATATATATGATAGTGAAGGTTTCGTATCCTCGAGTGAACCAGAGGCTAGTCCACACTGTCCAAATTGGATTGTTAAGAGCATGACTGATACTTACTTTACAATTTACTTGTGGATACAGTTCAAAATGGTTCAAATGGCTCTGAGCACTATGGGACTTAACTGCTGTGGTCATCAGTCCCCTAGAGCTTAGATCAACTGAACCTCTTGGAGAGCATTTTCAGCCATTCATATACTTCAGGTTTCCAAACAACGATGGAACTTTTCTTGGTGACAGTGCGCCGTAACAGCCAGCCACAATTTTTCGCGATAGGTTTGGAAAAAATTCTGGACCATTTGAGCCCACCCATGTAACAGTTATGGGGCATAATCCAGTCCATTCCATATAAACATAGCCTACGCCATTATCAAGCTTACACCTACTTGCACAGTGCCTTGTTGACAACTTGGATCCATGGCGTCATGGGGTCTGCGCCATAGCTGAACCCTACCATCGTCTCTTACCAACAGAAATTGGGACTCATCTGACCAAGCCACAGCTTTACAGTCATGTAGGGTCCTATCGATCTGGTCACGAGCCCAGGAGAGGCGCTGCAGGCGATGTCTCGCTGTTAGCAGGACATTCGCGTCGGTCGTCTACTGCCATTGCCCATTAATGCCAAGTTTCGCCGCACTGGCCTAACGGATACGTCTTTCAAATGTCCCAGACTTTTTTGTTGTCGATTCACTCGGTCGTTAAATAAAGGCCGTCGGCCATTGCGTCGTCCGTTGTGAGAAGTAATGTCTGAAATGTGGTATTCTCGGCAAACTCTTAACACTGTGGGTCTCGGAATATTGAACACCCAAACGATTTCCGAAATGGAATGTCTCATGTGTCTAGTTCCAACTATCATTCCGCGTTCAAAGTGTGCTAATTGTGGTCGTGCGGCCATAATCACGTCGGACAACTTTTCACATGGGTCATCTGGGTACGAATGACAGCCCCGCCATCACACTCCCATTTTATACTTTGTGTAAGCGATACTACCGCCATCTGTATACATGCATATCGCCTTCCCATTATCCAAATTCATCATCCAAAATCTCAAGAGACGGTCGTGTTTTTTTTGTTTTTTTTTTTAAACCAACCACGAAGGAATTATCAGAATGGGACGTAAATTAGTAGATGTGATGTAAATGTACAGACAAAGAAATAATTAGAATTTCAGAGAAAATAGATGATTTATTCAAGAGAAAGAGTTTCCCAAATTGATCTACATCTACATCCATACTCCGCAAGCCACCTGACGATGTGTGGCGGAGGGTACCTTCAGTACCTCTATCGGTTCTCCCTTCTATTCCAGTCTCGTATTGTTCGTGGAAAGAAAGATTGTCGGTAAGCCTCTGTGTGGGCTCTAATCTCTCTGATTTTATCCTCATGGGCTCTTCACGAGATATACGTAGGAGGGAGCAATATACTGCTTGACTCCTCGGTGGAAACTTCAACAAAAGCCCGTACCAAGCTACTGAGCGTCTCTCTTGCAGAGTCTTCTACTGGAGTTTATCTATCATCTCCGTAACGCTTTCGCGGTTAATAAATGAACCTGTAACGAAGCGCGTTGCTCTCCGTTCTATCTCCTCCGTCTCTTCTATCAACCCTGTCTGGTACGGATCCCACACCGGTGAGCAATATTCAAGCAGTGGGCGAACAAGTGTACTGTAACTTACTTCCTTTGTTTTCGGATTGCATTTCCTTAGGATTCTTCCAACGAACCTCAGTCTGGCATCTGCTTTACCGACGATTAATTTTATATGATCATTCCATTTTAAATCACTCCTAATGCTTACTCCGAGATAATTTATGGAATTAAGTGCTTTCAGTTCCTGACCTGCTATATTTTAGCTAAATGATAAAGGATCTTTCTTTCTATGTATTCACAGCACATTACACTAGCCTACATTGAGATTCAATTGCCATTCCCTGCACCATGCGTCATTTCGCTGCAGATCCTCCTGCATTTCAGTACAATTTGCCATTGTTACAACCTCTCGATATACCACAGCATCATTCGCAAAAAGCCTCTGTTAACTTTGTTGTCATCCACAAGGTCATTTCTGTATATTGTGAATAGCAAAGGTCCTACGACACTCCCCTACGGCTCACCTGAAATCAATCTTACTTCGGAAGACTTCTCTCCATTGAGAATGACTTGCTGCGTTCTGTTATCTAGTAACTCTTCAATCTAATCACACAATTGGTCTGATACTCCATATGCTCTAACTTTGTTCATCAAACGACTGTGGGAAACTGTATCAAACGCCTTGCGGAAGTCAAGAAACACGGCATCTACCTGGTAACCCGTGTCTATGGACCTGTGAGTCTCGTGGACGAATAGCGCGAGCTGGGTTTCACACGATCGTCTTTTTCGAAACCCATGCTGATTCCTACACAGTAGATTTCTAATCTGCAGAAAAGTCATTATACTCGAACATAATACAGCTGATCGACGTTACAGATATAGCTCAATAGTGCTACACATCTATTCGACGTCCCTTCTTGAAAACGGGGATTACCTATGCCCTTTTCCAATCCTTTGGAACGCTACGCTCTTCTAGAGACCTACGGTACACCGCTGCATGAAGGGAGGCAAGTTCCTTCGCTTACCCTGTGTAAAATCGAACTGGTATCCCATCAGGTCCAGCGGCCTTTCCTCTTTTGAGCGATTTTAATCAAGTCAATAACGCGTTGGACCACCTATGGCCCTTATGCAAGCTGTTATTCCGATTGGCAATGATTGATAGAGTTGTTGGATGCCCTCCTGAGGGACATGGTGCCACATTCTGACCAGTTGACGCGTTAGATCGCAAACATCCTGAGCTGGTTGGGGGGCCCTACCCATAGTCATCGAAACGTTCACAATTGGGGATAGATCCGACGACCTTGCTGGCCAAGATCGGGTTTGGCAAGCACGAAGACAAGCAGTAGAAGCTATTGCTGTGTGTGGCCGGGCATTATAGTCCTGAAATGTAAGCCCAGAGTGGTTTGCCACAAAGGGCTACAAAACAGGACGTAGAATGTTGTCGACGTACCGCTGTGCTGTTAGGGTTCAGCGGATGACAACCAAGAGAGTCGTCCTCTGAGAAGACATGGCACCCCGACCATCAGTCCCGGTTGTAGGGCCGGATGACACTCGACAATCAGGCTGGTATCCAACTACTGTCCAGGGCGTTTCCAGACACGTATTCGGCCTGGAAACTCATTGAATGGAGTGGAATTATCTTCAGTGATGAAACACACTTCAGAATTGGGCCCGATGACCCTTGAAGATGTGTCTAGAGACGCTCCTGACAGCGGTGGCATACCAACCTCAATGTCGCCCGCGATACAGCCCTAAAGGCAGGAGTAATGGCCTGGAGTGTCATTTGTTTTCATAGCAGGATACCTTTGACTGTGCTGTGCAGCAGATTTACTCCACAGCGGTACATGGACGATTTTATACACTTCTTGGCAAGTCATTTTGGGTTTTACATTTCCGGAAAATAACGCCTACTCACAGATGGTTTCTACTGGTTGTGTTCGTGCTTGCCAAGCCCTACCCTAGCCAGCATGGTCGTCGAATCACTCCTCAGCTGAGAAAGTTTGGAGCATATCGGGCAGAGACTCTCCAACCAGCTCGGGATTCCGATAATGCTGAGCCGTGGTAAAATTTTGCTGTTTTGAAGAGCGCGCCGCAGCTCGCAGTGTAAAGCAGTCGTCTTTCGTTTTTGGCGGTGTCGCCGCTATGGCAATCGCAGCGTTGGTGTCTCCCTCTGGTGGGAAATGGGACAGGTTGGCTGTTCACGTGCATTTAAGGGGCGCTGTGACCTCGACAGTGGGTCAGTCTGTCAGTCGGGGTGAGGCTCGGCCAGTCTCGCGTCACCAGTTGCTGGCCTGTCTCTCGTTCGCATTTGTGCGGCAGTTAGGGTCTGTCTGTCGTCGGAGTGCGAGTATGTCTGTCGTTTGGATCAAACTTTAAGCCAGAAAATGAGAGTCTTGCCACTCAGCGAGTAACAGAACTCAGCTAGTGGTCGCCCGGTCGGGGCCGAGTTCCTGCATCTGAGTCTGCACGTTAGGCCGCCAGTCTGCTCGAGTTGCTCGGGCAACGGTCATTGGCGGTTGGATTGGTCGGTTGGTCGGTCGCGCACTGAGACACGAGACGTCTTAGTCCAGTGGGCCGCGCCGTACAGAAATTGGTAGTGGCTTCGTAGTTGACACGAGAGCAACAAGAGTGAAACCGCGACATCGGGCTGGCCGGGGCGAGCTGCGACGCTGAGACGGGAGATTGGCGCGCCTTTCTGCGTCGGACGGTTTGGGAGAGCGTTGGGGGTGCTGCGCCAGGTCTTCGCCAGAAATCGCAGTTTATTAGAAGTTAAGTGATTGGAGATATGTTGTTTCATGTACTTATTAAATTGTACTTGTTTTCTTGGTGAGGTCACCAGCCGCTTTGTTTTGGGGTCCCATCATTCTCCTCCGTTTGCCCACCCGCGGGAAGATGGTTATTTGTGAATTGCGTGGTCCATTTTTCACTTGTGGAGTTGGGGAGGGTTAGAGCAAGCTGCGGTTCACGTTGTTCAGTAATCCCCCTGTCAATCTGCCATACGTTAATAGCTGCCTCTGTCATGTTTATCGGATTCGATGTTAACTTATTTTTAGAATTAAGGTGTAAAGGCTGAATTCCAGAAGTATGTTTTTATCTTGTCTGTCATCTTGCGGGGCGGTATATGTGTAATGTAGAGCATGTTGTACATTTTATGTAAGTCTGAATTTCATGGGTTTTATTGAAATAGTCATTTTTATAAAGTTGCCACCCTTCCATCGTAAGGGTCCTTTTAAAAACAAATTGCAATTTCAGTGGCTCAAAAAATGGTTCAAGTGGCTCTGGACACTATGGGACTTAACATCTGAGGTCATCAGTCCCCTAGAACTTAGAACTACGTAAGCCTAACTAACCTAAGGACATCATACACATCTATGCCCGAGGCAGGAATCGAACCTGCGTCCGTAGCAGTCGAGCGGTTCCGGACTGAAGCTCCTAGAACCGCTCGGGCCACCGCGGTCGGCACGCTTTCGATGGCAAATAATTTCTAAGTGTGAGTGTTGGTACCATTTCCATCCCTCTTACGGGGTGCATAGTTAATGTGTTTGTGTGAGTTGTTAAAATTTTTAGTTTAAAATAATCTGGTGTGTTGCAGATTTGCACCAGTGTAGCCTTTCGAGGTCGTGACTACGGCCGTGTTGAAAAGGAGCGGCAAGCTTCTCAGCCCAAAGGCTCATACTGTCAATATTGTTCTTTCTGTCTCTAAACAAAATTGTATCTTGATATTTCGAGGGTGCTTTTCTGCTTATAAATATTAAATGTGTTTTGAAAAGACTTTCATGAATAAACTTCCCATTTGTTAAAGTTAATTTCATTTTCATCAGTTACTCCCTGACAATTACTTCCACGCTCACATATTGTGATTAAATGTGTTCGTGTTCTTCATAAATCGCTAGTAAATAAAGTAAGTTCTTTAAGAAAAGATTTTGAAAGTAAATTCACGGTTCAAATGCAATACGCCAATGGGACAGAATCTGGCATGGAATCCCTCAAGATTACATCCCATAACTCTTCAATCATTGCCAAGCCGAATAACTACTTGCATAAGGTCCAGACAAGTGTGTTACTGAATTCCTCTATTTGTCAAGCTCTTTCTCTTGAATAAATCAATCTATTTTTCGGAAACAGTAATCATTTGTTTGTTCAACATGTACATACCATATATAGATTTCCGTTTCTTTCGAATAATCCCTTTCTTTGTGTTAGACTGTTAGAGTGTATTATCACTGAGTTTCAACTGAAGCCGCCGCGTTCATAGCTGATATTTATCGGCAGATATCACATTATAACACCTTCAACTCAAACGTACAAATTTTTACATAGACTGTCACTGACTGCTTGGTTTTACAGTTTTACAAAACGTCGATCGTTGAGAGAAACCAACAGACAGCATTTTCAATAAAACTTAAGTGTAGTGCGACAATTTTCGTCTATACACCGATGCTGGCTATGACGACTGCTTGCTTCTCCTGATATAAAGCAAGAAGAAATAGAGACAGCGCCGTTTTGTAAGTCCGAGAATAACTTTTATAGTTCACTAGGTAATCAAGGTGTCTTGAAAATGGTATCTTCCGAACAAAAGCGTAAGTAATTAAATTTTGGATTACGAAGCTGAAGATATCAGAGAAATTCAACGAATGTCCTATCTGAATTAATGTGGAAACAGCTTGCCGTGATTAGGTGCCCGCTCTGGCCTATAAGGTGTTCGAAATCAACGACGTCGCGTAAGTTTTTTGGAGCTTACCTAAGGAGGTGTTACTAAAATCAGACGAGACACTACATTTTTGCTAAGGGAGATCAAAGTGTTTAACAATTGACATAGCTGGTTTCTGATCTCCTCTAGAATCCAAGAGACAGTCCTTATTTCACGGTAGAGAACATCACACACTTGATCTTAAAAAACTTCAAAATCAACAATGTTTTGCAGCATATCACAGCGTTGTCTATGAGCTGATTCTATACGAGATAGTTCCATCATAGTTGTCGTGCATATCGAGAAATACTGAGATGAAAACAATATCACTGCCGAGTAAATTAAGGGCTGTAAAAAAGCGGCCGGCGGCAGAGGCAGTAATAAGCAGTTAGGCCTAAGAAACAAAAAATACATCGCCAAAACGTTGGTCACCTCCAGGAGCCATCAGACTAATTCTGTGGAGCACTACCTCTTGCTTTGATAAGCCAGTTAGGCGAGGAAGAGACTCAACGAATTTCTTCAAGTATGTCATACCGAACTGAAGCCACACATAGATAATTAGATCTCGTAAAGCAACCAAATTGTGGGGATGTTGATTGCTAAGTTTCACTTGCTGTTCGAAATAGTCCTAGACATTTTCTACAGGATTAATAGCGCGTAATTTAGCAGACTAATTGAAGTGGATAGGCAGTCAGAGTGCTTGTGCGAACAGGGCTGTTGTCTTGGAAGATGGAAGTAACTACAGTTTTGCCAGGGTGGAGATGCAAAAGAAAGGGTAAAACTTGGTCACCGAGGTTTTTGAAATGAACACTCTGGTTCATGTTCACGGTAACTTCAATGAGTGTGTCCCTGTCATGGTACGGAAAACACTCCCAAGACGTCACGCTACCACCTCCAGCCCGAACTATAGCTTCTAAATACTGCAGGTTAATCGCCTCATTGGGTCGCCGTGCACTCGACATCTTACGTCATTTTTAAAAGAGACGGAACAGCGATCAGTCGGACCACACTACTCATCAACAGTTACCTACTGTCCAGTTTTTGTTTCGATTGGTACTCTGAAGACGTGCTGTCTAGTCACCAATAGTCTTCTGTGAGGTACTCGACTCTAAATGTACATTACATCTGTTCCCTACACAGTGTTTGCTGGGAGACTGGTTGAGATGCATCAGCATTCACTGACATCAGCAATTCTGGTCATCTTTGAAGTCGATTCTTATTGATGAGGTGCCTGGTCCCTGTCAATTAGCATTTTTTTACGAACACTACTCATAAGCAGTGCATCGTGATTGCGAATGGTCCAAAAGTTGGACAGTTCACGTTGATACACCAAAAAATCGAATAACTACGTTCACGATGAGGTCTTGGGCACGTGCGAACTTTATGCTTGATAGTCCAGTCTTTATAGTTCAATTAGTAATACGCCTCTTTTTGGCTTCGATTAATGAAGGATAATAAGGGTACATTATTGCTCTTTTAAGGAGTGGCTGACACATTGTCGGAAAAAAATCGCAACACCAGCAAGTTGTTTTGCGACATAAACGAAATTTGGTAGGCGCGTTTCTTCATCTGAAAGGTGATTATTCAGATTTCACACCAGTCACATATGTGTGACTCTAGCAGCGCCACAATTAGGATGAAAATCAGGTTTGCTTTAAATGCTCGCTGTAATGACCGTGAGCGTTAGTTATCTTTGAGGTTGGACGTGGTGAGCTGTGTTACTCAAGAATGCCTTTAAGGCGACTGAGACACGACTGGAAACACCTCGCTGATTTTGAGTGAGGTCGTGTAATAATACTGGAAGACATGGCAGGAAAGTAGCTACTATACATGATTGCTGGCAGCGGTGGTCACGATAATGTACAGTAGCAAGATCACCGAGATCCGGACGGTCACGTGGCATTAAGAGGAGGAAAGACCATTGTGTTTGGCGTATTCCTCTGGCGCATCGCAATGCATCTTCAGAGCAATTCGAGCAGCAATTGACACCACAATGACACTACGGACTGTTACCAATCGGTTACTTCAAGGGCAGCTTCGAGCCAGTCGCTCTGTAGCGTGCATTCCACTGACCCCAAATCACCGCCATTTGTGACATCACTAGGGGCAAGGGAGAGCTCATTGGAGGGCAGGGTATTTTCTAAAGAAAATTGGTTATGCCTCGGTGCCAGCAACGGCCGTGTGTTGGTTAGATGGAGGCCAGTTAAAGTCTTGCATGCAACATGTCTGACAGGCAAACTGGACCAACACCTGGGGTTATAGTCTGAGGTGCTACCTCGAATGACAGCAGGAGCACTCTCGTGGTTTTTCCACGCAGCACGAGTGCAAATTTGCGGGTCAATCTGCTGATACGATCTTTTGTACTATCACTCATGAACAGAATTTCTGGCGGGTGTTTTCGAACAGGATAACGTTCGCCCACATACCGCTGTTGCAACCCAAGATGCTCTACAGAGTGTTGACGTGTTACTTCGCCCTGTCTGCAATCTGCAATCGAGCACATATATAACAACGTTGGACGACGACTCTAGTGTCATCCACAACCAGCATTTACTATCACTGTATTGACAGTCCAAGTGCAACAGGCTTGGAAATCCATCCCACAAACTGACATCCGCCACTTTCACAACACAGCGCAGGGACGTCTGCATGCTTGCATTCAATATTTTGGCGGTTACACCAGTTTTAAATGGAGTAGCATTACATATTTGCTATGTCGTGTCTCGCAATACATTAACCTGTGATTTTGCAATGTTAATCACTTAAATATTGAAAGGCAACCCTGGTGGGGCTGCTTAAAAGACTGAGAAAGTAGGCAGAAGTTAGTGTACTAACAACATTTATTTTCCCAAAACAGACATAAATTATGCTAAACAGATTATTGATTGAATACTGTAAACAATCAACAGGTGATTTAAGACAACACTGCACAAGGATCCTAGATGGCAGAGACAGTTTAACTAGTGGAGTGAGTCAAGTACTCTGGCCCAGAAAATGTGGATTACGCAATCTGAATTGATCAGACTCTGAGCAGCCTTTGATTGATCAAATCTACTGAAGTTTTTCTACGTAGGTGCAGCTGAGAGCAAGAGGTGATTGAGATCTGTACGCCCTAACAATGCTGGGGCGGTAGTACGTTACCATGTTTGATTCGTTCGGCGATGTAACTTGCAGCTGGTGAGATGTGTGTGGCGGAAGTGAGACGTGGAGGGGGCACCTGTGAATCGATCGTGGCCACGAAAGAAATGCAAAAATCTCACGGTCTAGCGATCAGGAAGACAGATAATAATTTCCTCTCTACTAGAGCCCTGAAATCATGGTAGATTTCGGTGTGTGACACAACCTTTATCTGGCCGTACCAAGGACCAATTTGGCTCAATTATACGACAGAGTGCACAAAGATACAAAGCATCAAGACTGGTAAACCAAAAACGAATAAGTGTGCCCTCGGCAAACGAGTAGATTGAGATGTTTGAAGTTACGCTTTTAGTACAGTGAGAACTTCACAACAGGCTCCCCAGTCTAAACTACTCGTGAGTGAAGTCAGTCTCAGGACTGGTCCCAAGTACCAACCACACACGCCAGAGCTTCGACCAGAAGTGTTTATCAGACCAAAAACCCACACTCGAGTGTTTCACAACTCTCAAGAAAAAAAAATTCCGTTTTCCTGCATTAACGACACCGCCTTCACCCCATCTTGAGCCAATCACAGGGCTCTAGAGCCGCTAAATCTCCCCTCCTACATGACAGCACAAACCCATGTCGAACGAGGGCAAGAGTTAAGATACCTGCGACTCTTAAAAAAAAAAAGGAAACCGCCAGTTACTGGCTATTTTAAGTTTTTGCAGAGTGGGAAGATGTTTTTTTCTTCCCACAGGAACAAGTGAACAGATACAATCTTCAAGATCCTTATCTAAATTGCCTGTGCCTTGGAGCCTGTTCGTTCCAGCTATGAGGTGTAATAAAGATTCTATCTCTAAACGTTTCTCCGACACAACTGAGGTGGCTGGGGGAACAGTTCACTAGCCCATTTGCACTATTGGTGGACACAAAAACTTATGAATTTTTATAATGTATGGTTCTGCACACAATGCCCAGTTTACAACTCCACTGTGCATTCCTTTAGACTGTTGCCACAGCCCAGGCCTGTGCTGGCATCACAGCAGGTATCGCAGCATTGTTCTGCTGGAGTCCTGTCTCAGTGAGCAGCTGCTCTGTCTGCCCTGTACAGCTGTGGGCCTGTCCGGCTAGATTTACTAAGGGATGGGCTCGCCGCCAATTACTTTCAACTCCCAACATGCCATTTCTACGTTCTAAGAATCATAAAAATACCTCATGCCTTTAGCGCACTACCAGGCTCCATCAATGTCTACTCAGACCGAGAACTTTCTAGAGTCTCGCTCAAGGTGTGTCAGGTTGTAATGAAATCTTTAATAATTTTCCGTATGCGAAAAATAAGTGAGAGAGCAATTTGTCCTCTCCCAATACATTATCTAGCAAATCGTGTTCCAGACGTTTCGTTACTCTACATTAATTATTTTTTGATGTTGCAATTTTTTCCATCACTGTATGCTCTTGAATGAGTAAATAAACGTCGCCAATTTTTCGTGGCATACATATGCTATGAGAAAATATCTAATTAATTGTCAAATTACTGGGTGTTAAAACTTCCCTAACTCTTCTACATGGATACCAGAACTATTTAATTCTTGAAATATGTGATGCCATTTTAGAATTCTACAATAACGTGACATACAAAGGCAGGAAACATTGTAACACAAATGATTCAAAAAGGAGATGCATCCCTTAAGGTGAACAGATGTCATCAGAGGCTGCACAATTAACAGAAAAATATTATTAGAAATCACACGCCCCTTGGCGCCACTAAGAGCAATTAGTCAACTAACGTAAAATACAAAGTTTGCATATGGTAAAAAAAATTTGTATAGTCACATGCGATGCGCACGTCATAGACAGGCATACTAACACAACTTCAGAGCGGTTCCTCCATCATAAAATAAAGTAAAATAAGTAATGAAATGAAGGACTAAAAATATGATAGTGGAACAGTTTCCGTATGTATAATGTGTCATGCAGTAGAAAATAAAAACAAGAGTAAAAAATGACAGCCTCAGACTACAGTAACCGAGCGAGGTGGCGCAGTGGTTAGCACACTGGACTCGCATTCGGGAGGACGACGGTTCAATCCCGTCTCCGGCCACCCTGATTTAGGTTTTCCGTGATTTCCCTAAATCGCTTCAGGCAAATGCCGGGATTGTTCCTTTGAAAGGGCATGGCCGATTTCCTTCCCAATCCTTCCCTAACCGGAGCTTGTGCTCCGTCTCTAATGACCTCGTTGTCGACGGGACGTTAAACACTAACCACCACCACCACCTACAGTATGTATTATACGTTCTAGTTTTCATTTTTATACTTTAAGTGACGTGCAAAATCAACAAACATATCTAATCAGTATAATCTGAGTTTTCTATCAGTTAAAATACAACTTTACCGATGGCCTTCATTTTAATTAATAGCAGTACAGCAATACTGAGGACCATTATTGTAAACTAAAAAATTTTTTGCAAATACTACAAATTATCAAGACGTTTAATGATTATGGTGTGAGAAATCCAATAGAGTGACCACTAGAGCGCGGCACCTACCGCTGTAGGTTAAGCGACGAGCGATACAGCAGTCTTTGTATGCAACTCACAGGCTGCAGTCTGCGCCAACTACCTACCACGCAGGCCACACAACGTGATAAAGAAATTCATGTTTGTGGAACAAGGACGAACACCAGACACTGCGTGCCCACTGGAGAACGTCGTCATAAATATTAAAGTAAGCTTTATGGAAAAATTCATGCTATTCGTTAAAATTCTTACCACGTTCTTTTCAAGTTCCTCAAGCACGCCAAAGTACCGCCCTTTGTTCGCTCTACGCAAGACCTCCATGTTATTGCCAATACCGTGGCACAACTTCTAATAAAACCCAAAGGCTCCTACGTATATCTGATGTAAAAGTTGTCTTTAGAAGTGAAAATACGTTGGGTTACAGGGTTCGTCACAGCAGTTTACAAGGAAAGAATAACCATTTGCGCTCCGGTCTTTAAAAGAGAACGTATGGTGGCTGTGAACATAATTACGTTGGGTAGACGGGCCGAATATTGAAAACGCGCTTTAGTGAACGTACAGACGGGGAAAAATATGCAGGAATGGAATCTACGAAAATCATCGAACGGCACTGTACTGCAAAATGGAAAATTGATTTTAATCATCTGTACGACCGTTGGCATTCTTCCTAGAAAGACAATTTCCCCCACCAAATGCGCTGTGCGCTCTGCGGGTTACAGATAGTCTGTATGTTAAACTGTACGGAGAATTTATAGGAAAGGAAGAACTGGCTGAAAAATCTGTACGGCTTCTGCAAAATATCCTAAAGGCGAATCTGAGCTCGAAGAATGTGGTCAAAGCCCTTAATACTTACGCTGTCACGTTATTAGTTTACTATTGTGACGTAGACAATTGGAGAATTGCAACGAAATTGGCGAATGCAAAAGAAAAAACACAGCAAGCGTGTCTGAAGTAATCACTTCAACGAGCGTCAACAAATAACGTGCAGTTGACACATTGTGTCAGAGACAATTCTTCATCCAAAATTCAAGACCATCACCATTCCACCAATCAGTGTCTCATGCAAGAAATTCAACACCGCAGCACTTCAACCAAGGAGACACGAATAATACCAGTAGTTATAGCCGGAACGTGAATGGATTCGTGGCTAAATCCCCTTGCGACGATGGCGTCGTAGTACAATCAACCTGGAAAAAGTTGACACAAACATGGTGTTATACTGATTGATCTCCAGCAAGCTGGTCTCTGAAAGTTTGGGCTCCGTGCGCGCTCTATAGGACCAAGCAATTCAGATAGAAACATATCTGAAGTACGTCGTCATTGTCCCCTCAGGTTGACTGTCGATGTGGTTCCGAAGCTCTACGAGCGATAAGACACATCTATTTGTCTGGACCAATTGGACTGAAACGATGTAGGATATCAGGCATTACTCAGAGGCAAATATAGTGCATGGGAAAAATAGTGGACAACATTTTAAGTAAAACTTCCTGGCAGATTAAAACTATGTGCCGGACCGAGACTCGAAGTCGGGACCTTTGCCTTTCGCCGGCAAGTTCTCTACCAAATGAGCTACCCAAGCACGACCCACGCTCCGTCCTCACAGCTTTACTTCTGCCAGTACCTCGTCTCCTACCTTCCAAGCTTTACAGAAGCTCTCCTGCGAACATTGCACAACTAGCAATATTGCGGAGACATGGCTTAGCCACAGCCTGGAAACATTTTCAGTGACTTTCTTGGAAATGTTGCCTGCGTTTAAAATTGCAACATCAGGAGTGATAGCAAACGACAAAATTTTACTTACTGTGTGTGATTCTTAGGTATACAGCGAAGGAAATTTAGTACAGAAACCTACCACCTCTGGCAACACAACACCTTTTACCTGGTTGGACGTTGACTGAGACTGAACTTGGGTGACAGATACGGATTCGTCATTCCCTGCTCTTGTAAGTCTGTCGTAGTAGTTAGCAACTGAAGCGTGCTTGTATCGTAGCAACCTATGACCAGATGTTTCTAGTAGATGAGAAAACTTGAAGCCATGCTGGGCAATGCAACAGTCGAACACGCTCTGTATCGATTAGGGTCATGCCAGCGTGGGAAACATGGAGATTTGTGTTACCTAATTTGCAAGGTAATATGACCGAGATCTCAAAGATAGGTCACAGCCGCCAGCCTTAGCACGTCTAAAATGTAACCCCAATGTCCAAAATACCGGCTGTGTGATTGAGAGGTGACGGTGTTGTGTACTCACTGACATCATATAATAGAACTCAACACGTCGCTCTTAACGTAAGAAAACTGGCAGATGTAAAGGTAATTTCCGGAGTACTCCATGAAAATGTGATAGGGCCGTTACTGTTCACAGAATGTATAAAAGATCTTGTAGAAAGCGTCGGATGCTCTTTAAGGTTGTTCGCAGAAGATGCGGTTGTCTGCAACAAAGTAGCAACGCCAAAAGGTAGTACTGCTTTGCAGAATGAGCTCTGGAGAATTAGTGAATGGTGCAGATAAAAACTAGAAGATTACACAGTTACATGATTCACTTGCAACGAACACAAGCAGTCTATTTATGTTCGCTGCGATGCAACAATGTAACTATTTAGTCTTCTGGTTTTTATCTCAACTAGGATTCTGAAGATACTACTACTACTACTACGTGATCAGCCCAGTGGACCGCAAGCATCTACAATTTTCCTCCTCCATTGTATTCTGTCCATTGCTGCTAACCGCCATCCGTCCACATCTATTGACACTTGATTTAAATCTTCATGGAGTCCATCCCTCCAACGCTTCCTGGGTCTTCCTGGCGGTCTCTTTCCTGTAGATGTGAAATCCAGGAGCTTCCGACGCCATCTGTGACTCTCCACTCGGGCCACATGGCCGGCCCACTGCTTTGACAGTTTCTACTACGTTGGGCTGCTGGTACAGTTCCTAAAGCTCATGGTTGTATCTGATCCTCCATTCCCCTGTATCTGCACCCAGAACCGGTCCGAAGATCTCCCGAAGCACTTTTCTCTCAAAAACAAGGAGCTTATGGACGTCCTGTTTCCGGATACTCCATGTCTCACAGCCATATGGAACAACAGGCTGGATCAGGGTTTTGTACAGTCGAATCTCGAGCTGTCTGGAGAGATATCTGGACCGAAGCAGTTGTGCTAGGCTGTGGTAAGATCGGTTTCCTGCTTGTATTCTGGCATTGATCTCTGCTTCTCATGACGAGTTCTCAGTGAAAAGTGCCCCTAGGTATTTGAATTCTTGTAGGACTGGTCCACAACGTGCAGTAGATTATCAGCAGTCTGACAATGACCACGCGTCATAACGAGGTACTCTGCCTTGGCTTCGTTTATGTCTAGCCCAAATTTGCTGGTAGCCTCCTTTAGTGTTTTGGTCATTTGCTCCAACTTGTAATGGTACTTGAATTACGTAACCATTACGGCAGCTCACCCGAACCTCTCGATACCATTAATATTCTACTGTGTTTCTGTAGAAGTAGTTGACATATTTCTGAGACAACGTTCAGATTTGCTTTCATTTGTGATACATCGATATGTTTGTATTGCAATGATATTAATCTTATGTGTATTCTTTCATTTTTCACTATGATCTTTGACGTACTTGTAACTCTGATTTTTTAGGGCGCATAAGCGATTATTAGTTACGTTAGTCGTTAATTTGTGTCGGAGCTTGAGAAAGTCAAGTAGTGATCGTCATGTTGGAAAGACGAATATTGTCGTCATCTTATAAAATGTGAACATTAACAGTGACTGCGAGTAAGATGCTTTCAAGTATGTTTTGTATTGTGAAGTGATGTTTAGTGTGCCGCGTGATACTATTTTTTTTACATCACCATTGTGCTAACTTTGAAAGGTCTAATCTCCAAGAATCGTTTGAGAAGCGCATCTACAAAACTTTTGAATATAGCAGAATAAAACCTAGGCCTCTTTACATCCAAGCTCGGAATCATAACCACCTAGATTTTCAACGATTGAGCCATGATTTTACGATGAGACCAGCGTGGGAAACACAAAAAGATGAGTGCCTAGTTTTTTGATTATTACATGAAAAGACTTTATTAACTGAGCTCTAATGATACCTGCCACATAATATGACTGTTGTTGCCCGAAAATGCAGTATTTAGCATCGTGAGCAACGCCACAATCGTTATTAAATGCTGACCTTTGTTGAGCAGGGTTGTTAGAAACTCCTCTTCCGACCTAGATAGTAAACGGATGTCGTCTGCATAGGCTAAGTATGCCAGTCTCTTTCCTTCGATTTCAATCCCTTCGTTGTCTTGGAAGGTCTCGCGTACGGTCTTCTCGAGGGCAAAGTTGAACAGAATAGGGGACAACCCAACTGTTTGCCTGATACCCTGATAGCTAATACCGAAACACAAATGGGTTAATAAATAAAGGAATATTGATTTCTTGTTCCCTCTGCAATTCCTTCATTTGCGAGGATGCAGCAGATTTCGGACTTCGTAAATTGCTTGAAACAAGCTCATTTCTTGACTGAATGTACGTGACATCGTTATGCAGCCGTACAAGTCCAAGCAAACTACATGTTCCAGTCGCATAAATGTGACCACCACCTACGTTCGACATCAACGTGCAATAACCACTCACAGACGGCAGGTGGCTCCACTAGCAGTGGAGGGGATATAAAGCGTGTCAGGGGGACAGGGATAACAGTGCAATCGTTGTTCTAACGCGAAAATTGAGCGATATATTTGACATCCAAAAGGGCATGATCATTAGCTTTCGAACCAAGGGTGGAATCATTTCCGAAAAGCTAAGTTTGTAAACAGTTGGCGTCCCGATGCAGTTAAAGTAAACCGTGCGTGGCGAAATGGCGCTATCCAAAACCGGCGCCGATGCAACTGTGTTGCCATAGACGACAGGGGGACAATGGCCGGGAGATATTTACAGGCTCAAAAATGGTTCAGATGGCTCTGAGCACTATGGGGCTTAACGTCTGAGGTCATCAGTCCCCTAGACTTAGCACTACTTCAACCTAACTAACCTGAGGACATCACACACATCCATGCCCGAGGCAGGATTCGAACCTGCGACCGTAGCAGCAGCGCTGTTCCGGACACTGAAACACCTAGAACAGCTCGGCATCAGCGGCCGGCTATTTACGGGCCAATACACGTGTAACTGTTGAACAACTGGCCGCAAAGATGAATCAAGGGACTACCAACTGTGTCTCCTCGTCGACCGCTCAGTGAACCTCGTTGTGTATGGTCCTCCGCAGTAGGCACCTGGTTCATGCACTCATACTGCCTGTTGTTCATCGGCAAAGAAGAGTGGAATTCTTGGGCCAATACTGCAGCGGCCGGCTATTTACGGGCCAATACACGTGTACCTGTTGAACAATTGACCGCAAAGATGAATCAAGGGGCTACCAACTGTGTCTCCTGATCGACCGCTCAGCGAACCTCGCTGTGTATGGTCCTCCACAGTAGGAACCTGGTTCATGCACTCATACTGCCTGTTGTTCATCGGCAAAGAAGAGTGGAATTCTTGGGCCAATACGGCAGCGACCGGCTATTTACGGGCCAGTAAACGTGTAACTGTTGAACAACTGACCGCAAAGATGAATCAGGGGACTACCAACTATGTCTCGTCATTGACCGCTCAGCAGGCACCTGGTTCGTGCACTCATACCGCCTGTTGTTAATCACCAAAGAAGACTGGAATTTGTGGGCAATTACCGCAACGGGACATCCACTGAGTGGGACAGGTGGCCTTTTAAGATGATTGATTTTTTTTGGTCCATTGGATAGATGACCAGTGGCGTGTGCGGCCTGAAGTGCCTGAAAGCAAAGGAGGGAGGAGCGTCACGGTCTGGGGAATGTTTTCGTGACATTCCCTGGGTGATTTCGTCTTTCTGGAAGGCACGGTGGATAAACACAAGTATGCAGCTATCGTCTTGGACCATGTCCATCACTCCATGTAGTTTGTTTTTCTTAGGCACCGTGGCATCTACCAGCAGGACACTGCAACTATCACACAGATCAAAGTGTACGTGTGTGGTTCGATAAGCACCAGGGTGAGTTTACCGTACTCGCCTTGCCATCAAAATTCCCAGATTTAAATCCAATCGAGAATCTGTGGGACCACCTCGATCGGGTTATTCGCGCCAAGGTCCTCAACCGAGAAACCTAGCGCAGCTGGAAACAGTACTGGAGTCGATATGGCTCCACGTCCCTGCCGGTACCTTCCAGAACCTCATTGGCCAGTGGTTAGGCACTGGACTCGCATTCGGGAGGACGACGGTTCAATCTCGCGTCCGGCCATCCTGATTTAGGTTTTCCATGATTTTCCTAAATCACTCCAGGCAAATGCCGGGATGGTTCCTCTGAAAGGGCACGGCCGACTTCCTTCCCCATCCTTCCCTAATCCGATGAGACCGATGACCACGCTGTCTGGTCTCCTTCCCCAAAACAACCAACCAACCAGAACCTCATTGACTCTCTTCCTGCACGACTCGCAGCGATCTGTGCTACAAAAGGTAGTTGTTATTCAGGCTTTTGACAGGTGTCACATTAATATGACTGGACAGTGTACTTACCTGCCTGAGCCGTGCTAGCTCCGGCTTACGCGTTGGTTCAAACCTTGATTGTTACCCTGCGTTTGGTTTCTCCGTGTGACAGCAGCGGTGTGTATCGATATTCGCACATTGTACTATCTTTGGTCTGGTGCTTATAGTTTCTGGCTAGCCGGTGTGCGGCAGTCGGTCGGTTGGTGTGGATCAGCCAGGAAATCTCCCCGCGGCGCAGTGTTCCGGGCCCACTGGCGGTTTCTACACAGTGTCGGAGTGTGTGGGAGCTGTTCCGATTGCTTCGTGGTTCGTGGCTCACCAACTCAGGACATTGAAGTTGAATGGTGATTCAACTACCGAAGACAGTCTGTCCACATTGTGCAGTTGGTTTTCATGGTTGGCTGTTGGGGGTATTGCCGTGAGCAACAGCGAGTGTTCGAGTTGGTGAAGGTTTGGCCACCATCCAGTAGAGTTTAACTGTATATTGGTTATTTAAAGTCCAAGTGTACAAGCAGAATTTTCTGCCTTGTGACCGTTAGCGTTCCGCTTATCTTCCCTGGCCGCTGAGGTAAAATTCAGGATGTGTCCTTTCCTCACCATTTTGTTGCTGTCCAACACATGTGTGTAGTTTTGACAGTTTATGCATACTTGATTCTGGACGGATACTCCTTTTACGTTTTGGCTTTGGAATTCCTTGTGTACTGGTCGGGTGGAAAGCAAGTCGTCTTGTCGGTGGGTCAGTTGACTGTCTCTTGGTTGTGTTTGCCGGCTGGTCGGATGTAGTTGGGCTGACTACCTGTCTCGCCTAAACGAACGTTAATATTTCAAGTGCAGACCGACCTTCGGAAACTTCTGAGCGCCACTGGCTGTACTGCCTTTTCTTATTGGTGTGATCGTGTATTTTAATGGCTCATAGCCGATGGTTTGAATTTGTATGCTTTTAGTTAGGTTAAATAAGGGGTCTTCAGCCATCTTAAAATTTAAATTCCTTACTTGTTAAATCTTAGATTGTTTGCGCCTTCAGCTTCATTTAAAAAAAAAATTATTTAAGGATAAAGCCTTGGGCTATCGGACTTGTAAAAATTTATTGTAGTTGTGTTTTGAATCGTGGGCCTTCAGCCGTTTTAAAGGGAAAATTTCTTAATGTTTAATCTTAGATTGTTTGGGCCTTCAGCCTCATTTTTTTAAAAACTTATTTAAGGATAAAGCTTTGGGCCTTCTGCCTTTGAAAATTTATTGTAGTTGTTTTTTTTAAATCATGGGCCTCTAGCTGTTTTAAAAATTTAAGAGGTTGTGCCCTTAAGCCAGAAGATTGTGTGACATATTCAGTCGATAGTTAAGGTCGGAAACTTGCGCTGCAATGTTTGTGCAACTAAATAAAGTTATATGTGTTCGAGTGTAACTGACAGCCGTTCATTTTTGGCCCCTTTCCACAATTCCAACTACCTGTTCTGTCCTGCAGATTTAACCAGGTGTTTCACTGCCCTCTCGGGCGCCGCTGGGATCTCGCATAGCGTTCAGTATGGTCCACCTCAACCAACGCGAGCACCAGTACCGTCGAATCATAAACTGCATTCTGGTTAGGCCACATTCATGCCGCTGTCGATTTCCGACAGGTCCTGTTAGATTTTTTTTTTCCTTGCATCAGGCACAATACCATCTTCTCACAGACCACAAACTTTCTAATGAGATTTCTGAATGATAAAGCTGCTGCGTAATCTTTCTCTATATGTAAAATGTAGACGGCGTCACTCCTTCCTTCTTCGTTCGGTTGTGCTGAAATTCTGACTGTTTGCATATCCAAGCAGAACATGTCAATCCGACGTTTGTTGGATTGTGTCTATGTTTTTGCAGTGGTAATCGCCCGCTACACCAAATCTCTATTTACTCGGAAGTACATAGTATAGAGTCTGACGCACGTACAGATGCAAAGAGTCGATATGCCCTGATCGCATCGCTAACAAATTACTATAAACCATCATAGCTTCCAAAATCCACCTAACGAATGAACACATAAATATATTTGTGAAGAAGGCGAATACCAGACTGTATTTCACTTAAACAATCCTCTGATTACTCCCAAAATTTCGAGAGTGACGGATCATCACAAGTAACGTGCTGCCTCTTCCCAAAAAAAAACATCACACGTAATGGTGATAAATGTAATTTAAAAATTGGTGCTGATTTGGAAGCGTGCTGGCAGTAATTTTTCGAGATTGTCACATGCCAACGAAAGTGGAGGGTGACAAAAGCTGTGCTTCCTCCAGCACACACTGCCATGCAGCTATCGTATACCAGATGTAGAGGTAGATCAACAATTTGCCCCAGTTTCTTGCTGTCGTTGTTCTGGTATGAATAAACGTCAATATAAAATTTCGCCAAGGCAGGTTTCTCGCGTCAAGCTACTCGTTTGCCTCGTTATTGCATCTTTTGTAACATAAACTGATTGAAAGACACTGACATATCAATGTAAGAAAATACTCTTCTTCCACCAGGACAAAATTCCATACAACACACCACCAATCACAACGACGACCGTGCATCTCTTAGGATTTAAACTTCTCCATCATCCTTAATACCCTGATTTAGACTTAGGCGACACTTCCATCCACCTACATTGAGATTCCAGGGATAGCGATGTGCTCATATGAAGATGCCAGTAGTATCGCGTATACAAGGTGTAAAAGGACAGTGCATTGGCAGAGTTGTCATTTGTCCTCAGGTGCTTCATGTGAAAAGGTTTCCGACTTTATTGTGGACTCGACGACGGGAATTAACAGACTTTGAACGCAGAATGGTAGTAGGAGACAGACACTTCATTTAACGAACGAGAGCCGCGACGTTTGCATAGGGTCGTCAGTACTAACAGACAAGCAACACTGTTTGAAATAATCGCAGAGGACAGTGTGGGACGAATTAAAAATGTACTTCTTAGGACTGTGCGGCGAAATGTAGTGTTAATGGGCTACGGCAGCAGATGACCGAAGTGTGTGCCTTTACTAACAGCAAGACATCGCCTGCAGCGCCTCATCTGGGTTCGTGACCATATCGGTTGGATCCTAGACGACTGGAAAACCGTGGCCTGGTCAGATGAGCCCCGATTTCAGCTGGTAAGAGCTAATGGTAGGTTTCGAGTGTGGCACAGACCCAAGTCGTCAACAAAGTGCTGTGCAAGCGGGTGTCGGCTCCACAATGGTGCGGGATGTGTTTGCACAGAATAAAATGGGTCCGCTGATCCAACTGAACTGATCATTGACTGGAAGTGGTTATGTTCGGGTGCTTGGAGATCATTTGCAGTCATTCGTGGATTTCATTTTCCCAAACTGCCGTGAAATTTTTGTGGGTGACAATGCGCCATTTCACATGGCCATGGTTGTTTTCGGTTGGATCGAAGAACGTTCAGGACTATTCCAGTGAATTATTGGCAACCCATCGAACATGACTCAATATTTCGGCAGGGGACTTCCAGTGACTTGTTGATCATGCCACATCGAGTTGCTGCACTACGCCAGGTAAATGGAGGTCCAACATGATAGTAGGAAGTATCATACAGCTGTAGTCACCTCACTGTAAGTTGATAAGCATACGCGATGGTAAGAAATGTTCACAAAAAAAGGAAGTGACCGTCTACATACATTTTGTACAGTTTATCGATATCTACTTGTACGGTGAAGCGAAAAATAGTTTTAGTACGCTACTGGCCATTTAAATTGCTACACTAAGAAAAAATGCACATGATAAACGGGTATTCATTGGACAAATATGTTATACTAGAACTGACATGTGATTACATTTTCACGATATTTGGGAGCATAGATCCTGAGAAATCAGTACCCAGTACAACCACCTCTGGCCGTAATAACGGCCTTGATACGCCTGGGCATTGAGTCAAGCAGAGCTTGGATCGCGTGTACAGGCACAGCTGCCCATATCTGAAATATAACGTCCATTGTTCAAAGTGGCGTCAATGCGAACAAGAGGTGACCGAGACGTGTAATCAATGGCACCTCATGCCATCATGCCGGGTGATAACACCAGTATGGCGATGACGAATACACGCTTCCAATGTGCGTTCACCGCGATGTCTCCAAACACGGGTGCGACCATCATGATGCTGCAAACAGAATCTGGATTCATCCGAAAAAATGACGTTTTGCCATTCGTCCACCCAGGTTCGTCGTTGAGTACACCATCACAGGCGCTCCTGTCTGTGATACAGCGTTAAGAGCAACCGCAGCCATGGTTTCCGAGCTGATAGTCCATGATGCTGCAAACATCGTCGAACTGTTCGCGCAAATAGTTGTTGTCTTGCAAATGTCCTCATCTGTTGACTCAGGGATCGAGACGTGGCTGCACGATCCGTGACAGCCATGCGGATAAGATGCCTGTCATCTCGACTGCTAGTGATACGAGGCCGTTGGGATCCAGCACGGTGTTCCGTATTACCCTCCTGAACCCATCGATTCCATATTCTGCTAACAGTCATTGGATCTCGACCAACGCGAGCACCAATGTCGCGATAGGATAAACAGCAATCACGATAAGCTACAATCCGACCTTTATCAAAGTCGGAAACGTGATGGTACGCATTTTTCCTCCTTACACGAGGCACCAGAACAACTTTTCGCCAGGCAACGCCGGTCAACTGCTGTTTGTGTATGAGAAATCGGCTGGAAACTTTCCTCATGTCTGCACGTTGTAGGTGTCGCCACCGGCTCCAACCTTGTGTGAATGCCCTGAAAAGCTAATCATTTGCGTATCACAGCATCTTCATCCTGTCGCTTAAATTTCGCGTCTGTAGCACGTCATCTTCGTGGTGTAGCAATTTTAAAGGCCAGTAGTGTACTTCATGATCATAGCTGGTACGAAATAGTGTTTTTATGAAATCGTAATAACTTTTTATTGTTTTTCTGTTCTAAATTTGTTTGTCTATCATCGTTGTTTCACCCAGGTCTAACAACTGTTGTCAACATGTTTGTCATGGACACTTTGAATCTAAAACAAATATCATTGAACGAGGTGGTTTAGGGGCAATGATTAAAACAATGCGACAGCGTCTTCTCATAGTGTGAAAATATTTTGTTGGGGCTCACCTATATAATAAAATCTGAAGGCTATAAAATGTTTGCATTTGTTCGGCGCACTTTTCAAGAGAGGAACGATAGGGAAATAGCTAGAAGGTGGTGCTATTAACCCTCTACATGCATTTAGTTGTGAATTGCATATTTAGAAGCAGATGAACATGAATTTAAGAGGTCAACAGTTCAGATACCCTTCGGGAGTCCAGATATTTGTCCTTTGTTTTCCTAAACTGTTGAAGGCAAAGGCTGGAATCGTTTGTTTGAAAACGAGGTGATCCATTTTCTCTTCCATCCTTCCCAATTCGGGCTTGTGTTAAGTGTCTAACGACTTCGCCATCGACGGTACGTTAAACCTTAATATTCCTTCTTGCTTTTCCACACTATGAGAATGTAAGAGATAAAAGCTGTAATTCATTTATTGGTCAAATGCAGTGTTGCCAACAGTTTAAGTGAGCTTCCTACCAGTTTCAAGTGCAAACACCACCAGAAAACCACTAAGAAAAACCAAAGCATATTCTTAATAAAGCTGTTAAAAGATTTAACTTCATTCTTGTTTCTTATTACATTCATATTGCTACATAGTCTCAGCATCTGCATCGGAATGAGGCAGTGTAAGGGGAGTAATCGAAAAAGTCGCTAATTCCTCAAATCTGGATTACCCTCGAGCATCTTTGAAATGCAATATTTCATTCCAAATTTCTTGTATCTTTGGTCTTGTTCCAGTTCAACAAATGAATTTATCGCCACTGGCTATGCACTTTTCTATAAATTCTACACTTTTATTGAATTGAGCCATTATATCAATTAGATATGCTTCGTTGTCATTAAGTGCTTGTCCAACACTTTGTCTGAAAATATTCTTCATTAACGTCAACTTTTTTGGTAACCTGTTTTTTATATCTTCAATCAGCCCTACGATAAATGTTATACACCGATTACGCAATATTTGTTCGTCTTCCCGTGGTAATCCTTTTTCTCTCATTTCAAGAAACTGCTTTTCAAAGCAGAATCCCTGATAACATCTTCAATCGAAGAAGTCACGAATATTTTGGGTAAATGTATCAGCTTTTTATGTGGGTAACGTAATTTTGCTGACAAGCGTATCTGTCAGGTTGGTCAACTCATCAAAGAGTTCAGTGTGATCTGTATCTTTCAACTCGAACATTTTATTGAGTCTGTTTCTTTCAATTAATACTGGATTAAAAATTAAATATATGCGTAATTAATCTCTTTCGCATACATAGCGTGCAATAACTCTGCCATGTGAAACCTTTCACGCACTTTAGCTACGGATAAATATGTTTTTAGCTCTGACCATGGCATGTATATTCTTGATACAGCGGCTTCTATTGATAACCACCTTTTCTGGCACTGTTGAACTATATTTAACGGTTTCTGTCCATCGTTGATAGTTTTGTATAGCCCCTCATAAAGAGACTGTCTGGAAGAGATGTGACTAAAGCAGTCATATTGAAGCAAAGCAAGCGCTGTATCATGTATAAGATACAGAGGCGAGCGAGTGCACGGGACTTACCCTAGTTCACCGCTAGTAGCGTCACGTCATCGTAACGCGCGCCTGCATATAGTATTGCACCACATTTAACATAAAAGTAAAAATTAAGATTTGTGTGTAAAACTTTGTTGAAGTATAGTTCTATGTAATAATGTTTCAGGTAACAAATCTTAATGTTATAAAATTAGTAGTTTACGTAAAATTCACGTTTTGAAAGAAAAATAGGAGGCGCTAAATAATGACGCTAGGAAGCCAAAATTTGGTGAGAAGGTGCAGTAAGAAGTCATTAATGAGTGGTGCTGGTTTCCAAAACCATAAAACTAAAATTGACTCCAGAATCCGCGTTTTTCGGAAAAATCAGAGGCGCGAAATAATAGAGCTACAATATTGAAAATTGGTAGGATGCTTCAGTTCACCCTAATAATAATAATGGAAATACCACAATCAGTTACCTCTTCTAGTTTTTTAGTAATTTAGTAAAAACTACTTTTGTGAGTAAAATGTACATAAGCATTATAGATTAAGTACTTTAAATTTTAATGATAAAACAAATTCTTTAAGACCAATGATCAGATAGGACAATTAACAAAGCTACACCAAGTTTTAGTCTTGTAGCATAATTAACAGCTGATACAAGTCTTGATAAAGCTATGGTTCAGAGGTAACAATCTACCGTTAGTTCCATTGTAAAAATTCTAGAGAGTAGAGTTTTAATTTTAGCGGGCTGAGATTTTCTACGTGCTTCTGTACTGCTCAGATGTATGTATACAAAAATTGAGAAGTTTGTAAAGCTATTATTAAATGTGATATTTAAGATTATGTGCCTGAGATAGCGATCATTTGGAGGCTGCAGGCATCTGCATAGGAACGGAAAGAACAGATGCTCTCTTGGCGGTACGCGCCGGAGCTATATAAAAAGAGCGGCAGAGGCAGTAGTAAGCTCACTCCGCATTAGACCAACGCCTAGTCCACGCCAGCTTAACGTCCGATCGCGCCTCGCCTCGGGTGACGTCATAGCGGGCTGTGACATGCGCGTACTTAGCAATGTAAACGGACATTGAAAATCGCGAGGACTGTACACCGTCCTGGATCGTTTAGACTTCGGTAACAAACTGTTATTGTGCCGTCCGTGTGAAGTATAATTCCGCGTGGCAAGTGGTGACTAACTCCACTTTTAAGGCAAGCATTAATCCTTTTTTTTAACATTATTGCGAACTATTAATAGAGCACCGTTAGTTAGAGTAATGAACTATTCGGGAGGAACTTGCTGTAGAAGTCGCCTCTGAACTATTAAACGATTGGCTAAATTAACAATATTTAATGTCTTTAGCATTTTCAGAAGTTTCGAGTAATTTGTGTGAGCCTTTAAGATAATAAAATCTTGTTTGGAACTTTAAATTTTATTGAAGCAGCCCTAATCCCGTGAAGAACTATGGATATTTTTCGTTTAGCTGGGCTGTACAGGAATGTGGCCGTGCAGACTGGGAACTAAGGTCAGTAAGTTTCCCTTCGCTTTCTGACTGGCCACCAAATTAGTTGCCAGGCTCGCGTGATTTAAGGTGGCAATGTTCAACTTTCATTCAACATTAAACAACGACTTCTTCGCCGTCCCACATATGTTGCATCGGCAATAGTCTGTTACGTGAAATGAACATTCAAACAACTCATTCGACGACTTCTTCGCCGCCCCACAATATGTATCTTTAATTAAAAACTCCAAATTTCTCGGTAAAAATTCTTTTGTAGCAACTGAAACAGCCAACTGCAAGGAATGGCACGAACAACGTACTAAAATAAAGTGTGGTACCTATTCTTTCAATTTCGTAAATACTCCGTTATTTACTCCAACCATGACAGAGCATTATCTGTACCAATGCCCATTAAATTTTCAGATTGCAAATCGAATCGTTGAAGTGTCTTCTTTATAGCACTGAAAATCGCTTCAGCATTACACTCTTGCAGCTCAGCAGGGTCAAGGTATGTAGATACTATTCTTTGGTGCAATTTACTGTAATAAACTATAATCAATCCCAAGTATTTATGTACAGCAATATCAGTAGATTCAACAAGTAATAAGCTAAATGGTTGATCTTTGAAATCCTGTTTTAGAACGTCAGTGAAATGCGTTGCTAACACGTGCACATGTTTCGGCGCAACTGAACTTTTCCGATATCTTTCTCACGACTGTGATTCATTACCTCTCCCAAATAGCGACTACAAGTGTAATAGTATGCATGGCTGTGAATAATGCGAGGTAGCTTCTTCCTTTTTTTTATATTCCGAATGGGCTCTGACTTAAAGGCAATTTTACGGTGCACAGTTAGAACCTGGAACAATTTACTTAGTCAAAGAGTGGTCACAGATGTAAAACCGATCAATGAATGGCTAATCAATTTTAAAAAAAGGTTGCTTACCTTCTTATTTTGTAGATAATTCTTTGACATCCCGTGAGACATCAAATCTCAATAGTGACTCTTAAAACTGTACCACAAAATTTGCACTTCGGTCCCTGACCCCTAGTACTTTCAATAACTCGAAGCCAATCTTTTAAAACTTCGTGTTGAAGCCAGGAATTCCGAAGCTTTTGCTTATATTGTTGTTTCGGTATATCTCTACACGTATGAAGTCGTGAAATAATACCACACACTGAGAATCACAGTTGTGTAGTGCACACCACAAACGGCGACAGTCGAGTTACTTCTTCTGCGCATCCGACGTGACGCACCCAGCGTGAGCCAACAAGCGCTCATAGGTTATTCGAAGTGACAATGAAGTAAGTGGGCATCCATTGTATGAAATCGGTTGCTGCTCTCCCTGCACCTACGCAAGCAGCCTTCGCTCGTGAAATGAACTATAACTAGGAGCTACTAAATACTGTTCATTCTACAGGGAATCCCCGCATGTAGTCTACTGAGTGTGATGGTTCGTTTGATGTCACATTGTAATGCATCTGTGTTGTCTTCGCAGTAAAAGTTAAATACTTCTGAAATCAAATGAAATAGAAACAACATATTTCGAAACATATAAATAGCTTAGTGGTTGAGAGACCACATTTTCAGTGACTGAAAGCGAATTCTACTAAACCACTATAAAATCTACCAGCCACTAAAAGGAGGGTAGAAACCACCAGTTTTAGTGGAAAATCTACTAAGTTGGCAACGCTAGTCAAATGTAATTTTGTTCACTACAGCACCAACGAGCGATGTGAGACAGAACTCGACGTATCATGATTTATGTTTAGGAAGAACTGTATACACCGTACCGTGCACTGACTTTATTCACACCTTCCCATTTTAAATTCGAATCTAAATGCATTTGACCCTTGTAAATTGATGTAGAGTATGTATTACCGTATATTTGAGAACAATAATCAGATTATTAGGTTTTGTTACTTATGTGGTTGTTCACTGAATTCTACAAAAATTCATAGTAACATGATGATTTGCAGTTTCCATTTTCGTCCTGAGTCTTTTGAAACTTTGAATACAGCGACAGGAAAAATTTAAAGTTTAAGTCATTGATTCGTTTATTGCTTTAAGTTTCCAGCAAATGCGCTATTTCTTTCTAGGGACTACAAAAGGTGACTTTTGAAGCAGAAATCAACATTTCACTCCTATTCGGGGTAACACAAGATCGGAACAACTTTTACTACTGCTCAGGCTAACACCAGATCGAAACTCAGTGAACACAAGGCCTCACGAAATATGACGTAATTTACGGAATTATATAGATAATTTCAAGATTCATTCTATGCGGGTTGTACAACATTGATTTATATGTTACATTTTAATATGATTTACATAAAGTAATTTTTTTAAACGTACAATTTTAAAACAAAATTAAAAAAATCATTCCGTAGCTGATCTGAATGCGACAGAACCACACGACCAGTCGTTTTTTCGTCAAAATTATTTAGAAAAGTAATCTGGAATACGAAAAAAGAAACTACAGCATGAAAATGACAAAATAGTCGGATCCGCGTCGAGATAACAAATGAAGAGACCTATACCCAACGGAACGGCATCCGATTGAGGTGATTTAAGTTGTCTGTGGTTTTCCTAAATCATATCAAGATGAATCAGTCAACAAGGTCATAACGGAATCTTTCCCACGCGTGTCCTCTCGATCATGTGCTCCGTGTCCTGCTCTTCATAATTCACTCAATGCATCGGAAATGATGTGCAGCTTTTACGCACTTTGGATCCAGCAGCCCGTAAACCCTTAGCAAGTGGTAGCAGGAGAGAAAATACGGCTATCCGTTCTGCGTGGTACATGAACTGACTCTTAACGGAATTTATGTAAATTACAATTTGAATTTAGTGCTCTATGACGCACGTCTGGTAATAGCGCTTCCATTTACATTTTTGTCGTTAAATACAGCAGCGCAGAAATAAAATGCAGTTTAGGAGAGTTAAAGTTTTATTTACTCCAAGAGTCGTAAAGTCCACGCCGAATGCTGTTGAAAAAGCTGCGGGCTTTATTACCGCGAACAGGCTCGGTTGGTTACTGCACAGGGACCCCCGTGTCCGCAGAAAGGGCCTTCTCGACCCCGCACGCAGGCGTTCATTCCAGTCAAACGTTTCTCTTATCTAACGAGTCACTGGTGTGCATTACTCTGTCCTTGATACCCGAACGAATTAATAGGTAATTATCTGTTCGAAATGGCTGTTGGTGTCAGCACATCTACAATCTAAAACAAAAAAAGTAAAAAAGGATTCGCACCACGATCGAATTATCGGTAGATGTGACGTGCAAATGCAGATAAACAAATGGTGGAAATTTCATAAAAATAGGATGGCTTATTCAAGAGAAAGAGTTTCACAAATTGAGCAAGTTTGAGCAAGTCAGTAATGCGTTGGTCCACCTCTGGCCACACTAGGTTGTCGGGCCATATGGGGGGTGAGACTCAGCTTGATTCCCACCGCTGTCCGTTGCGTCTCCAGACGTGTCTTTGCAGGTCAACGGGGCTGAGTTCGAAGCGGGACTCACCAGTGAAGACAATTATTCTCCAATGAACTTGAATCCTGGCCAAGACGTGTTTGGAGACGACCCGGGCAGTAGCGGGACACCATCTTGAATGTTGCCCGCCATATGGCACGACAACCGGAAGTGGTCAGGGTGCTTCTACTTTTCATAGCAGGACCCCTTGTTTATCATCCGCGGCACACTTACAGCACAGCGATATGTCGCTGTTGTTCTACGCCCGGTTTTTAGTCCTTCATGCTATGCCATGCTGGGCGTATATTTCAGCAAGATAACGGATGCCCTCACACGGAAAGAGTTTTTACTGGGAGTCGTAATAGTTACCAAATCGTACCGTGGCCAGCAAGGTCGCAGGTTCTCTCTCCAATTGAGAAAGTTTGAAGAGTTATCGGCAGGGCCGTCTAACTTCATGCTTATTACCGTCTAATTTTGGTTCAGCCGTTGATACGAGGGTCACCAATGAGTATTTCGCGAGGATGAATGCATGTGTGTTAGTGAGTACCAAACAGTTTCTCTCCCTCTCTCTCTCTCTTTTTTTTTTTTTTTTTTTTTTTTCTTTTGAGGCATCGGCTTCCTGACTGGTTCGATAAGGCCCACCAACAAGTCCTCGCCTGGGCCAACTTTCCCATCTCAGAGTCGCACTTGCAACCTACTTCCTCAGATATTTGCTGGATATATTCCAACATCTGTCTTCCAGTACAATTTTTACCCTTCGCAGCTCCTTCTCATACCATGGAAATCAGTCCTTGATGCTTTAACGTATGTTCTATCATCCTATCCCTCTTCATTTATTACCTTAATAGTTAATTTTCAACATTGTGATTGCGTAGGCTTTCCCGACGTATTAAGTCTAGAAAGTCTCTTCGGGCTCGCTGCCGGATTCTAAAAGCAACTTGATATTTTGGCGACCCAACTGGTCGCTATCTTCAGGAAATTGCTGCTTCTGCTGATGTGTCCCGCTGAGAATTGACGCCAGGTTGCAAATCGACGTCCTATATAGGTCACCGTACAGTACACGGCGTATGTGCCGCCCATCACGGTTGCTGCCCTCCAAGACAGGGAGGTAGCGCCACCCACCCAAGAACTTCAGTATTTGATGGCTGTTCTTAAGAAAAATGGATACTCCGAGAAGCAGATTCGTCGAGCCATTGAGTCTGGACCATCTCCGGAGGTGTATGAAGAGGAACATAGATCGGTGGCCTTTCTTCTTTATGCTCGAGGCTTATCATTTAAGATTGGACGAATTTTAAGGAATTTTAACATTAAGAATGTGTTCCGTCCATCGTCTAAGATTAGGGCACTGCTCGGCTCTATGAAAGATGATTTGGGGCATAGGAAACCCGGTGTGTACAAAAGTCCGTGTCAATGTGGGATTGGCCGTTCGATGCGCACTGTGCATGACAGGTGTGTGGAACATTGCTGTCATACGAGGCTACAACAGTCACAAAAATCGGCAGTAGCAGAACACTGCTTAAACGAGGGACACGGTATGAAATTTGATGAAACTGTGGTAGTTGCCAAAATTTCCGGTTTTTGGAACAGTGTCTATAAAGAGGCGATTGAAATTAGGTTGCCTGATAATTTAATCAACAGAGACAATGGGCTTCCTCTTAGTAAGACGTGGAATCCTGTATTATCTCACATCAAAACTGAACGTTCGTCGGTGCGGCCCTGAGTGCGGTATATCGTTGCCAGCAGTGTCTCACTAAGGGCGGCTCCACCTCCCTGTCTTGGAGGGCAGCAACCGTGATGGGCGGCACATACGCCGTGTAATGTACGGTGAACTATATAGGACGTCGATTTGCAACCTGGCGTCAGTTCTCAGCGGGACTCATCAGCAGAAGCAGCATTTTCTGAAGATGGCGACCAGTTGGATCACCGAAATATCGAGTCAAGTTGATTTTAGGATCCGGCAGCGAGCCCGAAGAGACTTTCAAAAATTTTCAACATTCTTCTGTAGCATCACATATCAAATGGTTCGATTCTCTTTTGATCCAGTTTTCCCATCGCCCATGTCTCAATATCATATAGCGATATGCTCGAAACGTACATTCTCAGAATTTTTTTCCTCAAATTAAGGCCTATGTTTGACATTAGTGGACTTCTCTCGGTCAGGACTGCCCTTTTTGCCAGTGCCGGTCTGCTTTTGATGACCTACTTGCTTCGTCGTCATGGGTTATTTTGCTGCCTAGGTAGCAGAATTCCTTAACTCCATCTAATTTGTGAGCATCAATCCTGATGTTAAGTTTCTCATTGTTTCGTTTCTGCTACTTCTCCCTACTTTAGTCTATCTTCGGTTTGCTCTCAGTCCATATTCTGTACTCATTAGACTCCTCATTCCATTATACGGTTGAAGTCTTTTTGTTGCTTGCATTGTTTGGGTACTTACATCGTAATCTCTCTGATCTTTCTCACTTGGCGGGAAGAGACGACGTTATAGAGACGATTGTGCAGTCGTGGTGAATAGCTGGAATTTTATAACTCATGTGAGCAGATTGAAATTTCGTTTCTGTGGAAGTTGACTCACTATTGTGAAACAGTTGTTTTTGTGTGCAAAAATGAATAAACCTGTATTATTTACTGATTGAAGTCATCCATTGAGCTATTCCGATTTTGAGAAGTTCCAGATTTCTTTGCGCACTAAACATTCCAAACAACAATCATAACACGAAACCAAGGGACAAAAAACTAAGTACCAGATTAATAATTTATCATAGCGGGCGTCACTGCCTTCAGTTTTATAAATAATGATTTCACAACAGTGCTCTTCAGTTATCTGCTGTGGAGTTGCTCGACCCCAAGAGGACCATTGAAAAGTCGGTCGAAACGTCGGAAACTACTTGCTTTAGTATTTTATAACGAGGTGGTCTGATACCCAAAATTATTTTATTCAAAATAGCACTGGCCGTGGAAGCCTATGAACTTATATTAAACTGACTTTACACGTATATTTTACGTAAATATAACAAAATCCCCCCCCCCCCCCCCCCCCCCATGAACCATGGACCTTGCCGTTGGTGGGGAGGCTTGCGTGCCTCAGCGATACAGATGGCCGTACCGTAGGTGCAACCACAACGGAGGGGTATCTGTTGAGAGGCCAGACAAACGTGTGGTTCCTGAAGAGGGGCAGCAGCCTTTTCAGTAGTTGCAGGAGCAACAGTCTGGATGATTGACTGATCTGGCCTTGCAACATTAACCAAAACGGCCTTGCTGTGCTGGTACTGCGAACGGCTGAAAGCAAGGGGAAACTACAGCCGTAATTTTTCCCGAGGACATGCAGCTTTACTGTATGATTAAGTGATGATGGCATCCTCTTGGGTAAAATATTCCGCAGGCAAAATAGTCCCCCATTCGGATCTCCGGGCGGGGACTACTCAGGAGGATGTCGTTATCAGGAGAAAGAAAACTGGCGTTCTACGGATCGGAGCGTGGAATGTCAGATCCCTTAATAGGGCAGGTAGGTTAGAAAATTTAAAAAGGGAAATGGAAAGTTTAAAGTTAGATATAGTGGGAATTAGTGAAGTTCGGTGGCAGGAGGAACAAGACTTCTGGTCAGGTGACTACAGGGTTATAAACACACAATCAAATAGGGGTAATGCAGGAGTAGGTTTAATAATGAATAGGAAAATAGGAATGCGGGTAAGCTACTACAAACAGCATAGTGAACGCATTATTGTGGCCAAGATAGATACGAAGCCCACACCTACTACAGTAGTACAAGTTGATATGCCAACTAGCTCTGCAGATGATGAAGAAATTGATGAAATGTACGATGAAATAAAAGAAATTATTCAGATAGTGTAGGGAGACGAAAATTTAATAGTAATGGGTGACTGGAATTCGAGTGTAGGAAAAGGGAGAGAAGGAAACATAGTAGGTGAATATGGATTGGGGCTAAGAAATGAAAGAGGAAGCCGCCTAGTAGAATTTTGCACAGAGCACAACTTAATCATAGCTAACACTTGGTTTAAGAATCATGAAAGAAGGTTGTATACGTGGAAGAACCCTGGAGATACTAAAAGGTATCAGATAGATTATATAATGGTAAGACAGAGATTTAGGAACCAGGTTTTAAGTTGTAAGACATTTCCAGGGGCAGATGTGGACTCTGACCACAATCTATTGGTTATGACCTGTAGATTAAAACTGAAGAAACTGCAAAAATGTGGGAAATTAAAAAGATGGGACCTGGATAAACTGAAAGAACCAGAGGTTGTACAGAGTTTCAGGGAGAGCATAAGGGAACAATTGACAGGAATAGGGGAAAGAAATACAGTAGAAGAAGAATGGGTAGCTCTGAGGGATGTAGTAGTGAAGGCAGCAGAGGATAAAGTAGGTACAAAGACGAGGGCTGCTAGAAATCCTTGGGTAACAGAAGAAATATTGAATTTAATTGATGAAAGGAGAAAATATAAAAATGTAGTAAATGAAGCAGGCAAAAAGGAATACAAACGTCTCAAAAATGAGATCGACAGGAAGTGCAAAATGGCTAAACAGGGATGGCTAGAGGACAAATGTAAGGATGTAGAAGCTGATCTCACTAGGGGTAAGATAGATACTGCCTACAGGAAAATTAAAGAGACCTTTGGAGAGAAGAGAACCAAGTGTATGAATATCAAGAGCTCAGATGGCAGCCCAGTTCTAAGCAAAGAAGGGAAGGCAGAAAGGTGGAAGGAGTATATAGAAGGTTCATACAAGGGCGATGTACTTGAGGACAATATTATGGAAATGGAAGAGGATGTAGATGAAGACGAAATGGGAGATACGATACTGCGTGAAGAGTTTGACAGAGCACTGAAAGACCTGAGTCGAAACAAGGACCCCGGAGTAGACAACATTCCATTAGAACTACTGACGGCCTTGGGACAACCAGTCCTGAGAAAACTCTACCAGCTGGTGAGCAAGATGTATGAGACAGGCGAAATACCCTCAGACTTCAAGAAGAATATAATAATTCCAATCCCAAAGAAAGCAGGTGCTGACAGATGTGAAAATTACCGAACTATCAGTTTAATAAGCCACGGCTGCAAAATACTAACGCGAATTCTTTACAGACGAATGGAAAAACTGGTAGATACGGACCTCGGGGAGGATCAGTTTGGATTCCGTCGAAATGTTGGAACACGTGAGGCAATACTGACCTTACGACTTATCTTAGAAGAAAGATTAAGAAAAGGCAAACCTACGTTTCTAGCATTTGTAGACTTAGAGAAAGCTTTTGACAATGTTGACTGGAATACTCTTTTTCAAATTCTAAAGGTGGCAGGGGTAAAATACAGGGAGCGAAAGGCTATTTACAATTTGTACAGAAACCAGATGGCAGTCATAAGAGTCGAGGGGCATGAAAGGGAAGCAGTGGTTGGGAAAGGAGTGAGACAGGGTTGTAGCCTCTCCCCGATGTTATTCAATCTGTATATTGAGCAAGCAGTAAAGGAAACAAAAGAAAAATTTGGAGTAGGTATTAAAATTCATGGAGACGAAGTAAAAACTTTGAGGTTCGCCGATGACATTGTAATTCTGTCAGAGGCGGCAAAGGACTTGGAAGAGCAGTTGAACGGAATGGTCAGTGTCTAGAAAGGAGGATATAAGATGAACATCAACAAAAGCAAAACGAGGATAATGGAATGTAGTCAAATTAAATCGGGTGTTGCTGAGGGAATTAGATTAGGAAATGAGACACTTAAAGTAGTAAAGGAGTTTTGCTATTTAGGAAGTAAAATAACTGATGATGGTCGAAGTAGAGAGGATATAAAATGTAGACTGGCAATGGCAAGGAAAGCGTTTCTGAAGAAGAGAAATTTGTTAACATCGAATATAGATTTACGTATCAGGAAGTCGTTTCTGAAAGTATTTGTTTGGAGTGTAGCCATGTATGGAAGTGAAACATGGAAGATAACTAGTTTGGACAAGAAGAGAATAGAAGCTTTCGAAATGTGGTGCTACAGAAGAATACTGAAGATAAGGTGGATAGATCACGTAACTAGTGAGGAGGTATTGAATAGGATTGGGGAGAAGAGAAGTTTGTGGCACAACTTGACTAGAAGAAGGGATCGGTTGGTAGGACATGTTTTGAGGCATCAAGGGATCACAAATTTAGCATTGGAGGGCAGCGTGGAGGGTAAAAATCGTAGAGGGAGACCGAGAGATGAGTACACTAAGCAGATTCAGAAGGATGTAGGTTGCAGTAGGTACTGGGAGATGAAGCAGCTTGCACAGGATAGAGTAGCATGGAGAGCTGCATCAAACCAGTCTCAGGACTGAAGACAACAACAACAACAACATAACAAAATCAAAATGTAATAAAAAATCGTTGTATATAACTTTATATAATTTACCTAGAATGTTAACTAACTTCAAAATTATCCTGCTCATATCGAATGGAAGAAACAGTTCGCTAAGTATATCGTTCATATAGGAATCGATTTATACAAGGTCACTATTTTTTAAATTCTTGAATATGGTTCGATGCAGCAACTGTAGAATGGAATCTTCATGAGGATAAAGTGAAATAAAGCCAGTCACTTGCGGAGATGAAAGATTTTTCATACCTAGGTTTCGACGTCTTTAAAAACATCTTCTTCAGAAGGAACTATGGTTAGACCTATAATAGTTAACAGTATATACATATTAAAGTACAGGTATATAGAAAAAGTGGACAAAAACTGACTACGGAGCAACGAATTATTTACACGCGGTTTTTACGTAATCTTGTGGAGGGAGGTACATTAAAAGTGAAGGCACCAACGAAGGACAGAATTCACGTTCCTAATAGTAAAACCGCAGAAATCAAGATTCTCGTCATTAGACAGTGCTTCACAAATGTAACTGGTGAACTAAAGCAGCGCCGATGGCTCTAAGGTTACGAAAAGTTTCGGACGAATGAGGGAGCACTTATAGGTGGGGGATTGTGCCCAAGAGTGAGTAAAAATATCACTAAAAGGGCTTAAAACCATTACAGCACTAAACATGTAACCCAGAAACAAGTGATTTAGTGACCATATGATAATACGAACACTCTACTCTTTTGTTGCCATTGTCTTCAATCCTAAAACTGATTTTATGTAGCCCTCCATGCTACTCCACTCTGTGCAAACCCCATCTCGGAATAACTACTGCAACTTATGCCCTTCTGAATCCGGTTACTCTATTCCTCCCTTAGTCTCTTCCTACGATTGTAACCCCCCCCCCCCCCCCCCCCACACACACACATCCATCCGCCCACTTCCCTCCATTACTAAATTGGTGACACGTAAGTATCTCAGAATGTCTCCTATCAACTGGTCCCTTCTTCTAGTCAGGCTGTGCCACAATTCAGTACCTACTCATTAGTTACGAGATTTACTCATCTAATCTTTAGCATTCTAATGTAGGACCACATTTCAAAAGCTTCTATTCTCTTCTTGTCGAAGCTCTTTATCGTCCATTTTTCATTTCCATACGTGGCTACACCACATGCAAATACTTTCTGAAAATACGTCCTAAAACGTAACTCTATATACGATGTTAACAAGTGCCGTTCCTTTAGGAACGCTTTTCTTGCTAGGGTCAGTCTACATTTTATACCCTCTTTACTTCGGCTGCCATCAGTTATTTTGCTCCCCATGCTCGGGCATGGGTGTATATATTTGTCCTTAGGGTAATTTTGGTTACGTAGTGTGTAAGCTTAGAGACTGATGACCTTAGCAGTGAAGCATAAGATTTCACACACATTTGAACATTTTTTGAAGTGTCTCGTTTCCTAATCTAACTTCTATAGCACAACCTGATTTAATTCACTAGATTTTGTTATCCTTGTTTTACTTTTTTTGATGTTCATCTTATATCCTCCTTTCACGACGCTACTCATTGTGTGCCGGCCGCGGTGGTCTCGCGGTTCAGGCGCTCAGTCCGGAACCGCGCGACTGCTACGGTCGCAGGTTCGAATCCTGCCTCGGGCATGGATGTGTGTGATGTCCTTAGGTTAGTTAGGTTTAAGTAGTTCTAAGTTCTAGGGGCCTGATGACCTTACATGTGCTCAGAGCCATTTGAACCATTTTTTACTCATTGTGTTCCACTGCTCTTCCAAGTCCTTTTGCTGTCTCTGACATAATTTCAAATTCTTGGGCAGACCTCAAAGTGTTTGTTTCTTCTCCCTGAATTTCAATGCCTACTCTAAATTTTTCTTTGATTTCCTTTATCAGTTAGTCAACATACAGATTGAATATCGTCGTGGATAGGCTGCAACCCTACCTCACGCCCTTCTCGACTACGGCTTCCCTTTCATGCCCCTCTACTCTTCTAAGCGCCGTTTGGTTTCTGTATAACTTGTAAATAGCCTTTCGCTTCCAGTATTTTACTCCTGCTACCTTCAGAACTTCAAAGAGAGTATTCCTGTGAACATTACCGAAAAATACTATAAATCTGCAAATGCTATAAACATACGTTTGGCCTCCCATCACTTATCATCTAAATCTTGTAGTCTTCTGTAAAGATTTCGTGTTAGTATTTTACTAAATGACTGATTATTACGTAATATTCTCGTCTATCACCACCTCATTTCTTTGGAACTAGAATTATTACATTCTTCCTGAAGTCTGAGGGCATTTCACCTGCATCGTACGTCTTGCATACCAGATGGAATAGTTCTGCCATGGTTGGAAAAGGGAGATGGAAATGTGTACAACTCCACTTTCACCGAAGACTTGCTTCTTCTCCAACACATGGTGCAGAAACTAGAAGTTTTTGAGCTTGTGCATAAGAAAGGTAAAGGCTACAGTCTACATCTGTTGGCAGAATTGGACATTTTTAAGCATTTAACTTATAAAAAAGGCTGTACTTTAAAGGAACAAGTGGAACCTAAAAACAGAAATTTTTGAAAAATTAACAGATGGGCTTTTAGCCATATAGGCGACAATGAAGATGTCATTTTCCTCTGTACCTACTTGCATGATATTATTACTACCTCCAGTAATCCATTGGTAATGTAAATGGTTCAGTTTAGACGTTTACTAATTTTTTCCTTACATAAGATTATGATCCTGCGGGAGGTTCGAGTCCTCCCTCTGGCATGGGTGTGTGTGTTTGTCCTTAGGATAATTTAGGTTAAGTAGTGTGTAAGCATAGGGACTAATGACCTTAGCAGTTAAGTCCCATAAGATTTCACACACAATACAATACATAAGATTACCTTTCGGTTTTTAGCACAGACCTAACTTTACGTAATTCCACAGTTTTTCCTCATACGTTTTTATTTTGATTTTACTAGTATTGTTGCTAATATTTTACTTACTCCCCCTCCCCCCGCGACCACTCTTTCACCACCCACCAACGAGGCCCCCTCGTTTAAATATCTAGGCGTAAAGTTGCAAAGCAATATGAGTTGGAACGAGCATGTGGAAACTGTGGTAGGGCAGGAAAATAGTCGACTTCGGTTTATTGGGACAATTTTAGGAAAAACTGGTTCACCTGCAAAGGAAACCGCATGTAGGACGCTGATGCAACCTATTCTTGAGTACTGCTCGAGTGTTTGGGATCCGTACCAGGTCGGATTAAAGGAAGATATCGAAGCAGTTGACAGGAGGGATGCTGGATTTGTTACCGGTAGATTCGAACAAAACGTAAGCGTTATGGAGACGCTTCGGGAACTCATATGGGAATCCCTGAAGGGAAGGTGGCGTTCCTTTCGGAAAACACTACTGAGAAGGTTTAGAGTACCGGCATTTGATGCTGACTGCCGAACGATTCTGCTGCCGCCAACAAACATCGCACCTAAGGAGCACGGAGATAAGACACGAGAAATTAGGTCTCATATGGAGGCATATAAATAGTCGTTTTTTCCTCGCCCTATTTGCGAATCGAACAGAAGGGGAAATGACAACTAGCGGTACAAGGTACTCTCCGCCACGCACTTTAGGGTGGCTTGCGGAGTATCTATGTAGATGTAGACGTAGATGTAGGCGCCAGTGCTGGTATGGCGACGTGGGGTTAAAACACAAGCATCAGTGTGCATTACAGTCGCAGACAGTCGAGATGGGTCTACGCCAAGCGAAAACGGCTTTGTTAGTACAGCTATTTCAACAAAACAACAGAAATAATGCTGGTGCTCTTGGCGAATTTCGACTCATTAAAGGACTACGGAGAGGCCTACTTTCCGCACCTGGCGATTTGGGAATTGACCCTGGGAGAGGTCGAATGTCAATTGCAGCACAGATAGTTGAAGGACTTTCTGTTGTCAAGCCGGAAAATGCTGGACGCAATGTGCAATCTTCAACCGGTGTACGAGCTGTGCCACGACAACTGAACATTCCAATCCAGCTTAGTTGTTTGGCGCAGCATTAGAGCTATCTTTAGTGAAATGACTACTAGCAACATGCATTGAAAGAACAGATATTGAAATAATTAGACCTAATATCCATTATGTTATTATAAGCAAACTTTTATAGAAAATAAGAAATTTCTGGCGTTAGTTTTACCTTGAACCATGTCTGCAAGATCAACGGAATTCGAATTTACAGCTGAAAACAGCCTTTTTACTGATGTCATACTCACAGGAATTGTGCATTGTAATGCCACTAACATATTAAACTGCTGAAACCCTTTGTCTGGAATTGAATTAGTGCTCACTAGTTTTGCAGGTTCAGTCGTGGTTTTATTTCTAAGCTCTTCTGTTCTGTACCCTACTGTCAGCTCGTTTTTCAAACGATTGGCGTCGAGGAACTTTCCATATGCTTTTAACGGACGTTGGGAGCTGGTATAAGCAGGAGTGGACGACTGTTTTGGCCCAGGGGCCACTTTGTGGACACGTGGGTTAGCGGAGGGTCACATGCTTTAAAGTGATTGCACACATTAGTTACCGTTTTGTGAAAAGGTATAAATTGTATTATCAAAATCAACAAACATAAATTAAATGAAATTGTGGCATCTTTAATCAGTTCCTTTATTGTGCTAATTTCGTATCATCTACAGCTGCAAGCGCATATTATTTTAAAATTAATTCAAGCAGACAAATGTATCCTTCCACCACTTCCTACACATTGTTTTTTTAAAAAAATAAAGTGAGACTGCTTGCTCAGATTATCATCACGTCATTGAAGTTAAGGTGATAATCACACCTCTTGATCTTCAAGCAAGAACAAATTTAATCACGAACGTATGTAGACCCAAATATAGAGTACATTCTCCCAGCAAATTTTTTCATATATGGATATTTTTCAGCAGAAAAAGATTTATAAAAGACAACTAATGTCGCAGTGTTAAATACTTGCTCCATAGTTTGATACGACTGGTTGTCAATACGTTCAGGCTCCAGACCCTCATGTGTTGTGGTCAGTGCCATCAATGATGAAATGAGAGAGCAAACTGCACTGAGGCTCAGTTTTCTTAAAGTCCTGAATTGCTCTTGTGATCTCGTCGTCCAAACACTGCAAATGATGCACAACCTAAACGGAAGCACTTTGAGGCACGTTCTGTTTTCCTGATAAAGGAAAAGTAGATGGTTCAAATGGGAGCACTATGGGACTTACCTTCTGAGGCCATCAGTCCCCTAGGACTTAGATCTACTTAAACTTAACTAACCTAGGGACATCACACACATTCATGGCCGAGGCAGGATTCGAACCTGCCACCACAGCGGCCGCGCGGTTCCAGACTGTAGCGCCTTGAACCGCTAGGCCACTCCGGCCGGCTGAAAAGTATAGAAACTGCCTTCATCTGCTTGCTTTGCAAATAGATATAGTTTTGCTTTGAGTGATTTTACATGCTTCCACGTTTCACGTGCAAACAACTCCTTTCCCTGCAATGTGACATTCAGTTCATTCAGTTTCTCAAATATATTAGTTGCAAAAATCGTCTCATATCTTCAGTCCCCACTATTTTTATAACAAAAACATGAAATATCTCCTTCGTGCCCAGATGTAAGAGGATTCTACAATGCCCAAACTCGTTTTAAAACTTTTCCAAACTCAACCTCTTCTCACTGTTGTGGTAAATCACGTACTCATAGCCTGCTTTCACAAAGAAAAAAGATTTGAATTGTCTGTGTTGGAGTGCCCTCGTCCTTCTTGTGTTCACCCCAGCAACAACAGAATCTACCACAAGCTTAAGATCAGTGCAGCTCTACAGAGGCTCCTATGATGAAAACTTCAACGAAAAGACTGTATTTCACCGTCTGCGTAATGTGCTTGTAAGAGGAAGCAATAAAGGAAACAAAAGAAAAATTCGGAGTAGGTGTTACAATACACGGAGAAGAAATAAAAACTTTGAGGTTCGCTGGTGACATTGTAATTCTGTCAGAGACAGCAAAGGACTTGGAAGAGCACCTGAACGGAATGGACAGTGTCTTGAAAGGAGGATATAAGATGACCATCAACAAAAGCAAAACGAGGATAATGGAATGTAGTCGAGTTAACTCGGGTGATGCTGAGGGAATTAGATTAGGGAATGAGACACTTAAAGTAGTAAATGAGTTTTGCTATTTGGGGAGCAAAATAACTGATGATGGTCGAAGTAGAGAGGATATAAAATGTAGACTGGCAATGGCAAAGAAAGCGTTTCTGAAGAAGAGAAATTTGTTAACATCGAGTGTAGATTTAAGTGTCAGGGAGTCGTTTCTGAAAGAATTTGTTGGAGCGTAGCCATGTATGGAAGTGAAACACGGACGATAAATAGTTCGGACAAGAAGAGAATAGAATCTTTCGAAATGTGGTGTTACAGAGGAATGCTGAAGATTAGATGGGTAGATCACATAACTAATGAGTAGGTATTGAATAGAATTGGGGAGGAGTTTGTGGCACAACTTGACAAGAAGAAGGAATCGGTTGGTAGTACATGTTATGTGGTATCAAGGGATGACCAATTTAGTATTTGAGGGCTGCGTGGAGGGTAAAAATCGCAGAGGGAGACCAAGAGATGAATACACTATACAGATTCAGAAGGATGTAGGCTGCAGTAGGTACTGGGAGATGAGGCAGCTTGCACAGGATAGAGTAGCATGGAGAGCTGCATCAAACCAGTCTGAGGACTGATGACCACAACAACAACACTTTAAAAAAAAAAAAGATTAACCATGCCTACATTTTCCCCACTGACAGCTCTCTTCCCTCCCAGCCTAAATTCTTCCCCTCTAATGACCAATTTTTCATTAATTCCGCGGATACTGATGAGTAGTTGTGTAGTGTATTGGCGATACGTATTCTCATCTATTACCAAAAAAGGAAAGAAAAAAAATCTTTCTGGCAAACTTCTTCTGTTGTGTGATATGGTCACTTCTCACTGAGTCTTTGTGCAGTACTATAGTCCGTCTTAACAACGAAATGCTTTCATATTTGCTTCTAAGATCAATTTATGCTTGCAAACTCTAGCATTTAATGCTTAATAAACACGTCAACGGAAAAAGGCTTGGTGAATTTAGCATGGTTGTAGGCTACGACGAAATTGCTTGTGTAGCGCTGTTGTGAAGTGTTGATTGCTTTGTAAATGTTTGAGGCTTCTTCACAGCTTAGTTCACACACTCTGCAGCTTTTATTTTGCGTTCTTCCATGGAAAGTTTGCGGTCAAAATCGCTATGTTTTGTTTCGTAATTTCTCTTCAGAGTGCACTCCTAAAAATGCGGCAATCGTTTCATGACACAACAATCATATTCCTTTATTACCTGAATTAATAAAGAAATAAGTGTCCGTCCATTGTTCCTTACGCACACTGCACTCATCGCTGATTTCACATTTCTTCGGTGTGTTCATGGTTTCACGACATTAGGAAATTTGTAGATTTACTGTTGCAAAGACAAAATGAAAGTAAACCAGATCAACCAGAAAAGCACTGCGCATCACACTGTTCGCGCAAACCAATGTGACACTCGCCGCGGTGGCTGATGGGAGCAAGCGTGCAAGGGAAATGCGGTTACTGCTGCTACCGTCAGCCAGCGCGCCGAGTGTCAACTTAATTTGCGCGAATATAATTTACACTGCGCATGTGTACGAAGAGGCCGTCCTAGTGGAAATCTGCGGTCGTGCACAGGCAGAAAAGTCTGTGGAAAAGCGAATTTTTCTGACTGTCTTGTCGGGTCACACAAAAATCTTTAGCTACCAGCAAGTGGCCAGTGGTCCGCTATTTACCCATCCCTGTGTTAGAGGATTGTCCGTAGTTTTCGTGTAACAATAAATTTAAAAATTTCTTTTGGCATAATCTCCAAATCTTAAAACCCAAAGCGGCATCAATGTTATCAAATACTTAACAGTAGAGGTGTTTTCAGTTGATATTTTTCCTCTTCGAAAGTTCTCCTACACGAAGTGGTTTCTTGAAAAAGTCGCTCACAGTTAGATAGAGCAGCTATGGAGCGGCGAGTTTCTTGGACTGTTCACAATGCAAAATATTACTTGCTTGGTTCTACAGGAGCCGACCGCTGCGGCCGAACGGCTCTAGGTGCTTCAGTCCGGAACCACGAGGCTGTTGCGGTCGCAGGTTCGAATCCTGCCTTGGGCATGGATGTGTGTGATGTCCTTAGGTCAGTTAGGTTTGTTCTAAGTCTTGAGTGCTGATGACCTCAGATGTTAAGTCCCATAGTGCTCAGAGCCATTTGAAGCTTTTTTTTGTTTCTGCAGGAAGTTATACAGCACTTCATTGAAGGTGTGTTCACAAAAAAATTTTAACCTCCTATAAACTCCAATAAGCCATAAAATATCTGATCAATTTCTTGAGAATGTGCTACCATGGCACTAAACATATTACAAAGTTTAGTACTACTCCTGCACGCAGTGCTCACCAATCTTGATGAGTAATTCCATCACGATGAACAGACACATGGAAGACAACTTTGTAAAAATGAATCAAAAAATTTAATGCCTTCAGATCTTGAAGAAAATAAACAAATAAAAAATAAAATCAAATCTGCAAATTCATAACCGAATTCAAAAATATTTTAGGTTCCTTTGTTTCGATGGTGCTTTAAGACAAAACGAGGTTTAGTATGTGGGTATTACAGTGAAAAATATGGCTTCAGAATAAGTGGCTTTGATTAAAAGTTCAACCCCATTCAGATTTTGCTTCACAGTCGTTGCACCTTGAAAAATTTGCACAATCAGTTTTTCATTACATCCCAATGGTGACAAGAAGTGCCGGATAAGATTTATAGCAGCTTGGACATGTGTATCAGTACTTATATCACGGAACATCAAGATTCATTCCTTTATCTTTCCTTCATATACAATGGATGAAAGAAAACTGTGTTTTATTTTACTGTTATATCTTGAGGTATCGTTAACCATGACGGCTACAAAAGGAACATCAGCAATTTTCTGCTTTATAGTTGATAAATCGGTCGAATCTACGGCTTGTATTAGATCATTTTGAATTCGATTAGAAATTCCTTTAGACATATTAGAAATTTCTATGTGCTCCGATAGACGAGGATCATACTCTTCAGCTCACTTCAGCAATCCCATATAATTTCCGTATAATTACGGAACCTGTTCTTTCATCGTGTCGTCGAAAGGCCAACTCTTTGTTTTCCCAGAAAACACACTGCATTAATAGACTTTAACAATATCCCCGTTTCGCTGTACCTTTATATTGTGAAAATATATTTCATTTTCCAGCTGGTCGTCAAACGCAGTTTCTGTTCTACTTACCCTTAAAGCAACTGTAGCTTCAGATGATCGTAGGTGGTTTACAGACAATCTGTGCTCGGTTATCGACTTCACTAAGTTTTCCAAATATATGTATCCAGTTTTGATCCGAGTAGTACAGGTATTTCTATCCTTTCCAAACAACAGACAGTACCAGGAAAACATTGTACACTCCTGGAAATTGAAATAAGAACACCGTGAATTCATTGTCCCAGGAAGGGGAAACTTTATTGACACATTCCTGGGGTCAGATACATCACATGATCACACTGACAGAACCACAGGCACATAGACACAGGCAACAGAGCATGCACAATGTCGGCACTAGTACAGTGTATATCCACCTTTCGCAGCAATGCAGGCTGCTATTCTCCCATGGAGACGATCGTAGAGATGCTGGAGTAGTCCTCTGGAACGGCTTGCCATGCCATTTCCACCTGGCGCCTCAGTTGGACCAGCGTTCGTGCTGGACGTGCAGACCGCGTGAGACGACGCTTCATCCAGTCCCAAACATGCTCAATGGGGGACAGATCCGGAGATCTTGCTGGCCAGGGTAGTTGACTCACACCTTCTAGAGCACGTTGGGTGGCACGGGATACATGCGGACGTGCATTGTCCTGTTGGAGCAGCAAGTTCCCTTTCCGGTCTAGGAATGGTGGAACGATGGGTTCGATGACGGTTTGGATGTACCGTGCACTATTCAGTGTCCCCTCGACGATCACCAGAGGTGTACGGCCAGTGTAGGAGATCGCTCCCCACACCATGATGCCGGGTGTTGGCCTTGTGTGCCTCGGTCGTATGCAGTCCTGATTGTGGCGCTCACCAGCACGGCGCCAAACACGCATACGACCATCATTGGCACCAAGGCACAAGCAACTCACGTCTCCATTCGACCCTCCATTCACGCCTGTCGCGACACCACTGGAGGCGGGCTGCACGATGTTGAGGCGTGAGTGGAAGACGGCCTAACGGTGTGCGGGACCGTAGCCCAGCTTCGTGGAGACGGTTGCGAATGGTCCTCGCCGATACCCCAGGAGCAACAGTGTCCCTAATTTGCTGGGAAGTGGCGGTGCGGTCCCCTACGGCACTGCGTAGGATCCTACGGTCTTGGCGTGCATCCTTGCGTCGCTGCGGTCCGCTCCCAGGTCGACGGGCACGTGCACCTTTCGCCGACCACTGGCGACAACATCGATGTACTGTGGAGACCTCACGCCCCACGTGTTGAGCAATTCGGCGGTACGTCCACCCGGCCTCCCACATGCCCACTATACGCCCTCGCTCAAAGTCCGTCAACTGCACATACGGTTCACGTCCACGCTGTCACGGCATGCTACCAGTGTTAAAGACTGCGATGCAGCTCCGTATGCCTCGGCAAACTGGCTGACACTGACGGCGGCGGTGCACAAATGCTGCGCAGCTAGCGCCATTCGACGGCCAACACCGCGGTTCCTGGTGTGTCCGGTGTGCCGTGCGTGTGATCATTGCTTGTACAGCCCTCTCGCAGTGTCCGGAGCAAGTATGGTGGGTCTGACACACCGGTGTCAATGTGTTCTTTTTTCCATTTCCAGGAGTGTATTTTGGCCACCTCTACCAGCTAAGCAGCCACATTTGATATAAATATTACACTGAAAAATCTAGCGAATTTATTGGAATTTTGAACCAATTTTTGCACTTCCGGTGTTGGCCGCCCATTTTTGATTATCTCCTTCTTTTCCGAGAAAGAATACGCCCAAAACGGCATAGACAAAATGTCTTTTATAGTACATATGAACACATATATCATTTTACTAGATACTGGAAACTCAGCACACATTCTTACAAATTCGGCAAACTCGCATGCTCGGCATTACAATACTATGCTGATATTGATGTACTCCGTTACTGAATCTAGCATCATCTTTAGCAGAAAAGCGGGCACACGGCGCATGACGAATAGAGCAGCATGGGCAACACTCCCGCTGCTGAGCTTAACTAATGGCTAGCGATGGGAAAAGGCAGACGGGTTAAAACTCCTACAGGTATTTTAATTCTGAATAACCGGTATTTTTTGGTTTTTATTTGGACTCGATAATAAAAGGTGTTTGTTTATTTTTCACTGATAACCGAGTACAAAAAAAAAAACATAGTAGCAGATAGCCATAGCAGCAGTGCTAAAATTTTCCGTTTTTCAATAAGTCGTTTTTGAAAATTAGTAGTTTTTATTCGTAAGCTCTGCGTAGGTTGGAGAAATGGCGTTAGGCAATCAGTGCTAATTTAAAAATAATGCTGACAAGTACGAGCGACACAGACATGGCATAAGAATTGGGTCAGCACTGCTGAGACAGAAATGTCCCTGTTTCCGTGTGTCGTGGGTTAAGGTGCGCACGCACATTGCAGTGAGCAAGGCCTACCTCTATCTGGTCTGTGCGGAAGTTCCTCGATGCCGTTGCCGGACATCCGTTGTATTCCAGAACGGCACCAACACCACCTGGGAACATTTTTACGGAATGACGTAGCAATGAAATACAATGCTTCATTTCCTTTAGAAGACTGAAGATTTGTCTGCCATTTCTATAAAATAATAGAAAACGAAAGAAATTATTGTGACAGTAATAAATTAAAAACTTAAAAATACGTTCATAGTATACAACAAAAACAGAAAGTAACTGATCTGCTCCCTGTATGTACATAGTATGTCTTTATCCGCTTGTAACTCATGAAATTTGACAAACTGTCAAGAAAAACCGAGTTTTTCAACCTCGGTTTTCGCACTTCAGCACTGACTATTCGTAATGCCCAAACAGTGGTATGATCCCCGATTACAACATGATTTTTGAGCAAAACTTTCAAAAAATTAGAACGAATGGAAGAATATTGGTGATTTTTTGTAGAAATCGATCACACATCACTTTCCGAGAAAAGCAGCGATTGGTGAACGCACTAAGTTTTGTTTTATTTGCTTGTTGAATTTAATAGTTTCATTCTGTGTATCCTGAAACTGGGAGAGTCTAAATTTTTCAGTCTTTGATCGATTTATATGTTTGTTACAGGAGTGAAAATGGTAACCGGTCGTTTTGAGGGTGGAAAAAAGTCGATATAAGCGAAAACCGATTGTTTCAGTGATAACCGCCATGTCTATTATAAGCACATCGTTCACAATGTAACATAACGGTCGTATTAGTTCTAAGTGTTTCGAAGAAATGTAAGGATTTTATGTAGACTGTTCAACAGATGTTTGGTTATTACCGTACCTTTACAGTTACTGTTACCGATGTAGTGCTTCAGTTGTTTCACGTGAATGCACGCTACTGCAATTAACAAATATTACAGTCTGTTGCGGAAATTAAAATGCATTTCCCATGAAGTTTTATTCATCACTTCTCTTCCACACGTCATTACAAATGTTTCCACAAAGTTTCATTGTCCTATGGTGACTCGTTTTCCATGGGTGGGGAGAGGGGTTCAAGTAACGAAATTAATTACAACCGTGCTGTACAGTTAACGCTGTTCCCATAATAGCCGTATATTTATAATAGTGCCTGACAAACGCTACTAAAAATTGGGGACCTGTGATCACGACGAATATTGCAGGTAAGTATCTGCTGTTTAATCAGATACGCGTATTTTCTGTTTACAGACAAAAGCCATTAACTGGGAACAGTTCAAACGGTAACGCGCTCGCTCGTGGAGCAGAGAAACTGCAAGTTCAAATTTCTATTTCCATGTCGAATAACTAGTAACAAAGTTTTTAGCTCTCTAGATGTGTGTGGGGAACGTGTGTAATTTCATTCAGAGCCGAAATACTCGTAATTTTTGACGAATATTTGCGATCTCTATCAAGGCATGGCCACGACGTTGGGATCAAGGATTTAGTTCAAACTTTGTACACCTTTAGGAGGTCATTAAAACAAGATAATGTGCACTACACTGGCACTTACAAGAAAATCGCAAGAGAAGTTTTACGAGTGTATTATGTAACTAATGTATCCGTGCGAAGGTACTGGACGTTTGAATTCGTGGTGGTCAAGTGATTGGCGTTCGTGCTTTTTATAACGAACGTCACGCTCAGACTTATTTATTAATCTATTTTTTTCGTAACTGGTCTTACTATTTAATTTACATGACATTTTAGAGATAATATAATTAAAAAGAAAACAACGAGTATTTGCATTAAGTTTCCATGTATTTCGTGTTATTTGACTATTTATTACTTTTAATTGAATCCCATCGTACGTCATCAGTTGTTAACACCCATATTTACCAAGATCTGGCGTTACATATGGTTAACATGCAAAATATCGGAAAAAAGAAATTTTTCAAAATGACAATATGGTGTGTTCTCCCTTAGAAACTGTGAATGTGGGAAAACTGCATTTATTCGATGTAGTAGATGCCGTTTCAGTTTATGTTTTCCATTGCTGTGTGACAAATATCATACTGCTACGTGAGACGTGGAAAGTACATCCGACGAGGAATGGTACGTTACTCTTGTGGTCTGTCACATTGTGACTTACTGTATTAGTGATTTTAAGTGACGTTATTCGCATCATTATTTATCGAGGTTAGACGTGGGCATTCCAAGCCTGTCCCTTGTCATTCAAAATTTAATTACAAGTAGTAAATAGTCAAATAACATGTGAAATTCACCACAACTTCATGAAAATGCTCGTTGGACTGTTTTTCATGATTTTACATTTCAAATGTCACATAAATTACATAATGTGATCAGTGATGAGAAAAATTTTGCGATTTTCTCGGAATTGCCTGAATAGTGCACCTTTCTACTTGAGCATTATGTTGTTTTGAACGGCGTACTAAAGATGTACGAAGTCTGAAGTAAATCCGCAACTGAGGACCTCGCAGGAAAGCAACTAGCAGGCGAAATTACTGAAATTAAGCGGACCCATTTACTTTGTTCAAAACTGAGAGCAACGTATAGACGGGAATGGATAATACTGCGGCAGAATCTTTACAAGAAAAATTTGAATAGCAACTGGAAGTTACTGAGAAATTAATGGTTGGATACACTAACAGATCGAGACATGGAAACGAAAGGTCATGAAGTGGCATGTAAAGTTGTGAACGACACTGTAGCGGAATATGACCGTCTGGATAGTCAAAGGGAAACACTATTACGTAGCGCGACAGAAAGACTAGACCAATAATGAGTGAGAAATGTCGCGTAAGATAATCATTTTATAGGACAAGGATCAATGGATCAAAAGATGAACGCGTTACTGAACCTACGCTTAATCATCCGCAGTGCGAACAATATAGGCTATCCACGGCAAGTTTTCATGCAGTGCGGGATCCGCAACGCATCATGATGTGATTGTATTAGACAAAAATTTGATAGCCCCCCCCCACCCCACCACCACCACCACCACACACACACTCACCACATAAATGAACAACACAATCTGTTGTGTTTGAAGTGATTTCTTTCATATTATTTGATTAAGTTCCCTGTTCATCTATATTATAAAGTCTCAAACAAAATAATCACCTCCAATGGGAAAGTACAACTGATAACGTTGGCAACTGAAATTCTTATAAACACTGGTTATATTTTACTATAAGTAAAATGAAGCTCACAGGCTTTAATTGTTTGAATGAAAATTAAATTTGGATCAAAATAGTCATTGTTGGTGAACAGTGCACTTGGTAACGAATGACTATGTATGCAGTTAATTTGCATTCAAAAGAGCTATTTTATAAGAAATTTATTGCTATTCGAATTAATATGCAGGTTCGACTTTCTAATAATAAAATAACTAACGATCGAGCGTTTATAGTACTCGATCATTGCGTTATCAAGAAGTCGCTTCCAAATGAATTTAAACGGTCAGAAATTACTTGTTTTATATAGCTAAAACAGGAGAAGTAAGAGATTTGTCATTTTATGAAATAAATCCAAGTTTGAAACATAATGTACTAGTTATTATTGACACTAATAATACAGTGAAGACACTTTCGTATCTCACTACTGTCAGAAAAGGAAGAAGAAAATAATGTAATTTAGCTTTCTTCATAGATTAAAAAATCAATTACGACTACATCACTTGAGGGGTGTACAGATGTCAATTTTCTGAAGACTTTGGTTTTTGTAAGTACAATGAAAATAAATACATTTTTACAGTTCATTGAATGTAGTCGTCATAATTCAGCAAAAAATTTAACTGTAATATTGTTAGGAATCATTACATAGGAGTCCATAAGCAAGAATATCACTTCGCATTGTTATTATTATCATGTCCCTTTATGACTAGTCAGTCAGACACAAGAGTTAACCTCAGAAGATTGAGCTGTTCAGTGTTACATCTAGGGCGATGCCACATGTGGCCCACTGAAGTTGTGGAAACCTGTGAAATACACAAAGAATTCGTGAAGGCTTTTCTCAATAATTACTGGTCTGCTGGAGTCCAGGAATAACTACGTGAAGAATGTTTTAATACAGTGCCTGTCTTAAGTACAGCAAGGCAGTATCAGGAAACACATGCAGAAGTATATTGGCAAAACGATATATTGGAAAATTACAATGATACAGCAAGAAGTGCTACGGATTTTAAAACCCAAATTACCTATGCACATAAGAGGAAAACTCATTACTATATTGGAACCTAGTCTAGTGGACTTCCTCTCGTATTAGATTCCATAGGTCTGATTTATGAGGACATAAAGACAGTGTCTGGCAATTGCAAATTTAGTGGGCGTGTTCACAGCCAAATCTGGAAGACAATCACTGTACGATTCATACTTTTCCACTGAGTGAATTGCGAAACCAACAGAATAGTAGAAACCACCATAACCATAATAATTACAATAGTTATATAAACAGATGCCAACAAAGACGCCATGACATCATGTTTAATCCTGGATATGGTAATGTTAACAGTAATTAACAGTAAAAACCACTGTAATGAAATAATTCACTCGGTCATAACTGAAGTAGCACAGTTCAGATTAGCGATGTGACAGACACTGTCAACTATATGTCTACATCGGAACTGGAAAAAACCAGTGACTGGATTATGTTCTGAAGTGGTGGATGAGGAGTAGAATAGGGCCAACGATCAACGTACCTAATTAATCCAAACAGATCTTGGTAATGACATTAGAAATGAGTTGTATTGTGATGGTGAGGAGTATAATAAGCAACATGTGAAGGTGCACAGGCACCATTCAAAGCGTATTTGGGCAGTATCTTAAATACTGTGATTATGGACACAGACGCTGAGGCAATGGGAGCGTGAATGACTTGTACGAAAAACTGTAGTAGAAAATTGATGTATCTCCCTTGCCAGTTGGTAATTGCAAGATAGTTGGAACGAAAGGTTCTAGATCATGCATTGTAAGGAGACAGAGCATGTACCAATAACTCTAGGTAATGTAGCTATACTATGCACATTCCTAGTTGCTGAATCTTTGATTGAGGACTGCATTAGGTACAGAATTTCTCCAGGAAAGAGAAGAAACAATTGACCTTTCCAAGGAGTAATGATGCCACATTATTATTAAACAGGTCGATTTTTTAAAATCTGAAGTAGGATATGGTAAATACAGCAGGGCCTTAAAAACAGAATGCAGTGAAAGATCTTTCATAGCTGAGTAGTTATCAGCATTTGCTACTGTTACTGATACACAAGAACATATAACGGGAAAGATAGCACAGTCTACGTCTTTGAGTCGTAAGCAGGGCACAAGTTTGGCTCAGATGGCTCTGAGCACTATGCGACTTAACTTCTGATGTCATCAGTCGCCTGGAACCTAACTAACCTAAGGACATCACACACATCCATGCTCGAGGCAGAATTCGAACCTGCGACCGTGTAGGTCGCCCGGCTCCAGACTGTAGAGCCTAGAACCGCACGGCTACCACGGCAGGCGCACAAGCTTAGTAAGTACACTCCTGGAAATTGAAATAAGAACACCGTGAATTCATTGTCCCAGGAAGGGGAAACTTTATTGAACCATTCCTGGGGTCACATACATCACAGGATCACACTGACAGAACCACAGGCACATAGACACAGGCAACAGAGCATGCACAATGTCGGTACTAGTACAGTGTATATCCACCTTTCGCAGCAATGCAGGCTGCTATTCTCCCATGGAGACGATCGTAGAGATGCTGGATGTAGTCCTGTGGAACGGCTTGCCATGCCATTTCCACCTGGCGCTTCAGTTGGACCAGCGTTCGTGCTGGACGTGCAGACCGCGTGAGACGACGCTTCATCCAGTCCCAAACATGCTCAATGGCGGACAAATCCGGAGATCTTGCTGGCCAGGGTATTTGACTTACACCTTCTAGAGCACGTTGGGTGGCACGGGATACATGCGGACGTGCATTGTCCTGTTGGAACAACAAGTTCCCTTGCCGGTCTAGGAATGGTGGAACGATGGGTTCGATGACGGTTTGGATGTACCGCACTATTCAGTGTCCCCTCGACGATCACCAGAGGTGTACGGCCAGTGTAGGAGATCGCTCCCCACACCATGATACCGAGGGTTGTCCCTGTGTGCCTCGGTCGTATGCAGTCCTGATTGTGGCGCTCACCTGCACGGCGCCAAACACGCATACGACCATCATTGGCACCAAGGCACAAGCGACTCTCATCGCTCAAGACGACACGTCTCCATTCGTCCCTCCATTCACGCCTGTCGCGACACCACTGGAGGCGGGCTGCCCGATGTTGGGGCGTGAGTGGAAGACGGCGTAACGGTGTGCGGGACCGTAGCCCAGCTTCATGGAGACGGTTGCGAATGGTTCTCGCCGATACCCCAGGAGCAACAGTGTCCCTAATTCGCTGGGAAGTGGCGGTGCGGTCCCCTGCGGCACTGCGTAGGATCCTACGGTCTTGGCGTGCATCCGTGCGTCGCTGCGGTCCGGTCCCAGGTCGACGGGCACGTGCACCTCGCGCCGACCACTGGCGACAACATCGATGTACTGTGGAGACCTCACGCCTCACGTGTTGAGCAATTCGGCGGTACGTTCACCCGGCCTCCCGCATGCCCACTATACGCCCTCCCTCAAAGTCCGTCAACTGCACGTACGGTTCACGTCCACGCTGTCGCGGCATGCTACCAGTGTTAAAGACTGCGATGGAGCTCCGTATGCCTCGGCAAACTGGCTGACGCTGACGGCGGCGGTGCACAAATGCTGCGCAGCTAGCGCCATTCGACGGCCAACACCGCGGTTCCTGGTGTGTCCGTTCCTGGTGTGTCCGCTGTGCCGTGCGTGTGATCATTGCTTGTACAGCCCTCTCGCAGTGTCCGGAGCAAGTATGGTGAGTCTGACACACCGGTGTCAATGTGTTCTTTTTTCCATTTCCAGGAGTGTATTTTACTAAAGTACACCAAAGTATCTGAACAGAGGGCAGGTCCTATCAAATGATACAAATGCGACCTACATGTCGTACGGCATGAAACTTACTACTGTACTTCCTATTCCATTCCTTGGGTGAAACGACATGCTGTCATTAAGGATATTAGGAAAAGTGAGTTATGCTGTAGCCCACTAAGCCCACTATTAGTTGTGTCTTGGTCTGATGGTAGTGTATGGCTTGTTAATGATGCAAGGGTAACAAGATTGTCATATCAGTAAGGAAATGACCCAAAAATGTGTAACAACAAATTCAAAATTTCCGTGGAGTAAGGTGACTCACCAGTATCGACTTATGTCCCACATATTGGCAGATTCCCTTCCATAAGGTCTCGTGAAAGTACCCCGCATTCGTCTATGCTCGTCAGAGTAATCAGTTTAGAGTTTTACAGTTCGGAGTAAATGTCAGTGCTGGTGCATTTATTTCCACACATAACTCCATACTGGACATGGGGCTGCTGGAGAGGGTAACTTGTCTATTTGGGCAGACCATTCTCCTAAATTCACATCATTTTTGTCGTAAAACGTTGCACTGCTTAATGAAAAGACTATTATCATATCGATGGAGAAAGGGTTGGACTGCATACTATTTTCGTTGTGTCAACCATGCTATCATCCAGTATTTTCTGCAAACTCTGGCGTTCAGTTTTCCTCCAGCAAAAACTTGCTGTATGTACCCAAAGCAGAGAAAATAACCTAAGATAGACACGTCAGCCCCATCGAATTTGACTCTCATGTTAACACGTTCAGGTAAACACTTTCATTAGACTTTCATCAACCACCTGCTTAGCTGAGATCACTAACTCACTATTGCCCACTGCTGCTGACGTGATGTTAAGCACGAAGGCATGCACCAAAGATTGATCCACATGCAAAGTAAACTAAAGTATGTTTATTAAAAGTTTTAACACGGTAGTGTGCTATTCTGCTGGAGGTGAGAATTCTGCCTGATAAATGCTAGACTGTCAAAAATTGGCTAAAAGCCTTCATCGGACCAGCAGGAGTACCACACCAACGATTATTAATAAGATGTGCGGACCCATCCTGGTATTTACCATCTTCAAACCTGTAGCCAGTCCACAAGCCATTAGGTTATAAATGCAACAGACACACGACTGGAAGGATCTAACTTGCAAGATTGATTCGATGAGCAGTAGTTAGCACATCCAAAGTGGTCACAAAACGGGAAAGACTTGTATAACATTTACGCATTCCTCCTTCAGCATCTCTCAAGAAATTGGAGGAACTTCTTTTTTTTTTATTCTCAGAAATGCTATGAACTCTCACTTGTCATCATTCAGAAGTATAGAAAGGTGATTCTTATTTACTTTTAAAAGCCACAAAAACGATGTAGCTGACGCTGAGACAAGTAATCAGATGTAGGACACATTGGGCCGCAAATGTCAGGAAATATCTCAAAAGTGGGTGACAAATGGTGAATATGGCATCACCGATGATCTACTTCGCCGCTCATTCAACAGTTGGGCTTCTCGATCCTACCCTCGCTAGCAGGGCAGTGCTATGCATAACTCTTCTAGGATACTCTGTTTTCCTTCTTGCGTTAACAGTTGTGATACTGTAGTGCTTGTGCTACTGGTAACAGAAGACGACGATGAATCGGTTTACATTTAGGAAAACTGGTAGCCTACCAGCGACAGTAAGATCAAGAGCAAACTCTGCATGTGCAGCGAGGTACGTCATCTGGTGATGTAAAACTAGGCTTACTAAAGTTGCGCAAGTGCAATGTCCACTTTCCTCTTTCAGCGACCTCTGACAGAGGAATCTTGGTGGTGCGGCCATAGGAATTTCCATTCATTTGATCTGATCAGCGTGAGAAAACAACAGTGGTCTCACAAGTTAGTCCCCTGTTGCACGCAGGGAAACTAAATTTAGTGTGAGGTTTCTCTCCTTGTTATTCTAGAAATGCCAGGCAGTACCATTCAAGAGCAGTAGAAGACACTTGTCTTCGTCAGACACAATATCTTCAGGAATTAGTAAGCCAGTTATTTTGTATCATTTGTCTCCAGTGCTTCACAAGGGAAGATTAAATGTTGAGTGACTTCATATTCCACAGCACATGATCTGCATTTAGGGGCTTCTTTCTCTGTACCCACCACGTGCACGTGTTTCGTGAACTCTCCATGGGCAATTATTAGATCTACCATTTGTTTGATCCACCTCCCCTATAAGCCCAAGGTTGCAAAAGTTCTCTTAAAACATGATTTCGGCATAATTAGTTAGCCTGGTTTTTGTTTTTGAATTTTAGTTAGGTATTCTACATGCTGCCTTCTGAGCCAGCTACGAAGTTTACATTTTACAATAGCCTTACTGATTGTTAAGACAAGTTACGGCCAACAAATGGATGCGTCAGCCGCGTCGTAGCCAGCTTATGTTCGTGGCTATTAGCACTAATTCCAGTGTAATCAGGGACACAACTCGTGGCTTTCCACTAGGGATGGTGTTTATCGCTGAAACAACAAGTTTTCGGCTATATTGGTTTTTGTCCATGCCAGTTTAACCTGACTGTTAAAAACGCTCAAAGTAACAGGTTTCTGCAATAACCAAATTTTCGGTTTTTTCCTGTTATTTCCTGAAATAAAGGAAGAAATGAAGCAAATGTTGAAAAACTTTTTCTTTCTCTCTCAGGTTCAAGATACGCAGAATCAAAATATTAAATTTAATACGCAAATAAAAGGAAACTTAGTCCATCCACCATTCGATCTTTTCTCAGAAAGTGATAAGTGGTTGATTATTACAAAAAACCACCAGTATTTTCCTGTAGATTTTCATATTTTAAACTCAGTTTAAAAACATGTTGTAATCGGGGATAGTAACACTGTGTGCGCCGTACGAATAGCCAGTGCTAAAGGGTCAAAACTGTGGCTGAAAAACTGTTTTTCGTCTCAGCAGATCAGCATACTTGCCGTTTTTATTGTATACTATGAATCAATTGTTAAGTTTTGAATTCATTACTGTCACCATAATTTCCTTCGTTTCGTATTATTTAATAAACATGGCAGATAAATCTTCAATCTTCTAAATCAAATGAAGCCTTGTACTTCATTCCTACGCCATTTCATAAAAGTATGTTTCCAGTCTGGGGTTGGTGCCAGTCTGCTGTACAACGGATGGCCGGCGACGGCACGGAAAAACTACCGCATAGACAGGTGGGAGCAGGTCTTGCAACTGGACGTAGATGAGTACCTTAAGCCACGACACACGGAAACAAGGAAATTATTGTCTCACCAATGCTGTGCCAATTATTATGCCATGTGTCTGTTGCTTCCGTCAGCATTGCTATTAAAATAGCACAGATCGCTTTTCCTATTTTCTATAGTACAGAAATATTTCGAAACTAACCAAATTTTGCGAATAAAAATTACTATTTTCAAAAAAGGGTCATTGGAAAAAAATTACACTGCTGCCGTGGATAATTGACATTTAGGTTTCTCGACCCAGTCATTGGTAAAGATTAAAAATCACCTGTTATGATAGAGACCAAACAAATAACGAAAAATAACGGTTATTCCGAACCACTCTGAGCTGACAAAAGTCATTAGATACCTCCAAATATCGTTTCTGTTCTCCTTTTGTCCGGAAAAGTGCAGCAACTCGATGTAGTATGGACTAAACAAGTCGCTGGAAGTCATCTGCAGTAATATTGTCCCATGCTGCCTCTATAGCCGTTCACAGCTGGGAAAGTGTTGCCGGTCCAGTATTTTCTGGGCGAACTTACCTCTCTATTATGTCCCATAAATATTCAATGGGGCGATCTGGGTGGCCAAATCATTCGCTCGAACTGTTCAGAACAGTCTTCAAACCGATCACGAACAGTTGCGGCCCAAGGCATGGCGCTTCGTCATCCATACAAATTCCATCGTTGTTTTTTGGGAACAGAAAATCGATCACTGGCTGCAGATGGTCTCCAAGAACGAATTCAAGCAGTCGGCCGGAGTGGCCGAGCGGTTCTAGGCGCTACAGTCTGGAACCGCGTGATCGCTACGGACGCAGGTCCGAATCCTGCTTCGGGCGTGGATGTGTGTGATGTCCTTAGGTTAGTTAGGTTTAAGTAGTTCTAAGTTCTAGGGGACTGATGACCTCAGACGCTAAGTTCCATAGTGCTCAGAGCCATTTGAACGAATTCAAGTCAATGATCGGTTCAGATGGGCCAGACGACCCAGTCCACTGCGTGTAAACACAGCCCATACAATTATGGAGCTGCCAACAGCATACGCAGTGCCTTATTGACAGTCCATGGCTTTGTGGAGTCTTACCAACTGAAAATGGCCTGGCAACGGTTTTAGGGACCTACCGAAATGGTCACGAGCCCAGGAAAGCAGTTGCAGGCACCAGCGTCGTTCGTCTGCTGCCACATCCCTTTAACGCCAAATTTCGCCGCAGTGTCCTAACGGATACGTTCACCGTAGGTTCTACACTGATTTCTGCGATTATTTCACGCAGTCTTGCTTGTATGTTAGTGATGACAACTCAACGTAAACGTCGGTGGCCTCTGTCGTGAGGTGAAGGCCGTCGGCCGCTGCGAATACTCGGTGGGAGGTAATGCCTGAAATCTGGTATTCTCGTCACACCCTTGCCACTGCGGATTTCGGAATATTGAATTCTCTAACGATTTATGAAATGGAATGTCCTATATGTCTAGCTCCAAGAACCACATGAATCGTATTCCAAGATGCTACTCCTGGCGGGTATAAAATAAATGTGCGCAACGGTAAGTAATAAACGTTAAAATGAAGATGCAGATCTTAGGATCTCTCAATTCTATAAATTACAATCTAAACATAAATGAATGATGAAGGCAACTAATCCTAGTAAATGATAAACGTTGTTCCTGCTTATATATTTATTGAAGATTAAAAAATGCCCTGTCTATTACAAAGTTTACATTTACTAAGTAAAATTACTGATCAGTTACCCAACTCTGCCCCTTATTATGACTGCGCCTTCTAATATCAATAACGCGAAATGAATGACGTCATCTGTGTACTAAACACAAGAAGACACTACTTTCAAAGATGATCTACGGTGGTGTGGAAACTCAGTGGAAATAAACTAATGTGATCACAGCTGTTTAGCTTTTATAGCCCTTATAAGTCGAAGCAATTTGCGATATCACCATATGTACCGCGTCCGGTGCATCGAACTGATGGTTCTCGTACTCGTCTGCGACGATGGAAAAAGAACTCCAGCCACAAATAAACTCTTTCAAACACTAGGATAGCTGTTTCCTCCTCTCTGTGTTCTACAGACGAGAAACGCGAACTCGCAGTCACAAGGACGGAGGTCAGATAACGCCTCAACGTAACTATAGGCAGTGGAATTGCTTTCAATTACTGAACGCTGCGTACTTAACGACGACTTTCAACCTGGAGGTGGTCCAGTATCGTGTAGGTTCAGTGCCTAACTGTTTTAACTATAAACTCTCCTGAGAGCAAAGACAGCAACTTCGTCTTTACAAACAAAGTTGATATCGAGCGACCGTCACACACGGGCTCTCACAACGAAACACATCTCTCCACCGCTGGCCTCCGAGCAAAGCTCGGCTCCCCACCATCGTAATTCCGAAAAACGAATCATATTCCCAAAACCACGGAATATTCTCCCTCTATAGATTGTTCCGAACGCCGACCAACCATATTTTAGTCTTTTGTCGTCCAGCGCGGAACGTTTGCAAGTAAATACCAATACTCATACAATGGTACGCTTCTGAGTAAACATCCTTGGAAATAACCCAGCCTGCGTGGTTCCCGAGATGCCGCTTCGTCGTTCCTCCCACCTGCGTCAAAGATTTGCAAAATTCGGAAGTATTTATCCTTCCGGCCCTACTACAATAGCGACCGTAACCGGCCGGCCGCCTCTGTATTGTGACTTCGCTCTCAGGTGTCCAGACTGTCCATCTTAGCACTTCATGTGTGGAGCTGAACCACCACACCTGTGTTGGCTTTCCACCCAGGGCTTTAATTCTCTCTGCCATTTCATTTCTACTGGCGTTCCAACCTCTACTAGTATAGGCAAATATTCATTACGCCGGTTTTATAATAACGACACTCCGTCACCTTTCATGCAATAAGCGTTAACAATTATTTACAAGGCGTACGTGACAATGTCAGTCTCCTTTAAATATTCATATATACGATGTACTACCTATCTAATTGTGGTTGTAGTTCACAGCTACGTATGTGGATTAGTGGTAAGGTGTGAAATTATAGCCAGCTTACAACATGAGTACAATGCCAATACACTACTGCCCTTTTATACCTTGTGTAAGCGATACTACCATCTGTACATGTGCGTATCGCTTTCCCTTGTATTTAGTCACCTCAATGTAAAGTAGTGCTATCGTTTTTAACTTTCCGGTTTTTTCCATCCCTGCTTCCGCTATGCTCACCATGCATGTTTAGGTTGTGCGACGATACTTGATCTCATCATAGCACGAAATCATGTACATGATAGATTCTGTTACTTTTGTTTTACGCTTTTGTTGATGTTCATCTACGTCATGAAATTTTTAAATGGTTGTCTAGAATAGGGACTGAAAACTACACTGACGGGATAAAAATCCCAAGAAGGAGTTGTACCAGTTAAACGAAACTAGGTATACGTTTTTCTACACCTAACAAGTGATGTTCTTCATATTTCGTTTCAGTGGCATAAGCGTGGCGATGGTGGCGCCACTATGAGGATGTCAATCAGGTTTACTGTAAATACGCTCTTAACGGTCGTGAGCGTTAGTTACCTTTGAGAATAGTTGTGATGACTTGATGCTAGTCAAGAAAGTCTTCTAGGCTACGAAGACGCCGTTACCAACGCGTCACTGAGTTTAAACGAAGTTGTGTAATAGGGCTACAAGAAGGTGAATGTTCCTACTGCGATATTTCTGAAAGACTTGCAGGAATGTAGCCACTGTACATGATTGCTGGCAGAGGTGGTCACGAGAATGCACGGTCGCAAGAAGACAGGACTGCGTACAACCACGTAGCGCTACCAGGAGGTAAGACCATCGTGATCAATTTTACTTATAATCCGTCTTAATTGCAAATTTTTTTTATTCATATGACCGGTTTCGGTTGTTTATGTCTGTTTTTGCAAACCATCGTCTTCAACATATGGCTCTGGAGCAGCAATTTGAGCAGCAGCTGGCACCCGACTGAGACAACAAATTGTTACAAATCAGTTTTTTGAAAAACGGCTCTGAACCAGGCGCCCTGTTGCATGCATACCGTGGACTCTGAACAACAGCCACTTGCGATTTCAGTGGTGTCAAAATGGTTCAAATGGCTCTGAGCACTAGGGGACTTGACTTCTGACTTCATCAGTCCCCTAGAACTTAGAACCACTTGAACCTAACCAACCTAAGGACGTCACACACTTCCATGCCCGAGGCAGGATTCGAGCCTGCGGCCGAAGCGGTCGTGCGGTTTCAGAATGTAGCGCCTAGAAATGCTCGTTCAGAGCGGCCGGCTCAGTGGTGTCCAGCGAGAGTTCATTAGAGAGCAGGGTGCAGGAGTGTCGTGTTCTCTGATGGATGCTGGTTCTGCCTCGGCGCCAGTGATGGCGGTGTGTTGGTTAGGAGCCCAGATGATGGCTTGCAACCAACCTCTCTGCGTGCTACACACACTGGATCTACACCTGGACTTACGGTCTGGGGTGTGATTTCGTATGACAGAAGGTGCACTCACGTGTTTATCCTATGCACCCATACTACAAAACTGTATGTCAATCTAGTGATTCGTCCTGTCGTGTTGTCGTTCATGGCCAGCATTCCAGGGGGAGTTTCACACCAGGATCATTGTCTCTCACATACGGCTGTTGTAACACAATTCACAGAGCTTCGGCATGCTGACTTGGCCTGCTCCATCACCAGAGGTGTCTTTAATCGAGCACATACCATTCACCCAACAACACATTAGCTGTCCCTGTATTGATCGATCAAGTGCAACAGGCATGGAATTCCATCCCCTTAACTGAAATCCGACAAATTTACAACACGATGCTTGAACGTTTGCATGCGTGCATTCAACATTCTGGCTGTTATACAAGTTATTAATGTACCTGCAGTTCAAATTTGCAATTCCTCATCTCGCGCTTGCACTAACCTGTGAGCTTGCCATGTTAATCACTTAAATATGTCGTCTAGACAAATGTATTCCCGAAATTTCCCTACTCTAAATTTTTTATGTTTTGGTGCTGCGATTTTTTTTCGTTATACACTTCTGACATCGTCAACGCGGTGGCAATCTGTAGTATGAACACTGAATAAATTTTTCAACTTCCAGGATCGCTAAAATCATTTATTCACATACGAGGTGCGACAATAAAGTAATGAGACTGATCTTCTTTGCAAGATGAGGCAACCATGCAGGCTTGCATAGGCACAATATCTTTGACCTTGGTCTATAAGCTGCTTCTAGTCCAAGCGGCACATCGATACAACTGCCCAGTCGTAAGTTATGCTGTAGTAAGTTAACACGTATTTGTGTGCCTCATCATGGAAAAAGCAACCGCATAGTATTCAGCAACGGTATGCCATTGGGCGAAAACGCGACGAAAACTTACGGTAAGCTTCAGAAGGCTTTTGGAGAAGAGTTTATGTCAAGAGCTCGAGTTTTTCGTTGGCATAAAATGTTTAGTGAAGGCAGAACGAATGTTGAAGATGAAGACCGCAGTGGACGACTTGTGTGCTTCTTTAATTCCAAGCGAATTGTTCATAAAGAGTGGGTGCCTCCTGGACAAACAGTTAACTAATATTACTACAGTGAAATTTTAGAAAGACTTCGTAAAAGAGTTCTTCGTGTCCGTGCCAACATTGCTGATAATTGGATTCTGCATCACGATTATGCTCCATCTCATACCGCTCTGTCAGTACAGCAATTTTTAACCTCGAAACAAATTTCTGTACTACCACAGCCACCTTATTCACCAGATATCGCTCCGTGCGACGTTTTTCTATTTCCAAGAGTCAAAACGGTGGTCAAGATGTCTAGGAGGATATTACAGAAGATGAGTTCTAGAAATGTTACCATCAATGGAAGAAGCGCTGGAAAAAGTGGGTACAATAGGAACGGAAGGCGGCAACACTAAACTTGACTATAAAGGTAAGCAACATTTTTTTTCTCATTAGTCTCATTACTTTATTGTCGCACCTCGTAGATGACGGTCTCAGATATTCTCTGTTGGCATCTTCAGAGGTATGATTAGATCATTACATGATCTTCTTCAGTACAGTAGGTTATGTTATGCAATGTATGACCATGTTGCAGTTGTAAAGTATTGATGAATGTGAGCAAGTGCAATCGACACAATAATGTGTGTGTGCGTAGCTGTTAGTTTGAAATTAACTTGCCGACTTGTTGTATGGCCCACGAACCAACATGGACGTACATTGTACAGCCGGCCGCTGTGGCCGAGCGGTTCTAGGCACTTCAGTTCGGAATCGCAATGCTGCTACGGCCGCAGGCTCGAATCTTGCCTCGGCCATGGATGTGTGTGATGTCCTTAGGTTAGTTAGGTTTAAGTAGTTCTAAGTCTAGGGAACTGATGACCTCAGATGTTAAGTCCCATAATACTTAGAGCCATTTTTGGAACGTATGTTGTGCAACACCACTTAACTGTTCAAAAAACAAAAAAATGGTTCAGATGGCTCTGAGCACTACGGGACTTAACATCTAAGGTCATCAGTCCCCTAGAACTTATAACTACCTAAACCTAACTAACGTAAAGACATCACACACACCCATGCCCGAGGCACGATTCGAACCTGCGACCGTAGCAGTCGCGCGGTTCCAGACTGAAGCGCCGACCGCGGTGGTCTAGCGGTTCTAGGCGCTCAGTCCGGAACCGCGTTACTGCTTCGGTCGCAGGTTCGAATCCTGCCTCGGGCATGGATGTGTGTGATGTCCTTAGGTTAATTAGGTTTAAGTAGTTCTAAGTTCTAGAAGGGTGTAAGACAAGGCTGTAGCCTTTCGCCCCTACTCTTCAATCTGTACATCGAGGACGCAATGATGGAAATAAAAGAAAGGTTCAGGAGTGGAATTAAAATACAAGGTGAAAGGATATCAATGATACGATTCGCTGATGACATTGCTGAGTGAAAGTGAAGAAGAATTAAATGATCTGCTGAACGGAATGAACAGTCTAATGAGTACACAGTATGGTTTGAGAGTAAATCGGAGAAAGACGAAGGTAATGAGAAGTAGTAGAAATGAGAACAGCGAGAAACTTAACATCAGGATTGATGGTCACTATGTCAGTGAAGTTAAGGAATTCTGCTACCTAGGCAGTAAAATAACCAATGACGGACGGAGCAAGGAGGACATCAAAAGCAGACTGGCTATGGCAAAAAAGGCATTTCTGGCCAAGAGAAGTCTACTAATATCAAATACCGGCCTTAATTTGAGGAAGAAATTGCTGAGGATGTACGTCTGGAGTACAGTATTGTATGGAAGTGAAACATGGACTGTGGGAAAACCGGAACAGAAGAGAATCGAAGCATTTGAGATGTGGTGCTATAGACGAATGTTGAAAATTAGGTGGACTGATAAGGTAAGGAATGAGGAGGTTCTACGCAGAATCGGAGGGGAAAGGAATATGTGGAAAACACTGATAAGGAGAAGGGACAGGATGATAGGACATCTGCTAAGACATGAGGGAATGACTTCCATGGTACTAGAGGAAGCTGTAGAGGGCAAAAACTGTAGAGGAAGACGGAGATTGGAATACGTCAAGGAAATAAGTGAGGACGTAGGTTGCAAGTGCTACTCTGAGATGAAGAGGTTAGCACAGGAAAGGAATTCGTGGCGGGCCGCATCAAACCAGTCAGTAGACTGATGACCCAAAAAAAATAAAAAGTTTTAGGGGACTGATGACCAGAGTAGTTAAGTCCCATAGTGCTCAGAGCCATTTGAACCATTTTCAACCAGACTGAAGCGCCTAGAACCGCTCGGCCACCGCGGCCGGCCCCACTCAACTGTACTGAAGAAGAAGACTTCGTAGTGTTGTAAACGTAAATTTGAAAACGGCGATGGAGAATTGACGAAACCTGTCATCTATAGGAATAAATGATTTTAGCGATGTTCGCAACTGAAAAACTTATTCAGTTCACGATTTTTTTTCCGTCACTGTATTTTGCTACGATCTGGTGACAGATGTCGGGGTCAGTGCAGAGTACGTTCACCGTACGAGCAACGGTATTACTACCCGTAAAGACGAAAGACACTCTCCGCAGTGCAGCGTTTCCACTCCGTGTGCAGAGTATTGTCAGGTCGCGGAGCAAACAGGGAACCGGAGTTACAGATTCTCGCAGAGCCGGCGTTCCACGTTCAGCTCCGTCGACTACGGGGGGGAGGACTCGTCATAACCTGCAGCGGGTTTTCGGACGACTGCAAAATAAAACGGCCCTCGGCGGGAATTGGCGACTTGTGCTGCTCGCCGGCGGTTCCTGCGCTGGCCGACTGCCAAGCGGTGGCGAGCCGTGTGGACGCGGCGGCGGCGGCGGAAGAGGGCAACCTGTTCGCTTGTCGCTGGATTTAAAAGGCTACCCCAGCCGGGCACCAGCCCCGCGCTTCTGCCGCGCCGATTGGCTCATCTCGCTAGAGCGACGGCCGAGCAGCGCTGAGAGATGGGGGGTCCGAGACGCGAGGGCGACGAAGGCAAATAGCCCGCCCGCGGACAGGGGAGCAGGGAGACGGCGGAGGAGGAGGAGGAGGAGAATGAGGAGGACGAGAGGAGGAGGAGGAGGAGAGGAAAAAAGTGCGCGGCAGGAGCGCCGCGCCGCTGGGGCGAGGAATAAGGTTAAGTGCTGGCTCCCCCACCCCTCGCCGGCACGGCTCCATTTACGTCGCCGACGGCGATTGCGACGCTAACCTATTTTGCCGGTCGGACTGTCTGGCTCCTTTCTTCCTGATTCTTCGATTGTTCTTGCCTGTCGAGTGCGAGCATTGATCCCCGGAGGGAGGCCCGCTGGCGGCCGAGCGGAGCTGTCTATTTATGCGCGCCGACCGTAACACGACGCCCTCGTCCCCTGCTTTCCCCGTTCTTTTTTTTTCTTTCCTTTGCTTTTCCCCGTGGCTATCGGTGTGTCTCTTTCTCTCCGAACACCGCTGCTTCGTTTTCATTTCCGTTTATGCTACTGCGAAGTACGAATTCCCATTCTCGATTACAGAAATTTCTAGGGATCTAGTAAGAAGTTCGAATAATTGGCAGTTCGACTTAACGAAAATTTAACCGATCATGGTACAATCAAAAAAAAGGAGAAATAAGAGTGCAATTCAAAAAATGGTACGAGGCGTGTTTTTTTAAGTAAGTACTGTTTTGAAACTAAGAAAAGACATGCTAAGATATCTCAATCATTTTATTTTTACATGAAAGCCTGAACCTTGTAATGGTACTTGAATTACGCAATCATTACGGCACCTCACCTCAACCTCTCGATACCAGCAATATTCTACTGTGTTTCTGTAAAATAGTTAACATATTTCTGTGACAACATATAGATTTGATTTCATTAATGTAGAGGTACTTCGATACATTGATATGTATACAGGGTGTTACAAAAGGGTACGGCCAAACTTTCAGGAAACATTCCTCACACACAAGTAAAGAAAAGATGTTATGTGGACATTAGTCCGGAAACGCTTAATTTCCGAGTTAGAGCTCATTTTAGTTTCGTTAGTATGTACTGTATTTCCTCGATTCACCGCCAGTTGGCCCAATTGAAGGAAGGTAATGTTGACTTCGTTGCTTGTGTTGACCTGCGACTCATTGCTCTACAGTACTACATCAAGCACATCAGTACGTAGCATCAACAGGTTAGTGTTCATCACGAACGTGGTTTTGCAGTCAGTGCAATGTTTACAAATGCGAAGTTGGCAGATGCGCATTTGATGTATGGATTAGCACGGGGCAATAGCCATGGCGCGGTACTTTTATATCGAGAGAGATTTCCAGAACGAAGGTGTCCCGACAGGAAGACGTTCGAAGCAACTGATCGGCGTCTTAGGGAGCACGGAACATTCTAGCCTATGACTCGCGACTGGGGAAGACCAAGAACGACGAGGACACCTGCAATGGACGAGGCAATTCTTCGTGCAGTTGACGATAACCGTAATGTCAGTGTCAGAGAAGTTGCTGCTGTACAAGGTAACGTTGACCACGTCATTGTATGGAGAGTGCTAAGGGAGAACCAGTTGTTTCCATACCATGTACAGCGTGTGCAGGCACTATCAGCAGCTGATTGGCCTCCACGGGTACACTTCTGCGAATGGTTCATCCAACAATGTGTCAATCCTCACTTCAGCGCAAATGATACAACATACTGACGAAACTAAAATGAGCTCTAATATGGAAATTGAGCGTTTGCGGACACATGTCCACATAACATCTTTTCTTTATTTGTGTGTGAGGAAAGTTTCCTGGAAGTTTGGCCGTACCTTTTTGTAACACCCTGTATATTGCAATGATATTATTCTTATGTGTATTCTTTCTTTTGTCACTATGATCATTGACGTACATGTAGCTCTGATTTTTGGGCACGTAAACGGTTATTAGAGAGTCAAGCTTTGGTCGTCATGTTAAAAAGACGCAAATTGTAGTCAGTTTATGAAATGTGAACTTTAACAGTGAGGACGATATTTTCAAGTACGTTTTATATTGTGAAGTGATGTTTTGGAACGAGTTACGTGATATTGCAACAAAAGTAATAAAAAAGAAGTGTAAAATTCGGAGTGCTGATTACTTTTTTTTACATCACCATTGTCCTAACTTTCTAAAGTTTAATCTTCAAGAATGGTTTAAGAAACACATCTATAAAACTTTTGACTATCGCAGAATAACACCTAGGCTTCTTTGCATCCGAGCTTGGAATCATCACTACCTACATTTTCGACGATTGAGCCATGAGTTCACAACGAGACCAGCGTGGGAAACACTAAAAGATGAATCCCTAGTTTATCCATTATTTCAAGAAATGACTTCATTAACTGTGCTCTAATGACACCTGCCATATAATATAACTTTGTTGCAGCCCGAAATGCAATATTTAGTAGCATGAGCAACACTACAATCATAATTAATTTTCGACTTTTGTTGTGGTAGGGTTGTTAGAACCTTAATCTACTTTTCTACATAATTTCTGTCAATATTGAGGCACTGTCATAACGTTGTACCAGTTTTTGAATACCCTCCTCATAGAAGTCTGCTGCCGGACTTGTTAACCACTGCATCACCACTGTTTTGACTTCGTCATCGTCTTGAAGTCGCTGACCGCCCAGGTGTTTCTTCAAGTACAGGAACAGATGGTAGTCACTGGGCGCAAGATCGGGGCTGTACGGAAGATGATCTAGAGTTTCCCATCGAAAAGATGTGGTGAGATCTTTGGTTTGATTCGCCACTTGCGGACGGGCATTGTTTTGCAGCAATGCTCAACTTCCATGGACTTTTGCTTTGATTCTGGTGTGACGTAGGCCACCAATGTTTCATCGCCCGTAACAATTTGGCTTAAGAAATCATCACAGTCGTTGTGGTACCGCTCAAGGAAAGTCAGTGCATTGTCTAAACTTTTTTGAACATCCGTCAATTTTTTCGGTACCCAACGTGCGCACAATTTTCAGTAATTCCAGTGCTCGGTCACAATGCCATACAAAACACTACGAGAAACATTACGAAAGTCACCCCGTAAGGAGAAAATTGTAAAGCGTCTGTTTTCTCTCCCCTTATTGTCTACTTCTTGCGCCAAACATTCATTAACGACCGAAGGACGCTCACTCCGTTGTTCATCATGCACATTTGTGCGGCCATCTTTAAATGCTCTCAACCACTTTCTTACCATTCCATCACTTGTAATGTTTTCTCCGTAAAGTGCACAGGTTTCACGATGAATATCGATCGCTTTTAGGCCTTCAGTACTAAGAAATTTTATAACAGCCCGTACTTCACAGTCGGCGGGACTCACGATTATCGGATGCATCTCAAACATTCAGTACACAACGTAAACAAGGAAGAATCACACAGTAATGGCGTCAGTGCGTAGACTAAGGTACAGGATTTCAAGTAAAAATAAAATTATTGAGATACCTTAGCATGTCTTTTTTAAATTTGAAAACGGTTCTTACTTAGAAAACACTCCTCGTACTTGACTTTGAATAACATGCTTACATGAGGTGTTTAATAAGTAAACGCAACTAGTTCTTTGTTCTCGGCCTATTTCGGTTGAAAAAATGAGAAATTTGTTGTGCGACATCATAGGACATTCTCGTATCAGCCTTTATAGTTTCATGAAGTTCCGAGAGGTGGCTGCACTCTGTACGTACCCTTCAAAATGGTGTCTTGAATGGAGGCGCATTCAAAGCAGAGAACTGTCATTGAGAGTCTCAGATGTTCATAGACACTTGCAGACTGTCTACGAAGACCAGGCAGTGAACACGGTAAGTCGTTGTGCAAACATCGCAACAGGGTCATGCAAACCCGTCCTATATCCAGTATGCCTTCCGGCAGTGTCCGAACGTGTGGACACTCTCATTCAACGTGACGGACGGATCGCAGTCAAACACCTCACTGCAGAACTTCATAGGGACACAGATATATGGCACTAGTTTTCAACATAGTCATAACATCTCTGTCAAGAACGATCGGAACGTTTCATCAGTTATTCAATTCTGCAACAACAGAAATCCACTCACTGGTCACGAAGCAATTCGAGAAGCATTGTGCGAACGTCATCATCGTAGAAAATCGGCTATTGCTGCAAATCACTTCATCGGCTGCCTGGACACTGGTCGATGCCGGCGGCCTTCCTTCCACCACGCACGTCGGTGCGGCCCTGCCAAAATGTTGGCATACTTTCACTACAGCTCGAGACGATTTTGCATTTGGACCATACAACGCCAGAATTTCGCTGCTAATCTGCATGCAATCTAGACATTTTGCTCACTAGAATAGTGGTGTCGCGCACTCTTGAACTGTGAAAAACATTTCCGGTAATCACACCACATCACCCGCACACTGTGGTGGACTTTTTATCGATACAGCTGCAGAAATTTGTCTGCAGTATGCCAGTAACGTGTACTCTCTTCTGACAACGCACTTCCCTTGTTAGGCCGTAATCTTGAAGCGGACGACTTGTGTAATTTACATTTCGGAACATCCTCACGTAAATTTCCGATAACATAAGAAAACTTCAGTTTCTTTCATTTATACGTCTTTAATAAACAATGTCATCAACGCTCGTATTTTCTCCACAAATCATCCTACAAAAGAAGTTAACTTTCTATTACGTTAATGAGCCTTTCTTATCTCTATGCTTCAGATTTCTCGACAGCGTGGGTGGCGTCATCCTGAAACTTTTTGGTACATCCATTATTTTTCGTTCCATATTCCATGAAGATGAAATGGGAGATATGATACTGCGTGAAGAGTTTGACAGTGCACTGAAAGACCTAAGTCGAAACGAGGCCCCGGGAGTAGACAACATTCCATTAGAACTACTAACAGCCCTGGGAGAGCCAGTACTGACAAAACTCTACCACCTGGTGAGCAAGATGATGAGACAGGCGAAATACTCTCAGACTTGAAGAAGAATATAATTAAAATCCCAAAGAAAGCAGGTGTTGACGGATGTGAAAGTTACTGAATTATCAGTTTAATGAGTCACAGCTGCAAAAGACTAACGCGAATTCCTTACAGACGAATGGAAAAACTGGTAGAAGCCGACCTCGGGGAAGATCAGTTTGGATTCCGTAGAAATGTTGGAACATGTGAGACAATACTGACTCTACGACTTATCTTAGAAGAAAGATTAAGGAAAGGCAAACCTACGTTTCTAGCATTTGTAGACTTAGAGAAAGCTTTTGACAATGTTGACTGGAATACTATCTTTCAAATTCTGAAGGTGGCAGGGGTAAAATACAGGGAGCGAAAGGCTATTTACAATTTGTTCAGAAAGCAGATGGCAGTTATAAGAGTCGAGGGACATGAAAGGGAAGCAGTGGTTGGGAAGGGAGTGAGACAGGGTTGTAGCCTCTCACCGATGTTATTCAATCTGTGTATTAAGCAAGCAGTAAAGGAAACTAAAGAAAAGTTCGGAGTACGTATTAAAATCCACGGAGAAGAAATAAAAACTTTGAGGTTCGCCGATGACATTGTAATTCTGTCAAAAACAGCAAAGGACTTGGAAGAGCAGTTGAACGGAACGGACAGTGTCTTGAAAGGAGGGTATAAGATGAACATCAAGAAAAGCAAAACGAGGATAATGGAATGTAGTCGAATTAAGTCGGGTGATGCTGTGAGAATTAGATTAGGAAATGAGACACTTAATGTAGTAAAGGAGTTTTGCTATTAAGGGAGCAAAATAACTGATGATGGTCGAAGTAGAGAGGATATAAAATGTAGACTGGCAATGGCAAGGAAAGCGTTATTGGAGAAGAGAAATTTGTTAACATCGAGTATTGATTTAAGTGTCAGGAAGTCGTTTCTGAAAGTATTTGTATGGAGTGTAGCCATGTATGGAAGTGAAACATGGACGATAAATAGTTTAGACAAGAAGAGAATAGAAGCTTTCGAAATGTGGTGCCTCAGAAGAATTCTGAAGATTAGATAGGTAGATTACATAACTAATGAGGAGGTACTGAATAGAATTGCGGAGGAGTTTGTGGCCAACTTGACTAGAAGAAGGGATCGGCTGGTAGGACATGTTCTGAAGCATTAAGGGATCACCAATTTAGTACTGGAGGGCAGCGTGGGGGGTAAAAGTCGTAGAGGGAGACCAAGAGATGAATACACTAAGCAGATTCAGAAGGATGTAGGCTGCAGTCGGTACTGGGAGATGAAGATGCTTGCACAGCATAGAGTACCATGGAGAGTTGCATCAAACCAGTCTCAGTACAGAAGACCGCAACAACAACAACATTCCATAGTCTCAATAACGAGCCTCTTTTCTTAGGAAGTCAAACAGTTGTCTTCCAGGAGGTCATTTTTGCAACATACTTATAAACTGCAAGAAATTATGCGTTCTAGAGTAAACAAACGAGTGTTACGAAGAGCTAAGTGCCGAAACTATTAGCTGAACAGTTGAAGAGGAATTACCAATGTATTAGGTAGCCGTTGACTTAAATTGCGCCGGCCGCGGTGGTCTCGCGGTTCTAGGCGCTCAGTCCGGAACCGCGTTACTACTACGGTCGCAGGTTCGAATCCTGCTTCGGGCATGGATGTGTGTGATGTCCTTAGGTTAGTTAGGTTTAATTAGTTCTAAGTTCTAGGCGACTGATGACCACAGATGTTAAGTCGCATAGTGCTCAGAGCCATTTGAACCATTTGAACTTAAATTGCATTGTGTTTGCAGTGTTGTCTGTCACGACAGTCGCTTAGATTTAGTTACTGTACGAAAAGACCTAAGATTTTTTCGATTTAGTTTGGACTTTTCAAGGGTCTTGACAACAAATTATATCAGTCGAGAAATACGATTTATCGATGTTCGGATTGGCAAGGGTTGACTGCACTTGGACAGGAAAACATTCCACCCATATATGTATGAATGGTTGGAGAGACAGATACATAAATCTTGCTGCAAGTTAAGACTTTCTGTTAAGAAATAGGACTGCGTTACTTAAATTTGACAACATTGCGGCGCCATTTTAGGAATTTTCTTCTCCACTGCAGAGCGATAGAAATAAAGTTCGTGAAAAAGTCTCCTGTAAGACCGCTGAAATGTTTGCCAATTTAGTACCGAAGATTTCCCGTCATTCTCACTGCTCGAGATTGGTCGCCATTGCTACACTCCCGGCTGTGCGGGGTTTAGCTCGTAAATCAGCACACAGCAAAATTTTTACCTTTGTGTATGGCTGGTCTTCTGGGGAATCTGTGGCCCAGCATCAGCTGAAACGCAGACATTGATGTCCAACTTGTGACTCCGCCGCAATCGACATGGCGCAATACGTTTCAAATTATACAAAAAGAAGTCTAGAACTTTGAAGTCATCTCAGATTACTAAATGAAATACACTAATCTCTAACAGATACAGCCCTAAACATAAAATTTGTGGATGAAATGTCAAAACTCTTCCATTTAAATACTGGAGTAAGAGAACAGTACTGTGCACCTCCAAACTTTTTCTAGTGTTCTGAAGAAAATCCTTTTACTGGATTGAGAATTTAACAGAACATAAAATTTCAGCAATGATGCTTGATGGAAGGAGAAAACAATTTGTATAGCTTTTACTCTCTATGTTCTATATTTTCTCAAAAAATTGATAATATAGTGATGGAATCAACGGCTTGGAGGAGCAAAACGGGTTTAATAATATCTTCATAAGAAACTACATTTCTGTGGACAAAATAATTACACTTATAATTAAAAAGGCGTATACAGTGAAGCGCCAGAGAAATTGGTACAGGAATCCGTATTCAAATACAGAGATAAGTGAACAGGCAGAATACGGCACTGCGGTCAGCAACGCCTATATAAGACAACTAGTGTCTGGCGCAGTTTTTTTAGCGAGCACCGGGAAAAGCCTCCCTGCTGCAGGGGTTTGTGTCTTGGAGAACATATGACTCTAGTATAAGCGATTTGCAACCACTAAAACAGATGTTTGAAGTGGAGCCTTGGGGCCCCAAGTTGGGGCAGAATGAGAGAAATACACGAGCTGACTGGAGAAAAATTCGTCGCTGAGAAGATAAAAAGGAAGACAACTCGTTTTTCACAAATTAGACGAGTATCAGGGAAATGTCCGCCAACTTGCGAATGTAGGCCGGGCCCTACCACGATAGTGACACGAATACAAGGTGCCTCGAGCCATTATTGCGACCCCATAGAACCATCAAAGATGATATAATCTTCAGTTATTCTGTATTTTACATGTAAATAGTTACTGTCAATTACTCGTACAACTACCTTGCCAACACCCTCAAAGGACTCAAGGACCCACAGAGACCCCAAGTCCCTTTGCAAGCGAATACACAATAAACTGAAACTATTTCTCACGCCATTCCAGAAGAAAAAATCGGCAAAGGCCATCACACTTTGGACACAGCCTGCTGGAGTGGCCGAGCGGTTCTAGGCGCTACAGTCTGGAACCGCGCGACCGCTACGGTCACAGCTTCGAATCCTGCCTCGGGCATGGATATGTGTGATGTCCTTAGGTTAGTTAGGTTTAAATAGTTCTAGGGGACTGATGACCTCAGAAGTTAAGTCCCACAGTGCTCAGAGCCATTTGAACCATTTTCTACCAAAGAATTATTGTTTAATCTATGAAATCAAAGATTCTCTGTATCCTAGTATTATTTATTTACAGTCAAAAAATGACCACTAGCTAGTACAAAGCGGTAACGGCAATCTGGAATACTTACATGATTGTGCGGAAAAAGATACCAATAAAAACGTTTGTTAGTCACTCGCCATGACTGTATGAAAGATGCATACAGTCATGGGGAGTGACTGACAAACTTTTTTTACTTGAGATGAAGCACGAGGAAACAACATAATGTGAAGAATCCGCTAAACTTGTAAAAATTATTTATTTATAAAAATGAACGGGCTACCCGATTTGAGGACCTGTGTTTTATTTCAGGTACTGCTGCAAAATTATAAATCAATAATAACACCTAATCACATTGTTAAAATAAGAAAAGCTAAACAAAACCGACAAAAATTCGTTATTTTAACCTATTTTAATCTCGGTAATGCATCCTTTATTGACTAATATTTTAATTTACATATGAGTTTTTTATAAGAATTTCTGTTAATTCTTTAGATTTTCTTACGTTAACAACTTCGCTAGATGTTATTATTGATTTATAATTTTGCAGATGCGCCTGTAGATGGAACACAGGTCCAGAAATCAGAATATACGTTTCTTTTTAGAAATAAATAATTTTTACAACAGTGGCGGATTCTGTCATTAATAATGAATAACAGTTGTGGATATCCTGTCAAGATAAATATTATCAAGAACTTAGATCGGCACTCGCTTCTCAGAGAGTCTCAACGGTGGACATACTGTGTATTAATATTAGTTACATTAAAGTAATAGATGTCATAAATTTCGGAACAGATGGAGAGTCAATTTGCTGACGAAATCTACTATGCAGAAACTGCAGTACCTTATGAACAGATGTAAATCCTGCTACATTCGTACGAGAATTGGTTACTAGTGGATGCGGTTTTGTAATAAACTTACACTCCTGGAAATTGAAATAAGAACACCGTGAATTCATTGTCCCAGGAAGGGGAAACTTTATTGACACATTCCTGGGGTCAGATACGTCATATGATCACACTGACAGAACCACAGGCACATAGACACTGGCAACAGAGCATGCACAATGTCGGCACTAGTACAGTGTATATCCACCTTTCGCAGCAATGCAGGCTGCTATTCTCCCATGGAGACGATCGTAGAGATGCTGGATGTAGTCCTGTGGAACGGCTTGCCATGCCATTTCCACCTGTCGCCTCAGTGGGGGACAGATCCGGAGATCTTGCTGGCCAGGGTAGTTGACTTACACCTTCTAGAGCACGTTGGGTGGCACGGGATACATGCGGACGTGCATTGTCCTGTTGGAACAACAAGTTCCCTTGACGGTCTAGGAATGGTAGAACGATGGGTTCGATGACGGTTTGGATGTACCGTGCACTATTCAGTGTCCCCTCGACGATCACCAGAGGTGTACGGCCAGTGTAGGAGATCGCTCCCCACACCATGATGCCGGGTGTTGGCCCTGTGTGCCTCGGTCGTATGCAGTCCTGATTGTGGCTCTCACCTGCACGGCGCCAAACACACATACGACCGTCATTGGCACCAAGGCCGAAGCGACTCACATCGCTGAAGACGACACGTCTCCATTCGTCCCTCCATTCATGCCTGTCGCGACACCACTGGAGGCGGGCTGCACGATGTTGGGGCGTGAGCGGAAGACGGCCTAACGGTGTGCGGGACCGTAGCCCAGCTTCATGGAGACGGTTGCGAATGGTCCTCGCCGATACCCCAGGAGCAACAGTGTCCCTAATTTGCTGGGAAGTGGCGGTGCGGTCCCCTGCGGCACTGCGTAGGATCCTACGGTCTTGGCGTGCATCCGTGCGTCGCTGCGGTCTGGTCCCAGGTCGACGGGCATGTGCACCTTCCGCCGACCACTGGCGACAACATAGATGTACTGTGGAGACCTCACGCCCCACGTGTTGAGCAATTCGGCGGTACGTCCACCCGGCCTCCCGCATGCCCACTATACGCCCTCGCTCAAAGTCCGTCAACTGCACATACGGTTCATGTCCACGCTGTCGCGGCATGCTACCAGTGTTAAGGACTGCGATGGAGCTCCGTATGCCACGGCAAACTGGCTGACACTGACGGTGGCGGTGCACAAATGCTGCGCAGCTAGCGCCATTCGACGGCCAACACCGCGGTTCCTGGTGTGTCCGCTGTGCCGTGCGTGTGATCATTGCTTGTACAGCCCTCTCGCAGTGTCCGGAGCAAGTATGGTGGGTCTGACACACCGGTGTCAATGTGTTCTTTTTTCCATTTCCAGGAGTGTATTTATCCAATGAATACCCGTTGATCATCTGCATATCTTCTTGGTGTAGAAATTTTAATGGCGAGTAGTGTATGACCAATTTAATGAGTAGAGTACTGTTGCAGAAGGTTCTGTTCCACAAAAAGAAAAGAACACAGCTTGTTGTTTCTGACGTAAATAAGCATAAAATTGATGTAATTTTCTGTGATGTAGTAACAACGTAATTTACAAAGGCTCGCCGAAGCAGAATGTTAGTTCTGAAACTGATTCAGGTAGAAGAGCTGCTGTCGTGTTAGCCTTTCTGTGGACTGTTTCCGCAATATCGACACTGCGGGCGACAGACTACGCTCAGCTAAGGAGCGGAACTAGTGCCGGTCTGTGTGTACTTCTCGGCAACGTGGGATCTACAAATTGGGGCAATCTGACCGCCGATCGACAGACTTGTTTCAAAACGCACGCTCAGCAATAATGGCTTCCCGCACCGACCCTTATGTTTCTAGGTGTGTTGGCGCTCGGGAAAATGAAAACTGGAAAACTCTTGCGATGAATTATCGTGGTACGGTGGCATTAAAAATAAGAAAAAAATGTTTCAAACTTTGTTTTCCCCCCGAACTGTGCGGAATTAATGGGGTTCTTATTTCTGAAACTCTTGCAAATGTTCCACCGGTAAATCGTGTTTCAACAGCCGGAAAAAATAGAATAACGAGGTTTTCAAATTGAATTAATTTTAAGTTATTGTCTCCGCACGAATTCCAAAGCTTTTGTAGTCAGCGTCTGTAACAGTGTTAAAAGGTAATAATTCACGGAAATATTGTCGAAGAGGTCTGTGAAGAGAAAGTTAGCAAACATATATTCACTTACTGATGCCCCAGTAGCTTCGTCGTAAGGAACAGGGATCTCTTTTATTTTGCCTGTTTGTATGGTCGTAAGGTTTTGCATGAACTTGGATATACTATCACTTTGGGTAAAGCATTCCATTTAGCTGTTGCCAGCTTTCAAATTAAATTTTGTGCAGGTACGAGAGACCGGTGAAAATTCTTGCCCTGACAGCGAAATATTGTGTTTTTGACGCCACATAGGTAATTACTTTTTAACACAGTCAAACATTTTCCAGTACTAACCTGAAGTGTAAGCTTTAAATCTCTTTAAAATTACTGCTTACGTCTCCCATAAGCTCTTCATTCGATTTAAAACGTTGTTGAGCCGCAAGTCTGTCTAGACCGTGGTACAGGTGCAACGCTGAGAGTGTCAAGTCTGATATATTGGCTTGATATTCCAGCGATATGCACGTCAAGTCGCACGGTTTTTCTGTTGCCGTAGCATCTTTCATTTTAGTGATGAAAAGACTTTTGTTCTTTTCCATTGCAAGCCACTTGTTAACAGCTTTTTTCGTTCATGTGCATCGGAAGAGTTATGTAGCATTCACTATTTATCGTCCTATTTTTCGCAAACACTGCCCATTGATTTCGGAAGGTAGGGGAGAAAAGTTGTAGGTGCAAGCTGTACACCTTGTACATACATACCACTGCAGTTGATATTTTGTCTCCGTCATAGTAGGGAAATTACGACCTTTTCGCAACACAGGCACCCGAAATAAGTTGTTTCAAACCCTAGTGAGAATTCCTTAGCGCTTTAAACTATTGCGGTAGACAATTTACGCAAATGTTCTTAATTTTACCGTACTCTTTCTTCTGATACGCCTAGAGCGTCAGGTACTTCAGACCCCTCTGCTGTGCCAATTGTAGGACGTTCCTTCACGTAACTTACAGTCTTTAAGAGAACTACGGCCGCTTTGAACTTAGCTTTCCGTTTCGTAAGTGATCAGAATAAAAAAGGGGACTCCTTCTAGAAGTTCGCCAATTTGCAGTGATATTTTGTTAGAAATAAACGGTCAGAAGGATATAATTTTGTTTGACGGCTCTATATTTGTACAAGGAAAACTATTCTGCAAACAGAGTTAAGAACTTGACTTATATTATTACTCGGGATGTACCAATATAGTAATACCAAATAACACTGATACTGGCGCCACCTCTGTGTCAATGTTAGGAAATAGCACTTGCATCGCACACTTCGAGGTGAACTGTTTAATGGTTAAAGGGATGTTTTCCGATCGAGATGGTGCACTGTTGAAGGTATTATATCGTCGTGAATAAAAGAAGTTTTTGAAAAAAAAATTCAAAGAAATTTTCAAATACAGTTCCAGCTACCTTGATTTTATATTTTTAACTTCATTTTCTTTGTTAAATCGGTCGAAACACGTATGCTGTCCGGTAGTTTGCCTTTCCATATGGTGTTAATATGACTCTTTGTGTTATACTGCGTTGAACTGTTAACTTTTCTGCGCTTGCCTCATCTCACGTGGTCAAGATGGTGTCACCTCCGTCTCGGTGGCTGTGCGATCAGTGTGACACATTGCTAACAAGGCGCTCGTGTTCGATTCTCAGCCGGGTCGGAGATTTAATGGGCAGGGGTACTGGGTGTTGGGGTGGCTATATACGCATCTACCGAAAGCCAATAAATTAAAAAAAAATGGGTCATGCATCGTATTAAAAATACGTACATCGTAGGTCGTTGATCGATAGTGTTAGAACACTTAATGGTTGCAGAGAAAATAATCAATTTACACATTTATTACTGTTATTCCAGGTTAAATATGAGGTTTACGGTGGTGTCACAAAATGAAAGAAAAACACATAAAACTTGAAGGAGGGAAGTTATCTGTGTCAAAACATTCGAAGGATAAAATGTAGGAAGCATGTTATATATGGCCAACGTCTTTGTCACAGTGGTAACATCGGTTCCCGTCAGATAACCGAAGTTAAGCGCTGTCGGATTGGGCTAGCACTTGGATGGGTGACCATCCTGTCTGCCTAGCGCTGTTAGCAGCGGAACACTCGGGCCTTGTGAGGCAAACTGAGGAGCTACTTGATTGAGAAGTAGCGGCTCTGATCTCGTAAACTGACACACGGCCGGGAGAGTGGTGTGCTGACCACATGCCCCTCCATATACGCATCCAGTTACGCCTGTGGGCTGAGGACGAAACGCCGGCCGGTCGGTGCCGTTGGGCCCTTCAAGGCCCGTTCGGACGAGGTTCTGTTATATATACATTAATGACGCAAATATGTTCTACGTACTTAATGATGCAAGTACGTCATATTCATATTAATGGTGCAAGCACGTTATATACCCATTAATGATTCAAGCATGTTATGCATACACTAATGGTTCCAGCGTGTTATACACGAATTAATTTTACAAAGAAAAATAAGATCTTGCAGACATTGATTACAGCATTCGCATTCACCTCAACACGAAAAGAAATAGGGGAGTAGATTCAGATGTACCAAAAATACTCTCTCTATTTTACAAAAGTGGCAATCAGCACCTGACTTACTTATCAGTTAATCAGGAAATGTGTACAGACTTTATATGCAACAAAGCATTGTCAATGCACTTGGGTCGTTCCAACGTACTGCAGCTGGACGTTCCAGTGAACAAATCTTAGAAAGCGTGACTCAATGAAGTTAGGAAATAACATCAGTTCACGACAAGAATGTGAACAAGGTACATTAGCTTTCTGTGTGACATTGCTAATCCATGGCACTCTGCAGCTCTGGACGCGTTATCCCCGTTCTTGGAGACGCACAGTTTGACGCCATAGCCAAGTTTGTAGCACAAGAGGACATCAAAATCTAAAAGAAGTAATCGACGGTTGAAATAAATTAAAGAACTGAATTAAAAGTTTTAACAGAAACAAGAACATATATGTATATGACAGTGTCTACAAAAGTAGCATTTAACTTTCTTCATACATACATGTGCGTGCACACATCCTTCCATTTCCTTTCACATTGAAATTATTTATATCCAGGGCGTCCCATTTATCTTGACCACCCTAAATAACTGTTTGTACAGATGCAAATTACAAAATGTTTCAAGCAAATGTTCTTTAGCCGTCAGGGGGACATCAATCAGCATGATTGCCTTCGTTGTAGCTTTGTTTTTTACAAAGGTATGAACAGCAGTATGCCTTTTTTAAATGGCACCCTGTATTTTTTATTCGGTAATTCATTTCCTCTCCTAAAGACCTATTCAAAAATGTACCACAGTGTAGTATTCACTGAAACACAGCGTTGTTAATTACAACGTTGTTAATTACATTGACGCTCCCAGCGCTTAGTGCAGGCACTCGGTGTAATGGAAAACATCCACGTGCTGACGTTGACAGAGGTCAAATGTAAATATTCCGTCAATCATTGTCGGTTGAAAAGTCGTGTGAGTAGAATATACACCAACGAAGAGAAGGTTGAAATGCTGGAATTTAAATTGGAAGAACAGTAATTGCAATACTGTTTTCTTATGTACGGTTACGTTTAGTACAGTAGTTTAGTCTTTTAAATATTGTTGTGTAGAGTAGACATACGGTAAATGCTGACCTTCCTACAAACTGCATCGACATAACGTTTCTTTTATTGTTGTTGTTGAAGGTAGGCGAAATGCTATGCAGGCAACGGAACTATACAGAGAGCGATATCCTGACAAGAACCCACCTTCCCGACAGATGTTTTCTCGTCTTGTTGCGACGTTTCAGGAAACGGGAAGTTTTAACCAACGACAACACAATCGTCGCAGCACTCGCACAGACGAAGCTGTCAAAGTTACTGTTCTTGCTTCCGTTGCTATGAATCCACATGTGAGTAAACGACAGCTTGAACAAAAGATTGGCATTCCTATATCCAGTGTACATCATACTCTTACACGTCACCGGTTCCATCTTTACTATGTACACATACATCAACAATTGCATGGGAATGATTTCCAGAATCGTGTGCCGTTCTATCAGTGGGCACAGCAGCAAATCCTCTCCAACCCGAACTTCTTCTCCAATGTCCTATATACTGATGAATGTTCCTTCTCAAAAAAAGGACAGGTAAATACAAGGAACATGCATTATTGGTCCAGTGACAACCCACGATGGCTTAGACAGGTGGAACATCAGTGTCAATGGAGAGTTAACGTCTGGTGTGGGATGCTTGGTACTACAATTATTGGCCCTTATTTCATCAATGGTAGTCTAAACGGAACAGCGTATGCCAACTTCCTCAGACTAATTTTTCCTCCTCTTCTGGATGAAGTGCGGCTATGAACCAGAATGCCTATGTGGTATCTACACTATGGATGTCCAGCACATAATGCCTTGCGTACACGTCGTGTTCTGAACCGAAGGTATTCTGCCAGATGGATTGATCAAGGAAGAACAATTAGTTGGCCTGCTAGGTCTCCTGATTTAAAGCCTCTGTTTTTTCTTTGGGGATGCCATAGAGACGTTGTCTATCGCGATATTCCAACAACTCCAGAGGACATTCAATAATGTATCGCGCTTGCTTTTAATTCTCTTCAGCAGGCAACACTGGAAGCGGTAAATATTTCTTTCATTCAACGAGTGCATCAGTGTATCGGTGTCCAGGGACACCACTTTGGGCACCTTCGAATGATCAACTACTGGTCAATGGTACGGGAGAATCAAAGTCAATTTTGAGTCATGTTTTTACTTGGTTTTCATTTGTTTTCTGACAACTCCAGTAAGGGGACGAGTTTGTGATCCAGGGCTCAAAGTCAATGTTGTGTTATGTAATTAATAACGTTATGTTTCAGTGAATGGTACTCTGTGATATATTTTGAATAAGTCTTTAGGAGAGGAAATGAATTACCGAATAAAAAATACAGAATGCCATTTAAAAAAGTCTTACCGCTGTTCATATCTTTGTAAAAAACAAACCTACAATGAAGGCAATCATGCTGTCGCCCTAACGGCTAAAGAACATTTCCTTGAAATATTTTGTAATTTTCATCTGGACAAACAGTTATTTAGGGTGGTCACGGTAACTGGGACACCCTATATATACATTATTTTAATGTGAAGGCAAATTGAAGGATGTGTCAAACATTACTTTCGTATACATTGTCAGACAAAAAAAGTAAAGCACTCAGAAATGACGGAGGGAAGGAAATAAACACGGGCTGAGAGCGTATGTTACTATGACGATTGCAAAATCGAGTCAAATTTACAAAGAACTTGGCAATATGAGCCCAATTATATCTATGAGGTTGCAATCCCTCTGGCCTGAATGCATGCACTAATTTCATTCCGAAGGGTGTCAGGAAGCCGTTCCATCTTCTCCTGAGGAAAGCTGGCCCACAACTGTTTCAATTGGTCTTCGATACGCTCTATACTGACATTAGTATGGAACTGATGTCCGAACTGGTCCCACACGTATTCTAGTGGGAGTAGATATGGGGATTTAACTGGTCACGGGACTACCTCAATCAGACAATTCATAGAGACATGTGCCATGCGTGGACGAGTGCTGCCCTACTGAAAAATGGCATCAGAATACTGTAGAATGAGAGGGAACACTTGAGGATGCAGGATATCCTTGACATATTGTTATGCCGTAGGAGTTGCCTCAATCACTGACAGCATTGGCAGTGGCTCCTCACCCCGAAACACAAGGAGTACCATCGTAGTGCCTCTTTAAAACATCGGAAGAACGGGACCATTTCCCCACGTCCTCGCTGTACTCGCTGACAATGGACATCTGAGATAGGGCAGAATAGCAATTTATCGCATTCTTACCGGCTATGAAACCACTCCAAATGCAGCTGTCTTTAATGTGGTATCAACTGCAACCTTCACATGGGACGGGAGTCTCCTAGTCCGATTGCCGCTAATCTCCGGCCAGTGATACAGGATAAAACGGAATGTTGTAGGGAGTGCATCACTTGTTCTCGAAAGGCAGGCGGGGATGTGATGGCTTTTCGACCTGCCTGGTGCACGATACGGCGATGGTCTCTTGTGGTCGTCAGACGCGGTCTGCTGGGACCTTGACGACGCGTGTGCCTGCCTTCACGTTCCCATACGGAGCAAAATCTTGTCACTGTCGCAACCGAATGACCCGCAAATCTGGGCATGGCTCGATTCGACCAGCCGCCCGAAAGGAGGCCCAGAATGAAGCTCCTTTCAAACTCTGTGAGGTGCTGATAACGCTCACACGAGCACGCGGCATGTCCTTTTCCCACACAAAGATAACTCAACATCTGAGGCTATTCACACCCCGCATATACCCTACCAGACTTGGCAGTAACCCTTAACACGAACTACGCACTCTCGTGGCTGCTGAAAATAGACAACGTATAAACTGCAAAGAATAACCCAGTCTCTCCACCATGTAATAATCGCGAGTTACCTGTCTTTTAAAAGAAATTGAAAAATATGAAATGGAATAGATTTGGCTTCGTGCAAAAATACAGAGACGTCAATCAGGAATAAATACAAAGCAAAGACTGAGGAATACATTTTATACCATTCTTCTTGTTTTGAACATGGAAACCGCGAGTTGTAGAGCTCGCTGCTGTTAGGTGGTGGTTCGACTCCCACTCCGTTTACGCATTCGACATGTAGGTAATTCATTCCCTGGTTCTCGAAGATTGATGGCACTGCAGGATATAAAATACATTTTTATCTAAATGTTTTATAAGATAATATATGGTGTCCATGAAAGAATACCCCAGCAATTAATTTTAATTCTATCAACTATAAGCGTTGTTCAATGTTGGTTCAAGTTCACAATTAAAGAGTAACTCAAACAGCTTTAAATAAGCGCATTCGCGAGTAGTACTATGTTGTTTACCCGTTTTCAGTGCCACATCCGCAAAATGGCGACTCTTGAGCCTAAAGCGTTTTGTGTCCTTAGCGTTCAGGAGTATTTCCCGTGTTTTGCAGCTTTAATATCCTGCGTTATACCGATAAACATTTACAAATCGATTCCCGAAATTTGTCACTTATCACGTAGTACATGTATTTTTCTTGTATGTCCGTCCTTATGATAAGAGGTTTGAGGGTTTTCGACCGTTCACTTATGTAATAAATGGAACAGCTACAGTCCTTGACTTATTGCGTGACTACCAGTTTTGGTGTTCCCGCGCACCATGTTCAGACCTTAACTGACGCTGTGGGCCAACATCTATGAACTAGCTTTCGTAGGCGACCTGTAACAACGATGTTGTGTCTTCAGCCATCAACTACCAATGATTGTTACAGGTAGTCTGCAAAAACCAGTTCGTAGATGTTGGCCACTGATGAATCATGTATACGACTGGGGTTAATCCCCTCAGCGTCAGTTAAGGTCAGCACATGGTGCGCTGAAGTACAGAAACTGGTAGTCATACGATAAATAACATCATAAGGCCGGCTGTAGCGTTGCATTTTATTACATTGTGCATGTACGGTTTTTATGTTGGTGCTCAAAAGTACTAACTCGATATTTAGTATCTTGACGAAAGAAATACATTGCGAAGTTTCGCGGTGCCATTCTCTGTAATATTCAGTGGTAACTATAATGCCCATAGGCAATACATCACTTCATATTCCAAGAATGTAAAACAGTATTTCGTTTTAGATTGAGAAATAGGTTCCCATGCACATTTTTGTGTCTGTTAATAATTAATACTTATTTAGTTCATTTTTAATGATCATTAGTAGCTTATTTAAACAAAAAATGTCAACTTTATTGAAGAGGCGTCTGTGTTTCATTTACTAGTTACCTGTAATTAAAGCTTTCGGCCGTATACACAGTCTGATCAAAAGTAAACGAACACCTAACAGTGGATAATAATGTGGAGTGTGTCGACCCTTTATGACGACTGGAACTCTGGTGGGGGACACATTCAGTGAAGTGTGTGGATGTCCATGGAGGAATGGCAGCTCATTGTTCATCAAGAGCCGAAATCAGAGAAGACAGGTGGACGACGATGACTGGAGCAAAGTCGAAGCTCGAACACATACCAGTGGTGCTCCATTAGGTTCAGGTCGGAACCCCGGGCAAGCTTGTCCATTTAAGGAGTGTTATTGGCCACAAACCATCACCTGACTTGTGCTGCTTTATGATAGAGTGTGCTGCCATGCTGACGCAAACATTCGTTGTCTCCGAACCGTTCTTCTGCTGACAACACAATTCATACTAGCGGGCACGCCTCTCGTGACATCTAGAGGTCAATTCAGTATTACATATGGGTGTGCAGATACTTTTGATCAGATAGCTTAGTGCCTAATTTATCGATTTCATAGCGTTGTTTTTGACGACAGTAAAATTATTCTGAAAAGTGTAAGTGAAATCAGAATCAATTTTCTGATTAGCCTGTAAATGTCCGCATCAGCCTAGAGTTCTGAAATGATGCAGCATAACTGTCTCTGGTTTTCGCACTGTTTTAGGAACATTTCTGCATTCTAGTGATACTTCGTGACAATCATGTATTAGGGCAAGACATGAAATCGAGAATTTATGGCCAGCAAGCGCTTACAGTAGGAGTTCGACACCAAGTTTATTCCGATAAACGTCTTAGAGCTTACGGCGGAAGCGACTACCAAAGATAACCTCACCATTGAGTGAGCATTTCGCATCAAAGAAGCTAATGCGTCAGTGATCTGCCTCGACAAGAAGAAATTTATCAAGGTGCACTTTATGTGTGATGGAAAGATAGAAAGACGATAAAAAAGAGACAAGATGATATGGGCTGGTTTCAGACTGCAGGCGAATGCTAGGATGATTATTTAGAAAAAGCGACGTCCGATTACTTTTATCAGCCTTTACCAGTCGAGAGGGACTTAGAGCGAAGTAGAAGGACAGAATCATGATGTGGCTCACTCACAATTATTGTTCATAACGTGCTTCAGTATATATGGATGTAGTCCCTTATTGACTAATTATTTTTTCTCAGTATTTACGTGACAGCTGAGTGGACTCTGGCGTGATTACTTTATCTCATTTACGACGTTTCGGCAAGGACTGGCTTGCAACCTGTCGGTGTACTTTGTGGGTGTAACGAGCAGAACGATAAAAAATTTTTGCTACTCCGGCCCCAGATACTACAGTTCTTACAATGGACTCCCATTTGAGCGTAGTAAACTTCGAATCACAGTTCTGTGGTTTGATTTGCATTTTAGATGGATTCCCTAAATCGATTAAGGCGATGGTTGGTTAGAAATGGACACCACCGATTTTCTTCCAGACACTTTTCAATCCCGAGCATATGCTCTGTTTCTTATGACCTCGTCGTGAAGAAAAGGGTAAACCCACACCACCTTTCATGTATTAGGGTGTTCCTCCCGTGCCGCGGCAACGGCTCTAATTTTTCACTCCAAGGGTGCTACTCTCACGTTATTTATAAGAATAAAGAACACTTTTTCTGAATGAAAATCGCTTTTGACAGTGGAATCAGGGTCAAAATGCAGTACGCCAGAATTTCTTACTGGAGCTTGCTAAACTCTTCAAAACTAGACACAGGCTGTTGTGGTAACATAGCTGAAGTGTCACTCCTGTAAGAATGGGTATTTCTCTGAGGGAAATGTAAAAGAGAAACCAGTCCGTGATCTATAAAATTTTGTGGGGATGCTAATAACATAACGTATGTTAAATGACAAAACTTTCGTCCTATTTGAAACTGATGTACATCTTCAACATAAACTTCGACATGAATTGCGACAATTATGCTGTATTAGTTGCGGGCAAATAACATCAGAATGTCGTCTTGAAGAATTTATTGTGATGCCTGAAAAACATGTTGTGTAAGTTTATGAAGATTGTTGGCTGAAAGCTGCTACGAAATAGTACATATTTCTATTGGATCCCATACATGCTCCAAATGTGACAGACCAACACCTACCAAATCAGCCTTGTCATATCCAACAGCTCCCCACACAATGATACCAGGAATGGGACAGGTGTGGGCCTTAGGAGTCTCTGATTTCTGCGGTATTTCACCAGGTCGTCTTCGGACACGCTGGTGTGTTCAGACCGAAGTGGCACTTGTTGTTGCATTTTAATGTCCCAGTTGACTCTGAATCTATACTATCTCCGCTGTCTGGCATATAGCGTCAGTGGTAAACGACGCACTGTAACTCGAGATCTCAACCCAGTTTACAGTAGTCTGTCCCTGACGATTCGTGATGACTTCCTGTAACTGCCGGATTTCAGCTGTTGTTATCCTCTATTCCTCAGTCCCAATCGGACAATCGGACAAATGGACAATCGTACGATCTGCTCGTGGTGAAGTCCTTCTGAAAGGACGTGAGCCTGCTCTTCATGTCACTTGTAGCTCTGCAGTCAACTTTTTCTACGATCTGTCAGTATGAAGCTCCACTGTTCCACATTCCACTGACTCGACCTTTCTCAAAGACCTAATAACGGTGATAAACAGCTGCAAGCGGGCTGTGTTGCTATCTCAACCTGAAAATTTCCGCTGAAGTAAGATATACCAAATGTTCATCATGTCCTCTAACCATTTTTCATTTATGAAAATGCCGAAAATACAGGGAATTTTATCCACTTGTGGGTGCACAGCCTCCAAAAATAGCTGTATGTGAAGTGTTCACGCTCGTGGTTATATAGTTCACAGCCAATGTTTTCGTTCTTAGATTGTAATGTAGATGGATTATTTCGCATACGGCTGCACGTATGGCTTCACGAATGGAACGACTTTTCGATTGTGTGCCACATCACTTAAGGACACATTGCATAATGCTTTTGTGTAAGTGCTTGAAACTGACTTAGCGTCGAAATTGACCAATCGCACTACGAATAAAGGCTAAACTATACAGCCCACTACAGACAATGTTTTCTTTCATATAAAATACAGGGGTTGGACAAAAGTATCTAAACCGTGTGAGAAATGCATTCTTGAACATAAATGCAGATGTTAGCCAAGCAGATCTGCCCGTTGTATTTGTTCACGAATGCCACCTGTGCAATGTCCTCAACATGTTGCAAGTATCAATCGTGACGTGAATAGTATTCTCTGTCTCGTGGTGAAGTGCATTATGGTGGAGCTAAGTGAAATCGAATGTGGGCAAATTTTAGGTGCTTCCATAACCTAGATAGCCGAAGAGTTGCACGTTTCAAGAAGCACCGCATCGCAGATCTCTACCGGAAACAGGGAAATCGGAATAGCATCATCCGCTAAGTGTGTTTTGGGATATCGTGATAGGCCGACATTGAAGAGGATTGTGACGAAAATCAAGAGGACGACAGCGGCAAAAGTCACTACAGAACTGGATGCCGCCTTCGCGAACCCTGCCAGTATAAAAACAAGAAGGGAGCTCCAGAAGCAGAGAACTACAGGGCGAACTGGAATTCAAGAACTATATCTCAGTGATGCAAATGGCCCTAACAGGAAAACATTGTGCCGAAGCCATAAAAGCGGGACTCTGAAGCAATGGAAGAATGTCGTTTGGTAGGATGAGACTCATTTCACACTATTTTCAACTTATGGCCGTGTATACGTCCTAAGAGTGAAACATGGTGGGAGTTCGGTGAGGATTTTGGGCAGCCATGTAATGGTATTCCATGGGCTCCATCGAAACACTGCAAGGTCGAAAATGGCTGGTTCAAATGGCTCTGTGCACTATGGTCATCAGTCCCCTAGAACTTAGAACTGCTTAAACCAAACTAACCTAAGGACATCACACACATCAATGCCCGAGGCAGGATTCGAACCTGCGACCGTAGCGGTCACGCGGTTCCAGATTGAAGCGCCTAGAACCGCACGGCTACACCGGCCGGCACTGCAAGATCGCGTGACTATCAAGGATTATGTGACCATTTTGTTTGATCAAGTCCATCCCATGGTACAATGTTTGTTTCCCAATGGTAATTCTGTGTTCCAAGCGGATAGGGCCCCTGTTCACATGGCTAGCATAATCCTGCACTTGTTTTGTGTGTACGAGGATGATTTGTCCCATCTCACTTCTCCACCGCAGTCACCAGATCGTAATATTAATGAACATTAGGTGTCTATTTTGGAGAGAAGGGTGCGTGATCGTGACCCACCTCCATCACCGTACTCTGAGGTTCCCGCTATTTTTCAGGACCACTATTAAAATATTCGCTTGGAAATAATAGCGGACCTTTATTTATCCACTCTGAAACGACTGGAAGTTATTTTAGATCTACATCTACATCCATACTCCGCAACCCACCTGACGGTACGTGGCGGAGGGTACCTTGAGTACCTCTATCTGTTCTCCCTTCTATTCCAGTCTCGTCTTGTTCGTTGAAAGAAGGATTGTCGGTATGCCTCTGTGTGAGCTCAAATCTCTCTGGTTTTATCCTCATGGTCTCTTCGCGAGATATACGTAGGAAGAAGCAATATACTGCTTGACTCCTCGGTGAAGGTATGTTCCGAAACTTCAACAAAAGCCCGTACCGAGCTACTGAGCGTCTCTCCTGCAGAGTCTTCCACTGGAGTTTATGTATCATCTCCGTAACGCTTTCGCGATCACTAAATGATCCTGTAACGAAGTGCGCTGCTCTCCGTTGGATCTTGTCTATCTCTTCTATCAACCCTATCTGGTACGATCCCACACTGGTTAGCAATATTCAAGCAATGGGCGACCTAGTGTACTGTAACCTGCTTCCTTTGTTTTCGGACTGCATTTCCTTAGGACTCTTCCAGTGAATCTCAGTCTGGCATCTGCTTTACCGACGATCAACTTTATATGATCATTCCATTTTAAATCACTCCTAATGCGTACTCCCAGACAATTTATGGAATTCCAGCTGCTGACCTACTATATTGTTGCTAAATGATAAGGGATCTTTCTTTCTATGTATTGGCAGCACATTACAGTTGTCTACATTGAGATTCAATTGCCATTCCCTGCACCATGTGTCAATTCGTTGCTGATCCTCCTGCATTTCAGTACAATTTTCCATTGTTACAACCTCTCGATATACCTCAGCATCATCCGCAAAAAGCCTCAATGAACTTCCGATGTCATCCACAAGGTCATCTATATATTGTGAATAGCAACGGTTCTACGACACTCCCCTGTGGCACACCTGAAATCACTCTTACTTCGGAAGACTTCTCTCCATTGAGAATGACATGCTGCGTTCTGTTATTTAGGAACTCCTCAATCCAGTCACATAATTGGTCTGATAGTCCATATGCTCTTACTTTGTTCTTTAAACGACTGTGGGAAACTGTACCAAACGCCTTGCGGAAGTCAAGAAACACGGCATCTACCTGTGAACCCGTGTCTATAGCCCTCTGAGTCTCGTGGACGAATAGCGCGAGCTGGGTTTCACACGATCGTCTTTTAGAAACCCATGCTGATTCCTACAGAGTAGATTTCTAGTCTCCAGAAAAGTCATTATACTCGAACATAATACGTGTCCCAAAATTCTACAACTGATAGACGTTAGACTTCCTTCTTGAAAACGGGGATGACCTGTGCCCTTTTCCAATCCTTTGGAACGCTACGCTCTTCTAGAGACCTACGGTACACCGCTGCGGAGGGGGTCAAGTTCCTTCGCGTACTCTGTGTAAAATCGAACTGGTATCGCATCAGGTCCAGCGGCCTTTCCTCTTTTGAGCGATTTTAATTGTTTCTCTATCCCTGTGTCGTCTATTTCGATATCTACCATTTTGTCATCTGCGCGACAATCTAGAGAAGGAACTACAGTGCAGTCTTCCTCTGTGAAACAGCTTTGGAAAAAGACACTTAGTATTTCGGCCTTTAGTCTGTCATCCTGTATTTCAGTACCATTTTAGTCACGGAGTATCTGGATATTTTGTTTTGATCCACCAATTTTGAGGGCTAACGGGTTTTCTACACCGTATTAGGCATGGTAACCTGATATGTTTCTGGCCGGCCGGTGTGGGCGAGCTGTTCTAGGCGCTTCAGTCTGGAACCGCGCGACCGCTAAGGTCGGAGGTTCGAATCCTGCCTCGGGCATGGATGTATGTGATGTCCTTACGTTTAAGTAGTTCTATGTTCTAGGGGACTGATGATCTCAGATGTTAAGTTCCATAGTGCTCAGAGCCATTTGAACCATTTGTTATGTTTCTGATGTTCTATTCTTTTTGTCCACCCCCTGTAAACTCTCATTGAGACGAAATTTTAATCAACGATTCTCACAGGTGTCTAAATGCTGGAGTGTCACTTTAGTAGCCTTGGGTGAAGGTGTACGTGGCGTAATATTTTCCATTCCCATCAGTGTAGTGTCGCGAAGAATGGTCTAGCCACAGCATAGGGGGTTAGTTCTGAAATACGTTCCGACCATTGCGTGACCTGCCTGTGAAAACAACTGTCCCGACATTGGCCCTCTCGTTTAGCAACTGTCTGGCCGGAAAGGCAGCGCCGTCGCGTCCTCGAGGTCGCCCGAGCAAACAAACGCAGCGGCGGCGGCGATGCCGCAACGGAAGGTCGCTTGGCTGGTGCCGCGACGCGGCAAGGCGCGTACCGACTCGTATCACGCGGTTACCGCTAGGGTGGCAGACATAACAGCGGTGCGCTTTGATGCCGAGCTGCACAGCGGGATGCACAAACATAGTTGCGCTATGCAAACACCGGAGTTTTCCAGCATGCCATACCACGAAACCTGACTACGTCTTAGATGTGGCCTTCGTAACTACAGGGTGACCATAACTGAAGCTCCAGTTTGAAAACGCTGTAGAAATCTCCCACCGCTCAGGATGACGTGAAATTCAAACAGTATATTATTGCCGCAGGGGAAAGTGTCATGAACAAAACAAAATTTAACGAAAATTTTTGCAATAGATAGCTGATCTCACACGTATTCTATAGGCAACATTTTTAGAAAACTTACTGGCCACGGGAATACCTGAATATCACACAGGTAGTTCACAAATGGTTCAAATGGCTCTGAGCACTATGGGACACTATCTGAGGTCATCAGTCCCCTATAACTTAGAACTACTTAAACCTAACTAAACTAAGGACATCACACACATCCACGCCCGAGGCAGGATTCGAACCTGCGACCGCAGCATTCGTGCGGTTCCGGACTGAAGCGCCTAGAACCGCTCGGCCACCGCGGCCGGCGGTAGTTAACAGAGTCGCTTAGTACGCGTGGACGGTCAATGGGTTGGGTTGGGAGGAGACCAAACTGCGAGGTCATCGGTCTCGTCGGATCAGGGAAGGACGGGGAAGGAAGTCGGCCGTGCCCTTTCAGAGGAAGCATCCCGACATTTCGTACGATCAGTTTTCTGTTGGAAGTTGGCAGCATAATTCTGTCACATGAACGGTAACAAATGAGGCCACAAGATCTCCGTGAAGTACTGTGTTGGTGCATAACTTCATATTGTTTTTCCGTAAGTTGAATAACCACAACAGGTACACATAACAAAGACTTTGGTCGTCAATAATGCATTATTATTAACAATTTACGACAGTCTGTCAAAGCTGAAGTAACTTTTGGATTCCGTGACTGTAGAAATCGCTTGGTTTTGTGGCGATGAACTCGTCGAGCTAAGTTCGGAGCGCATTTTCATCCGGAAAGGAGGTTCCTTGAACATTGTTCGATAGAGACCTCAAAGAAGAAAATCTGAGGGCGCAAGAACAGGTGAGTAATATGGCGGCGGAATGACATCCGAGGCCAGCTCTCGTTCAGTGTTTTTTGTCAGTCTAGGAGATTGCGTGCGGGTGTTACCAGAAGCAGCGTAACTTCACGCAGTCTTCCTGGTCGTAGTTCTTGGATTGCGTCTGCAAGACGTCTCAGTTGTTGACAATAAATGACAGCAGCAATGGTTACACCTCGTGGTAGCCATTCGTAGTACACCACACCGTCGCTGTTCCACCAGATGCTAACACATTATCTTTTGTGGAAGCGACCAGGTCTCTTTATGGGGAGTTACTGCTTTGTTTGGGCTGAACTATGTCTTTCTTTTTCTTATGTTAGCATAAAGACTCAATATCTCGTCACTAGTAACGATACAGGATAGGAATGATCGGCGATGCTCATGAGGCAATCGATGACGAGCAAGCAGAGATGCTCGTACGGCCACCTCCTGATTTTTGTGATTTTGGCTTAGAGCATACGGAACCTATACACATGATTTTTCAACCTTCTTCATTGCATACAAACATCACACGATGCTGGAATGATCACAGTTCATCACATTTTCCAGTTCTCGAGTACACTGATGTGGATCATTGTGAATTAATGCTTATAAATCACCTTCATCAAACGCCGAAGTTGTTCCCGAACGCGGAGAGTCATTAGCGTCAAAACGATTCTCCTTGAAACGGGAAAACTATTTTCTTGCCGTGCTCTCTCCTCCCGGATAACCCCACACGGGGTACACACGTTTCTGGCTGCTTCCGCTACTGTCACCCCCCTTTTGAACTTAAACAGAAGAATATGTTGTAAATTTTCCGATTTCTTAACTTGGCACTCCATTTTCTATCGTTCACTATATCCAGATGACAAAAGACAACATATGAACTGAAACAGCAACAGTGGCCTACAAATAAAAAACGACAATCGATAAATAAACAAACAGCAACTGGGATACCAATACGCAAAACAATCCGCTACGAACTTATGCACCAACCTAATACCCTTCTAAAGGTTGATTCTTGCAGAGAAGATAACAACCAGCCACTTTTTATAGTGCTGTTTATTTATTTAAATTACACCGTTACCGGTTTCGAACCACAGGTTCATTTTCAGACGGCTTGTTCACATCATGATACATTTTTACATTAGATTTCACTTTTTGTTTTCCCAAAGGATGAAATTTCCTTGGGGTGGTAGCGACGTTGAAAAATGTGCGCCATTACATTCCACAACTGACTGTGGTGAAATTTCTTGGTGTGTGAGTGGTGCTTTAGATTGTGAGTATACATATTCGTAAAGGAAGTGCTTCGTACAGCCCTCGTTGCTACATGATCACAAGTAGTCAGCATTGAAACGTAATGGCACGAATTTTTCAACGGCACAACCACCCCCAAGGAAATTTCATGATTTGGGAAAGCAAAAAGTGAAGCTAATGTAAAAATGTATCTTAACGTGAACGAGCCGTCTGAAGATGAATATGTCGGTTCGAAACCGATATAGATGCTATTTAAATAAACACTGTACTCTGTTGTTAGATCTTCCACAGTTCGCCGATTATCCTACTTTACAGAACAGCTAAGCCCCTGATCTCCACGTTTTGTAATGAGGCGTGTATGTCCAATACCTTCTCACCTACACTTGGTTTCATCGTTATTGAACCATTTTCCACACAGGCTCAAGCCAGTATCAAGCTAACAGTCCACCAGCATCCCAGTTTCCTAAATGCTCATTCCGAGGGACAGAGCAATAACAACTGACCTTCGCCGAAGACGTTTATGCCAGTGGATTTTCCAGTTTGCACACGTACAGATGGCGACAGTATCTCGTACACAAGGTATAAAACAGCAGTGCATTGGTGGAGCTGTCATTTGCACTCAGGTGATTCGTGTGGAAAGATTTCCGATATGATTATGGACGCACGACGAGAACTAACAGACTATGAACGCGGAATGGTCCATTCCGTTCCGGAAATCCTTAGGGAATTCTGTATTCCTAGATCCACAGTGTGAAGAGTGCGCCGAGAGTAGCACATTCGAGGCATTACCTAGCAGCTCGGACAACACAGTGGCCAACGGCCTTCACGTAATGACCGAGAGCAGCGGCGTTTGCGTAGAGTTGTCAATGCTAACAGACAAGCAGCCCTGCGTGAAATAACCGCAGAAATCAATGTGAGACGCACGATGAACGTACTTGCTACGCCGAGCCGAGATCCGGGGTTATTGGTCCATAGGAGCAGACGACCGACGCGATCTACTTTGCTAACAGCTGGACTTGTGACTCTATAGGCTGGACCCTAGACGGCTGGAGAGCCGTGCCCTGGTCAGACGACTCCCGATTTCAATTGATGGTAGGCTCCGAGTGTGGTGCAGACCCCTCAAGCCCATGGACCCAGGTTGTCAACTAGGCACAGTGCAAGCTGGTGGTGGATACGTTTGCTTGGAGTGGACTGGGTCCTCTGGTCAAAGTGGGACGATCATTGACTCGAAATTGTTATGTTCGGCTACATGAAGACCATTTGGAGCCATTCTAGGATCGAATTCTTGTAGATGACAGTGCACTAAGTCATCGGGGCATAATTTTTTGTGACTGGTTTCAAGAACATTCTGAACATTTCCAGCGTCTGATTTGGCCACCCAGATCGCCGACATGAATACCGTCGAACATTTATGGGACATAATAGATAAGTGAGTTCGTGCACAAAAACCTGTACCGGCAACACTTTCGCAATTATGGAAAGCCATAGAGTCAGAATGGTCAGTATTTCTGCAGGGGACTTCCATCGATTTGTCGAGTCCATGTCACGTCGATATGCTGCACTAAACCGGGCAAAAGGAAATCCGACACGATATTAGGAGGTATCCCACGACTTTCATCACCTTCAGTGTATGCTATCCGTGACAAGTGTTTGCAAGGCAAATATGAGGTATTCAGTGGTCATAACGATTTGGCTCATTTTTTTTTAATGTTTGGATTCCGTAGAAATACTGAAACCCGTGAGGCAATCCTGACCTTACGACTTATCTTAGAAGAAAAGTTAAGGAAAGGCAAACCTACGTTTCTAGCATTTGTAGACCTAGAGAAAGCTTTTGACAATGTTGACTAGAATACTCTCTTTCAAATTCTAAAGGTGGCAGGGGTAAAATACATGGAGCGAAAGCCAATTTACAATTTGTTCAGAAAGCAGATGGCAGTTATAAGAGTCGAGGGACATGAAAGGGAAGCAGTGGTTGGGAAGGGAGTGAGACAGGGTTGTAGCCTGTCCCCGATGTTATTCAATCTGTGTATTGAGCAAGCAGTAAAGGAAACAAAAGAAAAGTTCGGAGTACGTATTAAAATCCACGGAGAAGAAATAAAAACTTTGAGGTTCGCCGATGACATTGTAATTCTGTCAAAAACAGCAAAGGACTTGGAAGAGCAGTTGAACGGAACGGACAGTGTCTTGAAAGGAGGGTATAAGATGAAGAACAAGAAAAGCAAAACGAGGATAATGGAATGAAGTCGAATTAAGTCGGGTGATGCTGTGGGAATTAGATTAGGAAATGAGACACTTAAAGTAGTATAGGAGTTTTGCTATTAAGGGAGCAAAATAACTGATGATGGTCGAAGTAGATAGGATATTAAATGTAGATTGGCAATGGCAAGGAAATCGTTATTGAAGAAGAGAAATTTGTTAACATCGAGTATTGATTTAAGTGTCAGGAAGTCGTTTCCTGGGCGGCCGAGGTGGTCGTGCGGTTCTGGGTGCGCCAGTCTGGAACCGCGAGAACGCTACGGTCGCAGGTTCGAATCATGCCTCGGGCATGGATGTGTGTGATGTCCTCAGGTTAGTTAGGTTTAAGTAGTTCTAAGTTCTAGGGGACTGATGAGCACAGCTGTTAAGTCCCATAGTGCTCAGAGCCATTTTGAAGTCGTTTCTGAAAGTGTTTGTATGGAGTGTAGCCATGTATGGAAGTGAAACATGGACGATAAATAGTTTAGACAAGAAGAGAATAGAAGCTTTCGAAATGTGGCGCCTCAGAAGAATTCTGAAGATTAGATAGGTAGATCACATAACTAATGAGGAGGTACTGAATAGAATTGTGGAATAGTTTATGGCCAACTTGACTAGAAGAAGGGATCGGTTGGTAGGACACGTTCTGAGGCATCAAGGGATCACCAATTTAGTATTGGAGGGTAGCGTATAGGGAAACCAAGAGATGACTACACTAAGCAGATTCAGAAGGATGTAGATTGCAGTAGGTACTGGGAGATGTAGAAGCTTGCGCAGGATAGAGTAGCATGGAGCTACATCAAACCAGTATCAGGACTGAAGACCACAACAAAAACATCAACAACAACATAGGATGAACCCGAACTTCACCGGCAAAGTGTCAAAAGTTACTCAGATATATTTTCTGAGTATTTCGTCCTAAAGGACCAGTGGTCAAGGGTGGTTCTTTGCAGAGTAATTACATATCGTTTCAATTTTTACTCATGTCTATTTTCGTTATCTATTTTGCTGTAAAAATGTCTGCATAAATGAGCAGTGTGCACAGTATTCACAGTGTGTCTCGAGTACAAAAAAAGTGCTGTCAGATTTTCAGGCGCTGATCAAAAGCAAAAAATTGGAATTTTTGATTTTGACTTTCCTCGTCCTCATGCACTTAGAAACACACTTCAAGAAGAAAGGCGCTTTTTGTTGCGCCAGGGACAAAAAGGACATCCTTGCCTGTAAAGTCAGAACGGTAGAGGTAAGAAGAAGATGGGCAGGTATGATAACAAGGTTGGAAAAATCATGAAAAATGATGGTAGAGTTTTCCATTCATTTTTTCCTATGATTCACGTGACTAACTAAAACTACATTTATTGCTATGGGAATTTATAACCACCACTAGCAGCACCAAGAGGGTATGGAGGATGATTTTCCACCATCCGAGGAAACGGGATCACAACTGAAGATGAGTAGATACCATCGCGATACTAAAAAGATTGCTGGCAAGCTGTTATAGCAGACGCTTTGCGTCACGACTACAGAATTTAATTGTAAATAGGAGTGTCATGCTACTCCGTAGTCAGCATTTCAGACAGCAGGTAACTGACATGACAAAATTAGAGTGAGTTGTACCGATTTGAAGCGAGCGGTGTGCATTGGAATGAGAAATTACTTCCTGATATGTCATGCAAAGAAAATGTAGATAATGTAGTTATTTTGATTACTTGTAAGTATGGGGGAAACTTGATAAATGTACCTCAGCTAGTATGAGGATCGATCATTCGAAAGCTTTATTTACAATGCTTGAACAGTAGGAGATAGTAGGAAGAATTCCACACAGTAAGTTACGATAAAACAGGTTTCTTTGGGGCAACCAACATTTTATTAGTGCAGTTATGTTCCTTTGCCTGTAGCATGTCGCCATCATGTTTTAGAAGGTATTCTAAAGGCATTTTGTAATAGTCTGTTTGGTCCAAGCTAAACAACACGAAATACAAGACAAGCGTGGTTAATAAACTAATGGTTCGACGTAGGTAATGAAGAAGGACATTGTGACAACAGTTGTGTAAGGACAACATTTAGTATAAAATTCAGCTATTGGACATAATATTGATTATTTTTGTTTGTTATTTAACTTTTTAAGAAGGTCTGAAAGTGGTCATGGATGAATAACTACCGATCGCAAAGTAAAATTAATCCAAAATGTTAGTTCCCGTTTCGTGCAACATAAATATAATTTTACAAGCTGTATCTGAACTTATACTACTTTTACTGACTCCTGAAGAGTCAAATTATCTAAGCCATTGCTACCTAACAATACTTTAATGAATGAGATTTTCACTCTGCAGGGGAGTGTGTGCTGATATGAATCTTCCTGGCAGATTAAAACTGTGTGCCGGACCGCGAAAGCCAAAGGTCCCGAGTTCGAGTCTCGGTCCGGCACACAGTTTTAATCTGCCAGGAAGTTTCAATACTTTAATGATTTGCATGTTGTATAATATGATAATTATTAAATAAATTCATTGAAACACTATTTGTTATAATTTTTATACCTTTCTTCGTTTTTTTGCATTATTTCATTTTCAATTTATATTTTGTTGCATTTATTTTTAAAAACACCTTGAACTAAACTCTGCTGAATGAAAACATTTAAAAAATTCGAAAAAAGTAATTGAATGTTACGTTGATTTTAAGCCTTTGGATGAAAAGTCGCCTTGGACGCCGTACACCACAATTTTACCTGCTAAATCTGTATGTATTAGTAATAAAGTGATGAGAGTAAAACTTTAAATTTCCTATGAAATGGGACAACAACCATGTTTCCAGGACGTATGGTTTCGATGTTATGAACAAAAAACTGCAATATTTTCGCTGAGAATCTCGGATCTGTAAACTTTAACCTCAATGAGGCATGGGATTACGTTATAAACTTGATTGGAAACTTTGCAAATCTCATTTTACGGCGTAGTTGATAACTTAAATTCTAACTTATATTTCTTTGGGAGTACCCTAGTGCGCAGAAGAGCAGAGCTACTGTTCTAATATTGCGATAGAAAGAGTATTCCCAGATAGAATGCTCTAGAGTACCTTCTTCTCTGCACATACATCTCCTTGTTTCTTTCCTCCTCATTCGGTGTAAGCCCAACAGAAAACGGACGGCCTTCTTGAGGGGTTCGTTTGTCTTAATCTGAGCCTTTGTTTGATGTTCGAGGAGAAGCTGTAGGTTTGTCTTCCTTTTCTAGCCTCATCCCAGAGATTTTTCCTGGAGGAGGAGTACCGTTCCATTGCTTGTCTTCCGTCGGTGCCCTGCACTCCGAAGAGATTCCGGACTTGGTGATAATCATTCTTGGTGAACAGTACCAGAGATGCTGGTCGTACGTAAAGTATAGCAGCAGTGAGATTACCTTCATTGTGCAACAACGATCGTAATACAAACGACGACAGGCCCAGTAAAGTGAAGTTTCTAAATACGGTTTTCCGTAATTCCTTCACCAAAAAAGTGCAGTAAGTATTCCAGTATTCAAATCAAGAACAATTGTCGAACTACTTCAAATAAAACGTTTTACTGACAAATAGTTAACACGCATTCAGAAACTGTTGTTCTTCTGCCTCACAGGTGGCTTTTTATCCACACGAAGCAATGAGTGCTGTTGACTGGGGATATGAAGTTGATTCCACATTTCTAGATGTCCAGAAGTCTTTTGGGACTGTTCTTTACGTACTCGTAGACTATTATCTCGGTTTTGCGACTGATTTCTTCATTTTCTGTCAGAAAGCTCAGTTTGTAGTAACTGACAGGAGGTCATAGAGTGGAATAGGTGTGATATCTGAGGTTCCCCAACGAAGTGTTATAAGTCCTCTGCTGTTCTTAATCTCAATAAACAATTTACAAGACGATCTGAGCAGCCCTATTAGATGGTTTACAGATAATAGTGTTGTTTACTGCCCAGTAAACTCGTTGGAAGATCAGTACGAATTACAAAATGATTTACACAAGATATCTGCATGATGCGAAAATTGACTTCTGGCCCTGAACAATAAAAGTGCGTCGGCCGGAGTGGCTGTGCGGTTCTAGGCCCTACAGTCTGGTGCACCGAGACCGCTACGGTCGCAGGTTCGAATCCTGCCTCGGGCATGGATGTGTGTGATGTCCTTAGTTAGGTTTAAGTGGTTCTAAGTTCTAGGGGACTGATGACCTTAGAAGTTGAGTCCGATAGTGCTCAGAGCCATTTGAACCATCTGCCAATAAAAGTGCGAGGCCCTCCGTAGCACTATAAAAGCCTTTTAAATTTCAGTTGCACGACAAATCTCGCAAATCTAAAGGTTGTCGATTCAACGAAATACTTGGGGATTACAGTTACTTAAATTCTATCCAATACGTAGAAAATGTTGCTGGGAATCGGAACCAACGAAAGCGTGTTATTGGCATATTAGAGGATGCAACTAATCTGCGAAACATATGGTCTACACTACGCTTCTCCATCCTCTTACGGAGTACTGCTGCGACACGGGGTGTCAGTAATTAAAAGAAAGGCTTTTTTCGTTGCGATCTTTTCACGAAATTAGAATCACCATTTACGTTGGTAAAAACGACCATCGTGATCAAATGAGAGAAACTGGAGTCAGGACGAAAAAAATTACGTGTTCATTTTTTCCATGTGCTATTCGAGAGTGGAAAAGTCGAGAAATAGTCTAAAAGTTGCTCTCTGAACGATAATATCACCAGTGGCAGTCTGTATGCCGAGAGACATGCATAAGAATCACAATAGCAGTGAAAATTGCGTCTTGATACAATCTCATCCTTTGTCCTGGTAGCTTGTAACTGCCTCTGGCCAAGCACATTAATTTTTACCTTTCTTTTCTGCTTCTTTAACCCCATTTTTATATGAAACATCCACGAGCCTTCCATGAAGGCTCCTAAATATGTGGATAAACCTTCTCTTTTTGTGAACATGTTATTAAGTCACATTACTGGATTTTGTTTACATGTGGCCTTGTAACATGGTATATGTTATTTTTTGAGAGACTGCTAATGATTTTACTCGACGCAGCAACTTGTCTACAGGAACCTGATCGATGATTGCCAGTGAGCAGATCAATTTTGGTAAAACTTATTACAGTTCAACATTAGAAAAAGTTACGTACGACCAATAGTAATTTGAGCAGTCTCATTTATCTTGTTTCTGGGTAGTATTTAAGGAACACGCTTGGGTACTCTTCGCAAGTCAGGGAGAAAATGTTTTACATTAGAAAATATCTTAATGCGGAAAAACTTCTTAGTGAAATGAAAGTAAACGGAAGATAACGTGATCATCTGGTGGTGACTGGATGTAAATGTCAGCAGTTACAATGAAGTGTAGCTCAAAAGAATGAAGCGTTGCAGGCGATAGGGTCGACATCAGCTTCTTCTTACAGGGCGAAAGTCGTGGCAATAATGAAATCATCCAAGTACTCTGTAACTCAGGACAACGAGAAATTTTTAATTATTTCTGATGAAAAAATATCCTCAATGCCATAGAGGGCAGGAACTGGGGAAAACACATTAGTAAACTTGTTATCGAGATAGCCCAAGAAGTAACAGATTACACTCGAAGAAATAAATATATCAATGTGCATTGGATAAAAGCTCACACAGGCATTTTGTACAATGAAATAGTAGACCACTCGGCCAAGGAAGCTGCTATATCAGGAGCTTACCTTGATATCCAGTCACCATTTATCGATTCCTCAAATGAAGTAAAAATGAAAGTCAAGTCTCAGTGGGAAGTAAAAGAGAAACATGCAAGAGAAATAAAGGAAAGTGTTATGCACTGATTCAACCCCATATACCTTGATTACCTGTAGTACGCGCCAAAAATCTCTCTCTGGAATCATTTGGATGAAATTAAATGTCGGCAACTTCCTTCCTCATTCGCAGTGCTTAAAAGTGAAACATACCGTTGTATGTGATTTAAATAACTGAAACATTGGAGATACTAATTACTTAATTTGCGCTTGTTTCACTTTCCAGCAGCATGAAGAATAACTCCACTCAGAATTGAGAGAGCTTAGTATGCCATTTGTCCGCAGCTCGTGGTCTTGCGGTAGCGTTCTCGGATCTCTTGCACGGGATCCTGGGTTCGATTCCTGGCGGGGTCAGGGATTGACTGGGTGTTGTTGACTGGGTGTTGTTGTGTCATCTTCATCATCATCATTCATCCCCATTACGGTCGGAGGAAGACAATGGCAAATCACCTCCGCTAGGACCTTGCCAAATACGGCACTGCGGGTTTCCCGCATTGTCCCCTATGCTCCTCGGAGTTGGTACCTCATTATCATCAGTGTACCATTTCCTACAAGCATTACCGGTGTGACCATTTTAGTGGTTAAGTATAAAATTGTTTGTATCTGAGGGAGTAGTGGCTTTACAAACGTGTTTGTAAAATTTTTCAATGAGAAAAATTGTTTATTACACTGAACCGCCAAGGAAACTGGTATGGAGATACGTATTCAGATACAGAGATATGTAAACAGCCAATATGCCGCAACGACAAGGCCTCTATGAGACAACAAGTGTCTGGTGCAGTTGTTAGATCAGTCACTGCTGCTACAATGGCAAGTTATCAAGATTCAACTGAGTCTGAACGAGGTGTTATAGTCGGCGCATTTCCGAGGTAGCAACGAAGTGGGGATTTTCCGTACGACAATTTCACGAGTTTACCGTGAATATCACGAATCTGGTAAAACATCAAATCTCCGACATCGATGCGGCCTGAAAAAGATTCTACAAGAACGGGACCAACGACGACTGAAAAGAATCGTTCAACGTGACAGAAACGCAACCCTTTCGCAAATTTCTGTTGATTTAATGCTGGGCCATCAACAAGAGTCAGCGTGCGAACCATTCAACGAAACCTCATCGAATGGGCTTTCGGAGCCCAAGGCCCACTCGTATACCCTTGATGACTGCACGACACAAAGCTTTACGCCTCGTCAGGGCCAGTAAACACCGACGTTGGACTGTTGATGACTGAAAACATGTTGCCTGGTCGGACGAGCCTCCTTTCAAATTGTATTGAGCGGATGGACGTGTACGGTATGGAGACAACCTAATGAATTCATGGACCCTGCATTTCAGCAGGGGACTGTTCAAGCTGGTGGAAGCTCTGTAATGGTGTGGAGTGTGTGAAATTGGAGTGATATGGGGCGTCTGATGCGTCTATACGTGACACTTACGTGAGCATCCTGCATCTATCCGTTGTGCATTTAGACGGACTTGGGAAATTCCAGAAGGACAATGCCCAACACGTCCAGAATTGCTACATAGAGGCTCCAGGAACACTTCAGGTGGCCACCAGACTCCCCAGACATGAACATTGTTGAGCATAACTGGAATGCTTTGCAATGTGCTCTTCAGATGAGATCTCCACCTCCTCGCACTCTTACGGATTTATTGACAGACCTGCAGTATTGAAGGTGTCAGTTCCCTCCAGCGCTATGTTAGGCATTTGTCGAGTCCATGCCACGTCGCGTCACGGCACCTCTGCGTGCGATATTAAACATGTGCACCAGTTTCTTTGGTTCTTCAGTGTATACGGGAAGATCAAACGGAAATGAGATTGACTAATGGTCATTAAAATTGCTGCACCACGAAGATGACGTGCCACTGACGGGAAATTAACCGACAGGAAGAAGATGCTGTGATATCAAAATGATTAGCTTTTCAGAGCATTCGCACAAAGTTGGCGCCGGTGGCGACACCTACAACGAGCTGACATGAGGAAAGCTTCCAATCGATTTCTCATACACAAACAGCAGTTGATCGGCGCTGCCTGGTGATACGTTGTTGTGATGCCTCGTATAAGAAGGAGAAATGCGTACCATTACGTTTCCGGGATTGACAATGGTCGGATTGTAGCCTATCGCGATTGCGGTTTATAGTATCGCGACATTGCTGCTCGCGTCGGTCGAGATCCAGTGACTGTTAGCAGAATATTGAATCGGTGGGTTCAGGAGGGTAATATGGAACTCCGTGCTGGATCCCAACGGACTCGTATCACTAGCAGTCGAGATGAGAGGCATCTTATTCGCATGGCTGTAACGGATCATGCAGCCACGTCTCGATCCCTGAGTCAACAGATGGGGACGTTTGCAAGACAACAACCATCTGCACGGACAGTTCGACAACGTTTGCAGCAGCATGGACTATCAGATCGGAGACCATGCCTGCGGTTACACTTGACGCTGTATCACAGACAGGAGCGCCTGCGATAGAGTACTCAACGACGAACCTGGGTGCACGAACGGCAAAATTTTATTTTCTCGCATGAAACCAGGTTCTGCTTACAGCATCATAACAGTCGCATCCGTGTTTGGCGACATCATGGTGAACGCACGTTGGAAGCGTGTATTCGTCATGGCCATACTGGGGTAACACCCGGCGTGATGGTATGAGGTGCCATTGGTTACACGTCTCGGTCACCTCTTGTTCGCATTGACGTCACTTTGGACAGTAGACGTTACATTTCGGATGTGTTACTACACGTGTCTGTACCCTTCATTCGATCCCTGCGAAACCCTGCATTTCAGCTGTATAATGCACGACCGCAAGTTGCAGGTCTTGTACGGGCCTTTCTGGTTACAGAAAATGTTCGACTGCTGCCCTGGCCAGCACATTGTCCAGATCTCTCAGCAATTGAAAACGTCTGGCTAATAGTAGCTCGTCACAATACGCCAGTCACTACTCTTGGTTAACTGTGGTATCGTGTTGAAGCTGCATGCGCAGCTATACCTGTACAAGCCATCCAAGCTCTCTTTGACTCAATGGCCCTGGCGTATCAAGGCCGTTATTACGGCCAGAGGTGGTTGTTCTGGGTACTGATTTCTCAGCATCTATGCACCCAAATTGCGTGAAAATGTAGTCACAAGTCAGTTCTAGTATAATATACTTGTCCAATGAATACCCGTTTATCATCTGCATTTCTTCTTGGTGTAGCAAATTTAATAGCCAGTAGTGTAGATGGAAAAAAAGTAAACTGTTTATTATTTTGAATGTAATCGCCATAACTGTTAACACATTTATTACATGAGAGAAGTCTATCAGTGACTTGATGGACAAATGTTTGATGTTCTCTACGGAATGATGATTGTACCCAGGGGGTCCCCTCTTTGTTGGAAGCAAATCGACGGCCGATGTTCAAGGGCTTCCCAGCGAAACTTTTGGAAGATAGTCTAAAAACCTGCCAACAAAATGCCAGCCCACGTGTTGTCAAAGTTGTTTCGCCTGCAGTGCAGAGGTTTCGCTTTGTATTCTAGGCCATAAATATCACTGCTTCCGTGATGGGCCATAAAAGATGACGAAGAGTCAGCTGCGAGCACATTTTACAGTATCATCAGCATAGCGGCTATTTTTCGGGTACTCTCCATTCAAGACGATTCCGTCTTCGACATTTTCAAGCACCTTTTATTCGGGGCAGATTTCAAAGAAATATCAGTGGCCTAAAATACAGCTTTGTATCATTCCTCACATGTCTTTACGTGTAAAATTTCTCATTTTCTATTCTAGTAGCAGCATACTGATGCGAATATAAATTAATTATGATTCGGATGTCTTTGTAATCTATGCCATTATTTTTAGCATCTCGCTCATCTTGCACTTTTGTACTCAGTGAAATAACGCACCGCAATGATCTAAGGCTGTCGCGGATGACAACCAAAGTGGTCCTGCTACGAAAATAAATGTCAACCCAGACCATCATTCCTGGTTGTCGGCCAATATGGTGGGTGACAGTCAGGTTGGTATCCTACCTCCGTCCGAGCGTCTCCATGAGCGTCTTCAGGGGATCAGTTCGAACCTGGGCTCATATGTGAAGACAGTTCTACTGCAGTCAATGAGATCACAGGCCGTAGACCTGTCTGAAGACTTAGATTTCAGAAAGATAATGCCCGTCTGCACACAACGAGAGTTTCTGCTGCTTGGAGCAGTATGGGCAGAAGCTTCCAATCAACTCGAGTTCTCGACAGTATAACACGCCAATTGGACGGAATGTGGCACGATATCTCTCTGGAGGACATCCAACAATGTCAATCCGAATAACCGCTTGCATAAAAGCTAGATGCGGACCAACACGTAGCTGACTTGCTCAATTTGTCTTGAAAGATCATACAAATTGTCTGAAACTCTTATCATTTTGGTTTGTTTGTGCATGTACGTCACATCTATCGCAGTACGTCTGATTCGGATAATTCCTCCGCGGGGTGTCTTTTTTTTTGTCTTAGAGTGTATTTTCAGGAGATGGCTCATCAACTTATTATTATGAAAGCACTACATTTTTTAACCAACTAACTCCGTCCGAACAGGGCTTGAAGGCTCAACGGTACCGACCGGCTGCCATGTTATCCTCAGCCCATAAGCGTCAATGGATGCGGATATGGAGGGGCATGTGGCTAGCACACCGCTCTCCCGAGCGTATGTCAGTTTACTAGACGTGAGCCGCTACTTATCAGTCAGGTAGCTCCTCAGTTTGCCTCACAAGGGCTGAGTGCACTCCGCTTGCCAGCAGCGCACGGCAGATGGGATGGTCACCCATCCGCCCAGTCCGACAGCCCTTAACTTCGGTGATCTGATTGGGAAACGGTGTTACCACTATGGCAAGGCCGTTGGCACTACATTTTTTAGCTCCTCGGGTTTTTGGAAGATGACAAACTCTTACTGAAGCCATTTTTGAGGAATAATACCTGAACTATAAAATTTGGTGAGCAGTTTTGTGAGTCGTTCTACTTGCTCTTCATCAAACTGCTTAAGTTATTCAGAATTCATCCTACTTCACTACCATGAATTATTTCACGTGATAGGCCACTTGTCCGTCTCACACGTGATTTACGCCATCTACAGTGCTAAAACGTGACTAATGTGCACGTTCAAGGGGTCACTTGCGTATTGTCCGGTAAGTTTAAAACATAAACAAGTGAGAGACATCCTTACAAGATTACTTGTTTCCGTCGGGTACAAAGTAGGAAATTGTCGCTGGGACTGATGTCACATATCTGGAAGGCATTCAAACAGATTCATCTTTGTGACGCAGTAGTGGTCAGGATCTGGCAAGATAACTTTTAGTATCCTTAAGACCTTTCTTCGCTCGTTGCTGTGGGCCCCTGTAATTAATGCATGTTCTACGCCTTACAGGATATAATAGTCTCATGCTGTAATCAACTTCTCGTTTCTGTAATATTTGAGGGAAATCAGTAATCAACGAAGTTCTTTTTTATAAAAGAACTGCTACGTCACAGTCCCGTCTAGTCAACAATGACATAGGTCACGGCCCAATTCTGGTCGTCACATAAAAAATATAAATCGCTCTATGAACCAGTCACGTTGCCTGGGTCACTGTTTTAGCAAAACATTCAGCGAGAGTGGAAAACAACCATTAGCTAAAAGCGGCCGTTTCCGATGTGTAAATAAACAACTGACGACAACTGACATATGTCAGTGCGAATCGCTGTGGAAGGATATACCATGCCTCCTGTGCAAACATTGGTCCCGTAAAAATAAATGTTTTGAATATACGAGTACCTGTAAACATACTAAGAATCGTCCACCGAGCAAACAGAGGAACTTGTACAAAGTTTATCGACAATATTTAGAAAAGCTTTGGCAGCAGTGTGTCTCATAACTAAATATGAAAAATATGTCGTGTAAACATGTGTCCAGAAATACTTACAATGTAGTTATTTTTGGAAGATTTTATATGATCTTATTTTTGAAAGTCAACCTGTACGTGGACTCTTCCTTAGCTTCTAAAGACAGAATACTGTTCTTTAAAACTGGTAGAAGCCGACCTCAGGGAAGATCAGTTTGGATTCTATAGAAATGTTGCAACACGTGAAGCAATACTGACCTTACGACTTATCTTAGAAGAAAAATTAAGGAAAGGGAAACCTACGTTTCTAGCATTTGTAGACTTAAAGAAAGCTTTTGAGAATGTTGACTGGAATACCCTCTTTCAAATTCTGAAGGTGACAGGGGTAAAATACAGGGAGCGAAAGGCTAATTACAATTTGTACAGAAAGCAGATGGCAGATAAGAGTCGAGGGACATGAAAGGGAAGCAGTGGTTGGGAAAGGAGTGAGACAGGGTTGTAGCCTCTACCCGATGTTATTCAATATGTCTATTGAGCAAGCAGTAAAGGAGACAAAAGAAAAATTCGATGTAGGAATTAAAACGTATGGAGAAGAAATAAAATTTTTTAGGTATGCCGATGATACTGTAATTCTGTCAGAGAGAACAAATGACCTGGAAGAGAAGCTGAACGGAATGGACAGTGTCTTGAAAGGAAAATATAAGATGAACATCAACAAAAGCAAAACGAGGATAATGAAATGTAGTCGAATTAAATCGGGTGGTGCTGAGGGTATTAGATTAGGAAATGAGACGCTGAAAGTAGTAATAAGTTTTGCTATTTGGGGAACAAAATAACTGATTATGGTCGAAGTAGAGAGGGTATAAAATGTAGACTGGCAATGGGCAGGAAAGCGTTACTGAAGAAGAGAAATTAGTTAACATCGAGTATAGATTTAAGTGTCAGGAAGTTGTTTCCGAACGTATTTGTATGGAGTGGAGCCATATATGGAAGTGAAACATGGACGATAAATAGTTTAAACAAGAAGAGAATAGAAGCTTTCGAAATGTGGTGCTACAGAAGAATGCCGAAGATTAGATGGGTATATCAAATAACTAATGAGGAGGTATTGAATAGAATTGGGGAGAAGAGGAATTTTTTATGGCACAACTTGACAAGAAGAAGGGACCGGTTGGTAGGACTTGTTCTGAGGCATCAAGGGATCACAGATTTAGCATTGGAGGGCAGCGTGGAGGGTAAAAATCGTAGAGGGAGACCAAGAGATGAATACACTAAGCAGATTCAGAAGGATGTAGGTTGCAGCAAGGACTGGGAGATGAAGAAGTTCGCACAGGATAGAGTAGCATGGAGAGCTGCACCAAACCAGTCTCAGGACTGAAGATCACAACGACAACAACAACATGCTTAATGAGACTGCATCATATTGTAGCCACATTGCTGGAGAGTAAATTGATGTTTCCATGATACTGAAGTAGTATATGTAGAAATATCAGTTTTCACAATGACCATCCCTACTGCACAGATACATGATCAACGTATCATGGAAACCTGTGAGAGTTTTCGACAATTACAGGGATCTTCTAAAGTGTTTGTTCAAGAAGTTCAGGCATGTGTGGAAACGAGACGATGACATAGTCAACTTTCGGTTCATGGCAAGAGAAATCAAGAGCAAATGTTACTGCAGAAACAACTCTGAACGATAAATATATGAACGGTTGTATGACAATTTTTCCTTGTTTCACTGAAAGGAACTTGTCTCGAACAGTTTTTTTCCAGTTTTTGTTGTATTCTATATATCGACAACTGTATCAAATGTCAGTTCATTAACACTCGTGGAGATACACTTTTGGAATTTAACTATGATAAATGAGTCCATTATCGACACCTTTGCTAGTCGTAATGGGATGATGAACAATTATCGGAAAACAATATTAGGGTAAACCTTGGCATTGTCACCCTCGCTAGAAGTGCAGTCGCTGACCCACACATGGCAGCACATGTCCCCTACCTGCAGCGTCATTTCGCACCGCGCTACCAGCGGCCTTGGCAGCACAGTGAGTTGTTTCCTTCCGTTGGGGGTAGTTGTCTTTCGCTTTCGCGCTGCAGAGTCCCACGTGTTTACAAACTGCTGATTAATCCACATATTAACAAGGTAAAATTTTTTGATTTTGCACATTTGTTTATGTGATATAAATAAATTTTTCTGATTAAGGTTTGTGTTCTTGCGTTCCTTAGTTTAGACGCCATAGTCTTAGCTATACTAGTAAAAGTCTTAGCTTTTTAAGTGCCATCTTGCGCCGCTCTAGACAGTCTTCGCAATTACTGGCTAATAAACGTATTCAAAAGCGGATATTTAATTATTTGTAGTAGCATACCCGTGGTATAGACAGAGCATTTTAAAACAGATAATATATTAAATTTAGATACCACGAATTAGCCAAGCTATCACGAACTTGACCACTTTTTTCTTCAGCTTATTAGATGCCTCCAAAATACCGCAAATATGCCAACGAAAATATTATTACAGCAGCAAGGTTGGTAAAAGAGGAGAGGTACTCAATTTACAAGGCATCAAAGCAATGTGAAGTGCCATAGTCTACCGTGGAAGACTTTCTTAGCAGGACTGAAGGTGAATGTGTAGGCCTACCTAAATTAGGGAAACCGTTTGCTTTGCCTGTACAAATGGAGCAAAGAATATGGCTCTGAGCACTATGGGACTTAACTGCCGTGGTCATAAGTCCCCTAGAACTTAGAACTACTTAAACCTAACTAACCTAAGGACATCACACACATCCATGCCCGAGGCAGGATTCGAACCTGCGACAGCAGCGGTCGCGCGGTTCCAGACTGTAGCGCCTAGAACCGCTCGGCTACTCCAGCCGGCGAACAAAGAATATGCAATTACATACTTTCCATGCAGGAATTAGTATTCGGACTGACTGTAATTCAGATTCGAAAACTGGCATATAAGCTAGCTACAGCAACTGGTAGCAAAGATCGCTTCAATGAGGGGAAAAAAAAGCTGCAGGGGACTGGTGGTGGAAAGATTTTAAAACACGTTATGGGCTTACCTTAATAGTGTCTGAAAATATAGGTCTTCAGTGGGAAATAGGTCAATAATTACTGACTTTTATCAAAAATTAGAAGCATTAGTCACAGATCTAGGAGTTCAAGATCGTCCACATCTAGTATGGAATTGCGGTGAGACAGGGCCCTCAGACCTGGTGAAATCATCCAAGATCGTTGCAGCAATTGGCAAAAAGTATGTATATATAATAGAAAGTTTACTGATCGAGGTGAAAATCACACATTGCTTTCCTGTGTCAATGCTAGTGGTCCCAGGAATCTATTTTGTGATCCTTGTTGTTCGTGTTGTGTATCAGTGCCCGCGGGGATAATACTTTACGAACAGTAAACCCAAGATTTTTGTAGACGGCGCAGTCATCTATAACGAAGTACTGTCCGAAAGAAACTGCGCAGATATTCAGTCAGATCCTGATAAGATTTCAAAGTGGTACACAGATTGGCATCTTGCTTTAAATGTTCAGAAATGTAAAATTGCATTTCTCTAATACTCTACTAGTAAATCGATGTCTGCCATCTACTTTATCTACGAGCAACGTGAGCGTATGTATTCGTAAGAACTGGTCAATTCCATCTATGACTCACCAATATTGTTGTCATAGGACACAACAATTTTGCGTTCTCTTAATATATCTGAATATTCAAAGCCAGCTACTATTCTTTACACCACTTTGAAATCTTGTCAAGATCTGACTGAATATTTGTGCAGTTTCTTTCGGACAGTACTTCATGATAAATAACTGTATGCATGATCAGCGTGTATAAGGAAACTGCCGTATGGCCACCAGTAGTGTTAGTAAAAGATACGCGACATACTTCAAAGATAAAGAGAATACGAGCATCTAAGTAGACCCCGTAGTGGTCGCCTTTGAACTTCTTCCAATGTACGCAAGAAGGAAATACTTGACGAATTCATTACAGAAGGAAGACGTGTCACTGCAAAGAAATTACAACAGATTTTATAATGGGACCTAGTGCAGTGCAGAAAATTATTCGATGTTACTCATCTCCGAAGAACATCTATTTCCCGCAAAAATCATAGAACGAACGAGGTACACAATCAAATGTTGAAAACTTTAGTGACACGTAAGCAGTGACAGCAAGTAAAATAACAATAACAAAATTCAAAAATACGACACAAATACTTCCATTGTAGGCCAAATTTTTTACTCCGTACAAACAGCACCAAAGTAAATGATCCTCATTAGTTACAAATGACGCAGTCACTGTAAAGAAACTTCTAAAGAAACAGATGATACTGCACAATTGGTATAAAACAAAGCATAAGACTGTAGACAGAGAACTGTTGAATGAAATGCATTTGGCTATCAACAGAGCGATGACTACCGTATCAACGTAATGTCGAACGATCTGTCACAAATCTGACAACGGCCGGGAGACGGCGTGCTGACCACATGCCCTTCCACATCCGCATCCAGTGACGCCTATCGGTCGTGGATGAGATGGCGATCGGTCGGTCCCGTTATACCTTCCGAAGCCTGCTGGGACGGATTTTAGTTTTAGTTTGGATCTTTCACGAAACGAGAAGAAATTCTACTCGTATGTTAAGGCTATTATTGACACCAAAGTAAGTGTCCAGACACTGGTGGGCGAAACAGGCTTACAGGCCTGTCAGAAAGAACTCAACTATACGAAATAATTTGAAATTAAGCCACCTAATGCGAATTCTTTGCCATCAGCTGTCTTAGATGTAGATCTTCTACCCAACCCGGATTTCCCGCTTACCGTGAGCGGCCGCCTTATCCACTTCAGCTATCCGTGCACCCTCCCGACACAAACCTCCGTTTGTCACGCTGTCTACATGCTTGTACCGCAGTCTATTAAATTCATCACCTAACGCTCGCAACATTACTTGGATTCGCGCAACAACAAGAAAATGATACAGTGAGACCAATGTTATCATCGTCGTGTACCCGTCTAGACTTGTAATACTTAAAGAAGGCAAATAATTAAATTCCTGAAAGTAATCACTTCAAGTCAAATAATTCTCTCCAAGACATCAGTTTCCATGGCAAGCACTACTAACGGCCTTTCCTCTTTTACGTGGAGAGTTATATGAGAGACACGACTGGTTGGCGTCTTGTTTGGTTGGCATTACGAAAAACATCAACTGACCAAATGGTGCAACGTATGGAGATTAAGTGGAGTTATATTTTTCTAGATTACATCATCTACGGCTATTTACGGGACCATGGGCACCGAGGTCTAGTGATACCGTGTTTGGCAAGTTATCAGAACGTCCTTGTTTTCCTGGTTCAGCAGCGTACTCTTCGATAGACGTCATCAGCAAAGACAATCGAAGATTCCCAGTATAAGGAGTCTCTCTTGTTCTCCCAATGGCCTTTCAAAGAGGACAGAGGAGCGGACAGATGTTGGGGACACCTCGTTGCCCATGGATCGAAAATTGTCCCTTAAATGTGGAAGAATCAGCAATGATCAAGACACATACTGTGTACTCATAGGACATGTGGCCAATAATAGAAAAAGTGTCATCATCCTTCCATTGCCAAAAGACTTCGCATCAGTCCCCCATTCGAATCTCCGGAAATGAAATGCCAAGGGGAATGTAACCACACGAAAAAGACTGAATAACCAAGAAATGGTACCATTTAGCGAGTAAAAGGTGGAGGTTGGTAAACAAATATGTATGTTACAAAATCTAAAAAGGCAACTTCAAAGGCTCATTCTAGATATAGTGGGAAGGAATGGAAATCAAATTAAAACAGATATTCAGACAAATATAGGGTCCTATAAACAGGAGTAAACGTGAGCGGGAGTAATTAGTAGGATTAATTATGAATAGGAATGTAGGTCAGAGAGTGAGACATGGGCTTCTCTGAAAATGGTAATCGCAGAAATTGGATAGATAGATATACCCCGTAAAGGGAAGATCACTGCGAAAACTATCGCAGTATCAGATAACCAACTCATGCGAGTGATTTTGACTTGCGGCAAAGACGTATATGCAAATTGAATCTGAGGCTACGCGATTGATCCAAGCTGCGATGTCGATGTATCATTATGAGCTGCTCTAAAATTTATTAAGGAAATGGCGGGATTTCATAGTTTGTCCAAGCGGAAGCCGCTATCTCTTTCAATTAAATTCATTGCCAAACAAATTTGAACTCCATCTTTCTACATGGAGATGACAGAAGCCATAGGATACATCCTTATATCTTCTCCGACATTTTGCACAGTGTAGTGCACCAACTCGAAGTGGTATGGACTCAATAAGTCTTTCGAAGTCCCCTTCGGAAATACTGAGCCATTCTGCCTCTGCAGCTGTCCATGATTGCGGAAGTATTGCCGGTGCAGAACTTTGTGTACGAACTGATCTCTTGATTGAGTCCCATAAATGATCGATGGCATTCATGTCGGGCGATATGAGTGGCCAATTCACTCGCTCTAATCGTCCAGAACGTTCTTCAAACCAATTGCGGACAGCTGTGACCTGGTGATATGGATCATTGTCATCAATAAAAATACCATTATTGTCTGGAAATATAGGACTGAAAATGGTCTCCAGGGTGCCGAACGTAAACATTTCCAATCAGTAATCTGGCCAGAGAACCCATTCCACCTCATGTAAGAACGGCCTGCATCGTTATTGAGCCACCACCAGCTCGCATACTTCTTTGCTGACAACTTGGGTCCATGACTTTGTGGGATCTGTGCCACACTCGAACTCTACCATCAGCTCCTACCAACTGAAATCGGGAATCATCTGACCAGGCCACTGTTTTCCGGTAGTCTGTGGTCCAACCGAAATGGCCACGAGACCAGGAAAGGCACAGCAGGCGATGTCGTGCTGTTAGCGAAGGAATTGGCGTCAGTCGTCTGCTGCCATAGCCCATTAACGGCAAATTTCGTCAAACTGTCCTAAGGAATACGTTCGTCGCAAGTCCCACATTGATTTCTTATGTTACTTGACGTAGTGTTGCTTTTGTGTTAGCACTGGCAACTCAAGGCAAACACCGTTGCCCTCGGCCACTGAGTTGTCTGTGACAGGAGGTAGTGTCTGAAGTGTTGTGTTCTCCGCACGCTCTGACGCTGTAGATCTCGGAATATTGAACTCCCTAACGATATCCGAAATTGAATTTCCTATGCATCTAGCTTCAACTACCATTCAAAGTGTGTTAATTGCCGTCTTTGCGACCATAATCAAGTCGGAAACCTTTCCACATGAATCACCTGAGTACAATTAACAGCTTCGCGAGTGTACTATCGTTTTATACCCTGTGCATGCAATACTATTGCCATCTGCATGTGTGCATATAGCTATCCCATGACGTTTCTCAAGTCAATGGACATATGGTGTTAAAAACATGGAATCGACACTAGAATTTTCATATAGCTTGGAGCACATCTGTGGATTCAGCAACCTGCCACAACCGATTTGGAAATTTGTGGTAAGATCTTACGGGACCAAACTGTTCAGGTCATCAGTTCCTAAGCTTACACACTAGTTAATCTAATTTACGCTAAGGACAAGACACACACCCATGTCAAGGGAGGACACGACCCTCCGACGGGAGGAGACCCGCGAACCGTGACAGGGCGTCCCCGCGCGGCACAGCCGATTTATTGAGCTATAAGAGCCGTAGATACTTATGGCGCTCCGTGGATCTTTCGTGAACTGAACGAGCCGTCTTCCGATGTATGAAAGGCCGCACTCGAAGGGATTTTGTAAAGTCTAATTTTGGTGAGCATAAAGTCATTTTTGACGGAACCCAAAAGTGCTGCTGTTTTAGGTGGAAGGTGAAAAAACACTTTCATTTTACATTTCTGACGACAAGCTTCTCAAACACGGCAGGAAATTCATGGATTTAAATGTCTCTACGCCTTTATTCTCGTTCCTTATGTCCACCTTAGGTTTTATTCCTATCGCCTTGCGTATCTACACTCCTGGAAATTGAAATAAGAACACTGTGAATTCATTGTCCCAGGAAGGGGAAACTTTATTGACACATTCCTGGGGTCAGATACATCACATGATCACACTGACAGAACCACAGGCACATAGACACAGGCAACAGAGCATGCACAATGTCGGCACTAGTACAGTGTATATCCACCTTTCGCAGCAATGCAGGCTGCTATTCTCCCATGGAGACGATCGTAGAGATGCTGCATGTAGTCCTGTGGAACGGCTTGCCATGCCATTTCCACCTGGCGCCTCAGTTGGACCAGCGTTAGTGCTGGACGTGCAGACCGCGTGAGACGACGCTTCATCCAGTCCCAAACATGCTCAATGGGGGACAGATCCGGAGATCTTGCTGGCCAGGGTAGTTGACTTACACCTTCTAGAGCACGTTGGGTGGCACGGGATACATGCGGACGTGCATTGTCCTGTTGGAACAGCAAGTTCCCTTGCCGGTCTAGGAATTGTAGAACGATGGGTTCGATGACGGTTTGGATGTACCGTGCACTATTCAGTGTCCCCTCGACGATCGCCAGAGGTGTACGGCCAGTGTAGGAGATCGCTCCCCACACCATGATGCCGGGTGTTGGCCCTGTGTGCCTCGGTCGTATTCAGTCCTGATTGTGGCGCTCACCTGCACGGCACCAAACACGCATACGACCGTCATTGGTACCAAGGCAGAAGCGACTCTCATCGCTGAAGACGACACGTCTCCATTCGTCCCTCCATTCACGCCTGTCGCGTCACCACTGGAGGCGGGCTGCACGATGTTGGGGCGTGAGCGGAAGACGGCCTAACGGTGTGCGGGACCGTAGCCCAGCTTCATGGAGACGGTTGCGAATGGTCCTCGCCGATACCGCAGGAGCAACAGTGTCCCTAATTTGCTGGGAAGTGGCGGTGCGGTCCCCTACGGCACTGCGTAGGATCGTACGGTCTTGGCGTGCATCCGTGCGTCGCTGCGGTCCGGTCCCAGGTCGACGGGCACGTGCACCTTCCGCCGACCACTGGCGACAACATCGATGTACTGTGGAGACCTCACGCCCCACGTGTTGAGCAATTCGGCGGTACGTCCACCCGGCCTCCCGCAAGCCCACTATACGCCCTCGCTCAAAGTCCGTCAACTGCACATACGGTTCACGTCCACGCTGTCGCGGCATGCTACCAGTGTTAAAGACTGCGATGGAGTTCCGTATGCCACGGCAAACTGGCAGACACTGACGGCGGCGGTGCACAAATGCTGCGCAGCTAGCGCCATTCGACGGCCAACACCGCGGTTCCTGGTGTGTCCGCTGTGCCGTGCGTGTGATCATTGCTTGTACAGCCCTCTCGCAGTGTCCGGAGCAAGTATGGTGGGTCTGACACACCGGTGTCAATGTGTTCTTTTTTCCATTTCCAGGAGTGTATGAAGAATACCAATTTGCTTCCGAAACTTCAAGTGTAGTAGCTCATCCTGTATACAGATTTCGTCAGCAATGATATGTGCTCTGTGAACGGAAATTCTAAGAACATTCACGTTCTGAGATGGATGGTGGTAGCAATTTGCAAGTACGAGGTCCGTATGAGTCGACTTCCGGCAATTACGTGTCGAAAATGCCATTATATTTGCGACGAACCAAATAATCCAAAATGGAAGGCATCCCTTATTTTCGGTTACCATTGCAAATTGAATTATTCCATGGATCCACGACCGCATCCGCGATAGGGTTGTCCGTGCGTTTAAAAGGACAGAGTGAGTTTTGTAGCTGGAGTCTGTAGACACAGTCTGATGGTGGCCAATAATGTGGCCAAAATATTAGAAGCAGTAGTATTTATGCGGTTGCACATCCGAAATTTGATGTATCATATTGATTGACATGTGACGATTCTGATTCATTCCACTAATTGGAGGACAGTGATGTAATGAAACAACACCCGATGTTCTTGTAGGCTGCATTACATTTACTCATTGTGAGTTTTTTGTGTTTCCAAGAGGAGTAGGTCACGAGCAATTATTCCTGCGCTTTCTTGCATACTTTGGGTTTTGCAAAAACATCCAGCTTGGGACTTTCATCACAAAACTCAAATTAATAGACCCTGAGACAGAAAAAAAGGCTCACCGCGTAGGAAGTATTCAAATGGGACAGAAATCGGTAGAAGTGATGTACATGTACAGACAAACAAATGATTATAATTTCAGAGAAAGTAAATGGTTTATTCAAGAGAAAGAGCTTTAAAAATTGAACAAGTCAATAACATATGTTAAAAATGACGAAATTCCTCCAGCTGTATTAAGGTGTTGGTTTTATTGGAAATTAGTTTCGATGTTGTTACAACATCATCTTCAGGCCTATGCTTGTTGATAGTAACCGTATGTGTCTAACACTAGTAGTCAGTGGTGAGATAGGCGTGTTCCATGCGGAAGGCTCTGACTACTAACTATTACTGTTAGACACGTACGGTTACTGTTAACAAGTATGGGCCTGAAGATGATGATGTAACAACATCGAAACTAGTTGCCAATAAAACCTACACCTTAATACAGCTGTAGGAGCTTCGTCATTTTTTAACATATATTATACTAGCTCACGTCTCAAGTCGTCCGTTTCAATTATGGATATACGAAAAAGTCAATAACGAGTTGCTCTATCTCTGACTCTTAGGCAAGCATTTATTTGGCTTTGCATTGACTGAGTTGCTGGATGTTCTTCTGAGGCATATCGTGCCAAATTCTGTCGAACTGGCGCGTTACATACTGAGAGGCCACGCCCACAATGCTCCAAACAATTGGTGACAGATCCGGCGAGCTTCTACATCTACATTCATACTCCGCAAGCCTGGCGAGCAAGCTACACCGCGATGCAGAGCGCCTCTCTTGCAGAGTCTACCACTTGAGTTTGCTAAATATCTCAGTAACGCTATCGCGGTTACCAAATAACCCTGTGACGAAACTCGCCGCTCTTCTTTGGATCTTCTCTATCTCCTCCGTCAACCCGATCTGGTACGGATCCCACACTGATGGGCAATACTCAAGTATAGGTCGAACGAGTGTTTTGTAAGCCACCTCCTTTGTTGATGGACTACATTTTCTAAGGACTCTCCCAATGAAGCTCAACCTGGTATCCGCCTTACCAACAATAAATTTTATATGTTCATTCCATTTCAAATCGTTCCGCACACATACTCCCAGATATTTTACATAAGTAACTGCTACCAGTGTTTGTTCCGCTCTCATATAATCATAGAATAAAGGATCCTTCTTTCTATGTATTCGCAATACATTACATTTCTCTATGTTAAGAGTCAGTTACCACTCCCTACACCAAGTGCCTATCCGCTGCAGATCTTCCTGCATTTCGCTGCAATTTTCTAATGCTACCACTTCTCTGTATACTACAGGATCATCCGCGAAAAGCCGCATGGAACTTCCGACACTATCTACTAGGTCATTTATATATATTGTGAAAATCAATGGTCCCATAACACTCCCCTGTGGCACGCCAGTGGTTACTTTAACGTCTGTAGACGTCTCTCCATTGATAACAACATGCTGTGTTCTGTTTGCTAAAAACTCTTCAATCCAGCCACACAGCTGGTCTGATATTCCGTAGGCTCTTACTTTGTTTATCAGGCGACAGTGCGGAACTGTATCGAACGCCTTCCGGAAGTCTAGGAAAATAGCATCTACCTGGGAGCCTGTATCTAATAAGTTCTGGGTCTCATGGACAAATAAAGCGAGTTGAGTCTCACACGATCGCTGTTTCCGGAATCCATGTTGATTCCTACAGAGTAGATTCTGGGTTTCCAAAAACGACATGATACTCGAGCAAAAAACATGTTATAAAATTCTACAACAGATCGACGTCAGAGATATAGGCCTATAGTTTTGCGCATCTGCTCGACGAGCCTTCTTGAAGACTGGGACTACCTGTGCTCTTTTCCAATCATTTGGAACCTTCCGTTCCTCTAGAGACTTGCGGTACACGGCTGTTAGAAGGGGGGCAAGTTCTTTCGCGTACCCTGTGTAGAATCGAATTGTTATTCCGTCAGGTCCAGTGGACTTTCCTCTGTTGAGTGATTTCAGTTGCTTTTCTATTCCTTGGACACTTATTTCGATGTCAGCTGGCCGAGTTACGGTTTGGCAAGTATGAAAGCAAGCAGTTGAAACTCTCGCCTTGCGCAGACGGGCGTTACCTTCCTGAAGTGTGAGTCCATTATGCCTTGACATGAAGGGCAACAAATCAGGGCGAAGAACATCGTCGACGTACCAATGTGCTGTATGGGTGCTGAAGGTGACAAACAAATCGGTCCTGCTATGAAATGAAATGGCACTCTAGACCACCACTTCTGGCTGTCGGACCAAATGGAGGACGACAGTCATATTGGTATCCCATGCTGTCCGGTGCGTCTCCAAACAAGTCTTCGCTGGTATCGAGGATCAGTTCGAAGCGGGACTCATCACTGAAGCCAATTCTAATCCAGTCAATGAGATTTCAGTTCAAAAGTGCCCGACATCACTGCGACTGGATTGTCGGCGTACACAAGTCCATGGCAGTCGGCCCTCAGGCCCCTTTCTCTGAGCTACCATTTAATATCCAAAGTGGTCTCTGAAGCACCAGTTGCAAGTCGGATTACGATAATGACGAAACCGGCGCTCCAAGTTCTCCTCTGACGATTTTTCGGTCGTTACGTTCTGTCGTCTCTCTACGTCGACGGCTTCCTTCTTGACGCTGGGTTCGGCCATGGGTCACCCATTTCTGTTAACGTCTTCGATTAGTGGCATCTCTCAAGTTCAAAAGTCGAGCGATTCGCTAATTACGCCAACGTGCTTCTTTGAGCCCACCTACATGTGCCCTTCAAATGGTGACATCTGCATATACTGTTCACGTGCTGTCTGTGTTGCTTACTTACTGGCCATCTGAGTACATGGAATGAAAGTCACAGAGACTGAATTCATGTTTCGACACGTCCTCTCCTTACTATCCTTGCCAGCTGCGTGGTGAAATTGCGCAGCAGCGTCACACACTCATCCACCGGTCACCAAAGTCTACAATTTTCCGTTTGTGTATGAAACCACAACGCTTGTTTTTAGTATCATAGTAATATGGTTTTTCATTATTCCTCATTCGGTGAGGCCCATGGACGAAACGAGTGCCATGCCGATGGGAGCGTACGTGGAGTCACTGTGCATCTTGGCCCGCTTGTCGTTTTCCCCCTGTTCCTGTGTCCTTTGGTTTGCTTCTGACCTGGCATTCCTTAATTCCATGTGCCTATGTAGGTTTTCGTAGTTCAAATTCAAATGGCTCTGAGCACTACGGGACTTAGAATTCTGAGGCCATCAGTCCCCAAGAACTCAGAACTACTTAAAGCTAACTAACCTAAGGACATCATACACACCCATGGCCGAGTCAGAATTCGAACCTGCGACCGTATCGGTCGCGTGGTTCCAGACTGTAGAGCCTAGAACCGCTCGGCCACTCCGGCCGGCTTTTCGTAGTTGATTCGTACCTTGCTCACAACGAAGGTGTAGATGGTAAGAGATTTTATAGCAAATTAATACGTTCTTTTTTAGCGCTTACAATACCTAAGACCATAGTGCCTAGACAGGTAAATCCCAGCATACAGGTTTTAATCGCTCGTCTGTACCTAAGTCGTTATGAACAGCTTTCTGCGTGCATATTCCTGACTGCGTGTTGTTGGCAATGGAGAGACGTCTACAGACGTTAAAGTAATCTCTGGCGTGCCACAGGGGAGTGTTATGGGACCATTGCTTTTCACAATAAATGACTTAGTAGATACTGTCTGAAGTTCCATGCGGCTTTTCGCAGATGATGGTGTAGTATACAGAGAAGTTGCAGCATTAGAAAATTGCAGCGAAATGCAGGAAGATCTGCAGCGGATAGGTACTTGGTGCAGGGACTGGCAACTAACTCTTAACAGAGACAAATGTAATGTATTGCGAATACATGGAAAGAAGGATCCTTTATTGTATGATTGCGGAACAAACACTGGTAGCAAAAATGGCTCTGAGCACCATGGGACTTAACATCTATCGTCATCAGTCCGCTAGAACTTAGAACTACTTAAACGTAACTAACCTAAGGACATCACACAACACATAGCCATCATGAGGCAGAGAAAATCTCTGACCCCGCCGGGAATCGAACCCGGGAACCCGGGCGTGGGACACTGGTACCAGTTACTTATGTAAAATATCTGGGAGTATGCTTGCGGAACGATTTGAAATGGAATGATCATACAAAACTAATTGTTGGTAAGGCGGGTACCAGGTTGAGATTCATTGGGGCAGTCCTTAGAAAATGCAGTCCATCAACAAAAGAGGTGGCTTACAAAACACTCGTTCGACCTATACTTGAGTATTGCTCATCAGAGTGGGATCCGTACCAGGTCGGGTTGACGGAGGAGATAGAGAAGATCCAAAGAAGAGCGGCGCGTTTCGTCACAGGGTTATTTGGTAAGCGTGATAGCGTTACGGAGATGTTTAGCAAACTCAAGTGGCAGACTCTGCAAGAGAGGCGCTCTGCATCGCGCTTTAGCTTGGTGTCCAGGTTTTCAGAGGGTGCGTTCTGGATGAGGTATCGAATATATTGCTTCCCCCTACTTATACCTCCCGAGGAGATTACGAATATAAAATTAGAGAGATTCGAGCGCGCACGGAGGCTTTCCGGCAGTCGTTCTTCCCGCGAACGATACGCGACTGAAACAGGAAAGGAAGGTAATGACAGTGGCCCGTAAAGTGCCCTCCGCCACACACCGTTGGGTGGCTTGCGGAGTATAAATGTAGATGTAGATGTATGAATAAAGATAAATTATAATATGTTGTTTTGTAAGGCGCTAATGGATAATGCTTTTACTTTGTAATTGACGTACTTTATTGTGATTATAGTATGTGCAGGAAACGTATCCGAAAATGTGACAAGCAGTTATAGTTAAGTTGTGTTTTAGTAGTAATGAGTGGTTATACTGTGAGACTGCGTGTGCGTTGCTTGGACAGCACTATCTGGTGGCCGGTTGTGAACCGCTAGAGTCACGGCAGGTAAGCCTGCACGGAATAGGGCAGAGATGACGCCGAATTGTGTTAGGCGAGCAGTGGTAGTTTCATCTGGTGACTTCAGTTTTATATTTTATGGAAAGAACGACCATGAGAGCAGATTTTTTATTATTTTTTATTGGTTGTGACAAAGATATTTATCAGATGGTCTGCCTCATGGGCCATGATCTCCATATGGTTTCATAAATGTTAATCCACGTTTCAAGTATGTGGTTCCGTAATAATTGTAATGTATATCGTTAATTCATGTAAGCCCTCCCTCAAACCTGTTATGTTATACCTTCACAGATCCGATGACGGCACCTTCAGAGTGCTGGAACCGGTCATCTAGTAAACGATATTGAAGCGATCGCGGCTTCTCAATTATTTTAAAAACAGAGCGATCGCCCCACGACACACCATGTGTTCACTGCAAAATTTCAATTTTCCGTCGATTCTGCATGAATTTCAATTTCTTACCAATTTATATACCTCCGTGGTGTATCGACATTTTCTATGTCTTAGACAGCACATTAACTAAAATCGTATCTGTGGCTGCCTCGCGTTTTTCAGTTATTTGTCATTCTATTGATGTTTTCTAACCTTGATCACCTCATGATGATTACGAAGCACTTGACTACAAATTTACTGTGTTCTCAATGATACCCCTATTTAGCGACCCTCGTCTGTTCCACACACATTTGCATACAGCATACTGTTTTATTATCACAGCATGACGGTATCCATAGAATGTGGCCGTATTTTTAAGACTTCCAAACACCTATAATTCTCTCAGTCTACAAAGCCATTTAGCACTTCCGTTTCCCATTACGGAGGTAATCAAAACGCTCCACAGCAGTTAGAACCTCACCACTGCTGTGAAAACATAAAAAGTATTTATGAAAATTTATCTGCTCTTCCTTCAAAGAGCTTATGTTGCATATAAACAAGGGCGCCTAATTGTCCCGGCGTTTAAGCGCAGAGAGGGCTGGAAATGGTCGGAAGAACATCAGGAACGTAGTGCCGTCCTGTATTACCCGAGTCATTAGTCACTCAGGTGAATTACGCAGAGGAAGTGACTCGTAACCGCTGTCACAACTCTTTACAAGGCTGGCGCAGGACACATGTACCGTGGAAAGACAGGAAGTCACAGCAAGCGAGCGGCTGTCGACCACTACTACAAACACACGACCAACGCATAACGTATGAAGACGCAAGTAGAGAGGTCGTTAACAGTGCCACACTTGTCAAATTACGGCTCGATAGTAAATTCATTCCGGAGTAGTGGACGACGGAATTGGTCCGACGCATAAACAAAACTTTGAACTGCGAACTTTACAATTGAAGATACGCTGTCCGAGGGCACCGTGACCGCTTTTTAATACGGTGCCGAAAGTCAGATACCAATTAGCTCACTTTATACAGGGTGGTACATTGATAGTGACCGGGGCAAATATCTCACGAGATAAGCATCAAACGAAAAAACTACAAAGAACGAAACTCGTCTAGCTTGAAGCGGGAAACCAGATGGCGCTATCGTTGGCCCGCTAGATGGCGCTGCCATAGGTAAAACGGATATGAACTGCGCTTTTTTAAATAGGTAGCCCCATTTTTATTACATATTCGTGTAGTACGTAAAGAAATATGAATGTTTTAGTTGGACCACTTTTTTCGCTTTGCGATAGATTGCGCTGTAATAGTCACAAACGTAACATTCCGCCAGTGCCGACGGTATTTGCTTCGTGATACATTATCCATGTTAATATTGCGGAAAAGGTCGATGTCGTGTTGATGTACGGCTATTGTGATCAAAATGCCCAGCGGACGTGTGCTATGTATGCTGCTCGGTATCCTGGACAACTTCATCCAAGTGTCCAGACCGTTCACCAGATAGTTACGTCATTTAAGGAAACAGGAAGTGTTCAACCACATGATAAACGACAACCACGATCCGCAACAAATGAAGATGGCTAAGTGGGTGTTTTAGCTGCTGTCGCAGCTAATCCGCACATCAGCAGCAGACAAATTGCGCGAGAATCGGGAAACTAAAAAACGTCGGTGTTGAGAATGCTACATCAACATCGATTGCACCCGTACCATATTTCTATGCACGAGGAATTGCATGGCGACGACTTTGAATGTCGTGTACAGTTCGGCCACTGGGCACAAGAGAAATTACGGGACGATGACAGATTTTTTGCACGCGTTCCATTTGGCGACGTAGCGTCATTCACCAACAACGGTAACGTAGACCGGCGTTAATATGCACTATTGGGCAACCGAAAATCCACGATGGCTGCGACAAGTGGAACATCAGCGACCTTGGGGGGTTAATGTATGGTGCGGCATTATGGGGGGAAGGATAATTGGTACCCATTTTATCCATGGCTATCTAAATGGTGCAATTTATGCTGATTTCCTACGTAATGTTCTAGTGGTGTTACTACATGATGTTTCACTGCATGACAGAATGGCGATATACTTCCAACGTGATGGATGTCCGGCACATAGCTCTCGTGCTGTTGAAGCGGCATTGAATAGCATATTTCATGACAGGTGGATTGGTCGTCGAAGCACCATACCATGGCCCGCACGTTCACCGGATGCGATGGCCCAGTATTTCTTTCTGTGGGGAAAGTTGAAGGATATTTGCTATCGTGATCCACCTGACAACATGCATCAGCGCATTTTCAATGCATATGTGAACATTACGGAAGGCGAACTACTGGCTGTTGAGAGGAATGTCGTTACGCGTATTGCCAAATGCATTGAGGTCGACGGAAATCATTTTGAGCATTTATTGCATTAATGTGGTATTTACAGGTAATCACGCTGTAACAGCATGCATTCTCAGAAATGATAAGTTAACAAATGTATAAGTATCACATTGGAACAACCGAAATAAAATGTTCAGACGTACCTACGTTCTGTATTTTAATTTAAAAACCTACCTGTTACCAACTGTTCGTCTAAATTGTGAGCCACGTGTTTGTGACTATTACAGCGCCATGTATCACAAAGCGAAAAAAGTGCTCCAACTAAAACATTTGTTTTCGTACTACATGAATATGTAATAAAAATGGGGTTCGTATTTAAAAATAACGCAGTTGATATACGTTTGACCTATGGCAGCGCCATATAGTGGGCCAACCATAGCGCCATCTGGTTTCTCCCTTCAAGCTAGACAAGTTACGTTCTTTGTAGTTTTTTCGTTTGAAGCTTATTTCGCGAGATATTTGGCCCGGTCACGATCAATGATTGGCTCTGTATGTTTACTAGCTGACAAACTCGGCATTGCTTGGACATACGTTTCGCCAATTTTCTATTAGACACAGAAACAAATAATGAACTATTTTTATAGTGCAATATCGAAAAAATTTCATTTCCATGTATTCGTGAAAATACATTTGAAATTATGAAACGGTTGTGCAAAGAAGTATGCATAATGTAGAAATGTATAGCTACAGCTGCTTCATGTGTCTACTACACGATTCTGTAAACGCGTCTATGGCAACGTCTCTTCACACTTCTACAGGCGGCTAATGTTTCCGCCCACAGCCGTTTGCGCTTCGCAGCTGAAAGCCGTAAAAAGCTCTGCCAGGAGCCAGGGATTTCCTTAAGTTGACCCGAGCGTCTTAGTAATAAAGAACAAATGTACTGGAACTTCATCCATGATGCGGCCTCTTTACGTCTCTCGTTGTTTGTGACGTCATACCTCATGAATTAAGGCAATTGGTTCTTACACAATTAGCGATTGTTGCCTGACATTTTGGGATATGTGTATCAAGTTTGATTGAAATCGGTCCAGCGGTTTAGGAGGAGATGCGGAACACACACACACACACACACACACACACACACACACACACACACACACACATACATACATACATACATACATATCATGATACGAGGTTTGTTCAAACACACACACAGCCGGCCGTGGTGGCCGAGCGGCTCTAGGCGCTACAGTCTGGAACCGCGAGACCGCTACTGTCACAGGTTCGAATCCTGCCTCCGGCATGGATGTATGTGATGTCCTTAGGTTAGTTAGATTTAAGTAGTTCTAAGTTCTAGGGACTGATGACCTCAGCTGTTAAGTCCCATAGTACTCAGAGCCATTTGAACCAAACACACACACACACACACACACACACACACACACACACACTGACTCACTCATACACACAAGCATATGTTTTTATGATACGAGGTTTGTTCTAGCCGCTGCAGTCTGGAACTGCGTCACCGCTACGGTCGCAGGTTCGAATTCTGCCTCGGGCATGGATGTGTGTGATGTCCTTAGGTTAGTTAAGTTTAAGTAGTTCTAGGTTGTAGGTGACGGATGACCTCAGATGTTGAGTCGCATAGTGCTCCGAGCCATTTGATCCATTTGAACGAGTTTTGTTCAAGAAATTACGGATCATTCATAATTTCGCGCCAATGGTGGGTTGGAGCGGAATGTCATAGGCATCCCTGACCACGCCTGTGTTTAATGCATAACTGCCGGAAGTTTCACTGTTGTGTGTCTATTAGTTATTGCACAGTGCTGTGTTGAGTAGAACTTAGTGTCGCACAGTTTGCGAATTTTCTAGAGGGCAGAGTTCGAGGAGCGACGCATCTGTATTAAATTTTGCGTGGAACTCAAGAAAATATTTACGGAGGTACACCAAATGGTCCAGGAAGCCTACGGTGATGAGTGTTTAAACCATACTCTGTGTTACGAAAGGTTAACACAGTTTAAAAGTGGACGGACGGATGTTAAAAATCATCCTCGTTCAGGGCGTTCTTCGACGTCTTCCGACAACGCTCGTGTCAGGAACGTCAACGAAATGGTGCGTGCCAGTTGGACACTGACTGTTCGAGAGGTTGCAGAAGGATGTAAGATTTCAGTTGAACCATGTCATGAAATCCTGACACAGCATCTTGGAATGCAAAGTGTTGTCACGAAGTTGGTCCAATGGTGCATCTCTCGAGACCAGAAAGACCTTCGCCTCCCAAACTGTGAAGAGCTTTTGGATGTCGCAAATGAGAACGAGATGTTCCTTAAGAGAACCATAACTGGTGATTAGACGTGAATCTACGGTTATGATGCTGATACAAAGTTTCAGTCTTCACAATGGGTCGGGAAAGATGTTCCAAGAGCAAAAAAAAAAAAAGCTCGTCAATTCAGGTCAAATGACAAAGTCATGCTTATAGTTTTCTTTGACTCTGAAGGATTATTTTATCATGAACTCGTGCCAAAGGGACAAACTGTTGATCGATGGTACTATCGGGACGTGTTGCGACTCCTGCGAGAACATGTGAGAGCGGCCTGAAATGTGGCGAGACAATTCATGGCTCTTGCATCGCGATATTGCACCCGGACATTCATCCCTGTTGGTGCGTGACTACTGCACAAAATACGAAATCACTATGCTGCCTCAACCTCCGTACTCTCCAGGCATGGCCACTGCGGACATTTTTTTCTTATTTTCAAAGTTGAAAATTCCGTTGAAAGGACGAAGATTTTCAACGATAGAGATGAAGAAAATTTGCAGGTAACAATTGGCGCGATCCAGTAAGAAACGTACCGAGACTGCTTCCGGAAGTAGAAACGCGTTGGGAGCGGTGTATCAGTTGCAGAGGAGAATATTTCGAAGGAGACCATGCACAAGAAGTAAAAGCTTAGCGTAGTAAAATTTTGTGGACAAAGTTCCGGAATTTTTTTGAACAGACCTGGTATGTGTGGATTTGGATAAATGGTTTCGATCTCTGATACTCGTCCTTTTGAGATGCACATCTAATTATTACGAAGCGCCACCAGTTAGTAGGGCAAACTCCAACAATTTTGTTTTAGCTTCTCCCGAAGGCATACCTGCAACAAAGATCACAGCCGGCAATCCAGAGAAACTTAAAAAGTGATCCATCGTTGTCTGTCTTCCTTCATCAATAGCGAAAATTAATATAGGAAATAAACGTACGTAATTCGTTTACAATCGCCCCATAATGTCGTATGCTGTCTTACAATGCCTACCAAAAAAAGTGAAGTAGCCAGAAGACGCGGTCGGGTGTCAACGTAATCTCGTGCACGTACAAATAATCAGCGGGTATGAGAATGATTCGAGTAGCAATTTCTGAAAACATATGAACGTATGCCCTAAACAGTATGTATGACGAAGAGAAAGTGTTACCTTGTTATGTGAGTCAGTACATTTATTTGTGATAGCTAAAATGTTTGTATGCTAGAAGTGAACAAAAAAGTGTCATTTCTCTATGGCAAGTAAAACGGCCATCAGAGTGCATTAGCGCTGTTCGTGTTTAGTATTTTTACAAGGTCTAATAGGGTACATAAGGGGCGAGAACAGTGTCAGATGTTGAGTGATCACTGTGAATTACACGAAGATATGGCGTACTCATGTTAGGCAGCATTATCAGAACCAAACAGACTTCTAATGTGGTCTCATTGTGGGTCTCCATTTGGCCGGCCGGTCGAATCGTGCCATATTCAGATTTGTGGGGTATTCGGATGTGACAGTGGAGCGATGTTTGATTGGATAGGAACGTGAGCGTTGACCAAAAAAAAAAAAGGTCTCCGAGCACTATGGGACTTTACATCTATGGTCATCAGTCCCCTAGAACTTAGAACTACTTAAACCTAACTAACCTAAGGACATCACACAACACCCAGCCATCATGAGGCAGAGAAAATCCCTAACCCCTCCGGGAATCGAACCCGGGAACCCTGGCGTGGGAAGCGAGAACGCTACCGCACGACCATGAGATGCGGGCAGAGTGCTGGCATACTTGTCGGCAAGCCTCTCTTTTTGTCAAGGAATGTATGTTTATTTGGAGAACTGGTTTCGACCTCACTCTCGGATTCACATCTAACTACTGTGAAGCGCCGTGTGTCAGCAGGGCGAACATTCAGTTTTAACTTTTCCCTAAGGCGGACCTGCAGCTACGGGTGAAACCGGTAATCTGAGGAAACATTGAAAGTGATGGTGTCTGTCTTTCTTCATAAACTGCGAATGTTGACATCGAAAATAAACTGACTCTGATCGTTTACACTTGTACCGTAAAGGGATATGGTATCTTATTTCCAGTGACAGCTGAAGCGAATCTAAATATTTTCGAATTCTCAACCCTATATTAGAAAATGTTTGTAAAGTGAATCCGAGAACTTTGCAGAAAGCTGTTTTAAGTGTTAGTTGTATTGACTGCTACTCCTTAATATTATCAGCATCATCAGCCACATCACCATCATTAGGTTTAACATCCCGTCGACATCGTGGTCATTAGAGACGGAGCGTAAGTAGGATTGTATCCAGGATGGGTATGTAAAGCGGCCGTGCCCTTTCAAAGGAACCATCCTGGAGTTTGGCTGGAGCGATGTAGAGAAATCACGGAAAACCTAAATCTGGATGGTCAGACGCGTGTTTGAACCGTCGTCCTCCCGGATATGAATCCATTTGGTTAAGAACTGCGCCAACTCTCTCGGTGCATTTCTGGAGAAAAGGCCTCCTCTAAACTTCTCCATCCACTGAATTCTTCAGAAAAACGCATCTATGTAGCCCCTGTATGTTTCAAATGCCGTCTGTACATCTTCTATTAAACCGTCATGTACGTCACAGATCTAAGAAAAAGCTTCTTTGGTGTTTCTAGCGTCTTGCTATACGTAGACGCCACCTCTACCTCTTTCCCAGTGGGATCATTCCTACGTCTTCCGCTTCAGAATGTTCACTGATACATTTGTTTGTTTACATGTCTCTGATAGTAATTCTCAACCTCTTGTCCATTACCCACGGGTTTTTACAGTGAAGCACCCAGAAGGGGGGGGGGGGGGGGGAGGCACGAAATGAACCTTCTATGAGATTATTACGGTAATTACAAAATCGAGTCAGATTTACAAAGAACTTGGTAATACTAGCCTACTTGTCAGTATGACGTTGCATCGCCTCTGTTCTGGTTCCATGTACTGATCCGGTTTGGAGTAGCGTCCTAAAGCTGTTGTATCCCCTCCTGAGGCAAGCTGGCTCACAACTAAAGCGGGGCCGAGCGGAGACGTCTCTGCATAAAGTCAGGATAGCATTTGGGTACCTGCGAAGCGTTTGTGACGCTGGTAAAATTACTAGCGTTCAATTACATATTAACCATTTTCAAACTCGTCTCGTTACACACCTATTTTCTAATTTTTAACCCCTTACTGTTATGTGCCGTAACACAACTGTCGTAACTGATCTGGGATGAAGTTGACGTCAGAGAAGGTGCCCCACATATTCCGTCGGTGACAGTTCTGGGTATCTTGTCGGCCACGGGAGTATCCCGTCACCCAAACGGTTCATAGAGACATATACTATGTGTTCACGAGCATTGTCCAGTTAAAAACTGCCCCATGATTCTTTCTCTTGATAGGTAACACGTGAAACCACAGGATATCCGTGACGTTACGTTGTGCGGTCAGAGCTCCCACAATCACTAACAGTCGTGACCTGAGGTCACACCCCGTGTCTACCCACATTCTGACGCCAGGATTAACAACACTCCCCTCTCCAATACATTCTAAATATGGGACCTCTTCCGAAATCGCCATGATACACTACTGACCACTAAAATTGCTACACCAAGAAGAAACGCAGAATTAAACGGGTAGTCATTGGACAAATATATTATACTAGAACTGACATGTGATTACATTTTCACGCAATTTGGGTGCTTAGATCCTGAGAAATCAGTACCCAGAACAACCACCTCTGGTCGTAATAATGGTCTTGATACGCCTGGGCATTGAGTCAAACAGAGCTTGGATGGCGTGTACAGCTACAGCTGCCCATGCAGCTTCAACACGATACCACAGTTCATCAAGAGTAGTAACTGACGTATTGTGACGAGCCAGTTGCTCGGCGACCATTGACCAGACATTTTCAGTTGGTGAGAAATCTGGAGAATGTGCTGGCCAGGGCAGCAGTAGAACATTTTATGTATCCAGAAAGGCCCGTACAAGACCTGCAACATGCGGTCGTGCATTATCCTGCTGAAATGTAGGGTTTCGCAGGGATCGAATGAAGGGTAGAGCCACGGGTCGTAACGCATCTGAAATTTAACGTCCACTTTCCAAGTGCCGTCAGTGCGAACAAGAGGTGACCGAGACGTGTAACCAATGGTACCCCATACCATCACGCCGGGTGATACGCCACTATAGCGACGACGTACACACGCGTCAAATGTGCGTTCACGGCGATGTCGCCAATACGGATGCGACCATCATGCTGCTGTAAACAGAACCTAGAACGATGGACGTTTTGCCATTCGTGCACCCAGGTTCGTCATTGAGTACACCATCGCGGGCGCTCCTGTCTGTGATGCAGCGTCAAGGGTAACCGCAGCCATGGTCACCGAGCTGATAGTCCATGCTGCTACAAACGTCGTCGAACTGTTCGTGTAGATGGTTCTTGTCTTGCAATCGTCCTCATCTGTTGGCCCAGGGATCGAGACGTGACTGCACGATCCGTTACAGCCATGCGGATAAGATGCCTGTCATCTCGACTGCTAGTGATACGAGGCCGTTGGCATCCAGCACGGCATTCGGTATTATCGGCCTGAACCCACCGATTCCATATTCTGCTAACAGGCATTGGATCTCGACCAACGCGAGCTGCAATGTCGCGATACGATAAACGACAATCGCGATAGGCTACAATCCGATCTTTATGAAAGTCGGAAACGTGATGGTACGCATTTCTCCTCCTTACGGGGGTCATCACAATAGCGTTTCACCAGGCAACGCCGGTCAACTGCTGTTTGTGTATGAGAAATCGGTTGGAAACTTTCCTCGTGTCAGCACGTTGTAGGTGTCGCCACCGGCGCCATCCTTGTGTGAATGCTCTGAAAAGCTTATCATTTGCATATCAGAGCATCTTCTTCCTGCCGGTTAAATTTCGCGTCTATAGCACGTCATCTTCGTGGTGTAGCAATTTTAATGGCCAGTAGTGTACTAACAACGATGGCATTCGAGGTAGTGCAAAATCGCAATTCTTCGCTGTACACAAAGCGATGGCATTCGTCAGCGGTTCGTGCTTCCTGTTCTCGACACTAATCCAAATGAAGTCGTTAGTGTTGTGTCGTTAACGGTAGCACACACATGAGACGGCAACGTACTACTTCAGCTCCTGCTAGGCAAGTGGACATTGGGGTACAGGGGTACAGGGTGGCCGTTTCTTGTTCCCGGATGGCAGACGCATTTGTGAAGGGGCTAGGATGTGTGTGGTGCACAGTACAGAGATCCTCATTTGTGGTGGTCTCACGTGGTCGGCCGGAACCTTGATGACGAGTTTGCCTACCCTCATGTTCCCACCGTCACACGATCACAGCGGAATACTCACACATCCGCATATTGCGTGATTCAACCAGCCGCCCAAATGAAGGCCATCGATGAGGCCACATTCAAACTCACTCTGATGCCGATAATGCTGTCTCATACGAGTACACGGGATCTTTACGTTCTTCACAATGATCACTGAACACCTGACACTATTCAGGTCCTCTGCATGCGCTACCAGGTCTGGTAACAGCACTAATACACTCCGGTGGCCGTGTTTTCTTTTATTTTAGTTTTGTATCAGTCTTCTGACTGATTTAATGCAGTACGCCGCAAATTCCTATCCTGTACCTACCTCTTCATCTTAGAGTAGCACTTCGACGATACGTCCTCAATTATTTGCTGGATGTATTCCAATCTCCGTCTTCCTTTACAGTTTTCTACAACTCCCTCTAGAACCGTGGAACTTATTCCCTGATATCTTAACAGATGTCCTACTACCCCGTCTCGTCTTCTTGTCAGAGTTTTGCATGTATTCCTTTCCTCACCAATTTTGCGGAGAACCTCCTTATTCCTTACCTTATCAGCCCAACTAATTTGTCTGTAGCACCACATATCAAATGCTTCGATTCTCGTTTGTTCCGGTTTTCCCAAATCCGATATTTCACTACTATACAATGATGTGCTCCAAACGTACATTACCAGAAATTCCTTCCTGAAAATCAGGCTTATATTTGGTGAGCCGTGCCGGCTCGTATCGATTGATCGATCGGGTCGGCACGGCTTGATCTTTGGGCTGGGCCGTTTGACGAGGCTTTTGGTCGCGAGGGGCGTGGGGGCTAGAAAGGGGACAGCCGGAGAGCCGCACGCCGCGTGAGAACCGGAGGCGAGCGTGGTTGAGCAGGCCGGGGCACGACGCAGAGGCTGTGGCGTGTTTGACACGTTCGAAAGACCGAACCTGGCTTGTAGTGTTGGATCTGCACTCGGCCACATTACCCGAATCGAGTCGTGCGGCCCTGATTTGGATCTGTAAAAGATTTTATAAAAGATTTGTGTGTTATAGTGTACTGTGTACGGCACCCTGTCCAGCTCGCCCGCTTGCTGTGGGTTCTGAGTCTAGCCGCCTCTGGTAGGGGTCCAGTGGGGCCCCCCTTGTGCTACTTGACTTTGCCCGTACCTATGTGACGTCACCTGTTTTGAAAATCTGTCACGAAGGGGTGTATCTGTTGGTATTTTCTTTTGTGTTAAAAAAAATTGTGCTATCCGTTATTCGTTAAACTTTATCTCATTATTGTAGTCTCCTTTTGAAAGCTTTACTGTATACAGAATTTAACTAACTTTCAAGTCACTTAATGCTTGGTTAAAGACTAATGTTGTTGTTTGAATAGGGTGGTTGCCCGTGCTTGTAAGGATTTTGAATTTTAAAGATAAAATTTTATTCGACCAAATAAAAGTTTAATAAAAGTGTTGTTGTTATAAACTGTTAATGTTGCTCAGGTGGCCCGGCCCTCCCACTCAACAGCAATTGGCTGGTTAGGGTGGATTGACCACCACATTTCGTACTAGAGACTTCTCTTGCCCAGGAATAACCTTTTCGCTACTGATGGTCAGCTTTTTATGTCCTTCTTGCTCCGTCCGTCTTGGGTTATTTTGCTGCCTAGATAGCAGAAGTCCTTGACTTCATCTTTTCCGTGTTCACCTGTCCTGAAGTAAAGTTTATCGCTGTTTTCATTTCTGCTACTTCTCATTACTCTTGTCTTTATCCAGTTTACTGTCTGTCCATATTCGTTACTCATTAGACTGTTCATTCCATTCAACACAGCCTGTAAGCCTTCTTCACTTTCACTGAGGATAGAAATGTCATCAGCGAATCTTATCATTGAATACCTTTCATCTTCAATTTTAATTCCACTCTTGAACCTTCCTTTTATTTACGTCATTGTTTCTTCGGTGTATAGATTAAAGAGTAGGGGCGAAAGAATACACAACTATCTCACAGCTTTCTTAATCCGAGTACTTTGTTGTGGATCTTGTACGTATATTGCCCGTCTTTCCCTATAGCTTACCCTATTCTTCTTAGAATTTCGAACATCTTACACCATTTGACATTATCGATCGCTTGTTCCAGGTTGACAAAGCTTATGAACGTTCCTTGATTTTTCTTTTGTCTTGCTTCCATTATCAACAGCAAAATCAGAACTGCCTCTCTGAAGCCCTTGCCTTTTCTAAAGCCAAAGTGATAGTCACCTAACACCTGTTACAAAGTCTTGTAACTCTCATCCTTGTACTTGTATGATGTTACACATCCGACTATGTCTTCTAGGGGCTTCACTTTTTTTGTCAAGCAGTGTAACGTTTTTTTTTGCCAGGAAATGCAACCACAACACATCCAACTCTTTATAACGTTATCGAGCGAAAAATAAACAATCTTCTTTATGTTTAGATGGAATAGCTTAACACGACAACTGTGATTGAGCTAGCGCAGGATCGCAATCCTCTGCTGAACACAAAGCGATACCAATCATCAGCAGTTTCAAGCTCTGTAGTCATGGCACTACTCCAGATGCAGCCGTCACATTACACAAGCTCTTCCCCAGCAGAGATATCACAATAGTTCTCAAGAACATTAGAGCCACGCTAAACACAAAGTAAGTGATGAAAAAGTGAACATCAACACAGCACCTCTCAATGAGTATGGAGACATAAGTGTTTTGCGGAAAATATGTTTGAAGTGAAGGGGAGAGTGCAGTTATATAAAATAATGGTGCGAAAACAGTACACACCACACTAATAGAAAAAGTAACCCACCAGACGTACACAACAGGACTGAAAATTCAAGTACAGTACCATACGTAACCACTACCCATGAAAAAGTACTTCAAAACTGCACATAATTTTTCCATGACTACTTTGTAGATGAAATTGTGTCAAAATGACGAAAAATGAGCAAAAGAAAAAAAAGTTGTTGTTGTCTTCAGTCCTGAGACTGGTTTGATGCAGCTCTCCATGCTACTCTATCCTGTGCAAGCTTCTTCATCTCCCAGTACCTACTGCAACCTACATCCTTCTGAATCTGCTTAGTGTACTCATCTCTCGGTCTCCCTCTACGATTTTTACCCTCCACACTGCCCTCCAATGCTAAATTTGTGATCCCTTGATGCCTCAAAACATGTCCTACCAACCGATCCCTTCTTCTAGTCAAGTTGTGCCACAAACTTCTCTTCTCCCCAATCCTATTCAATACCTCCTCATTAGTTACGTGATCTATCCACCTTATCTTCAGTATTCTTCTGTAGCACCACATTTCGAAAGCTTCTATTCTCTTCTTGTCCAAACTAGTTATCGTCCATGTTTCACTTCCATACATGGCTACACTCCAAACAAATACTTTCAGAAACGACTTCCTGATACATAAATCTATATTCGATGTTAACAAATTTCTCTTCTTCAGAAACGCTTTCCTTGCCATTGCCAGTCTACATTTTATATCCTCTCTACTTCGACCATCATCAGTTATTTTGCTCCCCAAATAGCAAAACTCCTTTACTACTTTAAGTGTCTCATTTCCTAATCTAATTCCCTCAGCATCTCCCGATTTAATTGGACTACATTCCATTATCCTCGTTTTGCTTTTGTTAATGTTCATCTTATATCCTCCTTTCAAGACACTGTCCATTCCGTTCAACTGCTCTTCCAAGTCCTTTGCCGTCTGTGACAGAATTAGAATGTCATCGGCGAACCTCAAAGTTTTTACTTCGTCTCCATGAATTTTAATACCTACTCCAAATTTTTCTTTTGTTTCCTTTACTGCTTGCTCAATATACAGATTGAATAACATCGGGGAGAGGCTACAACCCTGTCTCACTCCTTTCCCAACCACTGCTTCCCTTTCGTGCCCCTCGACTCTTATGACTGCCATCTGGTTTCTGTACAAATTGTAAATAACCTTTCGCTCCCTGTATTTTACCCCTGCCACCTTTAGAATTTGAAAAAGAGTATTCCAGTCAACATTGTCAAAAGCTTTCTCTAGGTCTACAAATGCTAGAAACGTAGGTTTGCCTTTTCTTAATCTTTCTTCTAAGATAAGTCGTAAGGTCAGTATTGCCTCACGTGTCCCAACATTTCGACGGAATCCAAACTGATCCTCCCCGAGGTCCGCATCTATCAGTTTTTCCATTCGTCTGTAAAGAATTCGCGTTAGTATTTTGCAGCTGTGACTTATTAAACTGATAGTTCGGTAATTTTCACATCTGTCAGCACCTGCTTTCTTTGGGATTGGAATTATTATATTCTTCTTGAAGTCTGAGGGTATTTGGCCTGTCTCATACATCTTGCTCACCAGCTGGTAGAGTTTTGTCATGACTGGCTCTCCCAAGGCCGTCAGTAGTTCTAATGGAATGTTGTCTACTCCGGGGGCCTTGTTCCGACTCAGGTCTTTCAGTGCTCTGTCAAACTCTTCACGCAATATCGTATCACCCATTTCGTCTTCATCTACATCCTCTTCCATTTCCATAATATTGTCCTCAAGTACATCACCCTTGTATAAACCTTCTATATACTCCTTCCACCTTTCTGCCTTCCCTTCTTTGCTTAGAACTGGGTTGCCATCTGAGCTCTTGATATTCATACACGTGGTTCTCTTCTCTCCAAAGGTCTCTTTAATTTTCCTGTAGGCAGTATCTATCTTACCCCTAGTGAGATAAGCCTCTACATCCTTACATTTATCCTCTAGCCATCCCTGTTTAGCCATTTTGCACTTCCTCTCGATCTCATTTTTGAGACGTTTGTATTCCTTTTTGCCTGCTTCATTTACTGCATTTTTATATTTTCTCCTTTCATCAATTAAATTCAATATTTCTTCTGTTACCCAAGGATTTCTAGCAGCCCTCGTCTTTTTACCTACTTTATCCTCTGCTGCCTTCACTACTTCATCCCTCAGAGCTACCCATTCTTCTTCTACTGTATTTCTTTCCCCTATTCCTGTCAATTGTTCCCTTATGCTCTCTCTGAAACTCTGTACAACCTCTGGTTCTTTCAGTTTATCCAGGTCCCATGTCCTTAAATTCCCACCTTTTTGCAGTTTCTTCAGTTTTAATCTACAGGTCATAACCAATAGATTGTGGTCAGAGTCCACATCTGCCCCTGGAAATGTCTTACAATTTAAAACCTGGTTTCTAAATCTCTGTCTTACCATTATATAATCTATCTGATACCTTTTAGTATCTCCAGGGTTCTTCCACGTATACAACCTTCTTTCATGATTCTTAAACCAAGTGTTACCTATGACTAAGTTGTGCTCTGTACAAAATTCTACTAGGCGGCTTCCTCTTTCATTTCTTAGCCCCAATCCATATTCACCTACTATGTTTCCTTCTCTCCCTTTTCCTACACTCGAATTCCAGTCACCCATTACTATTAAATTTTCGTCTCCCTCCACTATCTGAATAATTTCTTTTATTTCATCGTACATTTCTTCAATTTCTTCGTCATCTGCAGAGCTAGTTGGCATATAAACTTGTACTACTGTAGTAGGTGTGGGCTTCGTATCTATCTTGGCCACAATAATGCGTTCACTATGCTGTTTGTAGTAGCTTACCCGCATTCCTGTTTTCCTATTCATTATTAAACCTACACCTGCATTACCCCTATTTGATTTTGTGTTTATAACCCTGTAATCACCTGACCAGAAGTCTTGTTCCTCCTGCCACCGAACTTCACTAATTCCCACTATATCTAACTTTAACCTATCCATTTCCCTTTTTAAATTTTCTAACCTACCTGCCCGATTAAGGGATCTGACATTCCACGCTCCGATCCGTAGAACGCCAGTTTTCTTTCTCCTGATAACGACATCCTCCTGAGTAGTCCCCGCCCGGAGATCCGAATGGGGGACTATTTTACCTCCGGAATATTTTACCCAAGAGGATGCCATCATCATTTAATCATACAGTAAAGCTGCATGTCCTCGGGAAAAATTACGGCTGTAGTTTCCCCTTGCTTTCAGCCGTTCGCAGTACCAGCACAGCAACGCCGTTTTGGTTAATGTTGCAAGGCCACATCAGTCAATCATCCAGACTGTTGCCCCTGCAACTACTGAAAAGGCTGCTGCCCCTCTTCAGGAACCACACGTTTGTCTGGCCTCTCAACAGATACCCCTCCGTTGTGGTTGCACCTACGGTACGGCCATCTGTATCGCTGAGGCACGCAAGCCTCCCCACCAACGGCAAGGTCCATGGTTCATGGGGGGGAGAGAAAATAAAAGGTCTGTAGAAATACTTTTTCATTGCCAATATTCAGATGAACAATCGAAACAAAACTAAACACAATGCGCATGTTATGATTTTTAGGCCTACATTAGATAAACGACCATAAATTTTATATTATACTTTACAGGAGTAAATGGATGTCGAAACATGTCTAGTTGAATAAAAAGAAATAAATAGAGTTCCTGCATAAGGCGGAGATAAAAATACACCCAAATTTTAAATGTCAAAACACGCAAAACGTGGAGAGCAGCATAAAACGCAAGTATGATGATTCTGTAATTATGTTTGTTTGGAGGCAGATACTCGCAGGCCCAATACCCACTGCACCACAATACCGTAGTACGCCGCTAGAGGAACCAAAACAAAATAGCACATCCTATTGGAAATGTGGAGTTCCGCTAGGTAAATCATTTTCTGAATTTGGTGGGAGTACCGCTGCAATAGTATATACTGAATTGAGGGATGTGTGCGAGAAAAAAGGAACCATCGCACACTCAAGCGGCAAAGAAACTGGCATAGGCGTGGATATTCAAACACAGGGACATATAAACAGGCAGAATACGGCGCTGCGGTCTGCAACGCCTATATAAGACAACAAATATCTGGCACAATTGTCAGATCGATTACTGCTGCTACAAAGGCAGGTTATCAAGATTTAAGTGAGTTTGAACGTGGTGCTACAATCGGAGTACGATCTATAGGAGACACTGCCTCCAAGATAGCGATGAAGCGGGGATTTTCCCGTACGACCATTTCGCGAGTGTAACGTGAATATCAGGAATCCGGTAAAACAAATCTCCGACATCGCTGCGGCCGGAAAAATATCTTGCAAGGACGGGACCAACGACGACTGAAGAAAATCGTTGAATGTGACAGAAGTGCAATTCTACCGAAAATTGCTGCAGATATGAGTGCTGGGCCATCAACAAGTGTCAGCGTGCGAACCATTCAACAAAACATCACGATATGGGCTTTCGGAGTCGGAGGCACATTCATGAACCCTTGATGGCTGCACGACACAAAGCTTTACCCCTCGCCTGGGCCCGTCAGCACCCACATTGGACTGTTGCTAACACCACCATACTTTTCCCTAGCACCAGCATGATCTTTACTTGGTGATAATGAAAACATTATGACTGGCCTTGTAATGGTTGTTATTACATTCAAATCTCCATATGATCTATGTTTGCGAAGAATTTAACGCGGCTGTTTTAATTAATTCAATATTAGCTAAAATATAGCTTCTTACATTAATTTCATTACCTGTATCGAGGTAGTTAAACTACCTAGGGTGTCTGAAATAGCACTGATACATGATGTAATGAAAATAATGCCATACAACCTTTGTGAACCAACAAATACCAACTGTAACTAATCAATACAACAATGAAGCCCTCTGCAAAGCTTGTTATACAACATACGCGTCTTCTCTGTCTGTCGATCGCTGCTTTTTGTTTCAGAATTACCTGTTTCTGGCAATGTTCCCCATATTCAATTGCGTTAATCGACAAAATAAATTGCAACCTGATTTTAATCCTATGACTACAAATATTAAAAAATTTAAATCTAATTACAATACGGAGGTTCCACAATACAGCAGCCACATATCTGTGATGATACTTTACTGCGTGTGTTCATTTCTTGGTTAACACTTGACGATTTGATACAGTGTTAACATTTAGTTAATAAGAAACGCGTAAGCAAGGTACAGAGTAAACCAAGAAGGAACGAGCCAGTTAATTGTTTAAAAACTGGTCCCTTTTCCACTCAAAGTCGTCAGCAATTAACTTCAGGTGGTAAAGCAAAAACGAAACTGAAAACGATCACTACAGAATGTTTGTATTATTGTATACTCTATTTCCTATTAAATAATATCCAGTAAAGAGTACCAACTCAGTACGACGGCAACTTCACCGACAGACCTAATATAAACTTCTCGGCTTTCCAGCACTGTGAGGGCGTCGGAATGGCGCTGCGTTTCGATTAGATTAACTACCGCCATCATCTGCCTCAAACTTGAGAACTTTATATTAGTTCAGTTCACCAACAGGCTACACAGAGAAACTCTATTGAGAGGAGAAATTCGGCTGTGTCAAGCAAGTGCAGAGGGTCTGCTCATTTCATTTACACGTACCATTGTGCACGTTGCGATACTCGCAAATTATAGAGTATGTTTAATTTCTGTTTTCAGCCGAAGGGAACGTCATCATAAGAATACAGTAACAGCCCTGCCCACTCTCGATCGTTAACATGCTTTCAAGTTCGGTCTCTTTACTATACCTGTTGCGTTTCAGGAACGATAGGAATCTTGATGCCACGCTCAAGGTAGCATTCAGGTTCAGATAATAATTTAGTGACAACAATGGAACTATTTATGAATAATAATGTACAAAGATTAATAAACTATGTTTATGATATATCGTAATTAAGGATAAATACCATCCGCCTTTTGCACCTGATTATTTTATTATTGTTTTACAAAACATTATTCACTTGAAACATATTAGGTACCTTCAGAGATCAAGAAAGGAATGAAAGAGATAACTGTTTACGTAAATGAATCTATCGCAGCCAACCAGTTGCAACAAAAGGTGATTTTATTCAACCTTTGACGACGATTTGGACGTATGTAAACCTGTTTTCTTCAGAAATACATGTAACCTGAAGAAAATGTAGTAGCAATAACTACAAACCAGGAAACACAGGAGTACGCGTCCAAAATTAAGCGTCATACAGAGACTAGATCCCCACGAAGGCTTATGAAATATCACATATATTATAAAACATAACGAAAAGAATAAAAACTAGAAACTTGCACTTACTAAAATTTTACGTTGGGCCATATAGGTGGCCAAACCAATCGCTCGTACTGTCCAGGATTTTCTTCAAAGCAATAGCGAACAATTATGGCCCGGTGACATGGTGCACTGTTATCCACAAAAATTCCATTGTTATTTGGGAACATGACGTCCATGAATGGCTGCAAATAGTCTCCAAGTGGACGAATATACCATGTAAACACAGCCCTCACCATTATGGACCCACCATCAGCTTGCACAGCACCTTAATTACCGTCGTGTGCCCATAATCAAGTCGGAAACTTATTCACATGACTTTACCTGACAGCTCCGGCAACGCACTACCCTTTCATACCTTGTGTACGGGGTGATACCACCACCATATATATGTTCTTATTGCTACCCCATGACTTTTCTTGTCTCAGAGCATGTCGCCTATACCCTGAGTGAAACTTTTAAATTTCCGAGTATTTTAACCAGCCTACGTTCTTATTTTTTTGTATTTTTAGTAGTCCTTCTTGGGTATACGAAAAGGTATACGTGCACAGACCACTGCAGCTGTCTTTATTTTTTGGTCAGCGCTATTCCTTGGCACTTTGTATCCACGTAAGTGCATTGACTATGTCAAGCCATCATCAAAATGGTTCAAATGGCTCTAAGCACTATGGGACTTAACATCCGAGGTCATCAGTCCCCTAGACTTAGAACCACTTAAACCTAACTAACCCAAGGGCATCACACATATCCACGCCCGAGGCAGGATTCGAACCTGCGACCGTCGCAGCCGCGTGGTTCCGGACAGATGTGCCTAGAACTGTTCGCCCGCAGCGGCCGGCAAGCCGTCATCACGGTACAATTTGTAATGTGCATATGTACTTGCGTGGCTCCATCTTCTAAGAAATAATATTTCCATTAGGATACGCACACACCACTGCGCACCATTGTGCACCTTTTTGTGGAGATAATTTAGTGTGCTTTTTATGCAACGTAACACCATGTTGTTGTGGTTTTCAGTCCTGAGACTGGTTTGATGCAGCTCTCCATGCTACTCTATACTGTGCAAGCTTCTTCATCTCCCAGTACCTACTGCAACCTACGTCCTTCTGAATCTGCTTACTGTATTCATCTCTTGGTCTCCCTCTACGATTTTTACCCTTCACGGTGCCCTCCAATACTAAATTGGTGATCCCTTGATGCCTCAGAACATGTCCTACCAACCGATCCCTTCTTCTGGTTAAGATGTGCCACAAACTTCTCTTCCCCCCAATCCTATTCAATACTTCCTCATTAGTTATGTGATCTACCCATTTAATCTTCAGCATTCTTCTGTAGCACCACATTTCAAAAGCTTCTATTCTCTTCTTGTCCAAACTATTTATCGTCCATGTTTCACTTCCATACATGGCTACACTCCATACACATACTTTCAGAAATGACTTCCTGACACTTGAATCTACACTCGATGTTAACAAATATCTCTTTTTCAGAAACGCTTTCCTCGCCATTGCCAGTCTACATTTTATATCCTCTCTACTTCGACCATCATCAGTTATTTTGCTCCCCAAATAGCAAAACTCCTTTAGTACTTTAAGTGTCTCATTTCCTAATCTAATACCCTCAACATCACCCGACTTAAGTCAACTACGTTCCATTATCCTCGTTTAGCTTTTGTTAATGTTCATTTTATATCCTCCTTTCAGGACACTATCCATTCCGTTCAACTGCTCTTCCAAGTCCTTTGCTGTCTCTGACAGAATTACAATGTCATCGGCAAACCTCAGAGTTTTTTTTTCTTCTCCGTGGATTTTAATACCTACTTTGAACTTTTCTTTTGTTTCCTTTATCGCTTGCTCAATATACAGATTGAATAACATCGGGGAGAGTCTACAACCCTGTCTCACTCCCTTCCGAACCATTGCCTCCCTTTCATGTCCCTCGACTCTTATAACTGCCATCTGGTTTCTGTACAAATTGTAAATAGCCTTTCGCTCCCTGTATTTTACCCCTGCCACCTTCAGAATTTGAAGGAGAGTATTCCAATCAACATTGTCAAAAGCTTTCTCTAAGTCTACAAATGCTAGAAACGTAGGTTTGCCTTTCCTTAATCTTTCTTCTAAGACAATTCGTAGGGTCAGTATTGCCTCACGTGTTCCAACATTTCTACGGAAGCCAAATTGATCTTCCCCGAGGTCAGCTTCTACTAGTTTTTCCATTCGTCTGTGAAGAATTCGTGTTAGTATTTTGCAGCTGTGACTTATTAAACTGATAGTTCGGTAATTTTCACATCTGTCAACACCTGCTTTCTTTGGGATTTGAATTATTATATTCTTCTTGAAGTCTGAGGGTATTTCGCCTGTCTCATACATCTTGCTCAGCAGATGGTAGAGTTTTGCAAGGACTGGCTCTCCCGAGGCCGCCAGTAGTTCCAATGCAATGTTGTCTACTCCGGTGTCCTTGTTTCGATTCAGGTCTTTCAGTGCTCTGTCAAGCTCTACACGCAGTATCGTATCTCCCATTTCATCTTCATCTACATCCTCTTCCAATTCCATAATATTGTCCTCAAGTATATCGCCCTTGTATAGACCCTCTATATACTCCTTCCACCTTTCTGCTTTATCTTATTTGCTTAGAACTGGGTTTCCATCCGAGCTCTTGATGTTCATACAAGTGGTTCTCCTGTCTCCAAAGGTCTCTTTAATTTTCCTGTAGGCAGTATCTATCTTACCCCTAGTGAGATAAGCCTCTACATCCTTACATTTGTCCTCTAGCCATCCCTGCTTAGCCATTTTGCACTTCCTGTCGATCTCATTTTTGAGACGTAACACCATACGATGGTTTAAAAAAAAAAAAAAAAAAAATTATCTGAGGGACGAAGAACAGCTGTTAAATAAATGCACCCTAAGTAGTGAAATACCACCTTCATTCCGTAAATTAGCGTCTGTGGTTTCCAGTTTGAAGAAGACGCCATCCGTGAACAGCAACATGAGCACTGCTGTCGCAGGAACCACAAATTTCCATATACCAGCATATTCTCATTTAGTAAGAAAGGCATTTTTAGACACAGCTTGTGAAACACACTATTAGGTTGTGGTGAAAAGCAGTGCCTCCCAATTTTTTGTGTGAAAACTCTTAAGTCTTTTTAAGTAAAACAAACATTGTTAACCGAACCTCAACGAACCCTCGTAAAATTTCCGATATAAGTTGGCACCAGTTGGCGTTCGCCGCAAATCTGGTATTGTCAGTGTAGGTGTAAAACACGACATTTGTTCTTATTCTGTACGTGATATATCAGTGGAGACCTTATAGTTGTAGCCAACTAGCGCACAAACTGTAACAACGTAAATTTTTTCTCCCTTTACTGTTTTTGGGTTAAATTTCTACATCCTTATTCTCCATGTCTACGTATATTCAACCTTCTGGCGCAAGGGGTGATCCACATGAGTTCCAAAAGAAATCCGTTGGAATTCGATTACTCGATAAATAATACAATTCTCAAGGCTGTCAATTCAACTAAGTACCTGGGTGTTAAAATTACGAACAACTTCAGTTGGAAAGACCACATAGATAATATTGTGGGGAAAGCGAGCCAAAGGTTGCGTATCATTGGCAGGACACTTAGAAGGTGCAACAAGTCCACTAAAGAGACAGCTTACACTACACTCCTTCGTCCTCTGTTAGAATATTGCTGCGCGGTGTGGGATCCTTACCCGGTGGGATTGATGAAGGACATCGAAAGGGTGCAAAAAAGGGCAGCTAGTTTTGTATTATCACGTAATAAGGGAGAGAGTGTGGCAGATATGATACGCGAATTGGGGTGGAAGTCATTACAGCAAAGACGTTTTTCGTCGCGGCGAGATCTTTTTACGAAATTTCAGTCACCAACTTTCTCTTCCGAATGGGGAAATATTTTGTTGAGCCCAACCTACATAGGTAGGAATGATCATCAAAATAAAATAAGACAAATCAGAGCTCGAACAGGAAGGTTTAGGTGTTCGTTTTTCCCGCTCGCTGTTCGGGAGTGGAATGGTAGAGAGATAGTATGATTGTGGTTCGATGAACCCTCTGCCAAGCACTTAAATGTGAATTGCAGAGTAGTCATGTAAATGTAGATGTAGAGGGCTCTGAATTGATAGCGTAGAACATAGCCGTGCGTAACGTAACTGTGTCGGTTAGTGAGAAAAAGCGTGCTGTAAAAGTTTCGAATTCGAAGAGTTCGTCCGCATATGGAATACCCTCTACTTCAGCGTGTCAATGCCAGACCACACACGAGGTCTTTGAAATCTGCAACAATCCGACTACTTGGGTTTACTAGCGTCGATCGTCAAGGAGCAAGTCGCCGAAGTGGCGTCAAATCGAAAGACTTGCACCAAGGTGAGCGGTCTACCCGACGGGAGACCCTCGTCACACGCCATTATTATTATTATATCCACCATATAGTCCCGAATTGACCCCACCTCGAATTTCATCTGTTTCCAGAGTGCCTTGACGGTGATGAAGCGGTGGAAACAGACCTGAGGCAGTGGCTTCGTCAACAAAGTCAAACATTCTACAGTGACGGTATCAACATAGTGGTCTCTCGTTGGGAGAAATGTGTGCGTAGCCGGGGTGACTACGTTTAGAAATAAATATGTAGACAGAGCGAGATGGCGCAGTGGATAGAACCCTGGACTCGCATTTGGGAGGACGACAGTTCAATCCCGCGTCCGGCCATCCTGATTTAGGTTTTCCGTAATTTCCCTAAATCGCTCCAGATAAATGCCGGGATGGTTCCTCTGAAAGGGCACGGCCGACTTCGCTAATTCGATGAGACCAATGACCTCGCTGTTTGGTCTCTTCACCAAAACAACCCCGAACCCCCAAATATGTAGGCATGAAGAATAAGGATATAAAATGTTAATAC